>NC_138299.1:112708563-113308563 GCF_965601325.2 Salmo salar
TCGGGCACGATCATTTAAGATGTCAAACATATGATTAAGTTTAAGTTGGTCTACTCTGGACTCCAAAGGCAACAAGCCCAAGTCATTACAAAAATTACAGACAAACAGCATGAAAAACAACAAGTAATCTAGTAAAAACCATAGAATTCACAAGAGTATCACAAAATCAAAAACAGCAAATTAAAAAATTGACAGGTCAGGGAATCAGTCTCAAGATCATTCATCAGTGATTTAAAAATACCAATCGGGACAAGTTCTTCCAGTTTAAAAGTATTTTGTAAGGCGTTCCAAGACGATGGCGCAGAGTACATAAAAGCCCTTTGACCAAATTCAGTTCGGACATTTGGAACAGTTAGCAGGATAAAGTCCAGCGAACGAAGAGAGTACCCACCACATTTCTGAACAATAAAAATGCCCAAATAAAAAGGTAGTAAACCCAAAATGGCTTGTAAATAAAAGTATACCAGTGACTGAGACTATGAGTGACTAGAGAAGGCCATCCAACCCTGGTATACAAAGTGCAGTGGTGCGTAAGGGTTTTGCAGTTTAAAATAAATCTCAAAGTGCCATGGTAAAGGGTGTCAATTGATCTCAAACACTGAGCGGAAGCATTCATATATTAAATATCCCCATAGTCTAGTAAAGGCATAAATGTAGCTGATACTAGCCTGCTTCTGGCTTCAAAAGAAAAACAGGCCTTATTCGTAAAATAAAATCCCAATTTCAGCTTGAATTTTTTTGTAACATTTACATTTTAGTCATTTAGCAGACACTCTTATCCAGAGTGACTTACAGTAGTGAATACATACATTTCATTTTTTTTTTTGTACTGGCCCCCGTGGGAATCAAACCCACAACCCTGGCGTTGCACACACCATGCTAGCGTTGCAAACACCATGCTTTACCAACGGACCCACAGGGAAGGCGTAAGTTGTTGAATATGCAATTTAAAATTGAGGCCATCATCAATTAAAATTCCAAGATATTTATATGAGGTTACAGTCTCAATCTCAATGCCCTGACAGGTAATAATAGGTGAAAAGTTCAGAGGTCTATTTCTTGCTTTAGAAAACACCATTAGTTTAGTTTTGTCAGTAGTGAGGATAAGCTTCAATTGACACAAGGTATGTTGAACAGTATAAAAAGCATTTTGTAAGTTCTGGAAAGCTTTTGTAAGATACGAGGCACAACAGTAAATACCAGTATCATCAGCATAAAAATGAAGTTGCGCATTTTGGACATTTTTGTCTAAATTATTTATATAAATAGTGAATAAGAGAGGACCAAGTACAGAGCCTTGGGGGACACCATTACAGACAGACAATTTAACAGACATGAGCCCATCAAATTGAGTGCACTGAGTTCTATCAGACAGATAGTTAGCAAACCATGCAACCTCATGCTCCGAAAGACCTACACTCGACAATCTCTGCTTTAGTATAGCATGATCAACTGTATCAAAAGCCTTAGAGAGATCAATAAAAAGTGAGACACAATGCTGTTTTTTGTCAAGGGCTTCAGTGATGTCATTTAAAACCTTCATGGCTGCTGTAATTGTGCTATGCTTCTTCCTGAAGCCCGATTGGTACATTGTGGGTCCTAGGGGGGACATTCAGCACATACAGTGCATTGGGAAAGTATTCAGACCGCATGACTTACTCCATATTTTGTTACGTTACAGTTATTTGAAAATAGATTAAATAAATAAAAAATCCTCATCTATCTACACAAAATACCCCATAATGACAAAGCGAAAATAGATTTTTTGACATTTTTGCAAATTTATAAAACAACAAAAACTGAAATATCTTATTTACATAAGTATTCAGACCATATACTTTGAGCTCAGGTGCATCATGTTTGCATTGATCATCCTTTAGATGTTTCTACAACTTGATTGGAGTCCACCTGTGGTAAATTCAATTGATTGGACATGATTTGGAAAGGCACACACCTGTCTATATAAGGTCCCACAGTTGACAGTGCATGTCAGAGCAAAAACCAAGCCATGAGGTTGAAGGAATGGTTCGTAGAGCTCCGAGACATGATTGTGTTGAGGCACAGTTCTGGGGAAGGGTACCAAAACCCTTCTGCAGCATTGAACGTCCCCAAGAACACAGTGGCCTCCATCATTCTTAAATGGGAGAAGTTTAGAACCACCAAGACTCTTCCAAGAGCTGGCCGTCTGGCCAAACTGAGCAATCGGGAAGAAGGTCCTTGGTCAGGGAGGTGACCAAGAACTCGATGGTAACTCTGACAGAGCTCCAGAGTTCCTCTGTGGAAATGGGAACCATCTTTGTAGCATGCCACCAATCAGGCCTTTATGGTAGAGTGGCCAGAAGGAAGCCAATCCTCAGTAAAAGGCACATGACAGCCCATTTGGAGTTTACCAAAAGGAACCTAAAGGACTCAGACCATGAGAAACAAGATTCTCTTGTCTGATGAAGGCAATATTGGCATGAATGCCAAGTGTCACGTCTGGAGAAAATTTGGCACCATCCTTACGGTGAAGCATGGTGGTGGCAGCATCTTGCTGTGGGGATGTTTGGCTTGGACTGAGAGACTAGTCAGGATTGAGGGAAAGATGAACTGAGCAAAGCACAGAGAGATCCTTGATGAAAACTTGCTCCAGAGCGCTCAGGACCTCAGACTTGGGCGAAGGTTCACCTTCCAACAGGACAACGACCCTAAGCACACAGCCAAGACAACGCAAGAGTGGCTTCGGGACAAGTCTCGGAATGTCCTTGAGTGACCCAGCCAGATTCCAGACTTGAACCAAATCGAACATCTCTGAAGAGGCCTGAAAATAGCTGTAGAGCAATGCTCCCAGTCCAATTTGACAGAACTTGAGAGGATCTGCAGAGAAGAATGGGATAAACTCCCCAAGTACAGGTCTGCCAAGCTTCTAGCATCTTACCCAAGAATACTTGATGTTGTAATGGCTGCGTAAGGTGTTTCAACAAAGTGGCCTTCCCTGTGGCTCAGTTGGTAGAGCATGGTGTTTGCAACACCAGGGTTGTGGGTTCAATTCCCACGGGGGGGCAGTAGGAAGAAAATAAAAAAAAGGTATGAAATGTATGCATTCACTATACTGTAAGTTGCTCTGGATAAGAGTGTCTGATAAATGACTAAAATGTAAAGGGTCTAAATGCTTATGTAAATGTGATATTTAAAATTTTCTAAATCTACAAATCTGTTTTTGCTTTGTCATTATGGGGTATTGGGATGTCATTATGGGGTATTGTGTGTAGATTGAAGGATTGAATTTAATACATTTTAGAAAATGGCTGTAACATAACAAACTATGGAAAAAGTCAAGGAGTCTGAATACTTTCCGAATGCACTATACCTGATAACATTATTTTGCATGACCTGCATTCGCTTTTTCAGCTGTTTTTGATAGCCAACTATACCAAGCAGAGCAGGATTAAGCAAAATGACGTTGAGACAAGCAGTTTCTTTCCTTTGATGTTAAAATTTGTTCGCCATTTGGAAAGAATTTTAGCAGCAATCAGGTTTCCAGAAAGGGATTGATCTAGGGACAAACTACGATAAGTTACACTTGTTTTAGATTCAATCTCCTTGCCTGCACAGTTTACCTTTATCTTGTCAGCCCTAAGCAATCTACGTTTTGTTCCAAACAAAATCAATTCAGTTTTTCCCAAATGCAGTGACAATTTGTTGTCAGTCAACCAATCTCTAACAAAATGCAATTCCTTGCTCAGGGTCTCCTCTATGTAAACTGTACCCTTCCCCGATACCAGTATGGTATCATCAGCATAAAGCAGGAGTTTCACTTTACTGTATCGGGCATATCATTAACATATATTAGAAATTAGAGAGGCCCTAAAATGGATCCCTGCGGTACTCCACAGGATATTTCTTTGGCCTCTGACATCACCAACATTACATACTTGTGTTCTGTTGGTCAGATAAGACCTAAACCACTGCTACATCATTTAGACCCCTGCATTTCAGTTTCATCAGGAGAACATCATGGTCCACAGTGTCATAAGTAATCTGCAAGTCTAACATGACCATACCATACCTGTACTCCCTGTTCACCCATGACTGTGTGGCCAAGCACACCTCCAACTCAATCATCAAGTTTGCAGACGACACAACAGTAGTAGGCTTGATTACCAACAAAGATGAGACAGCCTTCATGGACGAGGTGAGGGCTCTGGGAGTGTCGTGCCAGGAAAACAACCTCTAACTCAACGTCAACAAAACTAAGGAGATGATCGTTCATTTCAGGAAACAGCAGAGGGTGCATCTCCCTATCCACATCGATGGGACAGTAGTGGAGAAGGTGGAAAGCTTCAAGTTCCTCTGCGTACACATCACTGACAAACTGAAATGGTCCACCTACACAGATATGGTGGAGAAGGCGCAACAGCTAAAACCCTCACAAACTTTTACAGGTGCACAATTGAGAGCATCCTGCCGGGCTGTCTCACCGCCTGGTACGGCAACTGCTCCGCCCTCAACCGCAAAGCTCTCCAGAGGGTGGTGTGTCTAGCAATACTCATCTAAACTCCACACTACGGTATCTTAGTCACTTTTAAATTGTGTTAACGTATTGCATCACCCATCTCATATGTATAAACTGCACTCCACACTATTCTATGGTATCTTAGTCACTTTAATTGTGTGTAAATATTGCATCACCCATCACATACGTACAGTTGAATTTAAACTCAGTTTTTCACAATTCCTGACATTAAATCCTAGTAAAAAATTCCCTTACATACTTGTGTTCTGTTGGTCAGATAAGACCTAAACCACTGCTACATCATTTAGGCGCCTGCATTTCAGTTTCATCAGGAGAATATCATTGGTCCACAGTGTCAAAAGCTTTCTACAAGTCTAACATGACCATACCTCTATAGTTCCTCTTCTCACTTTCCTGTTTAATGTGGTCAAAAAGGTGGATAAGGCAAGTAGTGGAATGAGCTGTTCTAAAGCCAGACTGGAGTTCAGAAAGAGGATTGTTCTCCAGAAGGTATCCTTCAAGTTGATTAATGATTAAAAACGAATCTCTCAACAACTTTGGATGAGGTTCTGAGAATTGACACAGGCCTGTAGTTTCCTACATTTGTTTTACTGCTCTTCTTGTAGAGTGGAACCATCCAGGGCTGTTTTGAGATCTTGGGAAATGTACCACTAGTAATAGAAAGGTTTACAATATGCGTTATAATTTTAGCAGTGACACGAGCACTATCCTTTATGAATCTTGCAGGAAGGTTATCCAGCCCAGTTGCTTTGTTGGTGCTCATTAAGCATAGTAGATTGGAAACTTTGTCCTCTGTTACCATGCACAGCTCAAACAAATCATTAGTGATCCTTTGCTATGGTAAAAGTTGTTAATAAAGACTGGCCGTAGTGTCCAGAGCAGGTGGGTAACTTATTAACCAGAGATGAGGCTATAGTGGCTAAAACTGGGTTAAAATAATTAGCAACCTTTGCCTGGTCATAACATGAAACATCATCAATATCCAGGTTAATACTACAGGATTTTCCCTTATGGGGAGCTTTTGAGCCAATGTCCTTTAAAATGTTCCACAGTTTACGAGGCTGATGTAAGTTGTCATTAACAGTGTCTATGTAATGTTAGGATTTGGCCTTATCCATTTTGTATCTTGCCTGATTTCTACAGTTAATATAACCATCATAATCGTATTGTAGATTTGTCCTTCTGAATCTGGCCAGGTAGCGATCCCTTTTCCTTATGAGGTCTAAGATCTCAGAAGTGATCCGTTTCCCTGACCGCTAGTTTGATTCTAATTTGTTTCATTGGAGTCAGAGAGTTGAGCGCAGACAGAAACAGATCGTTAAAAAGATACCAAGCTTGATCAAATAAAACTTTAATTTGTGCCGAATACAACAAATACAGACATTACCGTGAAATACTTACTTATAAGCCCTTAACCAACAGTGCAGTTTAAGAAGAGTTAAGAAAATATTTACCAAATAAACTAAAATAAAAAATTATAGAAAGTAACACAATAAAATAACGATAACGAGTCTATATACAGGGGGTACCGGTACCAAGTCAATGTGCGGGGGTACAGGTTAGTTGAGGTAATTTATACATGTAGGTTGGGGTGAAGTGACGTCATAGTTTATAGTACATCGGGCCAATCCATATTTCCAAGTCCTTCTACAAAACGTTCCTTTGAGTTTTGTTTCATAGACCGTACCTTCATGTAATTATTACCTGTCTCTAGTAGCAGTTTGGATGTCTTACGGGTACAGCAGGTTACCATATGATCACTAAAACCAATATTTAAGACTCCTGACTGACAGACGTTCTCTTGGTCTGATACAATAATCAAATCCAAAGTTGATTTACTGTCAATACACACCCGGGTTGGCTCAACAATCAGTTGTTTTAGTCCAAATAACTGATATTGACATTAGAGAGAGACATAAAGTGAGGCATAAAGCAATCACAGGTGTTGATTGGGAGCGCTAGCTAAGACAACAACGGGTAAGACAAGAACAGCTAATCAGCTAAGACAACAACAACAGGTAAAATGGCAATGAATGGGCAGAGAGGGTCAGTTAACTACACACAGGGCCTGAGTTCGAGGCTGGGGCCAACAGATAAACAAAATGAATTGATTAAAGAACAGTCCAGCAGTCATCAGCTATGTAGCCAAGTGATCATAGGGTCCAGTGAACAGTAATAGAGAAGTTTCCAAGAGTCTCATTCAGGTCTGAGCGATGAAGCAGCCAGTCCTCTAGCCAGTCTCATTCAGGTCTGAGTGATGAAGCAGCAAGTCCTCTAGCCAGTCTCATTCAGGTCTGAGTGATGAAGCAGCCAGTCCTCTAGCCAGTCCAATTCGGGTCTGAGTGATGAAGCAGCCAGTCCTCTAGCCATGCTCATTCAGGTCTCAGTGATGAAGCAGCCAGTCATCTAGCCAGGCTCATTCAGGTCTGATTGATGAAGCAGCAAGTCCTCTAGCCAGTCTCATTCAGGTGTGAGTAGTGAAGCAGCCAGACGTCTAGCCAGACCCACTCTGTCAGTTTCCACCCCTGCCTGGTAATGTGAACTCATTCAGGTCTCAGTGATGAAGCAGCAAGTCATCAAGCCAGTCTCATTCAGGGCTAAGTGATGAAGCAGCCAGTCCTCCAGCCAGGCTCATTCAGGTCTCAGTGATGAAGCAGCCAGTCCTCTAGCCAGGCCCATTCAGGTCTCAGTGATGAAGCAAACAGTCCTCTTGCCAGTCTCATTCAGGTCTGATTGATGAAGCAGCCAGTCCTCTAGCCAGGCTCATTCAAGTCTGATTGATGAAGCAGCCAATCCTCTAGCCAGTCTCATTCAGGTCTGAGTAGTGAAGCAGCCAGACCTCTAGCCAGACCCACTCTGTCAGTTTCTGCCCCTGCCCAGTGATGTGAGCTCATTCAGGTCTGATTGATGAAACAGCCAGTCCTCTTGCCAGGCTCATTCAGGTCTGATTGATGAAGCAGCCAGTCATCTAGCCAGTCTCATTCAGGTCTGATTGATGAAGCAGCCAGTCCTCTAGCCAGGATCATTCAGGTCTCAGTGATGAAGCAGCCAGTCCTGTAGTCAGGCTCATTCAAGTCTCAGTGATGAAGCAGCCAGTCCTCTAGCCAGGATCATTCAGGTCTCAGTGATGAAGCAGCCAGTCTTGTAGTCAGGCTCATTCTGCCAGTTTCCAAGAGTCTCATTCAGGTCTGAGCGATGAAGCAGAGAGTCCTCTAGCCAGTCTCATTCAGGTCTGAGTGATAAAGCAGCCAGTCTTCTAGCCAGTCAAATTCAGGTCTGAGTGATGAAGCAGCCAGTCCTCTAGCCAGTCCAATTCGGGTCTGAGTGATGAAGCAGCCAGTCCTCTAGCCATGCTCATTCAGGTCTCAGTGATGAAGCAGCCAGTCCTCTAGCCAGTCTCATTCAGGTCTGAGTAGTGAAGCAGCCAGACGTCTAGCCAGACCCACTCTGTCAGTTTCCACCCCTGCCTGGTAATGTGAGCTCATTAAAGTCTCAGTAATGAAGCTGCCAGTTGTCTAGCCAGGCTCATTCAGGTCTCAGTGATGAAGCAGCCAGTCCTCTAGCCAGGCTCATTCAGGTCTCAGTGATGAAGCAGCAAGTCCTCTAGCCAGTCTCATTCAGGTCTGAGTAGTGAAGCAGCCAGACGTCTAGCCAGACCCACTCTGTCAGTTTCCACCCCTGCCTGGTAATGTGAGCTCATTAAAGTCTCAGTGATGAAGCAGCCAGTCCTCTAGCCAGGATCATTCAGGTCTCAGTGATGAAGCAGCCAATCCTCTAGCCAGGCTCATTCAGGTCTCAGTGATGAAGCAGCAAGTCCTCTAGCCAGTCTCATTCAGGTCTGAGTAGTGAAGCAGCCAGTCCTCTAGCCAGACCCAGTCTGTCAGTTTCCGCCGCTCCCCGGTGATGTGAGCTCATTCAGGTCTGATTGATGAAACAGCCAGTCCTCTTGCCAGGCTCATTCAGGTCTGATTGATGAAGCAGCCAGTCATCTAGCCAGTCTCATTCAGGTCTGATTGATGAAGCAGCCAGTCCTCTTGCCAGTCTCATTCATTTATCAGTGATGAAGCAGCCAGTCCTCTAGCCAGGATCATTCAGGTCTCAGTGATGAAGCAGCCAGTCCTCTAGCCAGGCTCATTCAGGTCTCAGTGATGAAGCAGACAGTCCTCTAGCCAGGCTCATTCAGGTCTCAGTGATGAAGCAGCCAGTCCTCTAGCCAGGATCATTCAGGTCTCAGTGATGAAGCAGCCAGTCTTGTAGTCAGGCTCATTCTGCCAGTTTCCAAGAGTCTCATTCAGGTCTGAGCGATGAAGCAGAGAGTCCTCTAGCCAGTCTCATTCAGGTCTGAGTGATAAAGCAGCCAGTCTTCTAGCCAGTCAAATTCAGGTCTGAGTGATGAAGCAGCCAGTCCTCTAGCCAGTCCAATTCGGGTCTGAGTGATGAAGCAGCCAGTCCTCTAGCCATGCTCATTCAGGTCTCAGTGATGAAGCAGCCAGTCCTCTAGCCAGTCTCATTCAGGTCTGAGTAGTGAAGCAGCCAGACGTCTAGCCAGACCCACTCTGTCAGTTTCCACCCCTGCCTGGTAATGTGAGCTCATTAAAGTCTCAGTGATGAAGCAGCCAGTCCTCTAGCCAGGATCATTCAGGTCTCAGTGATGAAGCAGCCAGTCCTCTAGCCAGGCTCATTCAGGTCTCAGTGATGAAGCAGCAAGTCCTCTAGCCAGTCTCATTCAGGTCTGAGTAGTGAAGCAGCCAGACGTCTAGCCAGACCCACTCTGTCAGTTTCCACCCCTGCCTGGTAATGTGAGCTCATTAAAGTCTCAGTGATGAAGCAGCCAGTCCTCTAGCCAGGATCATTCAGGTCTCAGTGATGAAGCAGCCAATCCTCTAGCCAGGCTCATTCAGGTCTCAGTGATGAAGCAGCAAGTCCTCTAGCCAGTCTCATTCAGGTCTGAGTAGTGAAGCAGCCAGACCTCTAGCCAGACCCAGTCTGTCAGTTTCCGCCGCTCCCCGGTGATGTGAGCTCATTCAGGTCTGATTGATGAAACAGCCAGTCCTCTTGCCAGGCTCATTCAGGTCTGATTGATGAAGCAGCCAGTCATCTAGCCAGTCTCATTCAGGTCTGATTGATGAAGCATCCAGTCCTCTTGCCAGTCTCATTCATTTATCAGTGATGAAGCAGCCAGTCCTCTAGCCAGGATCATTCAGGTCTCAGTGATGAAGCAGCCAGTCCTCTAGCCAGGCTCATTCAGGTCTCAGTGATGAAGCAGACAGTCCTCTAGCCAGGCTCATTCAGGTCTCAGTGATGAAGCAGCCAGTCATCTAGCCAGGCTCATTCAGGTCTGATTGATGAAGCAGCAAGTCCTCTAGCCAGTCTCATTCAGGTCTGAGTAGTGAAGCAGCCAGACGTCTAGCCAGACCCCCTCTGTCAGTTTCCACCCCTGCCTGGTAATGTGAACTCATTCAAGTCTCAGTGATGAAGCTGCCAGTTGTCTAGCCAGGCTCATTCAGGTCTAAGTGATGAAGCAGCCAGTCATCAAGCCAGTCTCATTCAGGTCTCAGTGATGAAGCAGCCAGTCCTGTAGTCAGGCTCATTCAGGTCTCAGTGATGAAGCAGCCAGTCATGTAGTCAGGCTCATTCTGCCAGTTTCCAAGAGTCTCATTCAGGTCTGAGCGATGAAGCAGCCAGTCCTCTAGCCAGTCTCATTCAGGTCTGAGTGATGAAGCAGCCAGTCCTCTAGCCAGTCTCATTCAGGTCTGAGTGATGAAGCAGCTAGTCCTCTAGCCAGTCCAATTCGGGTCTGAGTGATGAAGCAGCCAGTCCTCTAGCCATGCTCATTCAGGTCTCAGTGATGAAGCAGCCAGTCATCTAGCCAGGCTCATTCAGGTCTGATTGATGAAGCAGCAAGTCCTCTAACCAGTCTCATTCAGGTCTGAGTAGTGAAGCAGCCAGACGTCTAGCCAGACCCACTCTGTCAGTTTCCACCCCTGCCTGGTAATGTGAGCTCATTAAAGTCGCAGTAATGAAGCTGCCAGTTGTCTAGCCAGGCTCATTCAGGTCTCAGTGATGAAGCAGCCAGTCCTCTAGCCAGTCTCATTCAGGTCTGAGTAGTGAAGCAGCCAGACATCTAGCCAGACCCACTCTGTCAGTTTCCACCCCTGCCTGGTAATGTGAGCTCATTAAAGTCTCAGTGATGAAGCAGCCAGTCCTCTAGCCAGGATCATTCAGGTCTCAGTGATGAAGCAGCCAGTCCTCTAGCCAGGCTCATTCAGGTCTCAGTGATGAAGCAGCAAGTCCTCTAGCCAGTCTCATTCAGGTCTGAGTAGTGAAGCAGCCAGACCTCTAGCCAGACCCAGTCTGTCAGTTTCCGCCGCTCCCCGGTGATGTGAGCTCATTCAGGTCTGATTGATGAAACAGCCAGTCCTCTTGCCAGGCTCATTCAGGTCTGATTGATGAAGCAGCCAGTCATCTAGCCAGTCTCATTCAGGTCTGATTGATGAAGCAGCCAGTCCTCTTGCCAGTCTCATTCATTTATCAGTGATGAAGCAGCCAGTCCTCTAGCCAGGATCATTCAGAATTCGGGTCTGAGTGATGAAGCAGCCAGTCCTCTAGCCATGCTCATTCAGGTCTCAGTGATGAAGCAGCCAGTCATTTAGCCAGGCTCATTCAGGTCTGATTGATGAAGCAGCAAGTCCTCTAACCAGTCTCATTCAGGTCTGAGTAGTGAAGCAGCCAGACGTCTAGCCAGACCCACTCTGTCAGTTTCCACCCCTGCCTGGTAATGTGAGCTCATTAAAGTCTCAGTAATGAAGCTGCCAGTTGTCTAGCCAGGCTCATTCAGGTCTCAGTGATGAAGCAGCCAGTCCTCTAGCCAGGCTCATTCAGGTCTCAGTGATGAAGCAGCAAGTCCTCTAGCCAGTCTCATTCAGGTCTGAGTAGTGAAGCAGCCAGACGTCTAGCCAGACCCACTCTGTCAGTTTCCACCCCTGCCTGGTAATGTGAGCTCATTAAAGTCTCAGTGATGAAGCAGCCAGTCCTCTAGCCAGGATCATTCAGGTCTCAGTGATGAAGCAGCCAGTCCTCTAGCCAGGCTCATTCAGGTCTCAGTGATGAAGCAGCAAGTCCTCTAGCCAGTCTCATTCAGGTCTGAGTAGTGAAGCAGCCAGACCTCTAGCCAGACCCAGTCTGTCAGTTTCCGCCGCTCCCCGGTGATGTGAGCTCATTCAGGTCTGATTGATGAAACAGCCAGTCCTCTTGCCAGGCTCATTCAGGTCTGATTGATGAAGCAGCCAGTCATCTAGCCAGTCTCATTCAGGTCTGATTGATGAAGCAGCCAGTCCTCTTGCCAGTCTCATTCATTTATCAGTGATGAAGCAGCCAGTCCTCTAGCCAGGATCATTCAGGTCTCAGTGATGAAGCAGCCAGTCCTCTAGCCAGGCTCATTCAGGTCTCAGTGATGAAGCAGACAGTCCTCTAGCCAGGCTCATTCAGGTCTCAGTGATGAAGCAGCCAGTCATCTAGCCAGGCTCATTCAGGTCTGATTGATGAAGCAGCAAGTCCTCTAGCCAATCTCATTCAAGTCTGAGTAGTGAAGCAGCCAGACGTCTAGCCAGACCCCCTCTGTCAGTTTCCACCCCTGCCTGGTAATGTGAACTCATTCAAGTCTCAGTGATGAAGCTGCCAGTTGTCTAGCCAGGCTCATTCAGGTCTCAGTGATGAAGCAGCCAGTCATCAAGCCAGTCTCATTCAGGTCTCAGTGATGAAGCAGCCAGTCCTGTAGTCAGGCTCATTCAGGTCTCAGTGATGAAGCAGCCAGTCCTCTAGCCAGGATCATTCAGGTCTCAGTGATGAAGCAGCCAGTCTTGTAGTCAGGCTCATTCTGCCAGTTTGCAAGTGTCTCATTCAGGTCTGAGCGATGAAGCAGTCAGTCCTCTAGCCAGTCTCATTCAGGTCTGAGTGATGAAGCTGCCAGTTGTCTAGCCAGGCTCATTCAGGTCTCAGTGATGAAGCAGCCAGTCATCAAGCCAGTCTCATTCAGGTCTCAGTGATGAAGCAGCCAGTCCTGTAGTCAGGCTCATTCAGGTCTCAGTGATGAAGCAGCCAGTCCTCTAGCCAGGCTCATTCAGGTCTCAGTGATGAAGCAGCAAGTCCTCTAGCCAGTCTCATTCAGGTCTGAGTAGTGAAGCAGCCAGATGTCTAGCCAGACCCACTCTGTCAGTTTCCACCCCTGCCTGGTAATGTGAGCTCATTAAAGTCTCAGTAATGAAGCTGCCAGTTGTCTAGCCAGGCTAATTCAGGTCTCAGTGATGAAGTAGCCAGTCCTCTAGCCAGGCTCATTCAGGTCTCAGTGATGAAGCAGCCAGTCATCAAGCCAGTCTCATTCAGGTCTCAGTGATGAAGCAGCCAGTCCTACAGCCAGGCTCATTCAGGTCTCAGTGATGAAGCAGCCAGTCCTCTAGCCAGGCCTATTCAGGTCTTAGTGATGAAGCAGCCAGTCATCCAGCCAGGCTCATTTAGGTCTCAGTGATGAAGCAGCCAGTCCTCTAGCCAGGCCTATTCAGGTCTTAGTGATGAAGCAGCCAGTCCTCTAGCCAGGCTCATTCAGGTCTGATTGATGAAGCAGCCAATCCTCTAGCCAGTCTCATTCAGGTCTGAGTAGTGAAGCAGCCAGACCTCTAGCCAGACCCACTCTGTCAGTTTCCACCCCTGCACGGTGATGTGAGCTCATTCAGGTCTGATTGATGAAGCAGCCAGTCCTCTTGCCAGGCTCATTCAGGTCTGATTGATGAAGCAGCCAGTCATCTAGCCAGTCTCATTCAGGTCTGATTGATGAAGCAGCCAGTCCTCTTGCCAGTCTCATTCAGGTATCAGTGATGAAGCAGCCAGTCCTCTAGCCAGGATCATTCAGGTCTCAGTGATGAAGCAGCCAGTCCTCTAGCCAGGCTCATTCAGGTCTCAGTGATGAAGCAGCCAGTCCTCCAGCCAGGCTCATTCAGGTCTCAGTGATGAAGCAGCCAGTCCTCTAGCCAGGCCCATTCAGGTCTCAGTGATGAAGCAAACAGTCCTCTTGCCAGTCTCATTCAGGTCTGATTGATGAAGCAGCCAGTCCTCTAGCCAGGCTCATTCAGGTCTGATTGATGAAGCAGCCAGTCATCTAGCCAGGCTCATTCAGGTCTGATTAACGAAGCAGCAAGTCCTCTAGCCAGTCTCATTCAGGTCTGAGTAGTGAAGCAGCCAGACGTCTAGCCAGACCCACTCTGTCAGTTTCCACCCCTGCCTGGTAATGTGAGCTCATTAAAGTCTCAGTGATGAAGCAGCCAGTCCTCTAGCCAGGATCATTCAGGTCTCAGTGATGAAGCAGCCAGTCCTCTAGCCAGGCTCATTCAGGTCTCAGTGATGAAGCAGCAAGTCCTCTAGCCAGTCTCATTCAGGTCTGAGTAGTGAAGCAGCCAGACCTCTAGCCAGACCCAGTCTGTCAGTTTCCGCCGCTCCCCGGTGATGTGAGCTCATTCAGGTCTGATTGATGAAACAGCGAGTCCTCTTGCCAGGCTCATTCAGGTCTGATTGATGAAGCAGCCAGTCATCTAGCCAGTCTCATTCAGGTCTGATTGATGAAGCAGCCAGTCCTCTTGCCAGTCTCATTCATTTATCAGTGATGAAGCAGCCAGTCCTCTAGCCAGGATCATTCAGGTCTCAGTGATGAAGCAGCCAGTCCTCTAGCCAGGCTCATTCAGGTCTCAGTGATGAAGCAGACAGTCCTCTAGCCAGGCTCATTCAGGTCTCAGTGATGAAGCAGCCAGTCATCTAGCCAGGCTCATTCAGGTCTGATTGATGAAGCAGCAAGTCCTCTAGCCAATCTCATTCAAGTCTGAGTAGTGAAGCAGCCAGACGTCTAGCCAGACCCCCTCTGTCAGTTTCCACCCCTGCCTGGTAATGTGAACTCATTCAAGTCTCAGTGATGAAGCTGCCAGTTGTCTAGCCAGGCTCATTCAGGTCTCAGTGATGAAGCAGCCAGTCATCAAGCCAGTCTCATTCAGGTCTCAGTGATGAAGCAGCCAGTCCTGTAGTCAGGCTCATTCAGGTCTCAGTGATGAAGCAGCCAGTCCTCTAGCCAGGATCATTCAGGTCTCAGTGATGAAGCAGCCAGTCTTGTAGTCAGGCTCATTCTGCCAGTTTCCAAGTGTCTCATTCAGGTCTGAGCGATGAAGCAGTCAGTCCTCTAGCCAGTCTCATTCAGGTCTGAGTGATGAAGCTGCCAGTTGTCTAGCCAGGCTCATTCAGGTCTCAGTGATGAAGCAGCCAGTCATCAAGCCAGTCTCATTCAGGTCTCAGTGATGAAGCAGCCAGTCCTGTAGTCAGGCTCATTCAGGTCTCAGTGATGAAGCAGCCAGTCCTCTAGCCAGGCTCATTCAGGTCTCAGTGATGAAGCAGCCAGTCATCAAGCCAGTCTCATTCAGGTCTCAGTGATGAAGCAGCCAGTCCTACAGCCAGGCTCATTCAGGTCTCAGTGATGAAGCAGCCAGTCCTCTAGCCAGGCCTATTCAGGTCTTAGTGATGAAGCAGCCAGTCATCCAGCCAGGCTCATTTAGGTCTCAGTGATGAAGCAGCCAGTCCTCTAGCCAGGCCTATTCAGGTCTTAGTGATGAAGCAGCCAGTCCTCTAGCCAGGCTCATTCAGGTCTGATTGATGAAGCAGCCAATCCTCTAGCCAGTCTCATTCAGGTCTGAGTAGTGAAGCAGCCAGACCTCTAGCCAGACCCACTCTGTCAGTTTCCACCCCTGCACGGTGATGTGAGCTCATTCAGGTCTGATTGATGAAGCAGCCAGTCCTCTTGCCAGGCTCATTCAGGTCTGATTGATGAAGCAGCCAGTCATCTAGCCAGTCTCATTCAGGTCTGATTGATGAAGCAGCCAGTCCTCTTGCCAGTCTCATTCAGGTATCAGTGATGAAGCAGCCAGTCCTCTAGCCAGGATCATTCAGGTCTCAGTGATGAAGCAGCCAGTCCTCTAGCCAGGCTCATTCAGGTCTCAGTGATGAAGCAGCCAGTCCTCCAGCCAGGCTCATTCAGGTCTCAGTGATGAAGCAGCCAGTCCTCTAGCCAGGCCCATTCAGGTCTCAGTGATGAAGCAAACAGTCCTCTTGCCAGTCTCATTCAGGTCTGATTGATGAAGCAGCCAGTCCTCTAGCCAGGCTCATTCAGGTCTGATTGATGAAGCAGCCAGTCATCTAGCCAGGCTCATTCAGGTCTGATTAACGAAGCAGCAAGTCCTCTAGCCAGTCTCATTCAGGTCTGAGTAGTGAAGCAGC
This sequence comes from Salmo salar, assembly GCF_965601325.2. Taxonomy (NCBI): domain Eukaryota; kingdom Metazoa; phylum Chordata; class Actinopteri; order Salmoniformes; family Salmonidae; genus Salmo; species Salmo salar. Next base: position 112,724,384 of record NC_138299.1, read on the forward strand.
CAGACGTCTAGCCAGACCCCCTCTGTCAGTTTCCACCCTTGCCTGGTAATGTGAACTCATTCAAGTCTCAGTGATGAAGCTGCCAGTTGTCTAGCCAGGCTCATTCAGGTCTCAGTGATGAAGCAGCCAGTCATCAAGCCAGTCTCATTCAGGTCTCAGTGATGAAGCAGCCAGTCCTGTAGTCAGGCTCATTCAGGTCTCAGTGATGAAGCAGCCAGTCCTCTAGCCAGGATCATTCAGGTCTCAGTGATGAAGAAGCCAGTCTTGTTATCAGGCTCATTCTGCCAGTTTCCAAGAATCTCATTCAGGTCTGAGCGATGAAGCAGCCAGTCCTCTAGCCAGTCTCATTCAGGTCTGAGTGATGAAGCAGCAAGTCCTCTAGCCAGTCTCATTCAGGTCTGAGTGATGAAGCAGCCAGTCCTCTAGCCAGTCCAATTCGGGTCTGAGTGATGAAGCAGCCAGTCCTCTAGCCATGCTCATTCAGGTCTCAGTGATGAAGCAGCCAGTCTTCAAGCCACTCTCATTCAGGTCTCAGTGATGAAGCAGCCAGTCCTCTAGCCAGGCTCATTCAGGTCTCAGTGATGAAGCAGCATGTCCTCTAGCCAGTCTCATTCAGGTCTGAGTAGTGAAGCAGCCAGACGTCTAGCCAGACCCACTCTGTCAGTTTCCACCCCTGCCTGGTAATGTGAGCTCATTAAAGTCTCAGTGATGAAGCAGCCAGTCCTCTAGCCAGGATCATTCAGGTCTCAGTGATGAAGCAGCCAGTCTTGTAGTCAGGCTCATTCTGCCAGTTTCCAAGTGTCTCATTCAGGTCTGAGCGATGAAGCAGTCAGTCCTCTAGCCAGTCTCATTCAGGTCTGAGTGATGAAGCTGCCAGTTGTCTAGCCAGGCTCATTCAGGTCTCAGTGATGAAGCAGCCAGTCATCAAGCCAGTCTCATTCAGGTCTCAGTGATGAAGCAGCCAGTCCTGTAGTCAGGCTCATTCAGGTCTCAGTGATGAAGCAGCCAGTCCTCTAGCCAGGCTCATTCAGGTCTCAGTGATGAAGCAGCAAGTCCTCTAGCCAGTCTCATTCAGGTCTGAGTAGTGAAGCAGCCAGATGTCTAGCCAGACCCACTCTGTCAGTTTCCACCCCTGCCTGGTAATGTGAGCTCATTAAAGTCTCAGTAATGAAGCTGCCAGTTGTCTAGCCAGGCTAATTCAGGTCTCAGTGATGAAGTAGCCAGTCCTCTAGCCAGGCTCATTCAGGTCTCAGTGATGAAGCAGCCAGTCATCAAGCCAGTCTCATTCAGGTCTCAGTGATGAAGCAGCCAGTCCTACAGCCAGGCTCATTCAGGTCTCAGTGATGAAGCAGCCAGTCCTCTAGCCAGGCCTATTCAGGTCTTAGTGATGAAGCAGCCAGTCATCCAGCCAGGCTCATTTAGGTCTCAGTGATGAAGCAGCCAGTCCTCTAGCCAGGCCTATTCAGGTCTTAGTGATGAAGCAGCCAGTCCTCTAGCCAGGCTCATTCAGGTCTGATTGATGAAGCAGCCAATCCTCTAGCCAGTCTCATTCAGGTCTGAGTAGTGAAGCAGCCAGACCTCTAGCCAGACCCACTCTGTCAGTTTCCACCCCTGCACGGTGATGTGAGCTCATTCAGGTCTGATTGATGAAGCAGCCAGTCCTCTTGCCAGGCTCATTCAGGTCTGATTGATGAAGCAGCCAGTCATCTAGCCAGTCTCATTCAGGTCTGATTGATGAAGCAGCCAGTCCTCTTGCCAGTCTCATTCAGGTATCAGTGATGAAGCAGCCAGTCCTCTAGCCAGGATCATTCAGGTCTCAGTGATGAAGCAGCCAGTCCTCTAGCCAGGCTCATTCAGGTCTCAGTGATGAAGCAGCCAGTCCTCCAGCCAGGCTCATTCAGGTCTCAGTGATGAAGCAGCCAGTCCTCTAGCCAGGCCCATTCAGGTCTCAGTGATGAAGCAAACAGTCCTCTTGCCAGTCTCATTCAGGTCTGATTGATGAAGCAGCCAGTCCTCTAGCCAGGCTCATTCAGGTCTGATTGATGAAGCAGCCAGTCATCTAGCCAGGCTCATTCAGGTCTGATTAACGAAGCAGCAAGTCCTCTAGCCAGTCTCATTCAGGTCTGAGTAGTGAAGCAGCCAGACGTCTAGCCAGACCCCCTCTGTCAGTTTCCACCCTTGCCTGGTAATGTGAACTCATTCAAGTCTCAGTGATGAAGCTGCCAGTTGTCTAGCCAGGCTCATTCAGGTCTCAGTGATGAAGCAGCCAGTCATCAAGCCAGTCTCATTCAGGTCTCAGTGATGAAGCAGCCAGTCCTGTAGTCAGGCTCATTCAGGTCTCAGTGATGAAGCAGCCAGTCCTCTAGCCAGGATCATTCAGGTCTCAGTGATGAAGAAGCCAGTCTTGTTATCAGGCTCATTCTGCCAGTTTCCAAGAATCTCATTCAGGTCTGAGCGATGAAGCAGCCAGTCCTCTAGCCAGTCTCATTCAGGTCTGAGTGATGAAGCAGCAAGTCCTCTAGCCAGTCTCATTCAGGTCTGAGTGATGAAGCAGCCAGTCCTCTAGCCAGTCCAATTCGGGTCTGAGTGATGAAGCAGCCAGTCCTCTAGCCATGCTCATTCAGGTCTCAGTGATGAAGCAGCCAGTCTTCAAGCCACTCTCATTCAGGTCTCAGTGATGAAGCAGCCAGTCCTCTAGCCAGGCTCATTCAGGTCTCAGTGATGAAGCAGCAAGTCCTCTAGCCAGTCTCATTCAGGTCTGAGTAGTGAAGCAGCCAGACGTCTAGCCAGACCCACTCTGTCAGTTTCCACCCCTGCCTGGTAATGTGAGCTCATTAAAGTCTCAGTGATGAAGCAGCCAGTCCTCTAGCCAGGATCATTCAGGTCTCAGTGATGAAGCAGCCAGTCCTCTAGCCAGGCTCATTCAGGTCTCAGTGATGAAGCAGCAAGTCCTCTAGCCAGTCTCATTCAGGTCTGAGTAGTGAAGCAGCCAGACCTCTAGCCAGACCCAGTCTGTCAGTTTCCGCCGCTCCCCGGTGATGTGAGCTCATTCAGGTCTGATTGATGAAACAGCCAGTCCTCTTGCCAGGCTCATTCAGGTCTGATTGATGAAGCAGCCAGTCATCTAGCCAGTCTCATTCAGGTCTGATTGATGAAGCAGCCAGTCCTCTTGCCAGTCTCATTCATTTATCAGTGATGAAGCAGCCAGTCCTCTAGCCAGGATCATTCAGGTCTCAGTGATGAAGCAGCCAGTCCTCTAGCCAGGCTCATTCAGGTCTCAGTGATGAAGCAGACAGTCCTCTAGCCAGGCTCATTCAGGTCTCAGTGATGAAGCAGCCAGTCATCTAGCCAGGCTCATTCAGGTCTGATTGATGAAGCAGCAAGTCCTCTAGCCAATCTCATTCAAGTCTGAGTAGTGAAGCAGCCAGACGTCTAGCCAGACCCCCTCTGTCAGTTTCCACCCCTGCCTGGTAATGTGAACTCATTCAAGTCTCAGTGATGAAGCTGCCAGTTGTCTAGCCAGGCTCATTCAGGTCTCAGTGATGAAGCAGCCAGTCATCAAGCCAGTCTCATTCAGGTCTCAGTGATGAAGCAGCCAGTCCTGTAGTCAGGCTCATTCAGGTCTCAGTGATGAAGCAGCCAGTCCTCTAGCCAGGATCATTCAGGTCTCAGTGATGAAGCAGCCAGTCTTGTAGTCAGGCTCATTCTGCCAGTTTCCAAGAGTCTCATTCAGGTCTGAGCGATGAAGCAGTCAGTCCTCTAGCCAGTCTCATTCAGGTCTGAGCGATGAAGCAGTCAGTCCTCTAGCCAGTCTCATTCAGGTCTGAGTGATGAAGCAGCCAGTCCTCTAGCCAGTCTCATTCAGGTCTGAGTGATGAAGCAGCTAGTCCTCTAGCCAGTCCAATTCGGGTCTGAGTGATGAAGCAGCCAGTCCTCTAGCCATGCTCATTCAGGTCTCAGTGATGAAGCAGCCAGTCATCTAGCCAGGCTCATTCAGGTCTGATTGATGAAGCAGCAAGTCCTCTAACCAGTCTCATTCAGGTCTGAGTAGTGAAGCAGCCAGACGTCTAGCCAGACACACTCGGTCAGTTTCCACCCCTGCCTGGTAATGTGAGCTCATTAAAGTCTCAGTAATGAAGCTGCCAGTTGTCTAGCCAGGCTAATTCAGGTCTCAGTGATGAAGTAGCCAGTCCTCTAGCCAGGCTCATTCAGGTCTCAGTGATGAAGCAGCCAGTCATCAAGCCAGTCTCATTCAGGTCTCAGTGATGAAGCAGCCAGTCCTACAGCCAGGCTCATTCAGGTCTCAGTGATGAAGCAGCCAGTCCTCTAGCCAGGCCTATTCAGGTCTTAGTGATGAAGCAGCCAGTCCTCCAGCCAGGCTCATTTAGGTCTCAGTGATGAAGCAGCCAGTCCTCTAGCCAGGCCTATTCAGGTCTTAGTGATGAAGCAGCCAGTCCTCTAGCCAGGATCATTCAGGTCTGATTGATGAAGCAGCCAATCCTCTAGCCAGTCTCATTCAGGTCTGAGTAGTGAAGCAGCCAGACCTCTAGCCAGACCCACTCTGTCAGTTTCCACCCCTGCACGGTGATGTGAGCTCATTCAGGTCTGATTGATGAAGCAGCCAGTCCTCTTGCCAGGCTCATTCAGGTCTGATTGATGAAGCAGCCAGTCATCTAGCCAGTCTCATTCAGGTCTGATTGATGAAGCAGCCAGTCCTCTTGCCAGTCTCATTCAGGTATCAGTGATGAAGCAGCCAGTCCTCTAGCCAGGATCATTCAGGTCTCAGTGATGAAGCAGCCAGTCCTCTAGCCAGGCTCATTCAGGTCTCAGTGATGAAGCAGCCAGTCCTCCAGCCAGGCTCATTCAGGTCTCAGTGATGAAGCAGCCAGTCCTCTAGCCAGGCCCATTCAGGTCTCAGTGATGAAGCAAACAGTCCTCTTGCCAGTCTCATTCAGGTCTGATTGATGAAGCAGCCAGTCCTCTAGCCAGGCTCATTCAGGTCTGATTGATGAAGCAGCCAGTCATCTAGCCAGGCTCATTCAGGTCTGATTAACGAAGCAGCAAGTCCTCTAGCCAGTCTCATTCAGGTCTGAGTAGTGAAGCAGCCAGACGTCTAGCCAGACCCCCTCTGTCAGTTTCCACCCTTGCCTGGTAATGTGAACTCATTCAAGTCTCAGTGATGAAGCTGCCAGTTGTCTAGCCAGGCTCATTCAGGTCTCAGTGATGAAGCAGCCAGTCATCAAGCCAGTCTCATTCAGGTCTCAGTGATGAAGCAGCCAGTCCTGTAGTCAGGCTCATTCAGGTCTCAGTGATGAAGCAGCCAGTCCTCTAGCCAGGATCATTCAGGTCTCAGTGATGAAGAAGCCAGTCTTGTTATCAGGCTCATTCTGCCAGTTTCCAAGAATCTCATTCAGGTCTGAGCGATGAAGCAGCCAGTCCTCTAGCCAGTCTCATTCAGGTCTGAGTGATGAAGCAGCAAGTCCTCTAGCCAGTCTCATTCAGGTCTGAGTGATGAAGCAGCCAGTCCTCTAGCCAGTCCAATTCGGGTCTGAGTGATGAAGCAGCCAGTCCTCTAGCCATGCTCATTCAGGTCTCAGTGATGAAGCAGCCAGTCATCTAGCCAGGCTCATTCAGGTCTGATTGATGAAGCAGCAAGTCCTCTAGCCAGTCTCATTGAGGTCTGAGTAGTGAAGCAGCCAGACGTCTAGCCAGACCCACTCTGTCAGTTTCCACCCCTGCCTGGTAATGTGAACTCATTCAGGTCTCAGTGATGAAGCAGCCAGTCTTCAAGCCACTCTCATTCAGGTCTCAGTGATGAAGCAGCCAGTCCTCTAGCCAGGATCATTCAGGTCTCAGTGATGAAGAAGCCAGTCTTGTTATCAGGCTCATTCTGCCAGTTTCCAAGAATCTCATTCAGGTCTGAGCGATAAAGCAGCCAGTCCTCTAGCCAGTCTCATTCAGGTCTGAGTGATGAAGCAGCAAGTCCTCTAGCCAGTCTCATTCAGGTCTGAGTGATGAAGCAGCCAGTCCTCTAGCCAGTCCAATTCGGGTCTGAGTGATGAAGCAGCCAGTCCTCTAGCCATGCTCATTCAGGTCTCAGTGATGAAGCAGCCAGTCATCTAGCCAGGCTCATTCAGGTCTGATTGATGAAGCAGCAAGTCCTCTAGCCAGTCTCATTCAGGTCTGAGTAGTGAAGCAGCCAGACGTCTAGCCAGACCCACTCTGTCAGTTTCCACCCCTGCCTGGTAATGTGAACTCATTCAGGTCTCAGTGATGAAGCAGCCAGTCTTCAAGCCACTCTCATTCAGGTCTCAGTGATGAAGCAGCCAGTCCTCTAGCCAGGCTCATTCAGGTCTCAGTGATGAAGCAGCAAGTCCTCTAGCCAGTCTCATTCAGGTCTGAGTAGTGAAGCAGCCAGATGTCTAGCCAGACCCACTCTGTCAGTTTCCACCCCTGCCTGGTAATGTGAGCTCATTAAAGTCTCAGTAATGAAGCTGCCAGTTGTCTAGCCAGGCTAATTCAGGTCTCAGTGATGAAGTAGCCAGTCCTCTAGCCAGGCTCATTCAGGTCTCAGTGATGAAGCAGCCAGTCGTCAAGCCAGTCTCATTCAGGTCTCAGTGATGAAGCAGCCAGTCCTACAGCCAGGCTCATTCAGGTCTCAGTGATGAAGCAGCCAGTCCTCTAGCCAGGCCTATTCAGGTCTTAGTGATGAAGCAGCCAGTCCTCCAGCCAGGCTCATTTAGGTCTCAGTGATGAAGCAGCCAGTCCTCTAGCCAGGCATATTCAGGTCTTAGTGATGAAGCAGCCAGTCCTCTAGCCAGGCTCATTCAGGTCTGATTGATGAAGCAGCCAATCCTCTAGCCAGTCTCATTCAGGTCTGAGTAGTGAAGCAGCCAGACCTCTAGCCAGACCCACTCTGTCAGTTTCCACCCCTGCACGGTGATGTGAGCTCATTCAGGTCTGATTGATGAAGCAGCCAGTCCTCTTGCCAGGCTCATTCAGGTCTGATTGATGAAGCAGCCAGTCATCTAGCCAGTCTCATTCAGGTCTGATTGATGAAGCAGCCAGTCCTCTTGCCAGTCTCATTCAGGTATCAGTGATGAAGCAGCCAGTCCTCTAGCCAGGATCATTCAGGTCTCAGTGATGAAGCAGCCAGTCCTCTAGCCAGGCTCATTCAGGTCTCAGTGATGAAGCAGCCAGTCCTCCAGCCAGGCTCATTCAGGTCTCAGTGATGAAGCAGCCAGTCCTCTAGCCAGGCCCATTCAGGTCTCAGTGATGAAGCAAACAGTCCTCTTGCCATGCTCATTCAGGTCTCAGTGATGAAGCAGCCAGTCATCTAGCCAGGCTCATTCAGGTCTGATTGATGAAGCAGCAAGTCCTCTAGCCAGTCTCATTCAGGTCTGAGTAGTGAAGCAGCCAGACGTCTAGCCAGACCCACTCTGTCAGTTTCCACCCCTGCCTGGTAATGTGAACTCATTCAGGTCTCAGTGATGAAGCAGCCAGTCTTCAAGCCACTCTCATTCAGGTCTCAGTGATGAAGCAGCCAGTCCTCTAGCCAGGATCATTCAGGTCTCAGTGATGAAGAAGCCAGTCTTGTTATCAGGCTCATTCTGCCAGTTTCCAAGAATCTCATTCAGGTCTGAGCGATGAAGCAGCCAGTCCTCTAGCCAGTCTCATTCAGGTCTGAGTGATGAAGCAGCAAGTCCTCTAGCCAGTCTCATTCAGGTCTGAGTGATGAAGCAGCCAGTCCTCTAGCCAGTCCAATTCGGGTCTGAGTGATGAAGCAGCCAGTCCTCTAGCCATGCTCATTCAGGTCTCAGTGATGAAGCAGCCAGTCATCTAGCCAGGCTCATTCAGGTCTGATTGATGAAGCAGCAAGTCCTCTAGCCAGTCTCATTCAGGTCTGAGTAGTGAAGCAGCCAGACGTCTAGCCAGACCCACTATTTCAGTTTCCACCCCTGCCTGGTAATGTGAACTCATTCAGGTCTCAGTGATGAAGCAGCCAGTCTTCAAGCCACTCTCATTCAGGTCTCAGTGATGAAGCAGCCAGTCCTCTAGCCAGGCTCATTCAGGTCTCAGTGATGAAGCAGCAAGTCCTCTAGCCAGTCTCATTCAGGTCTGAGTAGTGAAGCAGCCAGATGTCTAGCCAGACCCACTCTGTCAGTTTCCACCCCTGCATGGTAATGTGAGCTCATTAAAGTCTCAGTAATGAAGCTGCCAGTTGTCTAGCCAGGCTAATTCAGGTCTCAGTGATGAAGTAGCCAGTCCTCCAGCCAGGCTCATTCAGGTCTCAGTGATGAAGCAGCCAGTCATCAAGCCAGTCTCATTCAGGTCTCAGTGATGAAGCAGCCAGTCCTACAGCCAGGCTCATTCAGGTCTCAGTGATGAAGCAGCCAGTCCTCTAGCCAGGCCTATTCAGGTCTTAGTGATGAAGCAGCCAGTCCTCCAGCCAGGCTCATTTAGGTCTCAGTGATGAAGCAGCCAGTCCTCTAGCCAGGCCTATTCAGGTCTTAGTGATGAAGCAGCCAGTCCTCTAGCCAGGCTCATTCAGGTCTGATTGATGAAGCAGCCAATCCTCTAGCCAGTCTCATTCAGGTCTGAGTAGTGAAGCAGCCAGACCTCTAGCCAGACCCACTCTGTCAGTTTCCACCCCTGCACGGTGATGTGAGCTCATTCAGGTCTGATTGATGAAGCAGCCAGTCCTCTTGCCAGGCTCATTCAGGTCTGATTGATGAAGCAGCCAGTCATCTAGCCAGTCTCATTCAGGTCTGATTGATGAAGCAGCCAGTCCTCTTGCCAGTCTCATTCAGGTATCAGTGATGAAGCAGCCAGTCCTCTAGCCAGGATCATTCAGGTCTCAGTGATGAAGCAGCCAGTCCTCTAGCCAGGCTCATTCAGGTCTCAGTGATGAAGCAGCCAGTCCTCCAGCCAGGCTCATTCAGGTCTCAGTGATGAAGCAGCCAGTCCTCTAGCCAGGCCCATTCAGGTCTCAGTGATGAAGCAAACAGTCCTCTTGCCAGTCTCATTCAGGTCTGATTGATGAAGCAGCCAGTCCTCTAGCCAGGCTCATTCAGGTCTGATTGATGAAGCAGCCAGTCATCTAGCCAGGCTCATTCAGGTCTGATTAACGAAGCAGCAAGTCCTCTAGCCAGTCTCATTCAGGTCTGAGTAGTGAAGCAGCCAGACGTCTAGCCAGACCCCCTCTGTCAGTTTCCACCCTTGCCTGGTAATGTGAACTCATTCAAGTCTCAGTGATGAAGCTGCCAGTTGTCTAGCCAGGCTCATTCAGGTCTCAGTGATGAAGCAGCCAGTCATCAAGCCAGTCTCATTCAGGTCTCAGTGATGAAGCAGCCAGTCCTGTAGTCAGGCTCATTCAGGTCTCAGTGATGAAGCAGCCAGTCCTCTAGCCAGGATCATTCAGGTCTCAGTGATGAAGAAGCCAGTCTTGTTATCAGGCTCATTCTGCCAGTTTCCAAGAATCTCATTCAGGTCTGAGCGATGAAGCAGCCAGTCCTCTAGCCAGTCTCATTCAGGTCTGAGTGATGAAGCAGCAAGTCCTCTAGCCAGTCTCATTCAGGTCTGAGTGATGAAGCAGCCAGTCCTCTAGCCAGTCCAATTCGGGTCTGAGTGATGAAGCAGCCAGTCCTCTAGCCATGCTCATTCAGGTCTCAGTGATGAAGCAGCCAGTCTTCAAGCCACTCTCATTCAGGTCTCAGTGATGAAGCAGCCAGTCCTCTAGCCAGGCTCATTCAGGTCTCAGTGATGAAGCAGCAAGTCCTCTAGCCAGTCTCATTCAGGTCTGAGTAGTGAAGCAGCCAGATGTCTAGCCAGACCCACTCTGTCAGTTTCCACCCCTGCCTGGTAATGTGAGCTCATTAAAGTCTCAGTGATGAAGCAGCCAGTCCTCTAGCCAGGATCATTCAGGTCTCAGTGATGAAGCAGCCAGTCCTCTATCCAGGCTCATTCAGGTCTCAGTGATGAAGCAGCAAGTCCTCTAGCCAGTCTCATTCAGGTCTGAGTAGTGAAGCAGCCAGACCTCTAGCCAGACCCAGTCTGTCAGTTTCCGCCGCTCCCCGGTGATGTGAGCTCATTCAGGTCTGATTGATGAAACAGCCAGTCCTCTTGCCAGGCTCATTCAGGTCTGATTGATGAAGCAGCCAGTCATCTAGCCAGTCTCATTCAGGTCTGATTGATGAAGCAGCCAGTCCTCTTGCCAGTCTCATTCATTTATCAGTGATGAAGCAGCCAGTCCTCTAGCCAGGATCATTCAGGTCTCAGTGATGAAGCAGCCAGTCCTCTAGCCAGGCTCATTCAGGTCTCAGTGATGAAGCAGACAGTCCTCTAGCCAGGCTCATTTAGGTCTCAGTGATGAAGCAGCCAGTCATCTAGCCAGGCTCATTCAGGTCTGATTGATGAAGCAGCAAGTCCTCTAGCCAATCTCATTCAGGTCTGAGTAGTGAAGCAGCCAGACCTCTAGCCAGACACACTCTGTCAGTTTCCACCCCTGCCTGGTAATGTGAACTCATTCAAGTCTCAGTGATGAAGCTGCCAGTTGTCTAGCCAGGCTCATTCAGGTCTCAGTGATGAAGCAGCCAGTCATCAAGCCAGTCTCATTCAGGTCTCAGTGATGAAGCAGCCAGTCCTGTAGTCAGGCTCATTCAGGTCTCAGTGATGAAGCAGCCAGTCCTCTAGCCAGGATCATTCAGGTCTCAGTGATGAAGCAGCCAGTCTTGTAGTCAGGCTCATTCTGCCAGGTTCCAAGAGTCTCATTCAGGTCTGAGCGATGAAGCAGTCAGTCCTCTAGCCAGTCTCATTCAGGTCTGAGTGATGAAGCAGCCAGTCCTCTAGCCAGTCTCATTCAGGTCTGAGTGATGAAGCAGCTAGTCCTCTAGCCAGTCCAATTCGGGTCTGAGTGATGAAGCAGCCAGTCCTCTAGCCATGCTCATTCAGGTCTCAGTGATGAAGCAGCCAGTCATCTAGCCAGGCTCATTCAGGTCTGATTGATGAAGCAGCAAGTCCTCTAACCAGTCTCATTCAGGTCTGAGTAGTGAAGCAGCCAGACGTCTAGCCAGACACACTCTGTCAGTTTCCACCCCTGCCTGGTAATGTGAGCTCATTAAAGTCTCAGTAATGAAGCTGCCAGTTGTCTAGCCAGGCTCATTCAGGTCTCAGTGATGAAGCTGCCAGTTGTCTAGCCAGGCTCATTCAGGTCTCAGTGATTAAGCAGCCAGTCCTCCAGCCAGGCTCATTCAGGTCTCAGTGATGAAGCAGCCAGTCATCAAGCCAGTCTCATTCAGGTCTCAGTGATGAATCAGCCAGTCCTCCAGCCAGGCTCATTCAGGTCTCAGTGATGAAGCAGACAGTCCTCTAGCCAGGCCTATTCAGGTCTTAGTGATGAAGCAGCCAGTCCTCTTGCCAGTCTCATTCAGGTCTGATTGATGAAGCAGCCAGTCCTCTAGCCAGGCTCATTCAGGTCTGATTGATGAAGCAGCCAATCCTCTAGCCAGTCTCATTCAGGTCTGAGTAGTGAAGCAGCCAGACCTCTAGCCAGACCCACTCTGTCAGTTTCCACCCCTGCACGGTGATGTGAGCTCATTCAGGTCTGATTGATGAAGCAGCCAGTCCTCTTGCCAGGCTCATTCAGGTCTGATTTATGAAGCAGCCAGTCATCTAGCCAGTCTCATTCAGGTCTGATTGATGAAGCAGCCAGTCCTCTTGCCAGTCTCATTCAGGTATCAGTGATGAAGCAGCCAGTCCTCTAGCCAGGATCATTCAGGTCTCAGTGATGAAGCAGCCAGTCCTCCATCCAGGCTCATTCAGGTCTCAGTGATGAAGCAGCCAGTCCTCCAGCCAGGCTCATTCAGGTCTCAGTGATGAAGCAGCCAGTCCTCTAGCCAGGCCCATTCAGGTCTCAGTGATGAAGCAAACAGTCCTCTTGCCAGTCTCATTCAGGTCTGATTGATGAAGCAGCCAGTCCTCTAGCCAGGCTCATTCAGGTCTGATTGATGAAGCAGCCAGTCATCTAGCCAGGCTCATTCAGGTCTGATTAACGAAGCAGCAAGTCCTCTAGCCAGTCTTATTCAGGTCTGAGTAGTGAAGCAGCCAGACGTCTAGACAGACCCCCTCTGTCAGTTTCCACCCTTGCCTGGTAATGTGAACTCATTCAAGTCTCAGTGATGAAGCTGCCAGTTGTCTAGCCAGGCTCATTCAGGTCTCAGTGATGAAGCAGCCAGTCATCAAGCCAGTCTCATTCAGGTCTCAGTGATGAAGCAGCCAGTCCTGTAGTCAGGCTCATTCAGGTCTCAGTGATGAAGCAGCCAGTCCTCTAGCCACGATCATTCAGGTCTCAGTGATGAAGAAGCCAGTCTTGTAGTCAGGCTCATTCTGCCAGTTTCCAAGAATCTCATTCAGGTCTGAGCGATGAAGCAGCCAGTCCTCTAGCCAGTCTCATTCAGGTCTGAGTGATGAAGCAGCAAGTCCTCTAGCCAGTCTCATTCAGGTCTGAGTGATGAAGCAGCCAGTCCTCTAGCCAGTCCAATTCGGGTCTGAGTGATGAAGCAGCCAGTCCTCTAGCCATGCTCATTCAGGTCTCTGTGATGAAGCAGCCAGTCATCTAGCCAGGCTCATTCAGGTCTGATTGATGAAGCAGCAAGTCCTCTAGCCAGTCTCATTCAGGTCTGAGTAGTGAAGCAGCCAGACGTCTAGCCAGACCCACTCTGTCAGTTTCCACCCCTGCCTGGTAATGTGAACTCATTCAGGTCTCAGTGATGAAGCAGCCAGTCTTCAAGCCAGTCTCATTCAGGTCTCAGTGATGAAGCAGCCAGTCCTCTAGCCAGGCTCATTCAGGTCTCAGTGATGAAGCAGCAAGTCCTCTAGCCAGTCTCATTCAGGTCTGAGTAGTGAAGCAGCCAGATGTCTAGCCAGACCCACTCTGTCAGTTTCCACCCCTGCCTGGTAATGTGAGCTCATTAAAGTCTCAGTGATGAAGCAGCCAGTCCTCTAGCCAGGATCATTCAGGTCTCAGTGATGAAGCAGCCAGTCCTCTAGCCAGGCTCATTCAGGTCTCAGTGATGAAGCAGCAAGTCCTCTAGCCAGTCTCATTCAGGTCTGAGTAGTGAAGCAGCCAGTCCTCTAGCCAGGCCCATTCAGGTCTCAGTGATGAAGCAAACAGTCCTCTTGCCAGTCTCATTCAGGTCTGATTGATGAAGAAGCCAATCCTCTAGCCAGTCTCATTCCGGTCTGAGTAGTGAAGCAGCCAGACCTCTAGCCAGACCCACTCTGTCAGTTTCCGCCCCTGCCCGGTGATGTGAGCTCATTCAGTTCTGATTGATGAAACAGCCAGTCCTCTTGCCAGGCTCATTCAGGTCTGATTGATGAAGCAGCCAGTCATCTAGCCAGTCTCATTCAGGTATCAGTGATGAAGCAGACAGTCCTCTAGCCAGGATCATTCAGGTCTCAGTGATGAAGCAGCCAGTCCTCTAGCCAGGCTCATTCAGGTCTCAGTGATGAAGCAGACAGTCCTCTAGCCAGGTTCCTTCAGGTCTCAGTGATGAAGCAGCCAGTCCTCTAGCCAGGCTCATTCAGGTCTCAGTGATGAAGCAGCCAGTCCTCTAGCCAGGCTCATTCAGGTCTCAGTGATGAAGCAGCCAGTCATCTAGCCAGGCTCATTCAGGTCTGATTGATGAAGCAGCAAGTCCTCTAGCCAGTCTCATTCAGGTCTGAGTAGTGAAGCAGCCAGACGTCTAGCCAGACCCACTCTGTCAGTTTCCACTCCGGCCTGGTAATGTGAACTCATTCAAGTCTCAGTGATGAAGCTGCCAGTTGTCTAGCCAGGCAGATTCAGGTCTCAGTGATGAAGTAGCCAGTCCTCTAGCCAGGCTCATTCAGGTCTCAGTGATGAATCAGCCAGTCATCAAGCCAGTCTCATTCAGGTCTCAGTGATGAAGCAGCCAGTCATCAAGCCAGTCTCATTCAGGTCTCAGTGATGAAGCAGCCAGTCCTCTAGCCAGTCCCATTCAGGTCTCAGTGATGAAGCAGCCAGTCCTCTAGCCAGGCCCATTCAGGTCTCAGTGATGAAGCAAACAGTCCTCTTGCCAGTCTCATTCAGGTCTGATTGATGAAGCAGCCAATCCTCTAGCCAGTCTCATTCAGGTCTGAGTAGTGAAGCAACCAGACCTCTAGCCAGACCCACTCTGTCAGTTTCCGCCCCTGCCCGGTGATGTGAGCTCATTCAGGTCTGATTGATGAAACAGCCAGTCCTCTTGCCAGGCTCATTCAGTTCTGATTGATGAAGCAGCCAGTCATCTAGCCAGTCTCATTCAGGTCTGATTGATGAAGCAGCCAGTCCTCTTGCCAGTCTCATTCAGTTATCAGTGATGAAGCAGCCAGTCCTCTAGCCAGGATCATTCAGGTCTCAGTGATGAAGCAGCCAGTCCTCTAGCCAGGCTCATTCACGTCTCAGTGATGAAGCAGACAGTCCTCTAGCCAGGCTCATTCAGGTCTCAGTGATGAAGCAGCCAGTCATCTAGCCAGGCTCATTCAGGTCTGATTGATGAAGCAGCAAGTCCTCTAGCCTGTCTCATTCAGGTCTGAGTAGTGAAGCAGCCAGACGTCTAGCCAGACCCACTCTGTCAGTTTCCACCCCTGCCTGGTAATGTGAACTCATTCAAGTCTCAGTGATGAAGCTGCCAGTTGTCTAGCCAGGCTCATTCAGGTCTCAGTGATGAAGCAGCCAGTCCGCTTGCCAGGCTAATTCAGGTCTGATTGATGAAGCAGCCAGTCCTCTAGCCAGGCCCATTCAGGTCTGATTGATGAAGCAGCCAATCCTCTAGCCAGTCTCATTCAGGTCTGAGTAGTGAAGCAGCCAGACCTCTAGACAGACCCACTCTGTCAGTTTCCGCCCCTGCCCGGTGATGTGAGCTCATTCAGGTCTGATTGATGAAGCAGCCAGTCCTCTTGCCAGGCTCATTCTGGTCTGATTGATGAAGCAGCCAGTCCTCTATTCAGGATCATTCAGGTCTCAGTGATGAAGCAGACAGTCCTCTAGCCAGGATAATTCAGGTCTCAGTGATGAAGCAGCCAGTCCTCTATTCAGGATCATTCAGGTCTCAGTGATGAAGCAGCCAGTCCTCTAGCCAGGATCATTCAGGTCTCAGTGATGAAGCAGCCAGTCCTCTAGTCAGGATCATTCAGGTCCCAGTGATGAAGCAGACAGTCCTCTAGCCAGGCTCATTCAGGTCTCAGTGATGAAGCAGCCAGTCATCTAGCCAGGCTCATTCAGGTCTGATTGATGAAGCAGCAAGTCCTCTAGCCAGTCTCATTCAGGTCTGAGTAGTGAAGCTGCCAGACGTCTAGCCAGACCCATTCTGTCAGTTTCCACCCCTGCCTGGTAATGTGAACTCATTCAAGTCTCAGTGATGAAGCTGCCAGTTGTCTAGCCAGGCTCATTCAGGTCTCAGTGATGAAGCAGCCAGTCATCAAGCCAGTCTCATTCAGGTCTCATTGATGAAGCAGCCTGTCTTGTAGTCAGGCTCATTCAGGTCTCAGTGATGAAGCAGCCAGTCCTCTAGCCAGGATCATTCAGGTCTCAGTGATGAAGCAGCCAGTCTTGTAGTCAGGCTCATTCTGCCAGTTTCCAAGAGTCTCATTCAGGTCTGAGCGATGAAGCAGCCAGTCCTCTAGCCAGTCTCATTCAGGTCTGAGTGATGAAGCAGCCAGTCCTCTAGCCAGTCTCATTCAGGTCTGAGTGATGAAGCAGCCAGTCCTCTAGCCAGTCCAATTCGTGTCTGATTGATGAAGCAGCCAGTCCTCTAGCCTTGCTCATTCAGGTCTCAGTGATGAAGCAGCCAGTCATCTAGCCAGGCTCATTCAGGTCTGATTGATGAAGCAGCAAGTCCTCTAACCGGTCTCATTCAGGTCTGAGTAGTGAAGCAGCCAGATGTCTAGCCAGACCCACTCTGTCAGTTTCCACCCCTGCCTGGTAATGTGAGCTCATTAAAGTCTCAGTAATGAAGCTGCCACTTGTCTAGCCAGGCTCATTCAGGTCTCAGTGATGAAGTAGCCAGTCCTCTAGCCAGGCTCATTCAGGTCTCAGTGATGAAGCAGCCAGTCATCAAGCCAGTCTCATTCAGGTCTCAGTGATGAAGCAGCCAGTCCTCCAGCCAGGCTCATTCAGGTCCCAGTGATGAAGCAGCCAGTCCTCTAGCCAGGCCTATTCAGGTCTTAGTTATGAAGCAGCCAGTCCTCTTGCCAGTCTCATCCAGGTCTGATTGATGAAGCATCCAGTCCTCTAGCCAGGCTCATTCAGGTCTGATTGATGAAGCAGCCAATCCTCTAGCCAGTCTCATTCAGGTCTGAGTAGTGAAGCAGCCAGACCTCTAGCCAGACCCACTCTGTCCGTTTCCACCCCTGCACGGTGATGTGAGCTCATTCAGGTCTGATTGATGAAGCAGCCAGTCCTCTTGCCAGTCTCATTCAGGTATCAGTGATGAAGCAGCCAGTCCTCTAGCCAGGCTCATTCAGGTCTCAGTGATGAAGCAGCCAGTCATCAAGCCAGTCTCATTCAGGTCTCAGTGATGAAGCAGCCAGTCCTCCAGCCAGGCTCATTCAGGTCTCAGTGATGAAGCAGCCAGTCCTCTAGCCAGGCCTGTTCAGGTCTTAGTGATGAAGCAGCCACTCCTCTTGCCAGTCTCATTCAGGTCTGATTGATGAAGCAGCCAGTCCTCTAGCCAGGCTCATTCAGGTATGATTGATGAAGCAGCCAATCCTCTAGCCAGTCTCATTCAGGTCTGAGTAGTGAAGCAGCCAGACCTCTAGCCAGACCCACTCTGTCAGTTTCCACCCCTGCACGGTGATGTGAGCTCATTGAGGTCTGATTGATGAAGCAGCCAGTCCTCTTGCCAGGCTCATTCAGGTCTGATTGATGAAGCAGCCAGTCATCTAGCCAGTCTCATTCAGGTCTGATTGATGAAGCAGCCAGTCCTCTTGCCAGTCTCATTCAGGTATCAGTGATGAAGCAGACAGTCCTCTAGCCAGGATCATTCAGGTCTCAGTGATGAAGCAGCCAGTCCTCTAGCCAGGCTCATTCAGGTCTCAGTGATGAAGCAGACAGTCCTCTAGCCAGGTTCCTTCAGGTCTCAGTGATGAAGCAGCCAGTCCTCTAGCCAGGCTCATTCAGGTCTCAATGATGAAGCAGCCAGTCCTCTAGCCAGGTTCATTCAGGTCTCAGTGATGAAGCAGCCAGTCCTCGCCAGTCTCATTCAGGTCTGAGTGATGAAGCAGCCAGTCCTCTAGCCAGTCCATTCGTGTCTGATTGATGAAGCAGCCAGCCTAGCCTTGCTCATTCAGGTCTCAGTGATGAAGCAGCCAGTCATCTAGCCAGGCTCATTCAGGTCTGATTGATGAAGCAGCAAGTCCTCTAACCGGTCTCATTCAGGTCTGAGTAGTGAAGCAGCCAGATGTCTAGCCAGACCCACTCTGTCAGTTTCCACCCCTGCCTGGTAATGTGAGCTCATTAAAGTCTCAGTAATGAAGCTGCCACTTGTCTAGCCAGGCTCATTCAGGTCTCAGTGATGAAGTAGCCAGTCCTCTAGCCAGGCTCATTCAGGTCTCAGTGATGAAGCAGCCAGTCATCAAGCCAGTCTCATTCAGGTCTCAGTGATGAAGCAGCCAGTCCTCCAGCCAGGCTCATTCAGGTCCCAGTGATGAAGCAGCCAGTCCTCTAGCCAGGCCTATTCAGGTCTTAGTTATGAAGCAGCCAGTCCTCTTGCCAGTCTCATCCAGGTCTGATTGATGAAGCATCCAGTCCTCTAGCCAGGCTCATTCAGGTCTGATTGATGAAGCAGCCAATCCTCTAGCCAGTCTCATTCAGGTCTGAGTAGTGAAGCAGCCAGACCTCTAGCCAGACCCACTCTGTCCGTTTCCACCCCTGCACGGTGATGTGAGCTCATTCAGGTCTGATTGATGAAGCAGCCAGTCCTCTTGCCAGTCTCATTCAGGTATCAGTGATGAAGCAGCCAGTCCTCTAGCCAGGCTCATTCAGGTCTCAGTGATGAAGCAGCCAGTCATCAAGCCAGTCTCATTCAGGTCTCAGTGATGAAGCAGCCAGTCCTCCAGCCAGGCTCATTCAGGTCTCAGTGATGAAGCAGCCAGTCCTCTAGCCAGGCCTCGTTCAGGTCTTAGTGATGAAGCAGCCACTCCTCTTGCCAGTCTCATTCAGGTCTGATTGATGAAGCAGCCAGTCCTCTAGCCAGGCTCATTCAGGTATGATTGATGAAGCAGCCAATCCTCTAGCCAGTCTCATTCAGGTCTGAGTAGTGAAGCAGCCAGACCTCTAGCCAGACCCACTCTGTCAGTTTCCACCCCTGCACGGTGATGTGAGCTCATTGAGGTCTGATTGATGAAGCAGCCAGTCCTCTTGCCAGGCTCATTCAGGTCTGATTGATGAAGCAGCCAGTCATCTAGCCAGTCTCATTCAGGTCTGATTGATGAAGCAGCCAGTCCTCTTGCCAGTCTCATTCAGGTATCAGTGATGAAGCAGACAGTCCTCTAGCCAGGATCATTCAGGTCTCAGTGATGAAGCAGCCAGTCCTCTAGCCAGGCTCATTCAGGTCTCAGTGATGAAGCAGACAGTCCTCTAGCCAGGTTCCTTCAGGTCTCAGTGATGAAGCAGCCAGTCCTCTAGCCAGGCTCATTCAGGTCTCAGTGATGAAGCAGCCAGTCCTCTAGCCAGGCTCATTCAGGTCTCAGTGATGAAGCAGCCAGTCATCTAGCCAGGCTCATTCAGGTCTGATTGATGAAGCAGCAAGTCCTCTAGCCAGTCTCATTCAGGTCTGAGTAGTGAAGCAGCCAGACGTCTAGCCAGACCCACTCTGTCAGTTTCCACTCCGGCCTGGTAATGTGAACTCATTCAAGTCTCAGTGATGAAGCTGCCAGTTGTCTAGCCAGGCAGATTCAGGTCTCAGTGATGAAGTAGCCAGTCCTCTAGCCAGGCTCATTCAGGTCTCAGTGATGAATCAGCCAGTCATCAAGCCAGTCTCATTCAGGTCTCAGTGATGAAGCAGCCAGTCATCAAGCCAGTCTCATTCAGGTCTCAGTGATGAAGCAGCCAGTCCTCTAGCCAGTCCCATTCAGGTCTCAGTGATGAAGCAGCCAGTCCTCTAGCCAGGCCCATTCAGGTCTCAGTGATGAAGCAAACAGTCCTCTTGCCAGTCTCATTCAGGTCTGATTGATGAAGCAGCCAATCCTCTAGCCAGTCTCATTCAGGTCTGAGTAGTGAAGCAGCCAGACCTCTAGCCAGACCCACTCTGTCAGTTTCCGCCCCTGCCCGGTGATGTGAGCTCATTGAGGTCTGATTGATGAAACAGCCAGTCCTCTTGCCAGGCTCATTCAGGTCTGATTGATGAAGCAGCCAGTCATCTAGCCAGTCTCATTCAGGTCTGATTGATGAAGCAGCCAGTCCTCTTGCCAGTCTCATTCAGTTATCAGTGATGAAGCAGCCAGTCCTCTAGCCAGGATCATTCAGGTCTCAGTGATGAAGCAGCCAGTCCTCTAGCCAGGCTCATTCACGTCTCAGTGATGAAGCAGACAGTCCTCTAGCCAGGCTCATTCAGGTCTCAGTGATGAAGCAGCCAGTCATCTAGCCAGGCTCATTCAGGTCTGATTGATGAAGCAGCAAGTCCTCTAGCCTGTCTCATTCAGGTCTGAGTAGTGAAGCAGCCAGACGTCTAGCCAGACCCACTCTGTCAGTTTCCACCCCTGCCTGGTAATGTGAACTCATTCAAGTCTCAGTGATGAAGCTGCCAGTTGTCTATTCAGGATCATTCAGGTCTCAGTGATGAAGCAGCCAGTCCTCTAGCCAGGATCATTCAGGTCTCAGTGATGAAGCAGCCAGTCCTCTAGTCAGGATCATTCAGGTCCCAGTGATGAAGCAGACAGTCCTCTAGCCAGGATAATTCAGGTCTCAGTGATGAAGCAGCCAGTCCTCTATTCAGGATCATTCAGGTCTCAGTGATGAAGCAGCCAGTCCTCTAGCCAGGATCATTCAGGTCTCAGTGATGAAGCAGCCAGTCCTCTAGTCAGGATCATTCAGGTCCCAGTGATGAAGCAGACAGTCCTCTAGCCAGGCTCATTCAGGTCTCAGTGATGAAGCAGCCAGTCATCTAGCCAGGCTCATTCAGGTCTGATTGATGAAGCAGCAAGTCCTCTAGCCAATCTCATTCAGGTCTGAGTAGTGAAGCTGCCAGACGTCTAGCCAGACCCATTCTGTCAGTTTCCACCCCTGCCTGGTAATGTGAACTCATTCAAGTCTCAGTGATGAAGCTGCCAGTTGTCTAGCCAGGCTCATTCAGGTCTCAGTGATGAAGCAGCCAGTCATCAAGCCAGTCTCATTAAGGTCTCATTGATGAAGCAGCCTGTCTTGTAGTCAGGCTCATTCAGGTCTCAGTGATGAAGCAGCCAGTCCTCTAGCCAGGATCATTCAGGTCTCAGTGATGAAGCAGCCAGTCTTGTAGTCAGGCTCATTCTGCCAGTTTCCAAGAGTCTCATTCAGGTCTGAGCGATGAAGCAGCCAGTCCTCTAGCCAGTCTCATTCAGGTCTGATTGATGAAGCAGCCAATCCTCTAGCCAGTCTCATTCAGGTCTGAGTAGTGAAGCAGCCAGACCTCTAGCCAGACCCACTCTGTCAGTTTCCACCCCTGCACGGTGATGTGAGCTCATTGAGGTCTGATTGATGAAGCAGCCAGTCCTCTTGCCAGGCTCATTCAGGTCTGATTGATGAAGCAGCCAGTCATCTAGCCAGTCTCATTCAGGTCTGATTGATGAAGCAGCCAGTCCTCTTGCCAGTCTCATTCAGGTATCAGTGATGAAGCAGACAGTCCTCTAGCCAGGATCATTCAGGTCTCAGTGATGAAGCAGCCAGTCCTCTAGCCAGGCTCATTCAGGTCTCAGTGATGAAGCAGACAGTCCTCTAGCCAGGTTCCTTCAGGTCTCAGTGATGAAGCAGCCAGTCCTCTAGCCAGGCTCATTCAGGTCTCAGTGATGAAGCAGCCAGTCCTCTAGCCAGGCTCATTCAGGTCTCAGTGATGAAGCAGCCAGTCATCTAGCCAGGCTCATTCAGGTCTGATTGATGAAGCAGCAAGTCCTCTAGCCAGTCTCATTCAGGTCTGAGTAGTGAAGCAGCCAGACGTCTAGCCAGACCCACTCTGTCAGTTTCCACTCCGGCCTGGTAATGTGAACTCATTCAAGTCTCAGTGATGAAGCTGCCAGTTGTCTAGCCAGGCAGATTCAGGTCTCAGTGATGAAGTAGCCAGTCCTCTAGCCAGGCTCATTCAGGTCTCAGTGATGAATCAGCCAGTCATCAAGCCAGTCTCATTCAGGTCTCAGTGATGAAGCAGCCAGTCATCAAGCCAGTCTCATTCAGGTCTCAGTGATGAAGCAGCCAGTCCTCTAGCCAGTCCAATTCAGGTCTCAGTGATGAAGCAGCCAGTCCTCTAGCCAGGCCCATTCAGGTCTCAGTGATGAAGCAAACAGTCCTCTTGCCAGTCTCATTCAGGTCTGATTGATGAAGCAGCCAATCCTCTAGCCAGTCTCATTCAGGTCTGAGTAGTGAAGCAGCCAGACCTCTAGCCAGACCCACTCTGTCAGTTTCCGCCCCTGCCCGGTGATGTGAGCTCATTCAGGTCTGATTGATGAAACAGCCAGTCCTCTTGCCAGGCTCATTCAGGTCTGATTGATGAAGCAGCCAGTCATCTAGCCAGTCTCATTCAGGTCTGATTGATGAAGCAGCCAGTCCTCTTGCCAGTCTCATTCAGTTATCAGTGATGAAGCAGCCAGTCCTCTAGCCAGGATCATTCAGGTCTCAGTGATGAAGCAGCCAGTCCTCTAGCCAGGCTCATTCACGTCTCAGTGATGAAGCAGACAGTCCTCTAGCCAGGCTCATTCAGGTCTCAGTGATGAAGCAGCCAGTCATCTAGCCAGGCTCATTCAGGTCTGATTGATGAAGCAGCAAGTCCTCTAGCCTGTCTCATTCAGGTCTGAGTAGTGAAGCAGCCAGACGTCTAGCCAGACCCACTCTGTCAGTTTCCACCCCTGCCTGGTAATGTGAACTCATTCAAGTCTCAGTGATGAAGCTGCCAGTTGTCTATTCAGGATCATTCAGGTCTCAGTGATGAAGCAGCCAGTCCTCTAGCCAGGATCATTCAGGTCTCAGTGATGAAGCAGCCAGTCCTCTAGTCAGGATCATTCAGGTCCCAGTGATGAAGCAGACAGTCCTCTAGCCAGGATAATTCAGGTCTCAGTGATGAAGCAGCCAGTCCTCTATTCAGGATCATTCAGGTCTCAGTGATGAAGCAGCCAGTCCTCTAGCCAGGATCATTCAGGTCTCAGTGATGAAGCAGCCAGTCCTCTAGTCAGGATCATTCAGGTCCCAGTGATGAAGCAGACAGTCCTCTAGCCAGGCTCATTCAGGTCTCAGTGATGAAGCAGCCAGTCATCTAGCCAGGCTCATTCAGGTCTTATTGATGAATCAGCAAGTCCTCTAGCCAATCTCATTCAGGTCTGAGTAGTGAAGCTGCCAGACGTCTAGCCAGACCCATTCTGTCAGTTTCCACCCCTGCCTGGTAATGTGAACTCATTCAAGTCTCAGTGATGAAGCTGCCAGTTGTCTAGCCAGGCTCATTCAGGTCTCAGTGATGAAGCAGCCAGTCATCAAGCCAGTCTCATTCAGGTCTCATTGATGAAGCAGCCTGTCTTGTAGTCAGGCTCATTCAGGTCTCAGTGATGAAGCAGCCAGTCCTCTAGCCAGGATCATTCAGGTCTCAGTGATGAAGCAGCCAGTCTTGTAGTCAGGCTCATTCTGCCAGTTTCCAAGAGTCTCATTCAGGTCTGAGCGATGAAGCAGCCAGTCCTCTAGCCAGTCTCATTCAGGTCTGAGTGATGAAGCAGCCAGTCCTCTAGCCAGTCTCATTCAGGTCTGAGTGATGAAGCAGCCAGTCCTCTAGCCATGCCTCATTCAGGTCTCAGTGATGAAGCAGCCAGTCATCTAGCCAGGCTCATTCAGGTCTGATTGATGAAGCAGCAAGTCCTCTAACCAGTCTCATTCAGGTCTGAGTAGTGAAGCAGCCAGACGTCTAGCCAGACCCACTCTGTCAGTTTCCACCCCTGCCTGGTAATGTGAGCTCATTAAAGTCTCAGTAATGAAGCTGCCAGTTGACTAGCCAGGCTCATTCAGGTCTCAGTGATGAAGTAGCCAGTCCTCTAGCCAGGCTCATTCAGGTCTCAGTGATGAAGCAGCCAGTCATCAAGCCAGTCTCATTCAGGTCTCAGTGATGAAGCAGCCAGTCCTCCAGCCAGGCTCATTCAGGTCCCAGTGATGAAGCAGCCAGTCCTCTAGCCAGGCCTATTCAGGTCTTAGTTATGAAGCAGCCAGTCCTCTTGCCAGTCTCATTCAGGTCTGATTGATGAAGCATCCAGTCCTCTAGCCAGTCTCATTCAGGTCTGAGTAGTGAAGCAGCCAGACCTCTAGCCAGACCCACTCTGTCCGTTTCCACCCCTGCACGGTGATGTGAGCTCATTCAGGTCTGATTGATGAAGCAGCCAGTCCTCTTGCCAGTCTCATTCAGGTATCAGTGATGAAGCAGCCAGTCCTCTAGCCAGGATAATTCAGGTCTCAGTGATGAAGCAGCCAGTCCTCTAGCCAGGCTCATTCAGGTCTCAGTGATGAAGCAGACAGTCCTCTAGCCAGGTTCATTCAGGTCTCAGTGATGAAGCAGCCAGTCCTCTAGCCAGGCTCATTCAGGTCTCCGTGATGAAGCAGACAGTCCTCTAGCCAGGCTCATTCAGGTCTGAGTAGTGAAGCAGCCAGACGTCTAGCCAGACCCACTCTGTCAGTTTCCACCCCGGCCTGGTAATGTGAACTCATTCAAGTCTCAGTGATGAAGCTGCCAGTTGTCTAGCCAGGCTGATTCAGGTCTCAGTGATGAAGCAGCCAGTCATCAAGCCAGTCTCATTCAGGTCTCAGTGATGAAGCAGCCAGTCCTCCAGCCAGGCTCATTCAGGTCTCAGTGATGAAGCAGCCAGTCCTCTAGCCAGTCCCATTCAGGTCTCGGTGATGAAGCAGCCAGTCCGCTTGCCAGGCTCATTCAGGTCTGATTGATGAAGCAGCCAGTTGTCTAGCCAGGCGCATTCAGGTCTGATTGATGAAGCAGCCAATCCTCTAGCCAGTCTCATTCAGGTCTGAGTAGTGAAGCAGCCAGACCTCTAGCCAGACCCACTCTGTCAGTTTCCGCCCCTGCCCGGTGATGTGAGCTCATTCAGGTCTGATTGATGAAGCAGCCAGTCCTCTTGCCAGGCTCATTCAGGTCTGATTGATGAAGCAGCCAGTCCTCTAGCCAGGATCATTCAGGTCTCAGTGATGAAGCAGAGAGTCCTCTAGCCAGGATAATTCAGGTCTCAGTGATGAAGCAGCCAGTCCTCTATTCAGGATCATTCAGGTCTCAGTGATGAAGCAGCCAGTCCTCTAGCCAGGATCATTCAGGTCTCAGTGATGAAGCAGCCAGTCCTCTAGTCAGGATCATTCAGGTCCCAGTGATGGAGCAGCCAGTCCTCTAGCCAGGTTCATTCAGGTCTCAGTGATGAAGCAGCCAGTCATCTAGCCAGCCTCATTCAGGTCTCAGTGATGAAGCAGCCAGTCCTCTAGCCAGGATCATTCAGGTCTCAGTGATGAAGCAGCCAGTCCTCTAGCCAGGCTCATTCAGGTCTCAGTGATGAAGCAGCCAGTCCTCTAGCCAGGATCATTCAGGTCTCAGTGATGAAGCAGCCAGTCCTCTAGCCAGGATCATTCAGGTCTCAGTGATGAAGCAGCCAGTCCTCCAGCCAGGCTCATTCAGGTCTCAGTGATGAAGCAGCCAGTCCTCTAGCCAGGCTCATTCAGGTCTCAGTGATGAAGCAGCCAGTCCTCTAGTCAGGCTCATTCAGGTCTCAGTGATGAAGCAGCCAGTCCTCTAGCCAGGCTCATTCAGGTCTCAGTGATGAAGCAGCCAGTCCTCTAGCCAGGCTCATTCTGCCTTTTTCCAATAGTTTTTTTACTCTATTATATTACATATTATTCTCATTAACTATCAGACAGAGTTCTAGAAATGACAAGGTCATTTAAGGTGCCTTTATAAGCCAAAGCTGCAAACAGAACATTACTATCTGGGACAGGTATCGCTGTCCAATCTGTTCTCCCACAAACTCCTGAAAGGGAGTCCCTCAACGTTATGTAGGAAAAGTTTGGACAGACAGGGAGGAGGCAGAGGGAGGCACAGGGAGGAGGCCCATAGGAGGCACAGGGAGGAGGCACACAGGAAGCACAGGGAGGAGGCACAGGGAGGGGGCATGCAGGAGGCACAGGGAGGAGGCACGCAGGAGGCACAGGGAGGAGGCACAGGGAGGAGGCATGCAGGAGGGACAGGGAAAAGACACAGGGAGGAGGCACGCAGGAGGCATAGGGAGGAGGCATGCAGGAGGCACAGGGAGGAGGCATGCAGGAGGCACAGGGGGGAGGCATGCAGGAGGCATAGGGAGGAGGCACACAGGAGGCATAGGGAGGAGGCATGCAGGAGGCACAGGAAGGAGCCATGCAGGAGGCACAGGGAAGAGACACAGGGAGGAGGCACGCAAGAGGCACATGGAGGAGGGATGCAGGAGGCTCAGGAAGGAGGTGCGTAGGAGGCACCGGGAGGAGGCACAGGGAGGCATCATGCAGGAGGCACAGGGAGGAGGCGCGTAGGATGCACAGGGAGGCGGCACAGGGAGGAGGCGCAGGGAGGAGGCGCAGGGAGGAGGCAGAGGGAAGAGGAGCAGGGAGGAGGTGCAGGGAGGAGGCACAGGGAGGAGGAGCAGGGAGGAGGTGCAGGGAGGAGGCACAGGGGGGAGGCGCAGGGAGGAGGTGCAGGGAGGAGGTACAGGGAGGCACAGGTAGGAGACACAGGAAGGTGGCGCTGGGATGAGGCAGAGGAAGGAGGCAGAGGAAGGAGGCGCAGGGAGGATGCACAGGGAGGAGACGCAGGGAGGAGGCACAGGGAGGAGTTGCGCAGGAGGTGCAGGGAGGAGGCACGCAGGAGGCGCGGGGAGGAGGCACAGGAGGCGCGGGGAGGAGGCGTAGGAGGCGCGGGGAGGAAGCGCATGGAGGAAGCGAAGGGAGGAGGTGCAGAGAGGAGGCGCAGGGAGGAGGCACAGGGAGGAGTCAAGCAGGAGGCGCAGGGAGGAACCACAGGGAGGAGGCATTCAGGGGCACCAGGGAGGAAGCACGCAGGAGGGCAAATGGGGGTTTAGCCAAGCTGTGGAAATGGCCAGTTTCCCTCCAAACTAACATCCAAAACCAAACATCGATTTAGCTTTCACAGAGGGACTGTCATGCCAGTGAACTAACGTTCCACTGCTGCTGCCTGGGGTAGGGAAATAGCAGGAAGGAGTTAATTGATGGGAGGCCCCAGTGCGTGTCTCATAGGTCAGGTGTTTGAGTATCTAACAGGCCCGTCTTTGTCCAGTAATCTGATACAGTCAACGCTACGAAACCGATTCTAACCTCCTTGAAGGCTCATTTCATGATTCTCTTATTAGACTAATTGCTTTCATACTGTGGTCAGCCTTGCAGGGCTGTGCACCTGTCTAGTGATGTCTCACAGTAGAACTTGCCCAGAGCGTTAGTGTGATCAGATAAGCTACCTGTCATGGCTCCTCTCTGAGTGTCTCCCCTGTCATGGCTCCTCTCTGAGTGTACCTGTCAAGGCTCCTCTCTGAGTGTCTACCCTGTCATGGCTCCTCTCTGAGTGTACCGGTCATGGCTCCTCTTTGAGTGTACCTGTCATGGCTCCTCTCTGAGTGTACCTGTCATGGCTCCTCTCTGACTGTCTACCTGTCATGGTTCCTCTCTGAGTGTCTACCCTGTCATGGCTCCTCTCTGAGTGTCTACCTGTCATGGCTCCTCTCTGAGTGTCTACCTGTCATGGCTCCTCTCTGAGTGACTACCCTGTCATGGCTCCTCTCTGAGTGTCTACCCTGTCATGGCTCCTCTCTGAGTGTCTACCCTGTCATGGCTCCTCTCTGAGTGTCTACCTGTCATGGCTCCTCTCTGAGTGTCTACCTGTCATGGTTCCTCTCTGAGTGTCTACCCTGTCATGGCTCCTCTCTGAGTGTCTACCTGTCATGGCTCCTCTCTGAGTGTCTACCTGTCATGGTTCCTCTCTGAGTGTCTACCCTGTCATGGCTCCTCTCTGAGTGTACCTGTCATGGCTCCTCTCTGAGTGTCTATCTGTCATGGCTCCTCTCTGAGAGTCTACCCTGTCATGGCTCCTCTCTGAGTGTCTACCTGTCATGGCTCCTCTCTGAGTGTCTACCTGTCATGGCTCCTCTCTGAGTGTCTACCCTGTCATGGCTCCTCTCTGAGTGTCTACCTGTCATGGCTCCTCTCTGAGTGTCTACCTGTCATGGCTCCTCTCAATCATGTTCACTCGGATATATGCTGTACTATCGAGTACTGGTGGCCCACCTTGGCCCAGGACACCCGGGTTTACGTCTCTTCCTGCTCCACCTGCGCACAGAGCAAGACACCGAGACACCTCCCCTATGGCAAACTCCACCCGCTACCTGTTCCACAACAACCCTGGTCCCATCTCTCCATGGACGTTGTCACAGACACCATCCAGGTTGTTGTGGACCGGTTTTTAAAAGCCTGTCGTTTGATTCCTCTGCCTGGTCTCCCTACGGCCCCTACATCCCTACATGCAGACCGTGGAGGCTCTCTTCTCTTACGTCTTCCGGCACTACGGGATCCCGGAGGACATCGTGTCTGACCGTGGTCCTCAGTTCACCTCCCGTGTCTGGAAGGCCTTCATGGAACGACATACACTACATAACACACACACGTATACCGACACAACACAAACACACATACATACACTACTGTTTAAACGTTTTTGGGGTCACTTAGAAATGTCCTTGTTTTTGAAAGAAAAGCACAATTTTTGTCCATTAAAGTAACATCAAATTGATCAGAAATACAGTGTAGACATTGTTAATGTCAACAGTGAAGAGGCGACTCCGGGATGCTGGCCTTCTAGGCAGAGTTGCAAAGAAAAAGCCATATCTCAGACTGGCCAATAAAAACAAAAGCTTAAGATGTGCAAAAGAACACAGACACTGGACAGAGGAACTCTGCCTAGAAGGCCATTATCCCGGAGTAGCCTCTTCACTGTTGACGTTGAGACTGGTGTTTTGTGGGTACTATTTAATAAAGCTGCCAGTTGAGGACTTGTGAGGCGTCTGTTTCTCGATTGTACATCTGCTAAGAAAAGTCCACGAAAACTTAAAAACAACATCAATGGAGAAGTCAACATACAAGTGTAAGTAAAAACGTTAGAGATTTTGCTACTACTGTACGTAAAAAGTAAATATGTTTTTGTTTGGTTATGTTCTGGAAATTGTAGAAATCTAATATTTTCATTCAGAAGTTCCAGGTAGGAAGGCTAATGTTAGTTTGCTAATTCATTTGCTAGCTATCATACAATAGGCGTATATTAATAATAACATATTTAATATAAGTAGACATTCACTCATACTTGACTGTAGCGCATATAAAGCACCCACCAGCTACCGGTGGCTGAAAAAACAATCATCGCATGAACGAGTGACGAATTTCTGGCCAAGGGTGTCCATTTAAAATTAATTCCTCCTTTGCCCCTTACCCTGCAAGTGTACACTCATCAGACGTCATGATACGTCATCAGAAGTGTCCACTTAATTTGAGGGCTGAGGGGTGTCTTTTAAGTGTTTGGATCGCAGCTCAGGTATAGATAGATTCTGTCTCCCTCCACACTGTCTACCTGTCTCCCTCCACTCTGTCTATCTACACTCTGTCTACCTCACTACCTCCACTCTGTCTACCTGTCTACCTTCACTCTGTCTACCTGTCTACCTTTACTCTTTCTACATGACTATCTCCACTCTGTCTACTTGTCTACCTGTCTACCTGTCTACCTTCACTCTGTCTACCTGTCAATCTCCACTCCGTCTACTTCTCTACCTGTCTACCTGTCTACCTCCACTCTGTCTATCTCCACTCTGTCTACCTGTCTATCTCCACTCTGTCTACCTGTCTATCTCCACTCTGTATTCCTGTCTATCTCTATCTGAGGTGCTCTGTTGATAGCAGAGCACCTCACCTCAGTGGGTTGATAGCAGAGCACCTCACCTCAGTGTGATGATAGCAGAGCACCTCACCTCAGTGGGTTGATAGCAGAGCACCTCACCTCAGTGGGTTGATAGCAGAGCACCTCACCTCAGTGTGATGATAGCAGAGCACCTCACCTCAGTGGGTTGATAGCAGAGCACCTCACCTCAGTGGGTTGATAGCAGAGCACCTCTCCTGTGAGAACCATGAGCACAGACAAATCTGATTAGTCTACTGCTGTTTACCCTAACTAAAGTTAATTTAGAGCTCAGACCCCTCCCCTTGTCCCTTACCATTCTACTGCTGTTTAATTTGAACTAAAGTTAATCTAGAGATTCCTTCATTTAATGGACTGTTCTTTATGAATACACAACCAGTTATAAAACTGGACAGTTGGTGTGTGTTCAATGTTCAATTCTCTGACCTGGATTTTTTGTGTGTGTGTGTGTGTGTGTGTGTGTGTGTGTGTGTGTGTGTGTGTGTGTGTGTGTGTGTGTGTGTGTGTGTGTGTGTGTGTGTGTGTGTGTGTGTGTGTGTGTGTGTGTGTGTGTGTGTGTGTGTGTGCGTGTGTGTGTGTGTGTGTGTGGTGCAGATGGTAAAGTGCTCTGCAGTCAGTCACACTCCTGCGTCTCTAATAGAATTAGCGATGACATGCCAGCTCCGGCCACGTTTGTGTGTGTCTCTGTGACCAGCAGTCCGCAGTGTGTGTGTATGGAAGTGAGAAGGCCTACCCCCTGTAATCAATTAGCTGTGTGAGAGTGTGTGTGGAGGTGGGGGTGAGAGAGGCACATCCTGCGCCAGCAGCCCAGACAGACAGCACCATCTGGGGCATGCGCCGGGCGACCCTGGCCCCGGAGTTGAATGAACCAGGGCATCCAGGACAGGACAGGACAGGAGAGCACAGGCCACTACTAAATCACGTTCTCTTTTCCTTCTCTCACACACCCTTCATCCAACACCCGATATACCAGGTTTAGGAGCCTCCTATCTCTCTCTGTTTCTGACAGATGGATGGATTCTCCTCTCCTCTGCCAGCTTCCTGTGTTTGACAGGTTATCATTCCTGAGAGAAAGAGAGAAGAGAGAGACAGAAAGAGAGAAAAGGAGAGAGAGTGAAAGAAGGAGAGACAGAGAAAGAGAATTCTCTGGTATTTTTCATCCCCCAAGCCAGTTGAATATTATGTCTATATATGATAAACCGTATGTTACAGAACACGCTCTGCAGTGACTGACAGCTGGGGTCAGGGTGTTTGTTGGTCCAGAACTGAGTGCTGACAGGCTTATCAACCCACTTTGTGTATGTGTGTGTGAAGGCTGTTTGCTTCATTAAAGATAAGTTTAGGCATTCATTTTTAAAGTTAGGGCTTGAAACAAAAATATAAAAAACAACTTTCTATTGATGGATTTAAACATGCAACCTTTGGCTCCAGAGGAAGATGCTTAGGCCGTCTGCCATCCCCGTCCACCACATCCTAGCAAATCCGAAACTTACTTGACGGTAACAGCGCTCACTTTTGCCCCTAGCAGACAGTTTCCACGCCATTTCTCGACATGGATAGACTTTGAATACCAGCTTGTATCACTAGTGACCTGGCTGGGATGAAGTGACATCAGCATGAGGCTCCAACAGAGGATGGAGGGAACTAGGCCACACACACTATCCTCCCCTCTCCCTCCCTCCCTTCTCCCTCCCCTCTCCCTCCCTCCCTTCTCCCTCCCCTCTCCCTCCCCTCTCCCTCCCTCCCTCCCTCCTCCCGACCACCCAACCTCCACCTGGTAAAGTAGTTTCCTCCAGACTCACCTGCCCCCCTTCTCACGTGACCCCTGCTCCCTGGACACATGCCTGACTGACACCTGCCTGACCCCTCGCCTCTGACCCTAAACAGAACAAAACCCTTGACCCTAGACGGAACACCCAGTCACATATGGAACATTGGGTTAGAAACGCTCTGATCAACACTATCCACATCAGATCTGTAGACAGCAAGTTACTGTCTCATCAACACTATGAAATATTATCCACATCAGGTCTGTAGACAGCAAGTTACTGTCTCATCAACACTATGAAATATTATCCACATCAGGTCTGTAGACAGCAAGTTACTGTCTCATCAACTCTATGAAATATTATCCACAGCAGGTCTGTAGACAGCAAGTTACTGTCTCATCAACTCTATGAAATATTATCCACAGCAGGTCTGTAGACAGCAAGTTACTGTCTCATCAACACTATGAAATATTATCCACATCAGGTTTGTAGTAGAGAACAGTAGAGCAGAGTATAGTAGAGTAAATAACAGTAGAGAACAGTATAGTGGAGAACAGTAGACTAGAGAACTGTAGAGTAGAGAACTGTAGAGTAGACAACAGTAGAGGACAGTAGAGTAGAGAACGGTAGAGAACAGTAGAGTAGAGTAGAGAACAGTAGAGTAGAGAACAGTAGAGGACAGTAGAGTAGAGAACAGTAGAGTAGAGAACTGTAGAGGACAGTAGAGTAGAGTAGAGAACAGTAGAGTAGAGAACTGTAGAGTAGAGAACAGTAAAGTGGAGAACTGTAGAGGACAGTGGAGTAGAGTAGAGAACAGTAGAGTAGAGAACTGTAGAGTAGAGAATAGCAAAGTGGAGAACAGTAGAGTAGACAACAGTAGAGTAGAGAATAGTAGACTAGAGAACAGTAAAGTAGAGAACTGTAGAGTAGAGAACAGTAGATAACAGTAGAGTAGAGAACAGTAGAGAACAGTAGAGTAGAGAACAGTAGAGAACAATAGAGTAGAGAACAGTAAAGTAGAGAACTGTAGAGTAGAGAACAGTAGATAACAGTAGAGTAGAGAACAGTAGAGTAGAGAACAGTAGAGAACAGTAGAGTAGAGAACAGTAGAGAACAGTAAAGTAGAGAACAGTAGAGTAGAGAACTGTAGAGTAGAGAATAGTAGACTAGAGAACAGTAAAGTAGAGAACTGTAGAGTAGAGAACAGTAGATAACAGTAGAGTAGAGAACAGTAGAGAACATTAGAGTAGAGAACAGTAGAGTAGAGAACATTAGAGAATAGTAGAGAACATTAAAGAATAGTAGAGAACATTAGAGAACAATAGAGTAGAGTAGAGTAGAGAACATTAGAGTAGAGAACAGTAGAGTAGAGAACATTAGAGAATAGTAGAGAACATTAGAGAATAGTAGAGAACGTTAGAGTAGAGAGTATCATGCTGATAAACCAGTTGAAGCCTTCTTAATAACCAATCTTTCCAGCTCTCCTCAGTCACGTCCTTTAAGCTGACCTGATAAATAAACCGTTACAAAGAAAACAGTGTCCATTTCCACCCTAACCCTAATCCAGTCTTTAACACAGCCTGTACACAGACAGGACTATGGGGCATGGACCAGTGTGTGTGTATGTTAATCTAATGAGGAACCTGTATATTTACACTCTGTCAGTCTGCTGCAGGTCTCTGCTCCACCATGTAGTCAATGGAACCCTATTCCCTATATAGTGGTTTAAATGAAGATTTAGATTTCACCTCCTTTCTATCAGCCACATTTAGACTGTTAACCTCTTACATCTAGACGTTCCGCTAGCGGAACACCTGCTCCAATATCCAATGATGGGCGTGGCGCGAAATACAAACTCCTCTAAAATCCGAAAACTTCAATTTTTCAAACATATGACTATTTTACAGCATTTTAAAGAAAAGACTCTCGTTAATCTAACCACACTGTCCGATTTCAAAAAGGCTTTACAGCGAAAGCAAAACATTAGATTATGTCAGCAGAGTACCCAGCCAGAAATAATCAGACACCCATTTTTCAAGCTAGCATATAATGTCACAAAAACCAAAACCACAGCTAAATGCAGCACTAACCTTTGATGATCTTCATCAGATGACAACCCTAGGACATTATGTTATACAATACATGCATGTTTTGTTCAATCAAGTTCATATTTATATAAAAAACCAGCTTTTTTACATTAGCATGTGACGTTCAGAACTAGCATACCCCCCGCAAACATCCGGTGAATTTACTAAATTACTCACGATAAACGTTCACAAAAAACATAACAATTATTTTAAGAATTATAGATACAGAACTCCTCTATGCACTCGATATGTCCGATTTTAAAATAGCTTTTCAGTGAAAGCACATTTTGCAATATTCTCAGTAGATAGCCCAGCCATCACGGCTAGCTATTTAGACACCGACCAAGTTTAGCCCTGACCAAACTCCGATTTACTATTACAAAAGTTTGATTACCTTTGTTGTCTTCGTCAGAATGCACTCCCAGGACTGCTACTTCAATAACAAATGTTGGTTTGGTCCAAAATAATCCATCGTGATATCCAAATAGCGGCGTTTTGTTCGTGCGTTCAAGACACTATCCGAAGTGTAAATAAGGGTCACGAGCATGGCGCAATTCGTGACAAAAGATTTCTAAATATTCCATTACCGTACTTCGAAGCATGTCAACCGCTGTTTAAAATCAATTTTTATGCCATTTTTCTCGTAAAAAAGCGATAATATTCCAACCGGGAATCTGCGTTTAGGTAAACAGACGAAAGAAAACAAAGCATTCTGTCGACGTGGGCACGAGCCTGAGTCTCACAGTACTGTAACCAGCCACTACCCAAACGCGCTACTTTTTTTCAACCAGAGCCTGCAAAGCCACGATTCAGCTTTTTGCCCCCTTCTGAGAGCCCATGGGAGCCGTAGGAAGTGTCACGTAACAGCAGAGATCCTCTGTAATGGATAGAGATAATCAAGAATGGCAAGAAATTGTCAGACAGGCCACTTCCTGCATGGAATCTTCTCAGATTTTGGCCTGCCAAATGAGTTCTGTTATACTCACAGACACCATTCAAACAGTTTTAGAAACTTTGGAGTGTTGTCTATCCAAAGCTAATAATTATATGCATATTCTAGTTTCTGGGCAGGAGTAATAATCAGATTAAATCGGGTACGTTTTTTATCCGGCTGTGAAAATACTGCCCCCTAGCCATAACAGGTTAAACAAGAACACTGTCCGTATCAGATTTTTCATATAGTTTATGGCCCAACATATTTATGACGGCTTTGCCTGATGTCCTTTCTGGTGGGCTATCTCATGAATTTATGTATGTAGGTGAGCGGACACCTGGGGTGATTGATTTGTGAGTTGCCCTTCATGCATAATCCCATACACTGCCTTGGGGTGGCAGGTAGCCTAGGGGTTAGAGTGTTAGACCAGTAACTGAAAGGTTCTTGGATCAAATCCCCAAGCTGACAAGGCACTGTTCCCCGGTAGGCCGTCATTGTAAATAAGAATTTGTTCTTAACTGACTTGCCTAGTTAAATAAAGGTTAAATAATAATGTGCCTAATTTGTATATAGGTAGGCCAGAGGGGCAGTGCTGATGAGTGGCAACACTCATTAGAAGCACTGGCTTCTCATAGGTTTTTCTTTACAAATGCTGTTTTGAATGAAATAACATTATACATACATGCTGTAAATCCAAAACGTCTGTGTACGGTATCCCTGAGGCAGTAAAACATTTAAGGACATGATTGTACACTCGCAAAGCCGACTGTCACGACTTCCACCTAAGTCGTTTCCGCTCCTTGTTCGGGCGGCGTTCGGCGGTCCACTTTTCATTTTCAATATGTTTTGTCTTGTTTTCCTACACAACTGGTTTCCATTTCCCTCATTATTTGTTGTGTATTTAACCCTCTGTTCCCCCCATGTCTTTGTGTGGGATTGTTTGTTGTAAGTGCTTGCGCGTCGGGTTTTTTGTACCCATATTCTGTTGTATTTTTATGCCGTTGGTTTTTTGGATTAAACTGCTCCGGCTACTACCTAGTTCTGCTCTCCTGCGTCTGACTTCCCTGCCACCAGTTACCCCTTTACAGAATCCCACACCACCATATGGAGTCAGCAGGAGCAGGTGCCCCTGGTATAGGGGTCGAGGAGCGCGTCCAGAAGCAAGTGGCGATGATCCACCATCTCGGCGCCGCCATGGACCGCGTTGTCCAAACCATGGACCACTGGGAGAGTCAGGGAGGTCCTCCAGTGCCTCCACCAGCACAACCAGGGCCTCCACTACTCGCCTCCCCTTCACCCGGTCCCAGTGAGATTCGTCTCGCCCTTCCCCGAGAGTACGACGGGACGGCTGCACGCTGCCAGGGTTACCTATTGCAGCTAGAGCTCTACCTGGCAACCGTCGACCTGGCTCCTTCAGGCCGCGAGAGGGTGTCCGCCCTCGTCTCATGCCTCTCAGAGGAAGCCTTGGAGTGGGCCAACGCCGTGTGGGGAGAAGGAGACGGGGCGCTGGACCATTTCGAGGATTTCACCCGCCGTTTCCGGGCAGTCTTCGACCACCCGCACGAAGGTAGAGCGGCGGGTGAACGTCTCTACCACCTGAGGCAGGGGACGAGGAGCGTCCAGGACTTTCGGACCCTGGCCGCCGGCACGGGATGGAACGACAGGGCCCTGATCGACCACTATCGCTGCAGTTTGCGTGAGGACGCCCGTCGGGAGTTGGCCTGCAGGGACACCACCCTCAACTTCGACCAGCTGGTGGACCTGTCTATTCGGTTGCATAACCTGCTGGCTACTCGCGGAAGTCCAGAGCGGGGTCTGTCGGTTCCATCCCCCAGCACCACCGCTCCGATGCCCATGGAGCTGGAAGGGGCTGTGCACAGGGAGACCGGAGGAGGTTCCATCTCATGCACCATCTGTGGCCGCAGAGGTCACACTGCTGGTCGGTGCCGGGTTGGTTCCACTGGGGATCGAGGCAGTAGGCAGGGTACTCTGGTGTCACCCCAGGTGAGCCGGCACCATTCTCACCCAGAGCCCTCTGTTGCACACATGTTTTTGTATGTCACTTTTCCGGAATTTTCCCCGCATTCCCAGCATAAGGCGCTCGTTGATTCAGGCGCGACTGGGAATTTTATAGACAAATCGTTCGCCCATAGTTTAGGGATCCCCATTGTTCCCGTGGCTGTGCCCTTCCCCGTTCACGCCTTAGACAGTCAACCATTAGGGTCAGGGTTGATTAGGGAGGCCACCGCTCCCCTGGGCATGGTGACGCAGGGGGATCACAAGGAGAGAATCAGTCTCTTTCTTATTGACTCTCCTGCATTTCCCGTGGTGCTAAGCCTACCCTGGTTAGCCTGTCATGACCCCACTGTCTCGTGGCAACAGAGGGCTCTCACAGGGTGGTCGCAAGAGTGCTCGGGTAGATGTTTAGGGGTTTCCGTTGGTGCTACTACGGTGGAGAGTCCAGACCAGGTTTCCACCGTGCGCATCCCCTCTGAATATGCCGATTTGGCTCTCGCCTTCTCCAAAAAGAAGGCAACCCAATTACAACCCCATCGATGGGGGTATTGTACGATAAATCTCCTGATAGACGCCGCACTTCTCAGGAGTCACGTGTATCCCCTGTCACAGGCGGAGATGGCGGCTATGGCAACATATGTCTCCGAATCCCTGCGTCAGGGGTACATTCGGTCATCCACTTCACCCGCCTCCTAGAGTTTATTTTATGTGAAGAAGAAGGAGAGAGGTCGGCGCCCGTGTATTGACTATCGAGGTATAAACCAGATCACTGTGAGGTACAGTTACCCGCTACCTCTCATAGCCATAGTGATTGAGTCAATGCACGGGGCGCGCTTCTTCACCAAACTAGATCTCAGGAGCGCTTACAACCTGGTGCATATCTGGGAGGGAGACAAGTGGAAGACGGCTTTCAGTGCTACCTCAGGGCATTATGAGTACCCCGTCATGCCGTACGGGTTGATGAATGCTCCATCAGACTTCCAAGCCTTTGTAGACGAGATTTTCAGGGACCTCCACGGGCAGGGTGTAGTGGTGTATATTGATGACATTCTGATATACTCCTCTACACGCGCCGAGCATGTGTCCCTGGTGCGCAGGGTGTTTGGTCGTCTGTTGGAGCATGACATGTATGTCAAGGCTGAGAAATGCCTGTTCTTCCAACAGTCCGTCTCCTTCCTAGGGTACCACATTTCCACCTCAGGGGTGGCGATGGAGAGTGACCGCATTTCAGCCGTGCGTAATTGGCCGACTCCCACCACGGTAAAGGAGGTGCAGCAGTTTCTAGGGTTTGCCAATTACTACCGGAGGTTTATTCAGGGTTTTGGTCAGGTGGCGGCTCCCATTACCTCACTGCTGAAGGGGGGACCGGTGCGTTTGCAGTGGTCGGCTGAGGCAGACAGGGCTTTTGGTCACCTGAGGGCTCTGTTTACCTCGGCTCCCGTGCTGACTCATCCGGATCCCTCTTTGGAGTTCATAGTGGAGGTGGACGCGTCCTTGGCTAGGATAGGAGCCGTGCTCTCTCAGCGCTCAGGTACGCCACCAATGCTCCACCCCTGTGCCTTCTTCTCGAGGAGGCATAACCCCCTCAGAGCGAAACTATGACGTGGGGGACCGGGAGCTGTTGGCTGTCGTCAAGGCTCTGAAGGCGTGGAGACATTGGCTTGAGGGGGCGAAACACCCTTTTTTCATCTGGACTGACCTCCGCAATCTGGAGTACATCCGGGCAGCGAGGAGACTGAACCCTCGCCAGGCAAGGCGGGCCATGTTTTTCACCCGTTTTGTTTTCACCCTCTCTTACAGACCAGGTTCCCAGAACGCCAAGGCAGACGCACTGTCCCGGCTGTATGACACAGAGGAGCGGACCATGGATCCCACCCCCATACTCCCGGCCTCCTGCCTGGTGGCGCCGGTAGTGTGGGAGCTGGACGCGGACATTGAGCAGGCGCTACGTGCAGAGCCCACTCTCCTCCAGTGTCCCGCTGGGCATCTGTACGTTCCGTCTGCAGTCCGTGACCGGCTGATCTATTGGGCCCACACGTCACCCTCCTCTGGTCATCCAGGCATCGGTCGGACGGTGCGCTGTCTGAGTGGGAAGTACTGGTGGCCCACTTTGGCTAAGGTTGTGAGGGTTTATGTTTCCTCCTGCTCGGTGTGCGCCCAGTGTAAGGCTCCTAGGCACCTGCCCAGAGGTAAGTTACACCCCTTACCCGTTCCACAACGGCCATGGTCGCACCTGTCGGTGGATTTCCTTACTGATCTTCCTCCCTCACAGGGTAAAACCACAATCCTGGTTGTTGTGGACCGTTTTTCTAAGTCCTGCCGTCTCCTCCCTCTGCCCGGTCTCCCTACGGCCCTACAGACTGCGGAGGCCTTGTTTACACACGTCTTCCGGCACTATGGGGTGCCTGAGGACATAGTGTCTGATTGGGGTTCCCAGTTCACGTCGAGGGTCTGGAGGGCGTTCAATGAACATCTGGGGGGTCACGATCAGCCTTACCTCAGGTTTTCACCCTGAGAGTAACGGGCAGGCGGAGAGAGTTAACCAGGATGTGGGTAGGTTTCTGAGGTCTTATTGCCAGACCGGCCGGGGGAGTGGGCGGTGTTCGTGCCCTGGGCAGAGATGACCCAGAGCTCACTCCACCACTCCTCCACTAACCTCTCCCCCTTCCAGTGCGTACTGGGGTATCAGCCAGTTTTGGCTCCTTGGCATCAAAGTCAGACCGAGGCTTCTGCGGTGGATGACTGGTTTCGGCACGCGGAGGAGACATGGGACGCCGCTCATGTTCACCTTCAGCGCGCCGTGCTGCGCCAGAAAGCCAGCGCAGACCGTCACCGCAGTGAGGCCCCCCGAACACCGAGGGACCGGGTCTGGCTCTCGACCCGAAACCTGCCCCTCCGCCTGCCCTGCTGGAAGCTGGGTCCACGGTTTGTGGGGCCATTTAAAGTCCTGAGGAGACTGAACAAGGTGAGTTACAGGTTACAGCTTCCCCCCGATTACCGTATTAACCCCTTGTTCCATCTGTCTCTCCTCAGGCCGGTGGTGGCTGGCCCGCTCCAGGAGTCTGAGGTGCCGGAGGTACTTCCGCCCCCACTAGACATCGAGGGGGCCCCAGCATACTCCGTTCGATCCATACTGGATTCGAGACATCGGGCGAGGGGCCTTCAGTACCTCCTGGACTGGGAGTGGTACGGTCCGAAGGAGAGATGCTGGGTTCCGGTGGAGGACGTGTTGGACCCTTAAATGCTGCGGGAGTTCCACCGTCTCCGTCCGGATCGCCCTGCACCTCACCCTCCGGGTCGTCTCCAAGGCCGGTGTCGGCACGCTGCTGGAGCCGCGCGTCAAGGGGGGGTACTGTCACGACTTCCA
Organism: Salmo salar; assembly: GCF_965601325.2. Lineage (NCBI taxonomy): Eukaryota > Metazoa > Chordata > Actinopteri > Salmoniformes > Salmonidae > Salmo > Salmo salar. Next base: position 112,763,764 of record NC_138299.1, read on the forward strand.
CCGAAGTCGTTTCCTCTTTTTGTTCGGGCGGCGTTCGGCAGTCGGCGTCACCGGTCTCTAGCCATTGTCGATCCACTTTTCATTTTCCATTTGTTTTGTCTTGTTTTCCTACACACCTGGTTTCCATTTCCCTCATTATTTGTTGTGCATTTAACCCTCTGTTCCCCCCATGTCTTTGTGTGGGATTGTTTGTTGTAAGTGCTTGTGCACTTGTTTACTGGTGCGCGTCGGGTTTTTTGTACCCATATTCTGTTGTATTTTTATGCCATTGGTTTTTGGGATTAAACTGCTCCGGCTACTACAGTGAGGGAAAAAAGTATTTGATCCCCTGCTGATTTTGTACGTTTGCCTGCTGACAAAGAAATGATCAGTCTATAATTTTAATGGTAGGTTTATTTGAACAGTGAGAGACAGAATAACAACAACAAAATACAGAAAAACGCATGTCAAAAATGTTATAAATTGATTTGCATTTTAATTAGGGAAATAAGTATTTGACCTCTTCTCAATCAGAAAGATTTCTGGCTCCTAGGTGCCTTTTATACAGGTAACGAGCTGAGATTAGGAGCACACTCTTATTAAAGGGAGTGCTCCTAATCTCAGTTTGTTACCTGTATAAAAGCACCTTTCCACAGAAGCAATCAATCAATCAGATTCCAAACTCTCCACCATGGCCAAGACCAAAGAGCTCTCCAAGGATGTCAGGGACAAGATTGTAGACCTACACAAGGCTGGAATGGGCTACAAGACCATCACCAAGCAGCTTGGTGAGGAGATGACAACAGTTGGTGCCATTATTCGCAAATGGAAGAAACACAAAATAACTGTCAATCTCCCTCGCCCTGGGGCTCCATGCAAGATCTCACCTCGTGGAGTTGCAATGATCATGAGAACGGTGAGGAATCAGCCCAGAACTACACGGGAGGATCTTGTCAATGATCTCAAGGCAGCTGGGACCATAGTCACCAAGAAAACAATTGGTAACACACTACGCTGTGAAGGACTGAAATCCTGCAGCGGCAGCAAGGTCCCCCTGCTTAAGAAAGCACATATACATACCCGTCTGAAGTTTGCCAATGAACATCTGAATGATTCAGAGGACAACTGGGTGAAAGTGTTGTGGTCAGAGGAAACCAAAATGGAGCTCTTTGGTAACAACTCAACTCGCCGTGTTTGGAGGAGGAGGAATGCTGCCTATGACCCCAAGAACACGATCCCCACCGCCAAACATGGAGGTGGAAACATTATGCTTTGGGGGGTTTTCTCTGCTAAGGAGACAGGACAACTTCACAGCATCAAAGGGACGATGGACGGGGCCATGTATCGTCAAATCTTGGGAGAGAACCTCCTTCCCTCAGCCAGGGCATTGAAAATGGGTCGTGGATGTGTATTCCAGCATGACAATGACCCAAAACACACGGCCAAGGCAACAAAGGAGTGGCTCAAGAAGAAGCACATTAAGGTCCTGGAGTGGCCTAGTCAGTCTCCAGACCTTAATCCCATAGAAAATCTGTGGAGGGAGCTGAAGGTTCGAGTTGCCAAACATCAGCCTCGAAACCTTAATGACTTGGAGAAGATCTGCAAAGAGGAGTGGGACAAAATCCCTCCTGAGATGTGTGCAAACCTAGTGGCCAACTTCAAGAAACGTCTGATCTCTGTGATTGCCAACAAGGGTTTTGCCACCAAGTACTAAGTCATGTTTTGCAGAGGGGTCAAATACTTATTTCCCTCATTAAAATGCAAATCATTTGATAACATTTTTGATATGTGTTTTTCTGGATTTTTTTGTTGTTATTCTGTCTCTCTGTCACATCCTGACCCGTGAAAAGGGTCATTTTGCCATAGTAGTATGGTCAGGCATGGCAGGGGGGTTGTTTTGTGTGTTTTGGGGTTGGTTTGTTTCTAGGGGAATGTGTTCTAGTTTTCTGTTTCTATGTTTCATTTTCCATGTGTGGCCGAGTATGGTTTCCAATCAGAGGCAGGTGTCTTTCGTTGTCTCTGATTGGAAGCCATACTTAGGGAGCTTGTTTTCCTTTGGGTTTTGTGGTTGGTTGTTTTCTGTTTAGTATGTTAGGATACTTGACAGAACTGTTTGGCTGTCATTTATTTTTCTTTGTGAAGTGCTTATTTGGTTAAAAAATAAAAGATGAGCACTCAACACGCTGTGCCTTGGTCTGTTCACTATGACGCCTGTGACACTCTCACTGTTCAAATAAACCTACCATTAAAATTATAGACTGATCATTTCTTTGTCAGTGGGCAAACGTACAAAATCAGCAGGGGATCAAATACTTTTTTCCCTCACTGTATCTTTTCAGGGGAATGCAATTTAAATTATAGCCAGCTCTGCAATGCTTGTTTGAAAAGGAGAGATACTTTGAAAAAGCATCATTTTCAATTCATTGAAAGGCATAAAGGCAATTTTTAAACAATGGATGAGCTTTTCTTAGTAATCTACTTGAGAACCATTTAGGGTTCAAGAAAAACTTTTGAATAAGTGAAGATTTTAGAGAGAGGTTTAGTGCTTTTATATTTAATAATCTCAACCCACCCAATTCCTATTCATTATATAGATAAGCATGCTTTATTTTGTCTGGTGTAGCGTCCCAGATAAAGCAAAATATTCTTTGCTCATATGATTTGAAAAACAAATCATCAGGAGTAGGCAGCACCATAAGTAAGTGAGTCAACTGAGATATGACTAAGGAGTTCGTCAGGGCAATTTTTCCATAAATAGACAGGTATTTACCTCTCCGTGGTTGCAGGATCTTGTCTATTTTTACAAGTTTTCTATTGAAATTCATTGTGGAGAGCTCATTTATATCTTTTATGACATGTTTACCAAGTATGTCTACTTCACCGTCAGCCCATTTTATAGGTAAACTGCAGGGTAATGTAAAAGTTGTATTTTTTAAAGATCCAATACGTAATATTGTACACTTATCATAATTGGGTTTTAGTCCAGAGAGTCCAGAAAAGTTATCTAGATATTCAATGAGACATTGCAGGGATATAGCTTGCGGACTTAATATAAAACTTGAGTCATCGGCATACATGGACACCTTTGTTTTTAAGCCTTGGATTTCTAATCCTATAATGTTGTTACTGGATCTGATTTTAATAGCTAGCATTTCGTTGGCCATAACAAATAAATATGGTGACAGCGGACACCCCTGTTTAACTCCTCTTGACAATTCAAAACTCTCTGAGAAGTAGCCGCTATTTACTATTTTAGATCTGGGGTTGCTATACATTACTTTTGCCCATTTTATAAGAGACTCACCGAAAAAAAAAAAATCCAGGCATTTATAAATAAAATCCAGTCTTACTTTATAAACGGCCTTTTCATAACCCACTTCACCAGGCCTGGCTTCTTAGATGTTTCATGATGTTCTATTATTTCTAGTAGTTGTCGTATATTATCTTCAATGTATCGTCCATGTAAAAACCAGTCTGATCAGGACGAACAATACCTGGTAAAACCCTTTTAATTCTGAGTGCTATGCATTTCGCTTGTATTTTTGCATCACAACATTGAAGTGTAAGGGGCCTCCAGTTTTTTAGATAGACTGGGTCTTTATATTTGCCATCTGGGTATTGTTTTAATAATAGTGAAATCAGACCTTCCTGCTGAGTACCTGACAGACTACCATTTCTATAGGAGTAGTTAAAACAATCTAACAATGGAGCTTTTAGTATATCAAAAAATACTTGATATACCTCTACCGGTATGCCATCAAGCCCTGGGGTTTTTCCAGACTGAAAGTTATTTTTGTTTTTACTCTAACTTATTTTGTATCTCTGTAGTATCGTATTTATTGCTATCTACCTATACTATTAGTTAATGTATTTCCCTTGTCAGTCTTGTCTCTTTAGCCAGAAACTGCTTTTTAATTATTGATGAATATTGAATTGAATGACCTCTGAAGGTACATTTAAAGGTATCCCAAACATTAACGGGATTTGCTGAACCTATTTTATACTGGAAAAATACAATTATAAATGTTTTTGTCTTAGTTAAAAATAAGTTGTCCTCTAGTAAACTTTGATAAAATGTCCAATATCTCCGTCCACGTGGAAATTCTTTAAGTTATGTGATGATGATCCGAGTCATACCTTGTGGGATTGGTAATAATCTGAGAAAGATTTAGGGAGTCCCATTGCTTTAGGACTTAGTCAGGTTGTTTAAGCATGTCCCAGTTTGATCACCTAGCAGGACAAATTCAGACTTAGTGTAAGGGGCCAGGAGAGAACTTAGGGCAGGTTGTGTACAGGCCGGTGCTGATAGAGGACGATAGCACCCAGCAATAGTCAACAAAGAGCTATTTGAAAGTTGAGAACTTAAAACCAGCAAATCAAATTGTTTGGGGACAGACTTGGTGGAGACACCCAAGCACTGAAGGTGACCCTTGGTAAAGATTTCCACTCCCCCACCTTTGGAAGATCTGTCTTGCCCGAAAATGGTTATAACCAGAAAGGTTAAAATCAGTATTCAAAACACTCTTCCTTAACCACATCTCAGTAATGATCAACACATATGGATCGGAGCTGTGAACCCACACTTTCAATTGATCCATTTTAGGTTGTGAAGAGGTGCCCTCTTCACGACTGTCTTGGTGTGTTTGGACCATGATAGTTTGTTGGTGATGTGGACAACAAGGAACTTGAAACTCTCAAACCACTCCACTACAGCCACTACAGCGATGTTAATGGGGGCCTGTTCACCCTTCCTTTTCCTGTAGTCCACGATCAGCTCCTTTGTCTTGCTCACATTGAGGGAGAGGTTGGCACCACAATGCCAGGTCTCTGACCTCCTCCCTATAGGCTGTCTCATCATTGTCGGTGATCAGGCCTACCACTGTTGTTGTCAGGAAATTCAATGATGGTGTTGGAGTCGTGTTTGGCCACGCAGTCATGGGTGAACAGGGAGTACAGGAGGGGACTAAGCACACACCCCTGAGGGGGCCCCAGTGTTGAGGATTAGCGTGGCAGATGTGCTGTTGCCTACCCTTACCACTTGGATCCTGGACTTCCGGACCGTCAGTTAGTCCAGGATCCAGTTGCAGTGGGAGGTGTTTAGTCCCAGGGTCCTTAGCTTAGTGATGAGCTTTATGGGTACTATGGTGTTGAACACTGAGCTATAGTCAATGAACAGCATTCTCACATAGGTGTTCCTTATGTCCAGGTGGGAAAGGAAGGTGTGAAGTGCAATTAAGATTGCGTCATCTGTGGATCTTTTGAAGCGGTATGCAAATTGGAGTATTTGTATTTATTATGAATCCCCATTAGCTGCTGCCAAGGCAGTAGCTACTCTTCCTGGGGTCCAGCAAAATTAAGGCAGTTTATACAATTTTAAAAACATTACAATACATTCACAGACTGTGTGCCCTCAGGCCCCTACTCCACCACTACCACATATCTACAGTACTAAATCCATGTGTACGTGTGTGTATAGTGCGTATGCTATCGTAGGGGGGGTGTGTGTGTGTGTGTGTGTGTGTGTGTGTGTGTGTGTGTGTGTGTGTGTGTGTGTGTGTGTGTGTGTGTGTGTGTGTGTGTGTGTGTGTGGTGTGTGTGTGTGTGTGGTGTATGCATGTGTCTGTGTTCGCATTGCTTCACAGTCCCCGCTGTTCCATAAGGTGTTTTTTAATCTGTTTTTTACATCTGATTCTACTGCTTGCATCAGTTACCTGATGTGGAATAGAGTTCCATGTAGTCATGGCTTTATGTAGTACAGTCCATAGTCTGTTCTGGACTTGGGGACTGTGAAGAGACCTCTGGTGGCATGTCTTGTGGGGTATGCATGGGTGTCCGAGCTGTGTGCCAGTAGTTCAAACAGACAGCTCGGTACATTCAGCTTGTCAACACTTACAAATACAAGTAATGATAAAGTCAATCTCTCTTCCACTTTGAGCCAGGAGAGATTGACACGCATATCATGTGTACTTTTAAGGTCCAGCCGTGCTGCCCTGTTCTGAGCCAACTGCAATTTTCGCAAGTCCCTCTTTGTGGCACCTGACCAAACTACTGAACAGTAGTCTAGATGTGACACAACCAGGACCTGTAGGACCTGCCTTGTTGATATTGTTGTTGAGAAGGTAGAGCAGCGCTTTATTATGGACAGACTTCTCTCCATATTAGCTACTTTTGACCATCACAGTTTAAAATCCAGGGTTACTCCAAGCAGTTTAGTCACCTCAACTTGCTCAATTTCCACATTATTCATTATGAGATGTAGTTGAGGTTTAGGGTTTGGTGAATGATTTGTCCCAAAAACGAAGCTTTTAGTTTAGGAAATATTTAGGACTAACTTATTCCTTGCTACCAATTCCAAAACTAACTGCAGCTCTTGGTTAAGTGTTTCAGTCATTTCAGTCGCTGTAGTAGCTAACGTGTACAGTATAGTCATTCGCATGCATAGACACACTGTCAGGCCCTGATCTGTTTCACCTGTCTTTGTGCTTGTCTCCACCCTCCTCCAGGTATCGCCCATCTTCCCAATTATCCCCTGGGTACTTATACCTGTGTTCTCTGTTTGTACATAGCCAGTTCGTCTTGTTTGTCAAGTCAACCAGCGTTTTGTCACTGCTCCTGCTTTTCCCCAGTCTCTCTTTTTCTCGCTCTCTTGGTTTTGACCTATCCTGACTCTGAGCCCGCCTGCCTGACCACTCTGCCTGAGCCTGCCTGGCGTCCTGTGCCTTTGCCTCTACTCTGGATTATCGACCCCTGCCTGACTTGACCTGTCGTTTGCCTGCCCCTGTTGCTGTAATAAACATTGTTACTTCAACACAGTCTGCATTTGGGTCTTACCTTGATTCCTGATACACACTGGCCTTACTCAAAGCCAGTGGTATGTCATTAGTAGAGATGGAAAAAAGCAAGGGGCCTAAACAGCTACCCTGGGGATTTCCTGATTCTACCTGGATTATGTTTGAGAGGCTTCCATTAAAGAACACCCTCTGTCTTCTGTTAGACAGGTAACTCTTTATCCACATTATAGCAGGGGGTGTAAAGCCATAACACATACATTGTGCCAGCAGCAGACTATGATCGATAATGTCAAAAGCCGCACTGAAGTCTAACAAAGCAGTCCCCACAATATTTTTATCATCAATTTCTCTCAACCAATCATCAGTCATTTGTGTAAGTGCTGTGCTTGTTGAATGTCCTTCTCTATAAGCATGCTGAAAGTCTGTCAATTTGTTTACTGTAAAATAGCATTGTATCTGGTCAAACAATTTTTGACTAAGGGTTGGTAGCAGGCTGATCAGTTGGCTATTTGAGCCAGTATAGGGGGCGTTACTATTCTTAGGTAGCAGAATTACTTTTGCTTCCCTCCAAGCCAGAGGGCACACAGTCTCTAGTAGGCTTAAATTGAAGATGTGGCAAATAGGAGTGACAATATCGTCCGCTATTATCCTCAGTAATTTTCCATCCAAGTTGTCAGACTCCGGTGGTTTGTCATTGTTGATAGACAACAATAATTCCACACTAACTGTACAGAACTTAAAATTACAATGCTTGTCTTTCATAATTTGGTCAGATATACTTGGATGTGTAGTGTCAGCATTTGTTGCTGGCATGTTATGCCTAAATTTGCTAATCTTGCCAATGAAAAAATTATTAAAGTAGTTGGCAATATCAGTTGGTTTTGTGATGAATGAGCCACCTGTTTCAATGAATGATGGAGCTGAGTTTGCTTTTTATCCCATAATTTCAGTTAAGGTGCTCCAAAGCTTTTTACTATCATTCTTTATGTAATTTATCTTGGTTTCATAGTGTAGTTTCTTCTTTTATTTAGTTTAGACACATGATGTCTCAATTTGCAATAAGTTTGCCAATCGATTGTGCAGCCAGACTTATTTGCCATTCCTTTTGCCTCATCCCTCTCAACCATAAAATTTTTCAATTCCTTATCAATCCACGGGGATTTAACCGTTTTTACAGTAATTTTCAGCAATTTCATAAATGTGACAAGTGCAGTGTTTGTTTTCTCCTTATTACACACCACGGACCAACAGATATTATTTACATCATCAACATAGGAATCACCACAAAACGTATTGTATGACCTCTGTCATGATGTGGCCCTTTCTGGGTATAGATCGTGGCTTCCCTCTCTCACTCTCTCCTACACCGAGGTTCTGTTATCTCAGGTCGTAAATTCCTGGCGGAGACTCTCTCCCCCCTTGGCCATGTAGTATGGAGAGAGAGTTTCACAGTGAACAAAGGATTTCACATGTCCGAACTCCTAAATCCCCAAAATTGAAAAAATGAAACAAAATGCCCACTTGTGAGGTGGGAATGGTCCGTGGACACTTAAGGGATGGGTATGACGAGTGTGTTTCATTTGGTGACCTCAGAGAGAACAGGAAGCAAACAACTATATCTCTGAATGTGTACATTTATCAATTATGGGGATTGCATCTAATTCTTGTATAAAATGAATTAGTAAAGATTAAACTATTTGTTAAATGATGTAATGTGATGTTAAACCTTTAATGTGAGAGAATTGTATTCCCTTTAAAGTTTATTTAAGTAATTGGCCCGGCCCCCTGAGCACAGACATGATCAGGCATCATAGAACCGCCTTTTCTACTGTTACGAATAAAAATCACTCCTGAGGAAATCCTCTTCAGACCACGCGTGCCTCGGTGTAAACTGAGGTGGCACTGGCTTGAGTACCAAGACTAGGCAAACCCACAGTGGGAGCTGTGATTGCGAATAGTTATTGAATTCCTAACCATACCACGTGGGGCATTGGCTTCACGACTGGAAATGGTTAAACTCTGAGACTATCAATCCCGACAGAATAAGAGCAAATCTTAGATACTAATTACTAGTCTGCAGCTAGAAATTATGTAAATCTGAGACGAGAATACCGACAACCGCTGAAACATCTATTCTATGAGAACATTTCTGATTGGTACTCTGAATTATCCATTCTAACCACGATCTTCAGGGAAACAGAGAGAGAGAGAGAGACTCGGATGAACTCTCCAGCAGACGGACCGACGATTCCAACAGAGATCACGACAACACATGGGCGTAAATATATATTGATTGCAATTATTGCTGAATTAGGGAGCGCATTTGAATTAATATAATTATGAACTGTGTGTAGTGATCCCTTTTGTCTTTCCCGCTCTTTCTCAGTCCACAACCACTTCCCTTTGTCCACCAGTCCGTCATATCGGCATAACACACTAGGGAATCTTCCCTATCATTTGTTAGTAACATATCTACTGTTCGTTTGTTTATGCATTTCTGTGATTATTTAGTTAGTTAGTAAATAAATGATTAAGCCAATTGGTGTAAGGATGATTCATAGTAAAGGCTGGGTTCATGCAGATAACCAACAATTTACGACGTTTGGAATGAGACTGACGTGAGGTAAAGAATAATTCATTAATTAGAATACTAATTTATCAGATATTAAAATATTATATTCGGAAAATTATAACTTTGTAATCTGAAGATTTTCCGTGGTGCCTTGACTTCCTAGTTAATTACATTTACATTATTAGTTTAATCACGTAATAATAATTACAGAGAATTGATTTGATAAAATAAGTCTTCACTTTTAATTATGCCAAAGACACGACGCCTCTTATACACTATATTAGGCCCAGCCTTTGGAACTTTGGTTTTCCTAGATATGGCTATTATATTGTGATCACTACATCCTATGGATCTGGATACTGCATTAAAGCAAATTTCTGCAGCATTAGTAAAGATGTGATCAATACATGTTGATGATTTAATTCCTGTGCTGTTTGTAACTACCCTGGTAGGTTGATTGATAACCTGAACCAGGTAGCAGGCACTGGTTACATTTTGAAGCTTTTTATTGAGTGGGCAGCTTGATGAAAGCCAGTCAACATTTAAAGAACCCAGAAAATATACCTCTCTGTTGATATCACATACATTATCAAGCATTTCACATGTTATCCAGATACTGACTGTTAGCACTTGGTGGTCTATAGCAGCTTCCCACCAGAATGGGCTTTAGGTGAGGCAGATGAACCTGTAGCCATATTACTTCAACAGTATTTGACATGAGATCATCTTTAATCTTTACAGGAATGTGGTTCTGAATATAAACAGCAACACCTCCACCATTGGCATTTCTATCTTTTCTATAAATCTTATAACCTTGTATTGCTACCACTGTATCAAATGTATTATCTAAGTGAGTTTCAGAGATAGTCAGAATATGAATGTCATCTGTTACTAGCAAATGACTGATTTCATGAACCTTGTTTCTTAAGCTACATATGTTAACTTGTTATGGATAGGGGGCAGTATTTTCACGGCCGGATAAAAAACGTACCCGATTTAATCTGGTTATTACTCCTGCCCAGAAACTAGAATATGCATAAAATTAGTAGCTTTGGATAGAAAACACTCCAGTTTTTAAAACTGTTTGAATGGTGTCTGTGAGTATAACAGAACTCAAATGGCAGGCCAAAACCTGAGAAGATTCTGTACAGGAAGTACCCTGTCTGACCATTTCTTGGCCTTCTTTGTCATCTCTATCCAAAACAGAGGATCTCTGCTGTAACGTGACACTTTCTAAGGCTCCCATAGGCTCTCAGAAGGCGCCAGAATGTTGAATGATGACTCTGCAGTTACTGGCTGAAAAACAGTAGCGCATTTGGTAAGTGGTCGATCTGAGAACAATGAGACGGGTGTGCGCGCGTGTGAACGTGAAGAGTCCATTTTACTTTTTCAGTCTTTGAACGAAAACAACGACTCCCGGTCGGAATATTATCACTATTTTACGAGAAAAATCGCATAAAAATTGATTTTAAACAGCGTTTGACATGCTTCGAAGTACGGTAATGGAATATTTTTAATTTTTTTGTCACGATACGCGTCCGCGCGTCACCCTTCGTTACCCTTCGGATAGTGTCTTGAACGCACGAACAAAACGCCGCTATTTGGATATAACTATGGATTATTTGGAACCAAACCAACATTTGTTGTTGAAGTAGAAGTCCTGGGAGTGCATTCTGACGAAGAACAGCAAAGGTAATCCAATTTTTCTTATAGTAAATCTGAGTTTCGTGAGTACCAAACTTGGTGGGTGTCAAATTAGCTAGCCCGTGATGGCAAGCTATCTACTCAGAATATTGCAAAATGTGCTTTCACCGAAAAGCTATTTTAAAATCGGACACCGCGATTGCATAAAGGAGTTCTGTATCTATAATTCTTAAAATAATTGTTATGCTTTTTGTGAACGTTTATCGTGAGTAATTTAGTAAATTCACCGGAAGTGTTCGGTGGGAATGCTAGTTCTGAACGTCACATGCTAATGTAAAAAGCTGTTTTTTGATATAAATATGTACTTGATTGAACAAAACATGCATGTATTGTATAACATAATGTCCTAGGAGTGTCATCTGATGAAGATCATCAAAGGTTAGTGCTGCATTTAGCTGTGGTTTTGGTTTTTGTGACATTATATGCTAGCTTGAAAAATGGGTGTCTGATTATTTCTGGCTGGGTACTCTGCTGACATAATCTAATATTTTGCTTGAAGTTTTCTGATTTTTGAGGAGTTTGTATTTCGCGCCACGCCCTATCATTGGATATTGGAGTGGTGTTCCGCTAGCGTAACGTCTAGATGTAAGAGGTTTTAACGTTGGCTATTTTGAGCACTTTTCTTCTGGGATGATTACTTGTTTTCGTTGCTTTACTGGGAAGCTTAGCAGCAGTAGATGTGCTCATGTTATTTATGTTAGTGGAGGATGAGCTGCTCAGTGGATTTCCTCCTAGAGCACAACGGCTCAGTGCTGACAGTATAATTGGTTCATAGGCACATGATTACTGCATACAATAGCTGTTGGATCAGTAGAGGCATTCTGGGCAGTTAAAGGGGCATTCGGGATCGGTGTGTCCCTTCCACGGGATGGTTGAGCTAACGAAGGCTAATGCGATTAGCATGAGATTGTAAGTAACAAGAAAATTTCCCAGGACATAGACATATCTGATATAGTCAGAAAGCTTAAATTCTTGTTAATCTAACTGCACTGTCCAATTTACAGTAGCTATTACAGTGAAAGAATACCATGCTATTGTTTGAAGAGAGTGCACAATTTTGAACATGAAAGTTATTAATAAACAAATTAGGCACATTTGGGCAGTCTTGATACAAAATCTTGAACAGACATGCAATGGTTTATTGATCAGTCTAAAACTTTGCACATACACTGATGCCATCTAGTGGCCAAAATCTAAATTGCACCTGGGCTGGAATAATACATTATGGCCTTTCTCTTGCATTTCAAAGATGGAACAAAAAAAATACAAAAGAACGGTTGTTTTTTTCTTCGTATTATCTTTTACCAGATCTATTGTGTTATATTATACAACATTCCATTTCCATAAACTTCAAAGTGTTTCCTTTCAAATGGTACCAAGAATATGCATATCGTTGCTTCAGGGCCTGAGCTACAGGCAGTTCAAATCAAATATATAGCCCTTCGTACATCAGCTGATATCTCAAAGTGCTGTACAGAAACCCAGCCTAAAACCCCAAACAGCAAGCAATGCATGTGAAAGAAGCACGGTGGCTAGGAAAAACTCCCTAGGAAAAACTCCCTAGAAAGGCCAAAAACCTAGGAAGAAACCTAGAGAGGAACCAGGCTATGAGGGGTGGCCAGTCCTCTTCTGGCTGTGCAGGGTGGATATTATAACAGAACATGGTCAAGATGTTAAAATGTTCATAAATGACCAGCATGGTCAAATAATAATAATCATAGTAGTTCTCGAGGGTGCAACAAGCACGTCCGGTGAACAGGTCAGGGTTCCATAGCCGCAGGCAGAACAGTTGAAACTGGAGCAGCAGCACGGCCAGGTGGACTGGGGACAGCAAGGAGTCATCATACCAGGTAGTCCTGAGGCATGGTCCTAGGGCTCAGGTCCTCCGAGAGAAAGACAGAAAGAGAGAAAGAGAGAATTAGAGAGAGCATATTTAAATTCACACAGGACACCGGATAAGACAAGAGAAATACTCCAGATGTAACAGACTGACCCTAGCCCCCCGACACATAAACTACTGCAGCATAAATACTGGAGGCTGAGACAGGAGGGATCAGAAGACACTCTGGCCCCATCCGATGATACCCCCGGACAGGGCCAAACAGGCAGGATATAACCCCACCCACTTTGCCAAAGCACAGCCCCCACACCACTAGAGGGATGTCTCCAACCACCAACTTACCGTCCTAAGACAAGGCCGAGTATAGCCCACAACGATCTCCGCCATGGCACAACCCAAGGGGGGGGCGCCAACCCAGACAGGAAGACCACGTCAGTGACTCAACCCACTCAAGTGACGCACCCCTCCCATGGACGGCATGGAAGAACACCAGTAAGCCAGTGACTCAGCCCCTGTAAAAGGGTTAGAGGCAGAGAATCCCAGTGGAAAGAGGGGAACCGGCAAGGCAGAGACAGCAAGGGCGGTTCGTTGCTCCAGCCTTTCCGTTCACCTTCACACTCCTGGGCCAGACTATACTTAATCATAGGACCTACTGAAGAGATAAGTCTTCAGTAAAGACTTAAAGGTTGAGACTGAGTCTGCGTCTCTCACATTGGTAGGCAGACCATTCCATAAAAATGGAGCTCTATAGGAGAAAGCCCTACCTCCAGCCGTTTGCTTAGAAATTCTAGGGACAATTAGGAGGCCTGCGTCTTGTGACCGTAGCGTACGTGTAGGTATGTACGGCAGGACCAAATCAGAAAGATAGGTAGGAGCAAGCCCATGTAATGCTTTGTAGGTTAGCAGTAAAACCTTGAAATCAGCCCTTGCCTTAACAGGAAGCCAGTGTAGGGAGGCTAGCACTGGAGTAATATGATACATTTTTTTGGTTCTAGTCAGGATTCTAGCAGCCGTATTTAGCACTAACTGAAGTTTGTTTAGTTGTTTAGTGCTTTATCCGGGTAGCCGGAAAGTAGAGCATTGCAGTAGTCCAGCCTAGAAGTAACAAAAGCATGGATTAATTTTTCTGCGTCATTTTTGGACAGAAAGTTTCTGATTTTTGCAATGTTACGTAGATGGAAAAAAGCTGTCCTTGAAACAGTCTTGATGTGTTCTTCAAAAGAGAGATCAGGGTCCAGAGTAACGCCGAGGTCCTTCACAGTTTTATTGAGACGACTGTACAACCATCCAGATTAATTGTCAGATTCAACAGAAGATCTCTTTGTTTCTTGGGACCTAGAACAAGCATCTCTGTTTTGTCCGAGTTTAAAAGTAGAAAGTTTGCAGCCATCCACTTCTTTATGTCTGAAACACAGGCTTCTAGCGAGGGAAATGTTGGGGCTTCACCATGTTTCATTGAAATGTACAGCTGTGTGTCGTCCGCATAGCAGTGAAATGTAACATTATGTTTTCGAAAGACATCCCCAAGAGGTAAAATATATAGTGAAAACAATAGTGGTCCTAAAACGGAACCTTGAGGAACACCAAAATTTACAATTGATTTGTCAGAGGACAAACCATTCACAGAGACAAACTGATATCTTTCCGACAGATAAGATCTAAACCAGGCCAGAACTTGTCCATGTGCCTTCCCTGTAGCTCAGTTGGTAGAGCATGGTGTTTGCAACGCCAGGGTTGTGGGTTCGATTCCCACGGGGGGCCAGCACAGAAAAAGAAATGTATGAAATGTATGCATTCACTACTGTAAGTCGCTCTGGATAAGAGTGTCTGCTAAATGACTAAAAAATGTAAAAATGTAGACCAATTTGGGTTTCCAATCTCTCCAAAAGAATCTGGTGATCGATGGTATCAAAAGCGGCACTAAGATCTAGGAGCACGAGGACAGATGCAGAGCCTCGGTCTGACGTCATTAAAAGGTCATTTACCACCTTCACAAGTGCAGTCTCAGTGCTATGATGGGGTCTAAAACCAGACTGAAGCGTTTCGTATACATTGTTTGTCTTCAGGAAGGCAGTGAGTTGCTGTGCAACAGCTTTTTCTAAAAAAATTTGAGAGGAATGGAAGATTCGATATAGGCCAATAGTTTTTTATAATTTCTGGGTCAAGATTCGGCTTTTTCAAGAGAGGCTTTATTACTGCCACTTTTAGTGAGCTTGGTACACATCCGGTGGATAGAGAGCCGTTTATTATGTTCAACATAGGAGGGCCAAGCACAGGAAGCAGCTCTTTCAGTAGTTTAGTTGGAATAGGGTCCAGTATGCAGCTTGAGGGTTTGGAGGCCATGATTATTTTCATCATTGTGTCAAGAGATATAGTACTAAAACACTTTAGTATCTCCCTTGATCCTAGGTCCTGGCAGAGTTGTGTAGACTCAGGACAATTGAGCTTTGGAGGAATACCCAGATTTAAAGAGGAGTCTGTAATTTGCTTTCTAATGATCATGATCTTTTCCTCAAAGAAGTTCATAAATGTATTACTGCTGAAGTGAAAGCCATCCTCCATTTGCGAAGGCTGCTTTTTAGTTAGCTTTGCGACAGTATCAAAAATAAATTTCGGATTGTTCTTATTTTCCTCAATTAAGTTGGAAAAATAGGATGGCTCTTCGATACTGCACGGTACTGTCTTTCCAAGCTAGTCGGAAGACTTCCAGTTTGGTGTGGCGCCATTTCCGTTCCAATTTTCTGGAAGCTTGCTTCAGAGCTCGTGTATTTTCTGTATACCAGGGGGCTAGTTTCTTATGACAGATGTTTTTAGTTTTTAGGGGTGCAACTGCATCTAGGGTATTGCGCAAGGTTAAATTGAGTTCCTCGGTTAGGTGGTTAACTGATTTTTGTCCTCTGACGTCCTTGGGTAGGCAGAGGGAGTCTGGAAGGGCGTCAAGGAATCTTTGGGTTGTCTGAGAATTTATAGCACGACTTTTAATGCTCCTTGGTTGGGGTCTGAGCAGATTATTTGCTGCGATTGCAAACGTAATAAAATGGTGGTCCGATAGTCCAGGATTATGAGGAAAAACATTAAGATCCACAACATTTATTCCATGGGACAAAACTAGGTCCAGAGTATGACTGTGGCAGTGAGTAGGTCCAGAGACATGTTGGACAAAACCCACTGAGTCGATGATGGCTCCGAAAGCCTTTTGGAGTGGGTCTGTGGACTTTTCCATGTGAATGTTAAAGTCACCAAAAATTAGAATATTATCTGCTATGACTACAAGATCCGATAGGAATTCAGGGAACTCAGTTAGATTTGGGTATGTCATTTTAGGTGAAAATTGAAAAAAAGGGGCCAATCCTTGTGTCTACTGACGCCCCTGGTATAGTGTACAATTGCTGAAGCGTTATGACAACTCTGCGTCACAATGGTAGGGATTAGCTGAGCTGTGTAACGGTCGTCGTAGGAGGTGGAACAAAATGCAGCGGGTACGTGAATGCTCATGTTTATTTTATTACGAACACCACACAAAAACAACAAAACGAAAAAACGAACGACAGCTAACAGTTCTGCAGGCTAAACATAGCAGTGCACGAATACAACTTCCCACAAAGGAACAGGTGAAAACAGGCTACCTAAGTATGACTCTCAATCAGCAACAACAGTGTACAGCTGTTCCTGATTGAGAGCCATACCAGGCCAACACAAATAAATACACAACATAAATAGAACCTAGAATACGACACATAGAACATAACCCAAAAACCCCGGAATACTCAAACCAAACACCCCTCTACATAAACACACACCCCGAACCACATAAAACAAATACCCCCCTGCCACGTCCTGACCAAACTACAATAACAATGACCCCTTTACTGGTCAGAACGTGACAAGCTGGACTTGGGTCATTGATAAGTCATTGTCTCAACGCAGCCTTATATTGCTGTGAAAGGATCCAGGAGCACACATGACTTGGGTGGATCCCATCCTCCTTATAAAACATGTTTTGTTTCCAAAAAGTATAAAAAATGTCAACAAAAGTTACACCCATTGATCTACAATAATCACGTAGCCAGTTGTGAAGAGAAAGAACCCTGCTAAAGCATTCAAAGCCACGATTCAGAGAGGGCACAGGGCCATATATGATGGGTCTTTTGTTAGTGTTTAGCAGAGTCAATTAACTCTTTAAAATCCAGTTATAACTTTTCAGAACTGCCCTTCATAATGTCATTAAAACCCTGGCATAGTACATTCGGGAGCAGCTTAGTAATGTTATTTACTTGAGCTCCATGAAAGGACATTGTTTTTGCACCAGGAACGATCACATTTCTTACCATGGAGCTGCCCAGAATCACGGCTGGCAAGAAGGACGAGGAAATCCGCCCAGGATTCGGAGAACCCTTTATGGACGAGTGAGAGGCAGGAAAACTTGAGCCCGTTGCTCCCAGTGCCTGTGGCAGACCTCAGACAGATGGAGAAGCCCCGCTCGATCCAGAGCAGGGACGGAAGGTTGTTGACGTTGACTTCGTAGTTGTAGGCACTGCGGCCGCAGACACAGCACCCCCAGCGACGAAGATGCAGGAAGATTAAGCTCCAGGACTGCAAAACTATTCGTTGTTTGTCTCTTCTCCGGGCCTCTCGTTGGGAGTGTAGACTGCTTTGAGAGTTGTCGCTGTCTTCGGTTTCCACGGCTCGTGACATGCGACCATCGTTGATTGTCTTGCTCCTCTTGCTGTGGTCCTTTGACTCCGCTGGAGTGGGTTAGGGTATCCGATATGATGCTGTTGATGTGAGACCAGCCTTTCAAAACACTTCATGGCTACTGACTTGAGTGCTACTGATGTGAGTGCTACTGACGTGAGTGCTACGGACGTGAGTGCTACTGACGTGAGTGCTACTGACGTGAGTGCTACGGGACGGGTAATCATTTAGGCAGGTTACGTTCGCTTCCTTGGGCACAGGAACTATGGTGGTCTGTGTCGTGTCTTTGGCATCATTAAACTGAAGACTTATTTTTCTCAAATCAATTCTCTGTAATTATTATTACGTGATTATTCTAATCATGTAAATGTAATTAACTAGGAAGTCGGGGCACCAAGGGAAATATTCAGATTACAAAGTTATAATTTTCCAAATACAACTTTTCAGATATTTTAATATCTGATCAATTAGTCTTCAAATTAATGAGTTATTCTTTACCTTACGTTAGTCTCATTCCAAACATCGTAAATTGTTGGATATCTGCACGAACCCAGGCTTCACTATGAATCATCCATACATCAATTGTCTCAATCATTTATTTATTAACTATCTAAATAATCACAGAAATGCACATACAAACAAAGTAGATATGGTTACAAGGAAATGATAGGGGATGTGCCCTAGTGGTCTAAACCGGCATGGCGGCTTGGTAGACAAAGAGACTGAGAAGGGCGTGAAAGATAAAAGACACTACAAAGTTGAGAATTATAACCATTGAAATGCTAAACCTTTGCACATGAACGCTCACTCATTTGGGAATAATTGCAATCAATATATATATTTACGCTCAGTGTGTCGTCGTGATCTCTGTTGGAAGTTCATCCGCCGCTCTCTCTGTGTCCCTGGAGTCTTTGGTTAAAATGGCTACTTCAGAGTAACATTCAGAAATGTTGTTATAGAATAGATGTTTTGGCGGTTGTCGGCCTTCGCATTCGATGGTATTGAATTCCTAGCTGCAGACTAGTAATTACTATCAAAGATTTGCTCTTATTCTGTCGGATCGATAGTCTTTGTTTAACCACGTGGTATGGTTAAAAGATTCAGCAATCTACTCAAACCTTAGCTCCCTCTGTGATGAGGTACTGGTCTCTACTCAAACCTTAGCCCTCTCGTGGTAATCAAGGTAAGCTGGTCCGAAGGGAATTCCTCCAGGTGGGGGTTATATTCGTAACAGTAGAAAGGGGCTGTCCCATGATGCCAGACCAATGTCTGTGCTCATGGGGTGGGACAATGATTTAGTTAAACTTTAAAGGGAATTGGATTCTCTTTCATTAAACAGTTTAAAATCACATTACATAATTTCACAAATAGTTTTATCTTTACTCATTCATTTTATATAACAATTAGATGCAAGCTTCACAACGGAGACTCTTGTATAAACAGAGTTATGGTAATGTGGCTGTATTGTCTCTCATGAGTTTCACAAAATTGTACAAAACGGACCAGTTTGTAGCTGGATTCTCCCCCGACCGTGTACACATACTCCAAAACATGGACATTGTTCAGTTCTCAAGTTCTGTGAAACCTTCTCTCTCTACACTACCTGGCCATGAGGAGAGAAACTCCTCTAGGAATTTATGACCTGCCTAACAGAGCCTGGGTGTAGGGGGAAGAGAGAGAGGTGTGAGAGAGAGAGAGGGGGATGGTGCAGAGCGAGGGGGATGGTGCTCGCTGTACCCAAAGAGGGCCACGTCGTGACATCTGCTTGAAACAAGTAGACATTACAGACTCTGTCAGGGAGAGGTCGAAAATGTCAGTTTAGACACTTGCCAGTTGGTCCGCGCATGCTTTGAGTACAAGTCCTTGTAATCCGTCTGGCCCCGCGGCTTTGTGGATGTTGACATGATTAAAGGTCTTGCTCACATCAGCTACCGAAAGCGTTATCACACAGTCGTCCGGAACAGCTGGTGCTCTCATGCATGCTTCAGTGTTGCTTGCCTCGAAACAGGCATAAAAGGCATTTAGCTCATCTGGTAGGATCGCATCACTGTGGAGCTCACGGCTGGCTTTCCCTTTGTAGTCCGTAATAGTTTTCCAAGCCCTGCCACATCCGACGAGCGTAAGGCGGAGTGATTTCTGCATAGCGCATCTTTAACCTCTCTAGGCTAGGCGGGACAAATTCGTCCCACCTACGTAACAGCCACTGCCAGCCTGTGGCGCGATTTTCAAAACCTTCAAAATCCTATTACTTCAATTTCTCAAACATATGACTATTTTACAGCCATTTAAAGACAAGACTCTCGTTAATCTAACCACACTGTCCGATTTCAAAAAGGCTTTACAACGAAAGCAAAACATTAGATTATGTCAGCAGAGTACCAAGCCAGAAATAATCAGACACCCATTTTTCAAGCCAGCATATAATGTCACCAAAACCCAGAAGACAGCTAAATGCAGCACTCACCTTTGATGATCTTCATCAGATGACAACCCTAGGACATTATGTTATACAATACATGCATGTTTTGTTCAATCAAGTTCATATTTATATCAAAAACCAGCTTTTTACATTAGCATGTGACGTTCAGAACTAGCATACCCCCCGCAAACTTCCGGGGAATTCGCTAACATTTTACTAAATTACTCACGATAAACGTTCACAAAAAGCATAACAATTATTTTAAGAATTATAGATACAGACCTCCTCTATGCACTCGATATGTCCGATTTTAAAATAGCTTTTTGGTGAAAGCACATTTTGCAATATTCTAAGTACATAGCCCAGGCATCACGGGCTCGCTATTTAGACACCCGGCAAGTTTAGCACTCACCATAATCATATTTACTATTATAAAAGTTTGATTACCTTTTGTTGTCTTCGTCAGAATGCACACCCAGGACTGCTACTTCAATAACAAATGTTGGTTTGGTCCAAAATAATCCATCGTTATATCCGAATAGCGGCGTTTTGTTCGTGCGTTCCAGACACTATCCGAAATAGTAAAGAAGTGTCGCGCGCATGGCGCAATTCGTGACAATAAAATTCTAAATATTCCATTACCGTACTTCGAAGCATGTCAACCGCTGTTTAAAATAAATTTTTACGACATTTTTCTCGTAGAAAAGCGATAATATTCCGACAGGGAATCTCCTTTTCGGCAAACAGAGGAAAAAATCCCAAAGGCGGGGGCGGTCGGGGTCACGCGCATAAGCCCAGTGTCCCTTGATCGGCCACTTGAGAAAGGCGATAATGTGTTTCAGCCTGGGGCTGGAATGACGACATTCTGTTTTTTCCCGGGCTCTGAGCGCCTATGGACGACGTGGGAAGTGTCACGTTAGAGCAGAGATCCTTAGTAAATGATAGAGATGGAAAAGAAGTTCAAGAAATGGTCAGACAGGCCACTTCCTGTAAAGGAATCTCTCAGGTTTTGACCTGCCATTTGAGTTCTGTTATACTCACAGACACCATTCAAACAGTTTTAGAAAATTTAGTGTGTTTTCTATCCATATGTAATAAGTATATGCATATTCTAGTTACTGGGTAGGAGTGGTAACCAAATTAAATCGGGTATGTTTTTTATCCAGCCGTGTCAATACTGCCCCCTATCCTAAACAGGTTAAGGCTTGCTTTAGTGTATCTTAACTTCTTCCAGTAGGAAGTAATTGGTCAACTATACTTTCAGAGTAGCTTCACCAACTCTATTAACTAGTAATTCTATGTATATGGCTTCCTCATTCTAACTCAACTGTGTCAGTGTGGGTGCAGGATTTTGTTCCAGCCAAGCAGTCACACAACTAATATATTCCTCATTGATGAACAGGATTTGATGATTAGTTGAATCAGGTGTCATTGTTTGTTTGGCTGGCCTGCTGCCACACTAGTGCTGCCACACTAATTCTTAGCCCTCTGCAGAGAAAATTGGCACTGTTCTCACAGCTAGCTGATACAGGACAATGCTGACACCTAGTGATCATAAATATAACTACACTCTTCACAACCAAGAGACAAAATGGAGCCTGCTCTTCAAATAATCGTTTACAATGCAATACTTCCTTCAGTTTCTTCTTCCTTCCCTATTTTTATTTATTTTGTCAAAGGTATCAGTTGGTAGATTTATCTCAGAGGTAAAGTATTCATGTTATAAATGCGTTGAGCCAGCGACCCAGGCTTTTCTCTGTCTATACACCGCCATAGAGCATTTCACCTAACAGAGCAGCTGTGAGGTAAAATGGGGTTAACATTAACACTGTAGGTCCTAGTCCTGGACTAAACAGCATGATCAATGGAGAATCCAGGAGTAGGATTAATGTGTTTCCTGCTGGATTAGTCAGGAGCTAGTTCCACACTTGTGAGTGAAGCCACAACAGAACTACAACAGAACTAAAACACAATTGCAACAGCCTTCACACATAATAAAAACTAGAATTAAGACCCAACTAGAACGGGGGATGTAATAACGACAACAAAGTTTTGAGGAAAATTCACAGGACTTGTTTTATTGAAGAATTCCAGAACATCAGAGGGACAGACACGTCAGAGAACCGCTCATCTAAAAAAACATGTGTTAGAAAACCAGCAAGATGGAGAGCTGTCACACACTACTGCTGTGGTCGCCTAGGAGACACGCATGTCACTGTTACCGGATCGTCTAGGAGACACGCATGTCACTGTTACAGGGTCGCCTAGGAGACACACGCATGTCACTGTTACAGGGTCGCCTAGGAGACACACGCATGTCACTGTTACAGGGTCGCCTAGGAGACACACGCATGTCACTGTTACAGGGTCGCCTAGGAGACACAAGCATGTCACTCTGTCCAGAATGTTTCTCATGATCCTCTTCCTCTTTCTTATTGGACAACACACTTTCAACACGCTTAGAACATGTTTAATGTAAAAACAGGAACATTTAGACAAAGCAAGGGAACGTCAGGGAGAACCGTTAATTAACCAGGAATAAGGTAGAACCCTAGGAGAACCAACTGTGGAGGAGGGGGGCACAGGAACACAAGTCACTATGGGACGGGACGCGCTTTGCTTCCTACACAATCATGAAATGCTGTTTAATTAAAAAAGATTTTAGTGTGTTCATCTTGCCTGCAGACACTTTGTTGATATGACCACTGCAGATCTACATTATATTACTCAGCTTTGCTTTGTGCTAAAAATCTGTACGGATAGTAGATAGTATACTTATAAAATCACTGATAAAAATATTCCTCTGTTAACAATATGTCTTGGAGGGGGACCACGAACACTGGGGCAGGCTGGTGGGAAGGGTTGGGGTCGGAGGTCAGGGGTTGGCAGTGTTGCTACTCAGACTTGGCTTCCTCCTTCTCTGCCTCGGGAGCATCCTCAATCTGCAGGGTCAGAGGTTAGAGGTCAGTATAACAACCTGACATTCCTGTTGGTAGTTTCTCATCCTAAGCAGGAGCTTATCTCTGCCATCAAGCTGACCAATGTCTTCTAATGTCCCTTTATGACCAGCCTCATGTCCCCTACAGTCCATGATGTCTTTCTAGTTCCTCCTAGTAGTGTACATAAGCAATAAGGCCCGAGGGGGTGTGATATACGGCCAATATACCACGGCTAAGGGCTGTTCTTATGCATGACGCATCGCGGAGTGCCTGGATACAGCCCTTAGCCGTGGTATATTGGCCATATATCACAAACCCCCGAGGTGCCTTATTGCTATTATAAACTGGTTACCAACGTAATTAGAGCAGTAAAATAAATGTTCTCATACCTATGGTATAGGTCTGACATACCATGGATGTCAGCCAATCAGCATTCAAGGGTCAAAACACCCAGTTTATAAAGTAGTGTATAGTATAGTAGTGTATAGCAGTGTATAGTATAGTAGTGTATAGTATAGTCATGTATGGTAGTGTATAGTCATGTATAGTAGTGTATAGTATAGTCATGTATAGTATAGTAGTGTATAGTAGAGTAATGTATAGTAGTGTATAGTATAGTAGTGTATAGTATAGTAGTGTATAGTAGTGTATAGTATAGTAATGTATAGTAGTGTATAGTATAGTAGTGTATAGTAATGTATAGTATAGTAGTGTATAGTAATAGTGTATAGATGTGAATAGTATAGCAGAGTATAGCGCAGTAGTGTATAGCAGTGTGTAGTATAGTAGTGTATAGAATAGAAGTGTACAGTATAGAAGTGTATAGCAGTGTGTAGTATAGTAGTGTATAGAATAGAAGTGTATAGTATAGTAGTGTATAGTATAGAGGTGTATAGCATAGTAGTGTATAGCAGTGTGTAGTATAGTAGTGTATAGAAGTGTACAGTATAGAAGTGTATAGCAGTGTGTAGTATAGTAGTGTATAGAATAGAAGTGTATAGTACAGTAGTGTATAGAAGTGTACAGTATAGAAGTGTATAGTATAGTAGTGTATAGTACAGTAGTGTATATTATAGTAGTGTATAGTACAGTAGTGTATAGTAGTGTACAGTAGTGCATAGTATCGTATAGTAGTGTATGGTAGAGTAGTGTATGGTAGAGTATAGTACAGTGTATAGTAGTGTACAGTATAGTAGTGTATAGTATAGTAGTGTATAGTAGTGAATAGAATAGAAGTGTATAGTAGTGTATAGAAGTGTATAATATAGTAGTGTATAGTATAGAAGTGTATAGTTGTGTACAGTAGTGCACAGTACAGTAGTGTAAAGCATAGTGTATAGTAGTGTACTGTAGTCTAGTGTAGTAGTGTACAGTATAGTAGTGTATAGTGTACAGTAGAGTAATATATAGAGCAGTAGTGTATAGTATATAGTATAGTCATATATAGTACAGTAGTACAGCAGTACAGCACCAGTCAAAAGCTCACACGCCTACTCATTCCAGGGTTTCTTTATTTTTACTATTTTCTACATTGTAGAATAATAGTGAAGACATCAAAACTATGAAATAACACATGAAATCATGTACTAACCCCAAAAACCATTTTATATTACAGATTCTTCATAGTAGCCACCCTTTGCCTTGATGACAGCTTTGCACACTCTGGAATGCATTTGAATTAACAGGTGTGCCTTGTTGAAAGTTCATTTGTGGATTTTTTCCCCTTCTTAATGTGTTTGAGCCAATCAGCATGGAACACCGTTTGGGTCTTTGCATGTCAAAAAAGATACACGTCAAATAACGCAATTCTATTCTAGAATGTTGTGTGTGCTGAATTTGCATGTGCAAGCCAAGCGCCACCATTACGATCACTGTCAAAGCTGTACAATAGGGCGTTGGTAATAAGGCATTATTTATTCCACCGAATGGGAAAACGTCCTTGTGAGCATTTGAAATTAGATCAGGATCAAATGAGCAGGATCAAACATGTTTGCTAATATCTTTGATACAGATGTTATCAGCAACTTCTGGGGTAATTAGCTAGCTTTAGCTTGGTACATAGCTAGCGCCAATGCAACCAGTCTGAAAACAATGACCAGTAGAAACTAGTCATTTTCATTATTCTTAGCATTGATTTAGGAATCCTTGTGAGTAAGTATAAGCTAGGTAGCCACTTGTTGTTCTCCTATTGAAATAACAAGCTAACCAGCTACTTAATCCTGTTGCCCAAAACTAACGTTATAAGCAGCCAGCTAGCGTCATCTGGCTACAATGGCTTTACCGGACTGGGTTATGTGTTATGAAGCTAGCCACAATGAGGAATAACCACAACAGTGGACTTTGCTGTTCGCCTTCAAAATAAAAGTTTATCTTTAAAAGTGACGTAGAAGGGTACAATTGGTGGAATCATGCCATATTTATACTAGATAATGTTAAACAAGGTTGGTGTTGGAATGTGGAGCAATGAAATGGGGTGTCAGTCTACTCGGTGACACCCACAGAACACAATTGTGAAGAGTTTAGGCAAATATTAGCGTCATAGCTCTTATTGCGGGACTTTGACCGTGGGAAATCACCTCCCCAGTCAGCCTATTATGGGTAATGACATTGGTACAGCCTTAACTAACAATTGGGGATGATCAATGAAATGGGGTATTACATTTACATTTTAGTCATTTAGCAGACACTCTTATCCAGAGCGACTTACAGTAGTGAATGCATACATTTCATAATTTTTTTCTCCGTACTGGTCCCTCGTGGGAATCGAACCCACAACCCTGGCGTTGCAAACACCATGCTCTACCAACTGAGCCACACGGGACCACGGTTATCAGTCTACTCAGTACCCAGGTGATTATTTTCCCCAAAGTTCCCCAAAGGCACCAAAACATCCACCTTGTAGTTTTTCTCCTGGAATAGTGTTCAATACACTTAGTAGGTTGACTGATACAATAAACGTAGCTCAATTCATAGTGGTTTCAGAGTCCTGCAACAAGAGCTACGACACCAATGTTCTCTGGGTGTCACTGAGTAGACTGATACCCCATGTCATTGATCCACAATCCATAGGTAAGGCTGTACAGTGAAATAAGTATGCCCCCAATGCAATTCTAAAGTATAATATATCCAGTGTGATTTCAATAGATTTGTCAAATTATTGTCTTTTGTTGAATTTATATAAGGATATTCCAACCTTGTTTAGCATGATCTATTCAATTATGTCATGATTCCACTATTTGTATTATTTGCATTACTTTCATTGAGAGACGTTTATTTTGAAAGTAAACCGCAAATCGCACTATTGTGGTTAGTCCTTATTGTGGCTAGCTTCACATTAGGTGGGTCCGACCACCATTAATCAAATAACAACTGTCTTATTAATTAGGGGTATTTTAGATGACACCCGGCTAGATAGTTAGCTAACTATAGCTACTGAAACAGATGTCGTTTTGCTATGTTTTTGGGGAAGAACGTTGTTTGCATCCATCAGCTAGCTAGCTTTTTATGACCAGCACTGTCCAGAGCTAGGGGAAGTGTGTCTGCGCTCGTGCGGCAGCGGCAGGTGTGCGAGACAAAACTTTACCAGCATCATAGCATACGTATCGGTGAATCATTGTGACATATGAAACACGAGTGAGTGTAATCAATGTGTAATAACTACGTCAAAAATGTATGAACGTGTTCAATTATTGTGACGTGCAGTCATATCAGGTCCTGATTGGTCAATAAGCTTCTTTGACACGTCAAATAGTGTTATTTGACGTGTATCTTTTTTGACATGCAAAGACCCAAACGGAGTTCCATAGCAAAGACCCCAAACGGAGTTCCATAGCAAAGACCCCAAACGGAGTTCCATAGCAAAGACCCCAAACGGCGTTCCATAGCAAAGACCCAAACGGAGTTCCATAGCAAAGACCCCAAACGGAGTTCCATAGCAAAGACCCCAAACGGAGTTCCATAGCAAAGACCCAAACGGAGTTCCATAGCAAAGACCCAAACGGAGTTCCATAGCAAAGACCCCAAACGGAGTTCCATAGCAAAGACCCCAAACGGAGTTCCATAGCAAAGACCCCAAACGGAGTTCCATAGCAAAGACCCAAATGGCGTTCCATAGCAAAGACCCAAACGGCGTTCCATAGCAAAGACCCAAACGGCGTTCCATAGCAAAGACCCAAACGGCATTCCATAAATCAGTTGTGTTGTGACAGGTAGGGGTGGTATACAGAAGAGCCCTATTTGGTAAAAGACCAAGTCCATATTATGGCAACAACAGCTCAAATAAGCAAAGAGAAACGACAGTCCATCATTACTTTAAGACAGGGTGGGCAAACATTTTGGCTCGAGGGCCACATCGGGATTTTGAAATTCAACTGAGGGACGCATTTTTTGGGGGACCAATTGTTTGTTAATATCAATTTGCGGGGGCCTCCCGAGTGCCGCAGTGGTTTAAGGCACTACATCGCAGTGCTTGAGGCGTCACTACAGACCCGGGTTTGATCTCAGGCTGTGTCACAGCTAGCCGTGACTTGGAGACCCATGAGGCGGTGAACAATTGGCCCAACGTCGTCCGGGTTAGGCAGGCCGAGATTTCCTTGTCCCATCGAACTCCAGCGACTACTGTGGCTGGCCAGGCGCATGCACACTGACACGGTCGCCAGGTGTACGGTGTTTCCACTGACACATTGGTGCGGCTGGCTTTTGGGTTAAGCGGGGATTGTGTCAAGAAGCAGTGCGGCTGGGTCGTGTTTCGGAGGACGCACGGCTCTCCCGAGTCCGTACAGGAGTTGTAGCGATGGGATAAGACTAACTACCAATTGGATACCATGAAATTGGGGAGATTTAAAAAAAAAAATTATGCGTAAAAATAAAATGTTTTATGTCTCTCGGGCCGGACTGAAGTGCCCGGCAGGATGCTCTTTCCCCCCCCTTGCTTTAAGACATGGTTAGTCAATCCGGAAAATTTCTGAAACTTGAAAGTTTCTTCAAGTGCAGTCGCGAAAACCATCAAGCGCTATGATGAAACTGGCTCTCATGAGGACCGCCACAGGAAAGTAAGACCCAGAGTTACCTCTGCTGCAGAGGATAAGTTCATTAGTTACCAGCCTCAGAAATTGCAACCCAAATAAATGCTTCACAGAGTTCAAGTAACAGACACATCTCAACATCAACTGATCAGAAGAGACTGTGTGAATCAGGCCTTCATGGTCGAATTGCTGCAAAGAAACCACTACTAAAGGGCATCAATAAGAAGAACAGACTTGCTTGGTCCAAGAAACACAAGCAAAGGCCATTAGACCGGTGGAAATCTGTCCTTTGATCTGATGAGTCCAAATTTGAGATTTTTGGTTCCAACCGCCGTGTCTTTGTGAGACGCAGAGTAGGTGAATGGATGATCTCAGCATGTGTGGTTCCCACCGTGAAGCATGGAGGACGTGGTGTAATGGTTTTTGCTGGTGACACTGTTAGTGATTTATTTAGAATTCAAGGCACACTTAACCAGCATGGCTACCACAGCATTCTGCAGTGATATGCCATCCCATCTGGTTTGGGCTTAGTGGGACTACAATTTGTTATTCAACAGGACAATGACCCAACACACCTCCAGGCTGTGTAAGGGCTATTTGACCAAGAAGGAGAGTGATGGACTGCTGCATCACATGACCTGGCCTCCACAATCACCCAACCTCAATCCAAATGCGATGGTTTGGGATGAGTTGGACCGCAGAAGGTGGCTACTTAGGAGAATCTAAAATATATTTTGATTTGTTTAACACTTTTTTGGTTACTACATGATTGCTTATGTGTTATTTAATAGTTTTGATGTCTTTACTATTATTCTACAATGTAGAAAATAATACAAATAAAGAAAAACCCTTGAATGAGTAGGTGTCCAAACTTTAGTACAGTTGTGTACAGTACAGTGGTGTACAGTATAGCAGTGTACAGTAGTGTACAGTATAGTAATGTATATTACCTGGTTGGTCTTAGCGCCTCCGTTCTCAGAGTGGTTCTCCTCAGCGGCCTCTGCGTTCTCCTTCGCTGCTGCCTTCTTAGTTTTCTTCTCCTCCTTCTTGTCATTCACAGCCTTCTCTTTCTGGATGGGGGGATAACAGACATTATCCTCATCTATACTGGGCTCCCGAATGGCACAGTGGTCTAAGGCACTGTATCTCAGTGCTTGAGGCGTCACTACAGACCCTGGTTCGATTCCAGGCTGTATCACAACTGGCCGTGATTGGGAGTCCCATAGGGCGGCGCATAATTGATCCAGCTTCGTCCGGTTTTGGCCAGTGTAGGACGTCATTGTAAATAAGAAATTGTTCTTAACTGACTTGCCTAGTTAAACAAAGGTTACGCTTAAAAATGTAAAAAATATGTACCATGACTACTATATGCCTGCTCTTTCTAGAGAGTGGGTTTATAGTTCTGTTTTTTGCGATGCTTCTGGGGTTTGTAGTTCTGTAATGCGATTGCTCTAGAGTTCTATACTGAACAAAAATATAAACACAACATGTAAAGTCCAATGTTTCATGAGCTGAAATAAAATGTCCTAGAAATGTTCCATACGCACAAAAAGCTTATTTATCTCAAAACAGCATGATAATTACATAGGTGAGCCTTGTGCTGGTGACAATAAAAGGGCACCTTTTTATTTTGGTCACACAACAATACCACAGATGTCTCAAGTTGAGGGAGCGTGCAAATGGCATGCTGACTCCAGGAATGTCCAACAGAGTTGTTGCCAGAGAATTTCTCTACCATAAGCCGTTTTAGAGAATTTGTCAGTACGCCCAACCGGTCTCACAACTGCAGACCACATGTAACCACACCAGCCCAGGACCTCCACATCCGGCTTCTTCACCTGCGGGATCATCTGAGGAGTGGAAGGAGGGTGCTGAGGAGTATTTCTGTCTGTAATAAAGACCTTTTTGGGGGAAAAACAAATTCTGATTGGCTGGACCTGACTCCCAAGTGGGTGGACCTAGCTCCCAAGTGGGTGGGCTTATGCTCTCCCAGGCCCACCCATGCCTGCGCCACTGCCCAGTCATGTGAAATCAATAGATTAGGGCATAATGAATATATTTCAATTGACTGATTTCCTTCTATGAACTGTAACTGTAAAATCTTTTGAATTGTTCCATGTTGTGTTTATATTTTGGTTCAGTATATTATGTGCAACCCTGGAGTTTGAAGTTCTGTAATATGATTGCTCTAGCGATTGTAGTTCTATTATGTGCAACCCTGGGGTTTGTAGTTCTGTTCTCTTACCTTTGCTGGTTTCTCCTTCTTGGCCTTGGGTTCAGCCTTGGCTGGGGCTGGCTTCTGGAGAGAGAGAACAAACATCAGTCTCATGTGTTCTACAACCACTGATCATTCCTAGTTCTACTGACCAATAGGAGCTAGGGCTTCAGTGGGACTTTACTGAGAGTTATAAACTGGTTCAGAGTTCTGTAACCTGTTAAATATGTAATACATGTGGAATTAGCTGGTTTAGAGGTGATAAGTGTAGTAGTGTATGATGCTTTAAGAAGGGTTCGTATGTAATACATGTGGAATTAGCTGCCATGTCAAATCAAATTGTATTCGTCACATGTGCCGAATACAACAGGACAGTGAAATGCTTACTTTCAAGCCTTTAACCAACAATGCTTTAAGAAGTTAAGAAAAAATAGAAAATAAAAAGTAACAAATAATTTAACAGCAGCAGTAAAATAACAATAGTGAGGCTATATACAGCGGGTACCGGTACAGAGTCAATGTGCGGGGGTACACTGTCACGTCCTGACCAGAAAAAGGGGTTATTTGTTATTGTAGTTTGGTCAGGGTGTGGCAGGGGGTGTTTGTTTTGTGTGTTTCGGGGTTTATGTTCTATGTTTTCTATTTCTATGTGGGTTTTCTATTTTTTCTATTTCTATGTTAGTTTTGGGAACGACCTCCAATTAGAAGCAGCAGGTTGTCGTTGCTTCTAATTGGAGGCCATATTTAAGTGAGTTTATTTTCTCTTGTGTTTGTGGGTGGTTGTTCCATGTATAGTCTATGTACCTTACAGGACTGTTTTTCGTCGTTCTTTTGTTCAGTGTTCATTTCTTTAATAAATCAAGAAGATGATTCACATCCCAGCTGCAGTTTGGTCCGATCATTACGACGCTTATGACATACGTTACTGAGGTTAGTTGAGGAAATTGAGGTAATATGTACATGTAGGTAGAGTTAAAGTGATTATGCATTGATAATAAACAGAGAGTAGCAGCAGCGTAAAAGAGGGGTCTGGGTAGCCCTTTGATTAGCTGTTCAGGAGTCTTATGGCTTGAAGCTGTTAAGAAGCCCTTTGGACCTAGACTTGGCGCTCCGGTACCGCTTGCCGTGCGGTAGCAGAGAGAACAGTCTATGACTAGGGTGGCTGGAGTCTTTGAACGTTTTTAGGGCCTTCCTCTGACACCGCCTGGTATAGTGGTCCTGGATGGCAGGAAGCTTGGCCCCATGGATGTACTGGGCCATTCGCACTACCCTCTGTAGTGCCTTGCGGTCGGAGGCCGAACAGTTGCCATACCAGGCAGTGATGCAACCAGTCAGGATGCTCTCGATGGTGCAGCTATAGAACCTTTTGAGGATCTGAGGACCCATGCCAAATCTTTTCAGTCTCCTGAGGGGGAATAGGCTTTGTCGTGCCCTCTTCACGACTGTCTTGGTGTGTTTGGACCATGATAGTTTGTTGGTGATGTGGACACCAAGGAAAATTTTGCTCCCAACCTGCTCCACAGCAGCCCCATCGTGGAGGGAGAAGTTGTTGTCCTTGCACCATACGATCAGATCTGACCTCTTCCCTATAGGCTGTCTCGTCGTTGTCTGTGATCAGGCCTACCACTGTTGTCATCGGCAAACTTAATGATGGTGTTGGAGTCGTGCCTGGCCATGCAGTCATGAGTGAACAGGGAGTACAGGAGGGGACTGAGCACGCACCCCTGAGGGACCCCTGTGTTGAGGATCAGCGTGGCGGATGTGTTGTTACCTACCCTTACCACCTGGGGGCAGCCAGTCAGGAAGTCCAGGATCCAGTTGCAGAGAGAGGTGTTTAGTCCCAGGTTCCTTAGCTTATTGATGAGTTTTGAGGGCACTAAGCTGAGGTGAACACTAAGCTGTAGTCAATGAAAAGCATTCTCACATAGGTGTTCCTTTTGTCCAGGTGGGAAAGAGCTGTGTGGATTGCAATAGAGATTGCATCATTTGTAGATCTGTTGGGGCGGTGTGCAAATTGGAGTGGGTCTAGGGTTTCTGGGATAATGGTGTTGATGTGACCCATGACCAGCCTTTCAAAGCACTTCATGGCGGCAGACGTGAGTGCTACGGGTCGGTAGTCATTTAGGCAGGTTACCTTGGTGTTCTTGGGCACAGGGACTATGGTGGTCTGCTTGAAACATGTTGGTATTACAGACTCAGTCAGGGACAGGTTGAAAATGTCAGTGAAGACACTTGCCAGTTGGTCAGCACATGCTTGGAGTACACATCCTGGTAATCCGTCTGGCCGTGCGGCATTGTGAATGTTGACCTGTTTAAAGGTCTTACATCGGCTGTGGATGTGAGTACGTATGGTCACTGTGGGGACGACGTCGTCGATGCACTTAATTTGTAAGTCGCTCTGGATAAGAGCGTCTGCTAAATGACTTAAATGTAAATGTATTGATGAAGCCAGTGACTGATGTGGTGTACTCCTCAATGCCATTGGATGAATACCGGAACATATTCCAGTATGTGCTAGCAAAACAGTCCTGTAGCTTAGCATCTGCTTCATCTGACCACTTTCTTATTGACTGAGTCACTGGTGCTCCCTGCTTCCTATTTTTTACTTGTCAGCAGGAATCAGGAGGATACAATTATGGTCAGATTTGCCAAATGGAGGGTGAGCTTTGTATGCGTCTCTGTGTGTGGAGTAAAAGTGGTCCAGAGTTTTTTCCCCTCTGGTTGCACATTTAACATGTTGGTAGAAATGAGATAAAACGGATTTGAGTTTCCCTGCATTAAAGTCCCCAGCCACTAGGAGCGCCACCTCTGGATAAGCGTTTTCCTGTTTGCTTATGGTCGTATACAGATCATAAAGCAGGTCTACAGTGATAATGTGGTTTAGTGATTGTAGCAGAGATTATAACGGTTTCATAAAATGGATATTAGCTGGTTGTAGCTGAGTTTGGTTTATATTGATAGATGTTATGAAGTTATAAATGTGAAATACTAGGGTGTAGTATATTATCAGGTTATAAAGGTTATAAGCTAGTACATGGCTAATAGATGCATAATAAGGAATCTATCAGTATATAATACCCTGGGGTATAGTTATAAAGCATGTGTAATACCCTGGGGTATAGTTATAAAGCATGTGTAATACCCTGAGGTATAGTTATAAAGCATGTGTAATACCCTGGGGTATAGTTATAAAGCATGTGTAATACCCTGGGGTATAGTTATAAAGCATGTGTAACACCCTGGGGTATAGTTATAAAGCATGTGTAACAACCTGGTGTATAGTTATAAAACATGTCTAATAATATGGTCTAGTTATTGTAGCAGATGTTATTAAGGTGTACATGCTGTTGGAGCGGAGTTTAATTTAGCATGTGTAATTGCCCGGTGTATACAGAGACAATACATGTGTAATTGCCCGGTGTATACAGAGACAATACATGTGTAATTGCCCGGTGTATACAGAGACAATACATGTGTAATTGCCCGGTGTATATAGAGACAATACATGTGTAATTACCCGGTGTATATAGAGACAATACATGTGTAATTACCCGTTATATAGGGTGACAATACATGTGTAACTACCTGCTATATATAGAGACAATACATGTGTAATTACCCGGTGTATATATAGAGACAATACATGTGTAATTACCTGCTGTATATAGAGACAGTACATGTGTATAAGTGTAAAATGATTGTATAGTGATTGTAGCTGAGGATATGGATGTGTCATAAGGTAGTGTACAGGTCATATGATACATCATCAGGCAGTGTACAGGATATATGATGCGTCATAAGGCAGTGTACAGGTCATATGATGCATCATCACGCAGTGTACAGGTCATATGACGCGTCATAAGGTAGTGTACAGGTCATATGACGCGTCATAAGGTAGTGTATAGGTTATATGACACATCATAAGGTAGTGTATAGGTTATATGACGCGTCATAAGGTAGTGTATAGGTTATATGACGCGTCATAAGGTAGTGTATATGTTATATGATGCATGATAAGGTAGTGTATAGGTTATATGACACGTCATAAGGTAGTGTACAGGTTATATGACGCGTCATAAGGTAGTGTATATGTTATATGATGCATGATAAGGTAGTGTATAGGTTATGTGATGCGTCATAAGGTAGTGTATAGGTTATATGATGCATGATAAGGTAGTGTATAGGTTATATGATGCGTCATAAGGTAGTGTATAATGTCTCTATCGTAGCTGGTCTCACCGCTGATAACCGGGCGGATCTCCTCTGGGGCTGCAACAGGAAGAGGAAGAGAAAACATATCACCACAGAAAAACACACGCTGTCAGAGATCAACTATGATGAAACTGAGCTGACAATACGAGTTCATTTATTGAATAGTAATTATAGGGGATGAGTTGTAGTCGAGGATCTCGGTCTCACCTCCTCCTTGGTGTCCCCAGCGGCTCCCTGCTGAGGACAAACACAAACAACGACAAATAAACAACTTTTATCACAACAACAACACTTTATTGGCTTTTATAAGAGCAAGTAACAGTCTACTGTGGCTCAAATTACATATTTCTTCACTGTCAAGGAAGACCCCAGATAACTTTTCAATTTCAAGAAAAAAGTAAAAATGTCATAGATAATGTTCAAATAAATGTGTTTTTAGAACCATTAGATTGAACTGTAATGTAATATTTGAGTTTTGTTAACAGTTTATATGTTTTGGGACCAGTAACAGTGAAAGTTGGGGTCCTAAAGTATCTGTCTGTCTTTCTCCACTCCATCTCTCTCTTCTCTCTATGAGCTCAGGCAGGATTTGAAAAGTGGCGCGGGACGGGATAAGCAAGAGGGAGGAGCAGAGTTAAGCCTCCGCAGCGCCGCCCGGCGGTAGAGACGCGACACTGCAGCCACCTGGGACCATGAACAAAGAGAAAAAATATACATTTTTATCGAAATACGACGACGATTGCATCTTTTAACGATCAGAATTGAAACTAGAGATACGAACGAGAATTCTCGGGGCCATTTTGGGAGGATTGAGGTGAAAATGGCGGTAACTGAAGCGTTTCTGTTCGGTAGGTCGAAGAAGAGAGGGAGACTTGGGCTGCAAAGCATGGCTGCTAGTTGTGCTTTAACTACATGGAGACAGAGAGCGACTTCTGGCTTCCCAAAGGACAGCGACTGCCGGGGGGAAAGCAGCCTTTTAAGCCCACAAGCAATCAGAAAAAAATATCCATTTAAAACACACAAAAATACATTATTTTTAGAAAATACCCTCCAAATAAATACCGTAAATTCTCCAAAGAAATAGGTTTATAATTAACTAATCGTTGAAGGGATGGTTCTCTACATTCATTTGCACGCTATCAATAGCTACCTGCTTTTCTTATTCCACAATCCTCTCTAAATAGTCACCAAACTACGTACCTTTCTCTTGGGCATGTTGGATTGTTGGAGATTCTCTTTCAGATGGAACTATAAAGTGTTTAGCTCGCTAGCTGTTGTGAGTTAGGTGCATGTGAAACCAAGTGTCTGCTGCTGCGTGGTCCGTGTAGTAAACACACAGGAACAGCCACCAGACTGGCTGAATGGGGGGAGGGGTGCGGCTAAACGCATGATTGATGTGCTCTCCGCCAATTACCGAGCGATATTCGCAGCTGCAGAACACGGACAATTTGGGAACCGGTGCTGTTCTTTACGCGCGAAGTGCTTCCAGCTTAGCGAGGGAAGAAAAACCTTGCTAAAATCAAAAACATCTCCATGAAAGAATAGTGAGCGCTTGATTAGTACTGCCCCTGCGAACAGAGAACATGATTTGATGGGGTCTAGAGGTTGGGTTTAATTGATGTCTTATTTCAATGGAACTCAAAGAAAAATAATCTCCCTCTATTCCAAGCATCATAGAACGACTGTCTTTTTATATATTTTATTTTTTATTTAACCTTTATTTTACTAGGAAAGTCACCATCTACTACACCATTTTAACCTCTGCCCAAAATAAGACGAAAAATACATCAACATTTGGCTTCGTGCTTGTGGCCAACATGGCGCCCTTCTAGCTCGACACATTTTTGTTTGTCGGCTTTTCTAAATTCATCTGAGGAGAGGGAATGCATACGTCGCATCGGCCGGGCGCCTGTAGGTGGCTTCAGCTACAAAGCCCAGTGTGAATGAATGGGCTGGTCTCCCTGCACCCCCGGCGGCCGAGGACAGACAGCACACCTCACTAAAACATCCTCAGTCTTCCTCTCTTATCTCGTCAGACACAGCGAATAGAGATAGAAAGGGCGGAATATGAATGATCACCTTCAAATGTGACCAACTAGCCTTGCATTATATGCTTCTATTAACTATTGTAATTCACAGCCATTATCTCTAACTGGACTAAAATCCCAGAAGGGCCAGATGTACCGGTATTGTAGTGGGAATGCAGTGTTTCATGTATACCACTGGAGGGCCAGATGTACCGGTATTGTAGTGGGGATGCAGTGTTTCATGTATACCACTGGAGGGCCAGATGTACCGGTATTGTAGTGGGGATGCAGTGTTTCATGTATACCACTGGAGGGCGCTCTGAGACGCCCTTTGACCGCCACCTGGTGCGACGTTGTAACCAACTGGAACTGGGTTCGATTATGACGTCATTCTAATGGATGCTTCTTCTTGATACATTGTTGCATTCAGACACAAAGTGGAGCTCAAGAGGGAATTCAATCAGACGGTGAAAATAGACATCCCATTGACAGGACAGACTACAACTAGAAGGTTATATATTTTTCTGGAAAGTTACAGTTCCTGGCTCTTTACGTCCACGCATTTAGGCTGTTGAGTCTGTGGTCGACTTTTTGCCACTGATCAAGTCACGGTGACATGATTCAACGAGAAACGGACGGTGTGAAAGAATAGAAAGAGAACGAGAGGGAGTGAAGAGAAGAGGGGCGGATCGTTCAGACCAGGACTGGAGGAAGTTGTTTTGTGAGTCATCGCTGTGAAACTCACATTATTACTTTTGGAACAGAGCAGAGCAAAGCATCATTCTGTCTGACTGGAGCCTCGGCGACAACGCACTCAACATGGTGATCAAAGTCTATATAGCAACCTCCTCCGGTTCCACCTCGGTAAGAACTGAACGACTTTTACACTTTTCATACGATTTGCAGGGGTCGGGGTTCTGATGATGATGGTTTACTACATGTGGGGGGTCTGGTATAGAGAAGGTAGGCTGCCACAGCTGTAGACTCTAGCTGGGCTGTTTCTTTACCAGACGGAGCTACTGTATATAATAACGATGTGCAGATACTATGTATTTGTAATCAGTAATAAGACATTATTCTCTGACGAGCCTCAGTTGGTCACCCAGTTTGAACTGACACACTGGAGAGCTGGAGCAGGGGCGGAAATCCCGGGGGGGACAGGGGGGACACTGAGCTGGAGACATGACGTCTTTCATATTGTATCAGTCATGTGTTTTAGCCAATAGCAGCCAGAACAGTAGGAGGGTGTGGGCTATACCAGACAGTTATATATAGACTATACCAGCCAGTTATATGTCGGGTATACCAACCATTTGTATATAGGCTATACCAGCCAGTTATATGTAGGCTATACCAGCCAGTTATATGTTGTAAATATGGGGGACAGAGGAAGTGGTAGGCATTCATCATTATTACTATTTCACACACAGTGAGTCCATATAACATTGTCGTCTGTTAAGCCAAATCTTACATCTGAACTAATTTATTCTTGCCTCAACAATGTATAGCCAAAACAAAACACACTGTCCCAATACTTTGAGCTCACTGTATCTCTGCTAGAGCTGACCTTATCTGCTATTGTCCCTTCTCAGTGTACAGGGCTTGAGAGGGATGCCTAAGGTAAAGCCAAACATGTTTAATGTTCAAATCTGCTACTCTTTTGGAATGCAGTATTGTCAAGATAACTACTTTTTACCGTGTGTAAAATTGCTTGTTTCATTTGAAAGCTTTTTATAAAAATACAAAAAATGCATGAAATGAAATGTATGCATTCACTACTGTAAGTCGCTCTGGATAAGAGCGTCTGCTAAATGACAAATGTAAATGTAAATGTAAATATGTAGACTATACCAGCCAGTTATATATAGACTATACCAGCCAGTTAAATGTAGGGTATACCAGCCAGTTATATATAGGGTATACCAGCCAGTTATATATAGACTATACCAGCCAGTTATATATAGGCTATACCAGCCAGTTATATATAGGCTATACCAGCCAGTTATATGTAGGGTATACCAGCCAGTTATATATATAGGCTATACCAGCCAGTTATATATAGGCTATACCAGCCAGTTATATATAGACTATACCAGCCAGTTATATATAGGCTAAACCAGCCAGTTATAAATAGGCTATACCAGCCAGTTATATATAGGGTATACCAGCCAGTTATATGTAGGGTATACCAGCCAGTTATATGTATGGTATACCAGCCAGTTATATATAGGGAATACCAGCCAGTTATATATAGGCTATACCAGCCAGGTATATATAGGCTATACCAGCCAGTTATATATAGGGTATACCAGCCAGTTATATGTAGGCTATACCAGCCAGTTATATATAGGGTATACCAGCCAGTTATATGTAGGGTATACCAGCCAGTTATATATAGGGTATACCAGCCAGTTATATGTAGGGTATACCAGCCAGTTATATGTTTGGTATACCAGCCAGTTATATATAGGGAATACCAGCCAGTTATATATAGGCTATACCAGCCAGGTATATATAGGCTATACCAGCCAGTTATATATAGGGTATACCAGCCAGTTATATGTAGGCTATACCAGCCAGTTATATATAGAGTATACCAGCCAGTTATATATATATAGGGTATACCAGCCAGTTATATATAGGGTATATCATCCAGTTATATATAGGCTATACCAGCCAGTTATATATAGGCTATACCAGCCAGTTATATATAGGGTATACCAACAAGTTATATATGTAGGGTATACCAGCCAGTTATATATAGGCTATACCAGCCAGTTATATGAAGGCTATACCAGCCAGTTATATGTAGGGTATACCAGCCAGTTATATATAGGGTATACCAGCCAGTTATATATAGGGTATACCAGCCAGTTATATATAGGCTATACCAGCCAGTTATATATAGGCTATACCAGCCAGTTATATATAGGGTATACCAGCCAGTTATATATAGGCTATACCAGCCAGTTATATATAGGGTATACCAGCCAGTTATATATAGGGTATACCAGCCAGTTATATATATAGGGTATACCAGCCAGTTATATATAGGGTATACCAGCCAGTTATATATAGGGTATACCAGCCAGTTATATATAGGCTATACCAGCCAGTTATATATAGGGTATACCAGCCAGTTATATATAGGGTATACCAGCCAGTTATATATAGGGTATACCAGCCAGTTATATATATAGGGTATACCAGCCAGTTATATATAGGGTATACCATCCAGTTATATATAGGCTATACCAGCCAGTTATATATAGGCTATACCAGCCAGTTATATATAGGGTATACCAGCAAGTTGTATATGTAGGGTATACCAGCCAGTTATATATAGGGTATACCAGCCAGTTATTTAACCTCTATGGGCTAGAGTGTACCCTAGAGTGTATGTAGAGTGTCAGTAGAGTTTTAATAGTATCAGTAGTGTCAGTAGAGTGTCAGTAGAGTTTTAATAGTATCAGTAGTGTCAGTAGAGTGTCAGTAGAGTGTCAGTAGAGTTTTAATAGTATCAGTAGTGTTAGTAGAGTGTAAGTAGAGTGTCAGTAGAGTGTTTGTAGAGTGTTTGTAGATTGTCAGTAGAGTTTTAATAGTATCAGTAGTGTCAGTTAAGTGTCAGTAGAGTGCCAGAAGAGTGTCAGTACAATTACAGTAGGGTTTTAGTAGAGTGTAAGTAGATTGTCAGTAGAATTACAGTAGATTTTTTGTAGAGTGTCAGTAGAATTACAGTAGACTGTCAGTAGACTGTCAGTAGAATTACAGTAGAGTTTTAGTAGAGTGTCAGTAGAGTGCCATTAGAATTACAGTAGAGTGGCAGTAGAGTGCCAGTAGAGTGTCAGTAGAATTACAGTAGAGTTTTTGTAGCATGCCAGTAGTTTCAGTAGAATGTCAGTACAATTACAGTAGTGTAAGTAGAGTGTCAGTAAAATTACAGTAGAGTTTTAGTAGAGTGTCAGTAGAGTTTTAGTAGAGTGTCAGTAGAATTACAGTGGAGTGTCAGTACAGTGTCAATAAAGTGTTAGTAGAGTGCCAGTAGAGTGTCAGTAGAATTACAGTAGAGTTTTTGTAGCATGCCAGTAGTTTCAGTAGAATGTCAGTACAATTACAGTAGTGTAAGTAGAGTGTCAGTAAAATTACAGTAGAGTTTTAGTAGAGTGTCAGTAGAGTTTTAGTAGAGTGTCAGTAGAATTACAGTGGAGTGTCAGTACAGTGTCAATAAAGTGTTAGTAGAGTGCCAGTAGAGTGCCAGTAGAATTACAGTAGAGTTTTAGTAGTGTCAGGAGACTGTCAGTGGAGTGCCAGTAGAATTACAGTAGAGTTTTAGTAGAGTGTCAGTAGAGTGTTAGTAGAGTGCCAGTACAGTGTCAGTAGAGTGCCAGTAGAGTGTTGTAGAATTACAGTAGAGTTTTAGCAGAGTGTCAGCAGAGTGTCAGTTGAGTTTCAGTAGAATTACAGTAGAGTTTTTGTTGAGAATCAGTAGAGTTTCAGTACAGTGTTAGTCGAGTTTTAGTAGAGTGTCAGTAGGGTTTTAGTAGAGTGTCAGTAGAGTGCCAGTAGAGTTTTAATATATCAGTAGAGTGCCAGTAGTTTCGGTAGAATGCCAGTAGAGTTTTAGTAGAGTGCCAATAGAGTGTCAGTAGAGTGTCAGTAGAATTACAGTAGAGTTTTAGTAGAGTGTCAGTAGAGTGTCTGTGGAGTGCCAGTACAATGTCAGTAGAGTGCCAGTAGAATGTTGTATAATTACAGTAGAGTTTTAGCAGAGTGTCAGCAGAATTTCAGTAGAGTGCCAGTAGAGTGCCAGTAGAGTGTCAGTAGAGTGTCAGTAGAGTGCCAGTAGAATTACAGTGGAGTGTCAGTACAGTGTCAATAAAGTGTTAGTAGAGTGCCAGTAGAGTGCCGGTAGAATTACAGTAGAGTTTTAGTAGTGTCAGGAGACTGTCAGTGGAGTGCCAGTAGAATTACAGTAGAGTTTTAGTAGAGTGTCAGTAGAGTGTTAGTAGAGTGCCAGTACAGTGTCAGCAGAGTGCCAGTAGAGTGTTGTAGAATTACAGTAGAGTTTTTGTTGAGAATCAGTAGAGTTTCAGTACAGTGTTAGTCGAGTTTTAGTAGAGTGTCAGTAGGGTTTTAGTAGAGTGTCAGTAGAGTGCCAGTAGAGTTTTAATATATCAGTAGAGTGCCAGTAGTTTCAGTAGAATGCCAGTAGAGTTTTAGTAGAGTGCCAATAGAGTGTCAGTAGAGTGTCAGTAGATTTACAGTAGAGTTTTAGTAGAGTGTCAGTAGAGTGTCTGTGGAGTGCCAGTACAATGTCAGTAGAGTGCCAGTAGACTGTTGTATAATTACAGTAGAGTTTTATCAGAGTGTCAGCAGAATTTCAGTAGAGTGCCAGTAGAGTGTCAGTAGAGTGCCAGTAGAGTGTCAGTAGAATTACAGTAGAGTTTTAGTAGAGTGTCAGTAGAGTGTCAGTAGAGTCTTAGTAGAGTGTCATTAGAATTACAGTAGAGTGTCAGTAGAGTGTCAGTAGTGTGTAAGTAGTGTTTTAATAGTATCAGTAGTGTCAGTAGATTGTCAGTAGAATTACAGTAGAGTGTCAGTAGAGTGTCAGTAGAATTACAGTACAGTGCCATTAGAGTGTCAGTGGAGTGTCAATAAAGTGTTAGTAGAGTGCCAGTAGAGTGTCAGTAGAGTGTTTGTCGAGTGTCAGTAGAATTACAGTAGAGTTTTAGTAGAGTGCCAGTACAGTGTCAGTAGAGTGCCAGTAGGGTGTTGTAGATTTACAGTAGAATTTTAGTAGAGTGTCAGCAGAGTGTGAGTAGAGTTTCAGTAGAATTACAGTAGTGTGTCAGTAGAGTGTCAGTAGTGTCAGTAGAGTGTCAGTAGAGTTTTAGTAGAGTGTCAGTAGAGTGTCAGTAGAATTACAGTAGAGTGTCAATAAAGTGTCAGTAGAGTGTTTGTCTAGTGTCGAGTGTCAGTAGAATTACAGTAGAGTTTTAGTAGTGTCAGTAGAGTGTCAGTAGAGTGCCAGTACAGTGCCAGTAGAGTGCCTGTAGAGTGTTGTAGAATTACAGTAGAGTTTTAGTAGAGTTACAGCAGAGTGTCAGTAGAGTTTTAGTAGAATTACAGCTGAGTGTCAGTAGACTGTCAGTAGAGTGTCAGTAGAGTTTAAATATATCAGTAGAGTGCCAGTAATGTCAGTAGAGTGCCAGTAGAGTTTTAGTAGAGTGCCAGTAGAGTGTCAGTAGAATTACAGTAGAGTTTTAGTAGAGTGTCAGTAGAGTGTCAGTACTGTGTCAGTAGAGTGCCAGTAGAGTGTTGTAGAATTACAGTAGAGTTTTAGTAGAGTGTCAGCATAATTTCAGTAGAATTACAGTAGAGTTTTAGTAGAGTGTTAGTAGAGTGCCAGTAGAGTGTCAGTAGAATTACAGTAGAGTGTCAGTAGAGTCTTAGTAGAGTGTCATTAGAATTACAGTAGAGTGTCTGTATAGTGTCAGTAGTGTGTAAGTAGAGTGTCAGTAGAGTTTTAATAGTATCAGTAGTGTCAGTAGTGTCAGTAGAATTACAGTAGAGTTTTTGTAGAGTGCCAGTAGTGTCAGTAGAGTGTCAGTAGAAATACAGTAGAGTGTCAGTAGTGTCAGTAGGGTGTCAGAAGAGTGTCAGTAGTGTGCCAGTAGAGTGCCAGTAGAGTGTCCGTGGAGTGTCAATAAAGTGTTAGTAGAGGGCCAGTAGAGTGTTTGTCGAGTGTCAGTAGAATTACAGTAGAGTTTTAGTAGTTTCAGTTGAGTGTCAGTAGAATTACAGTAGAGTTTTAGTAGAGTGTCAGTAGAGTTTTAGAGTGCCAGTACAGTGTCAGTAGAGTGCCAGTAGAGTGTTGTAGAATTACAGTAGAGTTTTAGTAGAGTGTCAGTAGAATTACAGCAGAGTGTCAGTAGAGTTTCAGTAGAATTACAGTAGAGTGTCAGTCGAATTACAGTAGAGTTTTTGTAGAGTGCCAGTAGTGTCAGTAGAGAGCCAGTAAAATTACAGTAGGAAGTCAGTAGAGTGTCAGTAGAATTACAGTAGAGTGTCAGTAGAGTGTCAATAAAGTGTCAGTAGAGTGTTTGTCGAGTGTTGTAG
This sequence comes from Salmo salar, assembly GCF_965601325.2. Classification (NCBI taxonomy): domain Eukaryota; kingdom Metazoa; phylum Chordata; class Actinopteri; order Salmoniformes; family Salmonidae; genus Salmo; species Salmo salar. The sequence goes on from NC_138299.1 coordinate 112,807,300, forward strand.
AGTTTTAGTAGAGTGTCAGTAGAGTTTCAGTAGAATTACAGTAGAGTTTTAGTAGTGTTAGTAGAGGGCCAGTACAGTGTCAGTAGAGTGCCAGTAGAGTGCCAGTAGAGTGCCAGTAGAGTGTCAGTAGTGTCAGTAGAATTACAGTAGAGTGCCAGTAGAGTATCAGTAGAGTGTCAGTAGAGTTCCAGTATATCAGTAGAGAAACAGTAGTGTCAGTAGAGTGTTTGTCGAGTGTTGTAGAGTTTTAGTAGAGTGTCAGTAGAGTTTCAGTAGAATTACAGTAGAGTTTTAGTAGTGGTAGTAGAGGGCCAGTACAGTGTCAGTAGAGTGCCAGTAGAGTGCCAGTAGAGTGCCAGTAGAGTGTCAGTAGAGTGTCAGTAGTGTCAGTAGAATTACAGTAGAGTGCCAGTAGAGTATCAGTAGAGTGTCAGTAGAGTTCCAGTATATCAGTAGAGTAACAGTAGTGTCAGTAGAGTGTTATTAGAGTTTTAATAGTATCAGTAGAGTGCAAGTAGAGTGTCAGTAGACTTATAGTAGAGTGTCAGTAGAGTGCCAGTAGAGTGTCAGTAGAGTTTTAGTAGAGTGTCAGTAGAGTGTCAGTGGAGTGCCAGTAGAATTATAGTAGAGTTTTAGTTGTGTGTCAGTAGAGTGCCAGTAGAGTGTTATAAAATTACAGTAGAGTTTTAGTAGAGTGTCAGTAGAGTGCCAGTAGAGTGTTGTAAAATTACAGTAGAGTTTTAGTAGTGTCAGTAGAGTGCCAGTAGAGTGTCAGTAGAATTACAGTAGAGTTTTAGTAGAGTGTCAGTAGAGTGTCAGTACTGTGTCAGTAGAGTGCCAGTAGAGTGTTGTAGAATTACAGTAGAGTTTTAGTAGAGTGTCAGCATAATTTCAGTAGAATTACAGTAGAGTTTTAGTAGAGTGTTAGTAGAGTGCCAGTAGAGTGTCAGTAGAATTACAGTAGAGTGTCAGTAGAGTCTTAGTAGAGTGTCATTAGAATTACAGTAGAGTGTCTGTATAGTGTCAGTAGTGTGTAAGTAGAGTGTCAGTAGAGTTTTAATAGTATCAGTAGTGTCAGTAGTGTCAGTAGAATTACAGTAGAGTTTTTGTAGAGTGCCAGTAGTGTCAGTAGAGTGTCAGTAGAAATACAGTAGAGTGTCAGTAGTGTCAGTAGGGTGTCAGAAGAGTGTCAGTAGTGTGCCAGTAGAGTGCCAGTAGAGTGTCCGTGGAGTGTCAATAAAGTGTTAGTAGAGGGCCAGTAGAGTGTTTGTCGAGTGTCAGTAGAATTACAGTAGAGTTTTAGTAGTTTCAGTTGAGTGTCAGTAGAATTACAGTAGAGTTTTAGTAGAGTGTCAGTAGAGTTTTAGAGTGCCAGTACAGTGTCAGTAGAGTGCCAGTAGAGTGTTGTAGAATTACAGTAGAGTTTTAGTAGAGTGTCAGTAGAATTACAGCAGAGTGTCAGTAGAGTTTCAGTAGAATTACAGTAGAGTGTCAGTCGAATTACAGTAGAGTTTTTGTAGAGTGCCAGTAGTGTCAGTAGAGAGCCAGTAAAATTACAGTAGGAAGTCAGTAGAGTGTCAGTAGAATTACAGTAGAGTGTCAGTAGAGTGTCAATAAAGTGTCAGTAGAGTGTTTGTCGAGTGTTGTAGAGTTTTAGTAGAGTGTCAGTAGAGTTTCAGTAGAATTACAGTAGAGTTTTAGTAGTGTTAGTAGAGGGCCAGTACAGTGTCAGTAGAGTGCCAGTAGAGTGCCAGTAGAGTGCCAGTAGAGTGTCAGTAGTGTCAGTAGAATTACAGTAGAGTGCCAGTAGAGTATCAGTAGAGTGTCAGTAGAGTTCCAGTATATCAGTAGAGAAACAGTAGTGTCAGTAGAGTGTTTGTCGAGTGTTGTAGAGTTTTAGTAGAGTGTCAGTAGAGTTTCAGTAGAATTACAGTAGAGTTTTAGTAGTGTTAGTAGAGGGCCAGTACAGTGTCAGTAGAGTGCCAGTAGAGTGCCAGTAGAGTGCCAGTAGAGTGTCAGTAGTGTCAGTAGAATTACAGTAGAGTGCCAGTAGAGTATCAGTAGAGTGTCAGTAGAGTTCCAGTATATCAGTAGAGAAACAGTAGTGTCAGTAGAGTGTTTGTCGAGTGTTGTAGAGTTTTAGTAGAGTGTCAGTAGAGTTTCAGTAGAATTACAGTAGAGTTTTAGTAGTGGTAGTAGAGGGCCAGTACAGTGTCAGTAGAGTGCCAGTAGAGTGCCAGTAGAGTGCCAGTAGAGTGTCAGTAGAGTGTCAGTAGTGTCAGTAGAATTACAGTAGAGTGCCAGTAGAGTATCAGTAGAGTGTCAGTAGAGTTCCAGTATATCAGTAGAGTAACAGTAGTGTCAGTAGAGTGTTATTAGAGTTTTAATAGTATCAGTAGAGTGCAAGTAGAGTGTCAGTAGACTTATAGTAGAGTGTCAGTAGAGTGCCAGTAGAGTGTCAGTAGAGTTTTAGTAGAGTGTCAGTAGAGTGTCAGTGGAGTGCCAGTAGAATTATAGTAGAGTTTTAGTTGTGTGTCAGTAGAGTGCCAGTAGAGTGTTGTAAAATTACAGTAGAGTTTTAGTAGAGTGTCAGTAGAGTGCCAGTAGAGTGTTGTAAAATTACAGTAGAGTTTTAGTAGTGTCAGTAGAGTGCCAGTAGAGTGTCAGTAGAATTACAGTAGAGGTTTAGAGTGTTCGTAGAGTGTCAGTACAGTCTTAGTAGAGTATCATTAGAATTACAGTAGAGTGCCAGTAGAGTGTCAGTAGAGTGTCTGTAGAGTGTCAGTAGAGTTTTAATAGTGTCAGTAGTGTCAGTAGAGTGTCAGTAGAATTACAGTAGAGTTTTAGTAGAGTGTCAGTAGAATTACAGTAGAGTTTTTGTAGAGTGCCAGTAGTGTCAGTAGAGTGTCAGTAGAAGTACAGTAGAGTGTCAGTAGAATTACAGTAGAGTGCCAGTAGAGTGTCAGTGGAGTGCCAGTAGAGTGTCAGTAGAGTGTCAGTAGAAATACAGTAGAGTGCCAGTAGAGTGTCAGTGGAGTGTCAATAAAGTGTTAGTAGAGTGCCAGTAGAGTGTCAGTAGATTTTTTGTCAAGTGTCAGTAGATTTACAGTAGAGTTTTAGTAGTGTCAGTAGAGTGTCAGTAGAATTTCAGTTGAATTACAGTAGAGTTTTAGTAGAGTGTCAGTAGAGTGTCTGTAGAGTGTCAGTAGAATTACAGTAGAGTTTTATTAGAGTGCCAGTAGAGTGTCAGTAGAATTACAGTAGAGTGTCAGTAGAGTGTCAGTAGAGTGTCAGTAGAATTACAGTAGAGTTTTAGTAGAATGTCAGTAGAATTACAGTAGAGTTTTAGTAGAGTGTCAGTAGAGTGTCGGTAGAGTGCCAGCTTAGTGTCGGTAAAGTGTTAGTAGAGTTTTAATAGTATAAGTAGAGTGCCAGTAGAGTGTCAGTAGAGTGTTAGTAGAGTTTTAGTAGAGTTTTAATATTATCAGTAGAGTGCCAGTAGTTTTAATTTTATCAGTAGAGTTTTAGTAGAGTGTCAGTAGAGTGTCAGTAGAGTTTTAATATATCAGTGGAGTGCCAGTAGTGTCAGTAGAGTGCCAGTAGAGCATTAGTAGAGTTTTAATAGTATCAGTAGAGTGCCAGTAGTGTGTCAGTAGAGCTTTAGTAGTGTCAGTAGAGTTTTAGTAGAGTGTCAGTAGAGTGTCAGTTGAGTGTTCGTAGAGTTTTAATAGTATCAGTAGAGTGTCAGCAGAGTTTTTCTAGAGAATCAGTAGAGTTTCAGTAGAGTGTTAGTCGAGTTTTAGTAGAGTGTCAGTTGGGTTTTAGTAGAGTTTTAATATATCAGTATATTGCCCGTAGTGTCAGTAGAGTGCCAGTAGAGTGTTAGTAGAGTTTTAATAGGGTTAGGGCAGGTTAGGGTTAGAGGCTAGAAACAGCAAGAGGTTAGGGTTAGGGCAGGTTAGGGTTAGGGCAGGTTAGGTTAGGGTTAGAGGTTAGAATCAGTAGAGTTTTAGTAGAGTGTCAGTAGATTGTCAGTAGAATTACCTTAGAGTTTTTGTAGAGTGCCAGTAGTGTCAGTAGAGTGTCAGTAGAATTACAGTAGAGTGTCAGTAGAGTGTCAGTAGAATTACAGTAGAGTGCCAGTAGAGTGTCAGTAAAGTGCCAGTAGAGTGTCAGTAGAGTGTTTGTCGAGTGTCAAGTGTCAGTAGAATTACAGTAGAGTTTTAGTAGTGTCAGTAGAGTGTCAGTAGAGTGTTAGTACAGTGTCAGTAGAGTGCCTGTAGAGTGTTGTAGAATTACAGTAGAGTTTTAGTAGAGTGTCAGCAGAGTGTCAGTAGAGTGTCAGTAGAATTACAGTAGAGTTTTAGTAGAGTGAAGGTAGAGTGTCAGTAGAGTGTCAGTAGAGTGCCAGTAGAGTGTCAGTAGAATTACAGTAGAGTTTTAGTAGAGTGTCAGTGGGGTGCCAGTTGAATTACAGTAGAGTTTTAGTAGAGTGTCAGTAGAATGTCAGTTGAGTGTTAGTAGAGTGCCAGTACAGTGGCAGTAGAGTGTTGTAGCATTACAGTAGAGTTTTAGTAGAGTGTCAGCAGAGTGTCAGTAGAGTTACAGTAGAGTTTTAGTAGTGTTAGTAGAGTGCCAGTAGAGTGCCAGTAGAGTGTCAGTAGAATTACAGTAGAGTTTTAGTAGTGTCAGTAGAATTACACTAGAGTTTTATTAGAGTGTCAGCAGAGTGTCAGTAGGGTGTTGGTAGATTGTCAGTAGAGTGTCAGTAGAGTGTCAGTAGTGTCAGTAAAGTGTCGGTAGAGTGCCAGCTCAGTGTCGGTAGAGTGTTAGTAGAGTGTCAGTAGAGTTTTAATAGTATCAGTAGAGTGCCAGTAGAGTGTCAGTTGAGTATTAGTAGAGTGTCAGTAGAGTGTTAGTAGAGTTTTAGTAGAGTTTTAATACTATCAGTAGAGTGCCGGTAGAGTTCTAATTTTATCAGTAGTGTGCTAGTAGAGTGTCAGTAGAGTGTCAGTAGAGTGTCAGCAGAGTGTCAGCGGAGTGTCAGCAGAGTTTTAGTAGAGTGTCAGTAGAGTTTTAATATTATCAGTAGAGTGTCAGTAGAGTGTTATTAGAGTTTTAATAGTATCAGTAGAGTGCCAGTAGAGTGTCAGTAGAGTGTCAGTAGAGTGCCAGTAGAGTTTTAATATATCAGTAGAGTGTCAGTCGAGTTTTAGTAGAGTGTCTGAAGAGTCTGTAGAGTGTCTGTAGAGTGTTTGTAGAGTGGTCCCTGACTGGTCCCGTGTGGCTCAGTTGGTAGAGCATGGTGTTTGCAACGCCAGGGTTGTGGGTTCGTTTCCCACGGGGGAAAAAAATGTATGAAATATATGAAATGTATACATTCACTACTGTAAGTCGCTCTGGATAAGAGCGTCTGCTAAATGACTAAAATGTAAAATGTAAATGTAAATGTTAGTAGAGTGTTAGTAGTGTCATTAGAGTTGTAGTAGAGTGTCAGTAGAGTTGTAGTAGAGTGTCTGTAGAGTTTTAATAGAGTGACAGAGAGCGTCAGTAGAGGGTCAGTAGAGCGTCAGTAGAGTTGTTGTAGAGTGTCAGTAGTTTTAGGAGAGTGTCAGTAGAGTGTCAGTAGAGTTGTAGTAGAGTGTTAGTAGAGTGCCAATAGAGTGTCAGTAGAGTGTCAGTAGAGTTGTAGCAGTGTATCAGCAGAGTGTCAGCAGTGTCAGCAGAGTGTCAGCAGAGTTTCAGTAGAGTGTCAGCAGAGTGTCAGCAGAGTGTTTGTTGTGTCAGTTTAGTGTGAGCTGAGTCTCACAGCAGTGTGGTTAACAGAGTTCCCCTATACTGCTGACTGACTGAAGAGAGGAGGAGAGCCTGAGAGGAGTTGAACTGACTTAGAGTCACTGCAGCATGCAGGAACCCACCATGAGAACTCTCTGGCGAGAGAGAGAGAGAGAGAGAGAGAGAGAACAGAGAGCGACTGAGAAAGAGAGGGAGAGAACAGAGAGCGACTGAGAAAGAGAGGGAGAGAACAGAGAGCAGACTGACTCCCATATTTAGAGTTACTTCCTCTAGTACAGTTCCTCTTTCTATAACTGACTGGTATAATTCTGGGGGGGGGGGGGGGGGGGTGCTCACAGTGACATTATCGAGTTATAAGTCTGTTATAATGGAGTGAATATATTAGAGACCCACATTAGATGTTTAGGGTCTAACCCTAAACCATATTAGATGTTTGAACTCTTTTCTGTAATGTATACCGTCCACCCACCTCCCCTATCTCCTCTCCTCTCTCCCACCCTCCACTCCACTGCACACCTATCCTCCCTCCACTCCTCTCCACACCCCTCACCCTTCAGTCCCTCCTCTCCACACCACTCCACTCCTCTCCACACCTCTCACCCTTCAGTCCCTCCACTCCTCTCCACACCTCCACTCCTCTCCACACCTCTCACCCTTCAGTCCCTCCACTCCTCTCCACACCTCCCTCCACTCCTCTCCACACCTCCTCTCCACACCTCTCCTCCCTCCACATCTCTCCTCCCTCACCTCCCTCCACTCCGCTCCACACCTCACCTCCCTCCACTCCTCTCCTCCACACCTCTCCTCCACTCCACACGTCTCCTCCCTCTACTCCTCGCGACCCCTCTCCTCCACTCCTCTCCACACCTCTCCTCCCTCCACACCTCTCCTCCACTCCACACCTCTCCTCCCTCTACTCATCACCCCTCTCCTACACTCCTCTCCATACCTCACCTCCCTCCACTCCTCTCCTCCACTCCTCCTGAGAATTCACTAGTACTTGTTATTATTTAGCCAGCATCCACTATGGGAATTCACTAGTACTTTGTTGGCATTTGTTAGCATAAAGTCATTCCGCCCCTTGTTTGCATTGCCGGTAATACCGTACACCCCAGTATGGTAAAGAAACGGTATGATGGTATGGAAATCTGGATACAGCCCAGCCCTATGACTGGATGACTGACTGACTGGCTGGCTGACTGGCTGACTGACCGGCTGGCTGGCTGGCTGGCTGGCTGGCTGACTGGCTGGCTAACTGACTGACCGGCTGGCTGACTGACCGGCTGGCTAGCTGGCTGACTGGCTGGCTGACTGACTGGCTGGCTGGCTGACTGACTTGCTGGCTGACTGACTGACTGGCTGGCTGACTGGCTGACTGGCTGGCTGGCTGACTGACCGGCTGGCTGACTGGCAGGCTGACTGACTGGCTTGCTGGCTGACTGGCTGGCTGACTGGCTGACTGGCTGACCGGCTGGCTGGCTGGCTGACTAACTGGCTGGCTGGCTGACTGACTGGCTGGCTGACTGACTGAACGGCTGGCTGGCTGACTGACTGACTGACTGACTGACTGGCTGGCTGGCTGACTGGCCGGCTGGCTGACTGACTGACTGACTGGCAGGCTAGCTGGCTGACCGGCTGGCTGGCTGGCTGGCTGACTGACTGGCTGGCTGGCCGGCTGGCTGACTGACTGGCTTGCCGGCTGGCTGGCTGACTGGCTGGCTGGCTGGCTGGCTGACTGAACGGCTGGCTGGCTGACTGACTGACTGACTGACTGGCTGGCTGACTGGCAGGCTGACTGACTTGCTGGCTGACTGGCTGGCTGACCGGCTGGCTGGCTGACTGACCGGCTGGCTGACTGACTGGCTTGCTGGCTGACTGGCTGGCTGGCTGGCTGACTAACCGGCTGGCTGGCTGACTGACTGGCTGGCTGACTGACTGAACGGCTGGCTGGCTGACTGACTGGCTGGCTGGCTGGTTGACTGACCGGCTGGCTGAATGACTGACTGGCTAGCTGACTGACCGGCTGGCTGGCTGACTGACTGACTGGCAGGCTAGCTGGCTGACCGGCTGGCTGGCTGGCTGACTGACTGGCTGACTGGCCGGTTGACTGACTGGCTGGCCGGCTGGCTGACTGACTGACTGGCTGGCCGGCTGGCTGGATGACTGGCTGGCTGACTGGCTGACCGGCTGGCTGGCTGCAGCTGGACCTCAGAAACTCATTTAGGCCATCTTTAGACCAGTTTGAGACATTATTATTACTACTACTTTACTACATGACATGACATACTACAAGCCACAGTAGAGACTTTAGACCCAGTTTGTCTGTCTGGTCTGGTATATTACTGCTCAGTGGTTAGTTAGGTGATAACAGACCCAGTCTGTCTGTCTGTCTGTCTGTCTGCTCAGTGGTTAGTATCTATCAGTTTGTTGAGTAGACAAGTGTTATATTATTTAATACATCTAATCAGACCTCCTGTTAGACTGATTGACTGCTATGAGTCCTCATATCATATCAGAGATGATTGATCCAGAGTTAACCTGTTGAGGACAGACGTTCCGCTAGCGGAACCCCATTCCGCCTGCAGAACCCCTAGCCAACAGCCAATGGCATCGCACGGCGCGAAATACAAAACCAACTAAAATACCACAATTCAATTTTCTCAAACAATCAACTATTTTACACCATTTTAAAGATAAGACTCTCGTTAATCTAACCACATTGTCCGTTTTTAAAAAGGCTTTACAGCGAAAGCAAAACGTTTGATTATGTTAGGAGAGTACATAGACACAAATAATCACACAGCCATTTTCCAAGCAAGCATATATGTCACATAAACCCAAACCACAGCTAAATGCAGCACTAACCTTTGATGATCTTCATCAGATGACTCTCCTAGGACATTGTCAGACAGGGCACTTCCTGTATGGAATCTTCTCAGGTTTTGGCCTGCCATATGAGTTCTGTTATACTCACAGACACAATTCAAACAGTTTTTGAAACTTTAGGGTGTTTTCTATCCAAATCAAACAATTATATGCATATTCTAGTTTCTGGGCAGGAGTAGTAACCAGATTAAATCAGGTACGTTTTTTATCCGGCCGTGAAAATACTGCTCCCTATCCCAAAGAAGTTAACCCAAGCCAGAGTTTTAATGCCTACACACAGCCAGTGTTTCTACGTCTGTTCTGAGCTGGCTTATCAGGGGACCTGTGTGGAATCACAGCCAATCAGAGTGGCCCTCCCTGCAGACTGATTAAATCATCTTAGAAAATGGAAAGTTCACTTTATTCTGCCATGGTAACACACCCTGTTAACTTATCCTGCCCTAACACTAACCCTATCCTGCCCTACCCTAACCCTAACCTGCCCTAACCTGCCCTAACCCTAACCTGCCCTAACCCTAACCTCTTTCTGTTTCTAACCTCTAACCCTAACCTGCCCTAACCTGCCCTAACCCTAACCTACCCTAACCTTATCCTGCCCTAACCCACCCTAACCTGCCCTATCCCTAACCTCTTGCTGTTTCTAACCTCTAACCCTAACCTGCACTAACCCTAACCTGCCCTAACCCTAACCTGCCCTAACCCTAACCTCTTGCTGTTTCTAACCTCTAACCCTAACCTGCCTTAACCCGCCCTAACCCTAACCCTACCCTAACCTGCCCTAACCCTAACCTCTTGCTGTTTCTAACCTCTAACCCTAACCTGCCCTAACCCTATCCTGCCCTAACCCTATCCTGCCCTAACCCTATCCTGCCCTAACCCTAACCTGCCCTTACCCTAAACTACCCTATCCCTAACCTGCCCTATCCCTAACCTGCCCTAACCCTATCCTACCCTAACCCTATCCTGCCCTAACCCTATCCTGCCCTAACCCTAACCCGCCCTAACCCTAACCTGCCCTTACCCTATCCTACCCTGACCCTATCCTGCCCTAACCCTAAACTACCCTATCCTTAACCTGCCCTAACCCTAACCTGCCCTAACTCTAACCTGCCCTAACCCTATCCTACCCTAACACTATCCTGCCCTAACCCTAAACTACCCTATCCCTAACCTTCCCTAACCTGCCCTAACCCTAACATGCCCTAACCCTAACCTGCCCTAACCCTATCCTACCCTAACACTATCCTACCATAACCCTAACCTGCCGTAACCCTATCATGACTATAATGTAATCTTCAGTTGAAGTCAGAAGTTTACATATACCACAGCCAAATACATTTAAACTCAGTTTTTCACAATTCCTGACATTAAATCCTAGTAAAAATTCCCTGTCTTAGGTCAGTTAGGATGACCACTTTATTTTAAGAATGTGAAATGTCAGAATAATAGTAGAGAGAATGATTTATTTCAGCTTTTATTTTGTGGTACCTTCTGGCGTTTGGAAATTGCTCCCAAGGCTGAACCAGATGTGTGGAGGTCTTGGCTGATTTCTTTTGATTTTCCCATGATGTCAAGCAAAGAGGCACTGAGTTTGAAGGTAGGCCTTCTACAGGCACACCTCCAATCGGCTCAAATTATGTCAATTAGCCTATCAGAAGCTTCTAAAGCCATGACATCATTTTCTGGAATTTTCCAAGCCTTGGAACAGTCAACTTAGTGTATGTAAACTTCTGACCCACTGGAATTGTGATACAGTGAATTATAATTGAAATAATCTGTCTGTAAACAATTGTTGGAAAAATTACTTGTGTCATGCACAAAGTAGATGTCCTAACCGACTTGCCAAAACTATAGTTTAACAAGAAATTTGTGGAGTGGTTGAAAAACGAGTTTTAATGACTCCAACCTAAGTGTATGTAAACTTCAGACTTCAACTGTATAAAACCTGGTAACAACCTGTTTACCTAACCTGACCTAACCCTAACCTGCCCTGACCCTAACCTGCCCTAACCCTATCATGACTCTAATGTAATCTATAAAACCTGGTAACACACCCTGTTTACACAATCCTGCCCTAACCCTAACCTACCCTAACCTGCCCTAACCCTATCATGACTCTAATGTAATCTATAAAACCTGGTAACACACCCTGTTTACCTATCCTGCCCTAACCATAACCTGCCCTAACCCACCCTAACCCTATCAGGACTATTATGTAATCTATAATACCTTGGTAACTAACCCTGTTTAACTAACCTACCCTAACCCTCCCCAACCCTATCGTGATTATAATGTTATCGATAAAACCTGGTAACACACCCTGTTTACCTAACCTACCCTAACCATAACCTGCCCTAACCCACCCTAACCCTATCAGGACTATTATGTAATCTATAATACCCTGGTAACTAACCCTGTTTACCAAACCTACCCTAACCATAACCTGCCCTAACCCTAACCCTATCAGGACTATTATGTAATCTATAATACCCTGGTAACTAACCCTGTTTACCTAACCTACCCTAACCCTAACCTGCCCTAACCCTATCAGGACTATAATCTAATCTACTGGATAATAGGACATTCTACAGGGAGGGAGGGAGGGAGGGTGGTAAAAAAATAGAGTAGAAAAAGAGTGAATGTTCAGTCTTCTCTCCCCAGGGCTCTGAACAGGAAGCTTACCCCAGGGCTCTGAACAGGAAGTGATCACAAGTCTTCAAGTTTCAGGGAGAGAGTGGGAGAGGAGGGGAAGAGAGAAGGGAGTGAGAGGAAAGAAGGAGAGAGGTAAGGGAGAGAGAGAGGAAGGGAGGGAGGGAGGGAGAGAGAGAGGGTTTATAAATATTCCGATTTGAAGTAAATGTTTATTGACAGTTGGCCAGTGGAATGCTGCTTCAGATTAAACTGTCAACTCAACGGACCCAGCAACCCACCAGGACAACAGAACAGGGTTGCAACAGGGTTTATAGCTGGAATATCAACCCACTAGATACTATAGGAGCTCACACACAACCCCCTGACCTCTCACCTCTGAACTCTGACCCCTCTCCTCTAACCTCAAGAGGAGCTAGAGAGCAGTCTGGTGGAGTGATGTTATCTGTCTCTTTAGGTGTTGTCCTGGTGTGTCCTCTCCTCTGTCTCCAGAGACCTGACTACTACTACAGCTGACGATGATGTCATCAGACAGGGACACACCTCAGGAACATGAACCTGCCTTCCACTATGCCCGTTAGGCACCTGGTCTATAGGTCGTTTTCAATAAAATGTCCCAATAAGGTGTAGACAAGGAGACCCACAGTCCCGCTAAAACCATTGACAACTGATTATTAAATACATCTGAACTATTTGGTTGTAGAATCATCAACTCTTGAAGAGCATAGTCACACCTACACCATTATTCCATGTAAAACAATAGCACACATTTAGCTTTATCATCAGAGGTATACAGCAAGTGATTGCTGTATAAGGCTCATGGGATTTGTAGTCTTCTAACGTTTTGAATCAAACCTTTAGATCATCAGGCTTCTATTCTCCTGCTGCCTTTTCCTTCATTAGATTACTCTGGCAGTGTTAGACAGTCAGCTGTCTAACAGGTTTACTCTGGCTGTGTTAGACAGTCAGCTGTCTAACAGGTTTACTCTGGCAGTGTTAGACAGTCAGCTGTCTAACAGGTTTACTCTGGCAGTGTTAGACAGTCAGCTGTCTAACAGGTTTACTCTGGCAGTGTTAGAAAGTCGTCTAACAGGTTTACTCTGGCAGTGTTAGAAAGTCAGCTGTCTAACAGGTTTACTCTGGCAGTGTTAGAAAGTCAGCTGTCTAACAGGTTTACTCTGGCAGTGTTAGACAGTCAGCTGTCTAACAGGTTTACTCTGGCAGTGTTAGAAAGTCAGCTGTCTAACAGGTTTACGCTGGCAGTATTAGACAGTCAGCTGTTTTTCTGATTAAAAAAGCAATAAAACTGGCCTTTAGACTACTTGAGTATCTGGAGCGTCAGCATTTGTAGGTTCGATTATAGGCTCAAAATGGCCATAAACAAAGAACTTTCTTCTGAAACTCGTCAGTCTATACTTGTTCTGAGAAATGAAGGCTATTCCATGCGAGAAATTGCCAATAAACTGAAAATCTCGTACAACGCTGTGTACTGCCCCTTCACAGAACAGCGCAAACTGGCTCTAACCAGAATAGAAAGAGGAGTGGGAGGCCCTGGTGCACAACTGAGAAAGAGGACAAGTACATTAGAGTGTCTAGTTTGAGAAACAGACGCCTTCCTCAACTGGCAGCTTCATTAAATAGTACCCGCAAAACACCAGTCTCAGCGTCAACAGTGAAGAGACGACTCCGGGATGCTGGCCTTCTAGGCAGAGTTGCAAAGTAAAAGCCATATCTCAGACTGGCCAATAAAAATAAAAGATTAAGATGGGCAAAATAACACAGACACTGGACAGAGGAAGATTGGAAAAAAGTCTTATGGACAGACAAATCTAAGTTTGAGGTGTTCGGATCTCAAAGAAGAACATTCGTGAGATGCAGAAAAAATGAAAAGATGCTGGAGGAGTGCTTGATGCCATCTGTCATCATGGTGGAGGCAATGTGATGGTCTGGGGCTGCTTTGGTGGTGGTAATGTGGGAGATTTGTACAGGGTAAAAGGGATCTTGAAGATGGAAGGCTAATACTCCATTTTGCAATGCCATGCCATACCCTGTGGACGGCGCTTAATTGGAGCCAATTTCCTCCTACAACAGGACAATGACCCAAAGCACAGCTCCAAACAATGCAATAATTATTTAGGGATGAAGCAGTCAGCTGGTATTCTGTCTATAATGGAGTGGCCAGCACAGTCACCGGATCTCAACCCTATTGAGCTGTTGTGGGAGCAGCTTGACCGTATGGTACGTAAGAAGTGCCCATCAAGCCAATCCAATTTGTAGGAGGTGCTTCAGGAAGCATGGGGTAAAATCTCTTCAGATTACCTCAACAAATTGACAACTGGAATGCCAAAGGTCTACAAGGCTGTAATTTCTGCAAATGGAGGATTTTTTGACGAAAGCAAAGTTTGAAGGACACAATTATTATTTCAATTAAAAGTCATTATTTATAACCTTGTCAACGTCTTGACTATATTTCCTATTCATTTTGAAACTAGTTTCATGTATGTTTTCATGGAAAACAAGGACATTTCTAAGTGACCCAAAACTTTTGAATGGTAGTGTAGTTAGAGTTATTAAAGTGACAATGGATAGGTAACAACAGAGAGAAGCAGCAGTGTACAAGGGGTGTGAATAGTCTGGGTAGTCATTTGATTAGATGTTCAGGAGTCTTACGGCTTGGGGGTAGAAGCTGTTTAGAAACCTCTTTGACCTAGACTTGGCGGTACCGCTTGCCATGCGGTAGCAGAGAGAACAGTCTATGACTGGGGTGGCTGGAGTCTTTGACAATTTTTAGGACCTTCCTCTGACACCGCCTGGTATAGAGGTCCTGGATGGCAGGAAGCTTGGCCCCAGTGATGTACTGGGCCGTACGCACTACACTCTGTAGTGCATTGAGGACGGAAGCCGAGCAGTTGCCATACCAGGCAGTGATGCAACCCGTTAGGATGCTCTCGGTGGTGCAGCTGAGGATCTGAGGACCCATTTAAAATTATTTCAGTCTCCTGAGGGGCATAGGTTTTGTTGTGCCCTCTTCACAACTGTCTTGGTGTGCTTGGACCATGTTAGTTTGTTGGTGATGTGGACGCCAAGGAACTTGAAGCTCTCAACCTGCTCCACTGCAGCCCCATCGATGAGAATGGGGGCATGCTCAGTCCTCCTTTTCCTGTAGTCCACAATCATCTCCTTTGTCTTGCTCACTTTGAGGGAGAAGTTGTTGTCCTTGCACCATATGGTCAAGTCTCTGACCTCCTCCCTATAGGCTGTCTCATCGTTGTCGGTGATCAGGCCTACCACTGTTGTGTCATCGGCAAACTTAATGATGGTGTTGGAGTCGTGCCTGGCCATGCAGTCATGATTGAACAGGGAGTACAGGAGGGGACTGAGCACACACCCCTGAGGGGCCCCTGTGTTGAGGATCAGCATGGCGGATGTGTTGTTACCTACCCTTACCACCTGGGGGCGGCCCGTTAGGAAGTCCAGGATCCAGTTGCAGAGGGAGGTGTTAACCTGTTATGGCTAGGGGGAGGTATGTTCACGGCTGGATAAAAAACGTACCCGATTTAATCTGGTTACCACTCCTACCCAGTAACTAGAATATGCATATACTTATTACATATGGATAGAAAACACCCTAAAGTTTCTAAAACTGTTTGAATGGTGTCTGTGAGTATAACAGAACTCATTTGGCAGGCAAAAACCTGACAAGGTTTCAG
Organism: Salmo salar; assembly: GCF_965601325.2. Lineage (NCBI taxonomy): Eukaryota > Metazoa > Chordata > Actinopteri > Salmoniformes > Salmonidae > Salmo > Salmo salar. Next base: position 112,822,341 of record NC_138299.1, read on the forward strand.
GCAGGAAGTGGCCTGTCTGACAAGGTGTCGTTCTTCTTGTCTCTGTTTATTGAAGAGTGAGGATCTTAGCTGTCCCGTGACACTTCCTACGGCTGCCATAGGGTCTCAGAAGGCGGTAAAAAGCTGAATCGTGGCTTTGCAGGCTCTGGCTGAAAAAAAGTAGCGCGTTTGGGTAGTGGCTGGTTACAGTACTGTGAGACTCAGGCTCGTGCCCGCGTCGACCGAAAGCTTTGTTTACTTTCCTCTGTTTAGCTAAAAGGAGATTCCCGGTCGGAATATTATCGCTTTTTTACGAGAAAAATGGCATAAAAATGGATTTTAAACAGCGGTTGACATGCTTCGAAGTACGGTAATGGAATATTTAGATTTTTTTTGTCACGAATTGCGCCATGCGCACGACCCAGATTTACCATTTCAGATAGTGTCTGGGACGCACGAACAAAACGCCGCTATTCAGATATAACGATGGATTATTTTGGACCAAACCAACATTTGTTATTGAAGTAGCAGTCCTGGGAGTGCATTCTGACGAAGACAACAAAAGGTAATCAAACTTTTATAATAGTAAACCTGATATTGGTGAGTGCTAAACTTGCCGGGTGTCTAAATAGCTAGCCCGTGATGCCTGGGCTATGTACTTAGAATATTGCAAAATGTGCTTTCACCAAAAAGCTATTTTAAAATCGGACATATCGAGTGCATAGAGGAGTTCTGTATCTATAATTCTTAAAATAATTGTTATGCTTTTTGTGAACGTTTATCGTGAGTAATTTAGTAAATTCTTAGTGTATTCGCCGGAAGTTTGCGGGGGGTATGCTAGTTCTGAACGTCACATGCTAATGTAAACAGCTGGTTTTTGATATAAATATGAACTTGATTGAACAAAACATGCATGTATTGTATAACATAATGTCCTAGGGTTGTCATCTGATGAAGATCATCAAAGGTTAGTGCTGCATTTAGCTGTCTTCTGGGTTTTTGTGACATTATATGCTAGCTTGAAAAATGGGTGTCTGATTATTTCTGGCTTGGTACTCTGCTGACATAATCTAATGTTTTGCTTTCGTTGTAAAGCCTTTTTGAAATCGGACAGTGTGGTTAGATAAAGGAGAGTCTTATCTTTAAAATGCTGTGAAATAGTCATATGTTTGAAAAATGGAAGTTTTTGTATTTTTGAGGAATTTGTAATTCGCGCCACGCCTATCATTGGATATTGGAGCAGGTGTTCCGCTAGCGGAACGTCTAGATGTAAGAGGTTAAGTCCCAGGGTCCCTAGGTTGTTAATGAGTTTTGAGGGCACTATGGTGTTGAACGCTGAGCTGTAGTCAATGAATAGCATTCTCACATAGGTGTTCCTTTTGTCCAGGTGGGAAAGGGCAGTGTGGAGTGCAATAGAGATTGCATCATCTGTGGATCTGTTGGAGCGGTATGCAAATTGGAGTGGGTCTATGGTTTCTGGGACAATGGTGTTGATGTGAGCCATGACCAGCCTTTCAAAGCACTTCATGGCTACAGAAGTGAGTGCTACGGGTCGGTAGTCATTTAGGCAGGTTACATTAGTGTTCTTGGGCACAGGGACTATGGTGGTCTGCTTGAAACATGTTGGCATTACAGACTCAATCAGGGAGAGGTTGGAAATGTCAGTGAAGACACTTGCCAGTTGGTCAGCGCATGCTCGCAGTACACATCCTGGTAAGGCCGCATGGCCACAATATTGTGACAAAGGTTGAGAGAGAGAGAGACACTGGGACCATGAGAGAGAGAAGGGAGAGAAGGAGGGAGAGAGAGGGAGAGAGAGGGAGAGGAATAGGGAGAAATGGAGAGGAAGAGAGAGTGAGGGAGGAAAAGGGAGAGAGAGAGAGAGAGAGAGATGGAGAGGAAAAGGGAGAGAGAAAGAGATAGAGAGGGAGGAAGAGGAAGGGAGAGGAAGAGGGAGAGATCAGAAAAGAGAGTGGAGAAAGAGAGAGAGGAAGAGGAACTGAGAGAGAAAGGGAGGGAAAGGAAGAGAGCAAGGAAGAGGGAGGGGGAGAGAGGGAGGGATAGGAAGAGAGAGAGATGGAGAGAGAAAGAGATAGAGAGGAAGGAAGAGGAAGGGAGAGGGAGAGATCAGAAAAGAGAGTGGAGAAAGAGAGAGAGGAAGACGAACTGAGAGAGAAAGGGAGGGAGAGGAAGAGGGAGGAAGAGAGAAAGGAAGAGGGAGGGGGAGAGAGGGAGGGATAGGAAAAGAGAGAGAGGAAGGAATAGGGAGAGAGAGCGATGGAGAGGAAGATGGAGAGGAAGAGGGAGAGAGGAGGGAGGGAGGAAAAGGGACAGAGAGAGAGGGAGGGATAGGAAGAGAGAGAGAGAGGGGAAGGAATAGGGAGAGAGAAAGAGAGAAAGAGAGAGAGGAAGAGGGAGAGAGTGAAAGGGAGGGAGAGGAAGAGTGAGAGAGAGTGGGAGGGAGGGAGAGAGGAAGAGTGTGAAAATATGGGACAAAGTCCTTCACAACATCACTACTTTACTGCCTAATTTACCTATAATAAAATGTGTGTCTGTGTTAAGGGAGGGGTTATGTGTTGTCTGAGTCAGCTCTAAGGCTGCTATTTGGTCTGACAATCTGTTCAGTACAGTGGTCCTGTGTTAGAAGAGACCATGTGTGTCTCTCTGTGTGTGTTATGGGTTTTAACCTCTATGGGCTAGGTGGGACGTCCCACCTACTCAACAGCCAGTGGAATCCCGTGGCGCGATTTTCAAATACCTTAGAAATGCTATTACTTCAATTTCTCAAACATATGACTATTTTACACCATTTTAAAGACAAGACTCTCGTTAATCTAACCACACTGTCCGATTTCAAAAAGGCGGTAAAGTCCCATTGTCCTCAGATCGACCAGTATCCAAATGCGCTACTGTTTTTCAGCCATGGCCTGCAAAGTCACCATTCATCGTTCTGGCGCCTTCTGAGAGCCTATGGGAGCGTTAGAAAATGTCACGTTATGCCAGAGATCCCCTGTTTTGGTTAGAGATGATCAAGAAGGCCAAGAAATAGTCAGAGAGAGCGCTTCCTGTTTGGAATCTTCTCAGGTTTTGACCTGCCAAATGAGTTCTGTTATACTCACAGACACCATTCAAACAGTTTTAGAAACTTTAGGGTGTTTTCTATCCAAATCAAACAATTATATGCATATTCTAGTTACTGGGCAGGAGTAGTAACCAGATTAAATCGGGTACGTTTTTTATCCGGCCGTGCAAATACTGCCCCCTATCCCCAACAGGTTAAGAGATACGGTTAAAACAAACAAGTGTCCACCACTCGGATTGAACACACAACCTTCCCCTAACCCTTGAATAACTATTACGGTGGGTCACACGACCTTCCCATAACTCTTCAATAACTAGTACGGTGGGTCACACAACCTTGCTATAACTCTTGAATAACTATTACGGTAGGTCACACAACCTTTCCCTTACACTTGAATAACTATTACGGTGGGTCACATGACCTTTCCCTTACACTTGGATAACTAGTACGGTAGGTCACACGACCTTTCCCTAACCCTTAAATAAATATTACGGTAGGTCACACGACCTTCCCCTAACCCTTGATCACAGGAGTCATGAAAGAGTCAGTCTGCTAGAGAGAGTTGAGTGTTGTGGAGTCAGGAAACCCTTCCCAGATTAATAACCAGGTTTAGAGAGTTAGAAGGCTTTGAAGCTTAGAGTCTGGAGGCTATTGATCTGAAAACTGTGGACTGATGGTCACAGCACGCCAGGTGGAGAGAGAATAACTAACTCCTCTCTGCACCATGCATGCCTCTACCCAGTACTGTTACAGCAGCATGATCATGTCAAGGCAGGCTGCAGCTCCAGGAGTTGAGAAAATGTGTGAGAAAAGGCAGGCTGCAGCTCCAACTGTTCAGAGAAAATGTGTGAGAAAGGAGATGAATAGGTTATTGTACCATAACCCTTCTGTTACAATCAATAAATCAATCAAATGTATTTATAAAGCCCTTTTTACATCAGCCGATGTCACAAAGTGCTGTACAGAAACCCAGCCTAAAACCCCAAACAGCAAGCAACGCAGATGTAGAAGCACAGTGGCTAGGAAAAACTCACTAGAATGGCCAGAACCTAGGAAGAAACCTAGAGAGGAACCAGGCTCTGAGGGGTGGCCAGTCCTCTTCTGGCTGTGCCGGGTGGAGATTATAACAGAACATGGCCAAGATGTTCAAACGTTCATAGATGACCAGCAGGGTCAAATAATAATAATCGTCACAGTGGTTTTAGAGGGTGCAACAGGTCAGCACCTCAGGAGTAAATGTCATTCAGTGTTAGAAACAGTTGGTGCGGTAAAGAAATAGAGTTGAAAACAGCAGGTCTGGGACAGGTAGCACGTCCGGTGAACAGGTCAGGGTTCCATAGCCGCAGGCAGAATAGTTGAAACTGGGGCAGCAGCACGACCAGGTGGACTGGGGACAGCAAGGAGTCATCAGGCCAGGTAGTCCTGAGGCATGGTCCGAGGGCTCAGGTCCTCTGAGAGAAGAGAGAGAGAAAGAGAGTGAGAAAGCGAGAAAGTGAGAGAATTAGGAGGGGTCAGGCGACACTGTGGCCCCTTCCGACTATCCCTCCGGACAGGGCCAACTAGGCAGGATATAACCCCACCCACTTTGCCAAAGCAAAGTCCCCACACCACTAGAGGGATATCTTCAACCACCAATGTAGTACCCTGAGTCAAGGCCGAGTATAGCCCACGAAGATCTCCCCCACGTCACGAACCCAAGGGGGCGCCTACCCGGACTGGAAGATTATGTCAGAGACTCAACCCACTCAAGTGACGCACCCCTCCTAGGGACGGCATGGAAGAGCACCAGTAAGCCAGTGACTCAACCCCCGTAATAGGCTTAGAGGCAGAGAATCCCAGTGGAGAGAGGGGAACCTGCCAGGCAGAGACAGCAAGGGTGGTTCGTCGCTCCAGTGCCTTTCCGTTCACCTTCACACCCCTGGGCCAGACTACACTCAATCATAGGACCTACTGAAGAAATGAGTCTTCAATAAAGACTTAAAGGTTGAGACCAAGTCTGCGCCTCTCATATGGATAGGCAGACCATTCCATAAAAATGGAGCTCTATAGGAGAAAGCCCTGGCTCCAGCTGTTTGCTTAGAAATGCTAGGGACAATAAGGGGGCCTGCATCTTGTGACCGTAGTGTACATGTAGGTATGTTCTAATCCAAGATGGCATAGCAGTCAGACGTCCTTTGTCCTTGTCTTGTCGTGTCCCGTGTATATATATATTTACATATTTTCTTCGCATATCTTTTTAGATATTTTTTTTCTAAAAACTCAACTTCAAAACACTCTCCTGCAACCCGCCTCACCAATTTAAAAAAGAATAAGTATTATTTACCTCAAATCTGAAATCCACAACAGAGCTAGCCAGAAGTTAGCCAGTTCACTAGCTAACGTTAGAATTCAGCTAACCACGGTTGGCGGTCATCAGCTATCCCTTAGCTCGAAAAGCTATCGCCAGTTTTGTACAACGCGACTCAGACCAGAGCATACCGGACCTATTTTCTCTCCATATCCCCGAATTTCTACCGCAAGCTCTGGACATTTACACCTGGATCGGTCCCGGAGCTAACATCAGTTATTCCGGAGCTAGCCAGCTGAAGAGTTCCATCAGCCACTCCTGGGCTACAATCACCTATCCGGACCCATTTTACTGCCGATGCGGAGCCCCATCAGGCCTTCATGACTGGACTTCCGATGTTATCTGCCCAAGGGAGTTATCCAACTGGCCCCTCCGTCGCGACGTAACCTGAACGCCCATCTGCGGCCTGCTAATCGTTAGCTGTCTTATCGGCTGCTATCTGAATAGGTCTATCTGACAGTTTTCTTGGGCCACTATAACTATTTTTGCCAATTGGATTGGTCCCCTCTACCACACGGAACCCCACTAATCTACAGACGGAAACGCACGAGGTGGCTAAAAACAGACCTCCCTCCATCTTCTGCCAGCTTGCTACCCATGGCCCGGCTAGCTGTCTGAATCGTCGTGACCGCAACCGACCTCACTACTCACTGGACCCTTTTGATCACTTGGCTAAGCATGCCTCTCCTTAATGTCAATATGCCTTGTCCATTGCTGTTCTGGTTAGTGTTTATTGGCTTATTTCACTGTAGAGCCTCTAGCCCTGCTCATTATACCTTATCCAACCTCTCAGTTCCTCCACCCACACATGCGATGACATCACCTGGTTTCAATGATGTTTCTAGAGACAATATCTCTCTCATCATCACTCAATGCCTAGGTTTACCTCCACTGTATTCACATCCTACCATACCTTTGTCTGCACATTATACCTTGAAGCTATTTTATCGCCCCCAGAAACCTGCTCCTTTTACTCTCTGTTCCAGACGTCCAAGACGACCAATTCTCATAGCTTTTACCCGTACCCTTATCCTACTCCTCCTCTGTTCCTCTGGCGATGTAGAGGTGAATCCAGGCCCTGGAGTGCCTAGCTCCACTCCTATTCCCCAGGCGCTCTCTTTTGATGACTTCTGTAACCGTAATAGCCTTGGTTTCATGCATGTTAACATTAGAAGCCTCCTCCCTAAGTTTGTTTTATTCACTGCTTTAGCACACTCTGCCAACCCGGATGTCCTAGCCGTGTCTGAATCCTGGCTTAGGAAGACCACCAAAAACTCTGAAATCTCCATCCCTAACTACAACATTTTCAGACAAGATAGAACGGCCAAAGGGGGCGGTGTTGCAATCTACTGCAGAGATAGCCTGCAGAGTTCTGTCCTACTATCCAGGTCTGTACCCAAACAATTTGAACTTCTACTTTTAAAAATCCACCTCTCTAAAAACAAGTCAGCGAGCAGGCCTTTCTAATCGACCTGGCCCGGGTATCCTGGAAGGATATTGACCTCATCCCTTCAGTAGAGGATGCCTGGTTATTTTTTTAAATGCCTTCCTCACCAACTTAAATAAGCATGCCCATTCAAGAAATTTAGAACCAGAAACAGATATAGCCCTTGGTTCTCTCCAGACCTGACTGCCCTTAACCAACATAAAAACATCCTGTGGCGTTCTGCATTAACATCCAACAGCCCCCGTGATATGCAACTTTTCAGGGAAGTTAGAAACCAATATACACAGGCAGTTAGAAAAGCCAAGGCTAGCTTTTTCAAGCAGAAATTTGCTTCCTGCAACACAAACTCAAAAAAGTTCTGGGACACTGTAAAGTCCTTGGAGAATAAGAGCACCTCCTCCCAGCTGGCCACTGCACTGAGGATAGGAAACACTGTCACCACCGATAAATCCACTATAATTGAGAATTTCAATAAGCATTTTTCTACGCCTGGCCATGCTTTCCACCTGGCTACCCCTACTCCAATCAACAGCACTGCACTCCTCACAGCAACTCGCCCAAGCCTCCCCCATTTCTCCTTCACCCAAATCCAGATAGCTGATGTTCTGAAAGAGCTGCAAAATCTGGACCCCTGCAAATCAGCCGGGCTAGACAATCTGGACCCTCTCTTTCTAAAATGATCTGCCGAAATTGTTGCAACCCCTATTACTAGCCTGTTCAATCTCTCTTTCGTGTTGTCTGAGATTCCCTAAGATTGGAAAACAGCTGCGGTCATCCCCCTCCTCAAAGGGGGGACACTCTTGACCCAAACTGCTACAGACCTATATCTATCCTACCCTGCCTTTCTAAGGTCTTCAAAAGCCAAGTCAACAAACAGATTACCGACCATTTCGAATCCCACCGCACCTTCTCCGCTATGCAATCTGGTTTCAGAGCTGGTCATGGGTGCACCTCAGCCACGCTCAAGGTCCTAAACGATATCTTAACCACCATCAATAAGAAACAATACTGTGTTGCCGTATTCATTGACCTGGCCAAGACTTTCAACTCTGTCAATCACCACATCCTCATTGGCAGACTCAATAGCCTTGGTTTCTCAAATGATTGTTCACCAACTACTTCTCTGATAGAGTTCAGTGTGTCAAATCGGAGGGCATGTTGTCCGGGCCTCTGGAAGTCTCTATGGGGGTGCCACAGGGTTCAATTCTTGGGCCGACTCTTTTCTCTGTATACATCAATGATATCGCTCTTGCTGCTGGTGAGTCTCTGATCCACCACTACGCTGACGACACCATTCTGTATACTTCTGGCCCTTCTTTGGACACTGTGTTAACTACCCTCCAGAAGAGCTTCAATGCCATACAACTCTCCTTCCGTGGCCTCCAACTGCTCTTAAATACAAGTAAAACTAAATGCATGCTCTTCAACCGATCGCTGCCTGCACCTGCCCGCCCGTCCAGCATCACTACTCTGGACGGTTCTGACTTAGAATATGTGGACAACTACAAATACCTAGGTGTCTGTTTAGACTGTAAACTCTCCTTCCAGACTCACATCAAACATCTCAATCCAAAGTTAAATCTAGAATTGGCTTCCTATTTCGCAACAAAGCATCTTTCACTCATGCTGCCAAACATACCCTCGTAAAACTGACATCAATGATGTCGCTCTTGCTGCTGGTGAGTCCTCGACTTCGGCGATGTCATTTACAAAATAGCCTCCAATACCCTACTCAATAAATTGGATGCAGTCTATCACAGTGCCATCCGTTTTGTCACCAAAGCCCCATATACTACCCACCACTGCGACCTGTATGCTCTCGTTGGCTGGCCCTCGCTTCATACTCGTCGCCAAACCCACTGGCTCCAGGTCATCTACAAGACCCTTCAAGGTAAAGTTCCCCCTTATCTCAGCTCGCTGGTCACCATAGCAGCACCCACCTGTAGCATGCGCTCCAGCAGGTATATCTCTCTGGTCACCCCAAAGCCAATTCCTCCTTTGGCCGCCTCTCCTTCCAGTTCTCTGCTGCCAATGACTGGAACGAACTACAAAAATCTCTAAAACTGGAAACACTTATCTCCCTCACCAACTTTAAGCACCAGCTGTCAGAGCAGCTCACAGATTACTGCACCTGTACATTGCCCATCTATAATTTAGTCCAAACAACTACCTCTTCCCCTACTGTATTTATTTATTTTGCTCCTTTGCACCCATCATTTCTATTTCTACTTTGCACTTTCTTCCACTGCCAATCTACCATTCCAGTGTTTTACTTGCTACATTGTGTTTACTTCGCCACCATGGCCTTTTTTGCCTTTACCTCCCTTATCTCACCTCATTTGCTCACTTTGTATATAGACTTATTTTTCTACTATATTATGGACTGTATGTTTGTTTTACTCCATGTGTAACTCTGTGTTGTTGTATGTGTCAAACTGCTTGCTTTATCTTGGCCAGGTCGCAATTGTAAATGAGAACTTGTTCTCAACTTGCCTACCTGGTTAAATAAAGGTGAAATAAAAAAATAAAAAATGTACGGCAGGACCAAATTGGAAAGATAGGTAGGAGCAAGCTCATGTAATGCTTTGTAGGTTAGCAGTAAACCTTGAAATCAGCCCTAGCCTTAACAGGAAGCCACTGTAGAGAGCACTGGAGTAATATGATACAATTTTTTGGTTCTAGTCAAGATTCTAGCAGCCGTGTTTAGCACTAACTGAAGTCTATTTAGTGCTTTATCCGGGTAGCCGGAAAGTAGAGCATTGCAGTAGTCTAATTTAGAAGTAACAAAAGCATGGATACATTTTTCTGCATCATTTTTGGACAGAAAGCTTCAGATTTTTGCAATGTTACGTAGATGGAAAAAAGCTGTCATTGAAACAGTCTTGATATGTTCATCAAAAGAGAGATCAGGGTCCAGAGTAACGCCGAGGTCCTTCACAGTTTTATTTGAGACGACTGTACAACCATCAAGATTAATTGTCAGATCCAACTTTGTTTCTTGGGGCCGAGAACTAGCATCTCTGTTTTGTCCGAGTTTAAAAGTAAAACGTTTGCCGCCATCCACTTCCTTATGTTTGAAACACAGGCTTCCAGGGAGGTCATTTTTGGGGCTTCACCATGTTTCATCGAAATGTACAGCTGTGTGTCGTCCGCATAGCAGTGAAAGTTAACATTATGTTTCCGAATGACATCACCAAGAGGTAAAATATATAGTGAAAACAACAGTGCTCCTAAAATGGAGCCTTGAGGAACACTGAAATGTACAGTTGATTTGTCAGAGGACAAACCATCCACAGAGACAAACTGATATCTCTCCGAGAGATAAGATCTAAACCAGTCCAACCAGTCCAGTTTTTTATATTTTCTGGGTCAATGTTTGGCTTTTTCAAGAGAGGCTTTGTCTGGTAACAGAACATACCCCAGACCTTACCCTTCTGTTACAGTCTGGTTACAGAACATACCTCAGACCTTACCCTTCTGTTATGTTTCAGTCTGGTAACAGGACATACCTCAGACCTTACCCTTCTGTTTCAGTCTGGTTACAGAACATACCTCAAACCTTACCCTTCTGTTATGTTACAGTCTGGTTACAGAACATAACTCAGACCTTACCCTTCTGTTTCAGTCTGGTTACAGGACATACATTACCCTTCTGTTACAGTCTGGTTACAGGACATACATTACCCTTCTGTTACAATCTGGTTAGAGTCTATTAAAAAGCACACCCAGAGAAAATGATTTAGTGTAAAGTTGCTGACTAACTGTAATCTATAAAATAAATTTAAAAACATTGTCGCACGCTGTGTATTAATAAATATATTATGTTACAGTCTGGTTACAGCGAGAATGTTCCAGTTGTAGTTGTGTAATTAGTGTAGTGGAGCAGATGGAGGCTGGAGATCTCATCTAACTTAATTTTGTTTGTCATCTGTACAATAGAGCTCTGTTAACATGGAGAGGAGAGAGGGAAGAGGAGAGGAGAAGGAGTGGAGGAAAGAAAGGGAAAGGAGGAAGTGTGTTTGGTGTTACTGCTGTAGTTTTCCCAGCATGCTCTATGGTCTCTCTCTCTCTCTCTCTCTCTCTCTCTCTCTCTCTCTCTTTCTCTTTCTCTTTCTTCCCCGCCTTTGGCCCAACAATTCGAACAATCATGTAATGATTCAAACAGCAGAACTGTTCATTTGGAACTCACTCAGCTGAACCAATACTGGATGGAGGAACAGTAGCTGTTATTCTCCTGTTGTGTGGTATGCGTGTGTATGTGGTATGCGTGTGGTTTGCATGTGTGTGTGTTTTGCATGTGTGTGTGTGTGGTTTGCGTGTGGGTGTCTATGTATGTGTGTGTGTGTGTGCATGCCAGCTGTACCAGGCCATATATGGTGTGTGTCTGACCGACAAACTGGTTCCTCTAAAGCCCTTAACTTCCTGACTCCTTATAGGACCATCCTTTCTCCCTAGCCCCACCTATACCGCCCAGGGCTGCTCTGATAGGAACACAGCCTCAGGACCAGCCACTAACCACACCCCCAAACACACACGTGTTTCTCAGTTTGGGATGTTGAAGTGTGGCTTGAAGTCAGTTCCAGTCTAACACATGGATTACAGCATTATCACTAACCCGAACCCAGTCAATACAGCACACAGTACACTACACAGCTCTGAGTGTCTTCACTAACCCAGTCAATACAGTAGACTACACAGCTCTGGGTACCCTCAATAACCCTAACCCAGTCAATACAGTACACTACACAGCGCTGAGTGTCTTCACTAACCCTAACCCAGTCAATACAGCACACAGTACACTACACAGCTCTGAGTGTCTTCACTAACCCTAACCCAGTCAATACAGCACTAACACAGTCAATACAGTACTAACACAGTCAATACAGTACTAACCTTAACCCAGTAAATACAGTACTAACCCAGTCAATACAGCACTAACCCAGTCAATACAGTACTAACCCAGTCAATACAGTACTTACCCAGTCAAGACAGTACTAACACTAACCCAGTCAATACAGTACTAAGCCAGTCAAAACAGTACTAACACATTCAATACAGTACTAACCCAGTCAAAACAGTACTAACACATTCAATACAGTACTAACCCAGTCAATACAGTACTAACCCAGTCAAGACAGTACTAACACTAACCCAGTCAATACAGTACTAACCCAGTCAAAACAGTACTAACACATTCAATACAGTACTAACCCAGTCAAAACAGTACTAACACATTCAATACAGTACTAACTCAGTACTAACCCAGTCAATACAGTACAATACAGTACTAACTCAGTCAATACAGCACTATCCCAGTCAATACAGTACTAACCCAGTCAATACAGCACTATCCCAGTCAATACAGTACTAACCCAGTCAATACAGTACTAACACTAACCCAGTCAATACAGCACCAACCCAGTAAATACAGTACTAACACTAACCCAGTCAATACAGTACTAACCCAGTCAATAAAGTACTAACACTAACCCAGTCAATAAAGTACTAACCCAGTCAATTCAGCACTAACCCAGTCAATACAGTACTAACCCAGTCAATACATCACTAACCCAGTCAATACAGCACTAACCCAGTCAATACATCACTAACCCAGTCAATACAGCACTAACCCAGTCAATACAGCACTAACCCAGTCAATAAAGTACTAACACTAACCCAGTCAGTTCAGCACTAACCCAGTCAATACAGTACTAACCCAGTCAAAACAGTACTAACCCAGTCAATACATCACTAACCCAGTCAATAAAGTACTAACACTAACCCAGTCAGTTCAGTACTAACCCAGTCAATACAGTACTAACCCAGTCAAAACAGTACTAACCCAGTCAATACATCACTAACCCAGTCAATACAGCACTAACCCAGTCAATACAGCACTAACCCAGTCAATACAGCACTAACCCAGTCAATACAGCATGAACTCAGTAAATACAGCACTAACCCAGTCAATACAGCACTAACACAGTCAATACAGTACTAACACAGTCAATACAGTACTAACCTTAACCCAGTAAATACAGTACTAACCCAGTCAATACAGCACTAACCCAGTCAATACAGTACTAACCCAGTCAATACAGTACTTACCCAGTCAAGACAGTACTAACACTAACCCAGTCAATACAGTACTAACCCAGTCAAAACAGTACTAACACATTCAATACAGTACTAACCCAGTCAAAACAGTACTAACACATTCAATACAGTACTAACCCAGTCAATACAGTACTAACCCAGTCAAAACAGTACTAACCCAGTCAATACATCACTAACCCAGTCAATAAAGTACTAACACTAACCCAGTCAGTTCAGTACTAACCCAGTCAATACAGTACTAACCCAGTCAAAACAGTACTAACCCAGTCAATACATCACTAACCCAGTCAATACAGCACTAACCCAGTCAATACAGCACTAACCCAGTCAATACAGCACTAACCCAGTCAATACAGCATGAACTCAGTAAATACAGCACTAACCCAGTCAATACAGCACTAACACAGTCAATACAGTACTAACACAGTCAATACAGTACTAACCTTAACCCAGTAAATACAGTACTAACCCAGTCAATACAGCACTAACCCAGTCAATACAGTACTAACCCAGTCAATACAGTACTTACCCAGTCAAGACAGTACTAACACTAACCCAGTCAATACAGTACTAACCCAGTCAAAACAGTACTAACACATTCAATACAGTACTAACCCAGTCAAAACAGTACTAACACATTCAATACAGTACTAACCCAGTCAATACAGTACTAACCCAGTCATTACAGTACTAACCCAGTCAAAACAGTACTAACACATTCAATACAGTACTAACCCAGTCAAAACAGTACTAACACATTCAATACAGTACTAACCCAGTCAATACAGTACTAACCCAGTCAATACAGTACAATACAGTACTAACTCAGTCAATACAGCACTATCCCAGTCAATACAGTACTAACCCAGTCAATACAGCACTATCCCAGTCAATACAGTACTAACCCAGTCAATACAGTACTAACACTAACCCAGTCAATACAGCACTAACCCAGTAAATACAGTACTAACACTAACCCAGTCAATACAGTACTAACCCAGTCAATAAAGTACTAACACTAACCCAGTCAATAAAGTACTAACCCAGTCAATACAGCACTAACCCAGTCAATACAGTACTAACCCAGTCAATACATCACTAACCCAGTCAATACAGCACTAACCCAGTCAATACAGCACTAACCCAGTCAATAAAGTACTAACACTAACCCAGTCAGTTCAGCACTAACCCAGGCAATACTGTACTAACCCAGTCAAAACAGTACTAACCCAGTCAATACAGTACTAACCCAGTCAATACAGTACTGACCCAGTCAATACAGTACTAACATTAACCCAGTCAATACAGTACTAACACAGTCAATACAGTACTAACCCTTTCCTACGTCAGCCTTTCTCAATAGCAAGGCTATGCTCACTGAGTCTGTACATAGTCAAAGCTCTCCTTATTTTTAGGTCAGTCACAGTGGTCAGGTATTCTGCCACTCTTTACTCTCTGTTTAGCCAAATAGCATTCTAGTTCGCTCAGTTTTTTTGTTAATTCTTTCTAATGTGTCGAGTAATTATTATTTTGTTTTCTCATGATTTGGTTGGGTCTAATTGTGTTTCTGTCCTGGGGCTCTGTGGTGTCTGTTTGTGTTTGTGAACAGAGTCCCAGGACCAGCTTGCTTAGGGACTCTTCTCCAGGTTCATCTCTCTGTAGCTGATGGCTTTGTTATGGAAGGTTTGGGAATCGCTTTCTTTTAGGTGGTTGTAGAATTTAACGTCTCTTTTCTGGATTTTGATAATTGGCGTGTATCGGCCTAATTCTGCTCTGCATGCATTATTGGTGCGTGCCTGACGCAAGGGTGTCCCGTCTGGTTGGCGAGCAGACCTCAGACCTCACCACCATAAAGGTCAATGGGTTCTATAACTGATTCAAGTATTTTTTGCCTGATCCTAGTTGGTATGTTGAATTTTATGTTCCTTTTTATATCGTAGAAGGCCCTTCTTGCCTTGTCTCTCAGATCGTTCACAGCTTTGTGGAATTCACCTGTGGTGCTGATGTTTAGGCCGAGGTATGTATAGTTTTTTTGTGTGCTCTAGGGCAATGGCGTCAAGATGGAATTTGTATTTGTTGTCTTGGCAACTGGATCTTTTTTGGAAACCATTATTTTTGTCTTACTGAGATTTACTGTCAGGGCCCAGGAGAAAATGGCCCTTGAATATTTTGTTACACCTGCTGGAGAGCATATCTTTGTCTACACCCATTCAGCATCGTTCACACCCTAAGAAGGTTTAACCCCACCCATCTCTTTAAGGATTCACACGTGATGCCATGTGGTAAACATACAATATGTCAAATCAAATCTACGTTTATTTGTCACATGCACAGGATACAGAAGGTGTAAACAGTACAATGAAATGGTTACTTGCATAGTAGTAATATCAAAAATAGTGTCCAGATAAAAATATTTGATAAATATTTGATAATTATCAGATTACGCTTACCCCACACACTGGTCTAAATTGAAGGAAACGCTATAACCACCAGCCACATCTAGCTAAGTGGATGAGTCACTATTGTCTAGACATGTACACATGTTCATGAAATACAATAGATGTCTGTAATCACCCCCAGACACACCTGGCTAACTTGATGGGTCATGTAATCACCCCCAGACAGGTTAACTTGATGGGTCATGTAATCACCCCCAGACACCCCTGGCTAACTTGATGGGTCATGTAATCACCCCCAGACACACCTGGCTAACTTGATGGATCATGTAATCACCCCCAGACACACCTGGCTAACTTGATGGGTCATGTAATCACCCCCAGACACATCTGGCTAACTTGATGGGTCATGTAATCACCCCCAGACACACCTGGCTAACTTGATGGATCATGTAATCACCCCCAGACACACCTGGTTAACTTGATGGGTCATGTAATCATCTGGCCAAAGTGAAGTTTTTTGTTTAGACATCTAGCTAGCTAAACAATGAACGAGCATAATCCCAACTCATACTACTACCAATACAAACATTGTTTTAGTTGTAGTATGAATCTGCAGGTAGCTAAAGCTAACAAACTAGATTCAATTTTAGCTAGCTAGCTAACATTAGGCTATACAGTGAGGGAAAAAAGTATTTGATCCCCTGCTGATTTTGTACGTTTGCCCACTGACAAAGAAATGATCAGTCTATAATTTTAATGCTAGGTTTATTTGAATAGTGAGAGACAGAATAACAACAAAAAAATCCAGAAAAACACATGTCAAAAATGTTGTAGACCTACACAAGGCTGGAATGGGCTACAAGACCATCGCCAAGCAGCTTGGTGAGAAGGTGACAACAGTTGGTGCGATTATTCGCAAATGGAAGAAACACAAAAGAACTGTCAATCTCCCTCAGCCTGGGGCTCCATGCAAGATCTCACCTCGTGGAGTTGCAATGATCATGAGAATGGTGAGGAATCAGCCCAGAACTACACAGGAGGATCTTGTTAATGATCTCAAGGCAGCTGGGACCATAGTCACCAAGAAAACAATTGGTAACACACTGCGCCGTGAAGGACTGAAATCCTGCAGCGCCCGCAAGGTCCCCCTGCTCAAGAAAGCACATACATATGCCAGTCTGAAGTTTGCCAATGAACATCTGAATGATTCAGAGGACAACTGAGTGAAAGTGTTGTGGTCAGATGAGACCAAAATGGAGCTCTTTGGCATCAACTCAACTTGCCGTGTTTGGAGGAGGAGGAATGCTGCCTATGACCCCAAGAACACCATCCCCACCGTCAAACATGGAGGTGGAAACATTATGCTTTGGGGGTGTTTTTCTGCTAAGGGGACAGGACAACTTCACCGCATCAAAGGGACAATGGACGGGGCCATGTACCGTCAAATCTTGGGTGAGAACCTCCATCCCTCAGCCAGGGCATTGAAAATGGGTCGTGGATGGGTATTCCAGCATGACAATGACCCAAAACACACAGCCAAGGCAACAAAGGAGTGGCTCAAGAAGAAGCACATTAAGGTCCTGGAGTGGCCTAGCCATCTGTGGAGGGAGCTGAAGGTTCGAGTTGCCAAACGTCAGCCTCGAAACCTTAATGACTTGGAGAAGATCTGCAAAGAGGAGTGGGACAAAATCCCTCCTGAGATGTGTGCAAACCTGGTGGCCAACTACAAGAAATGTCTGACCTCTGTGATTGCCAACAAGGGTTTTGCAACCACGTACTAAGTCATGTTTTGCAGAGGGGTCAAATACTTATTTCCCTCATTAAAATGCAAATCATTTTATAACATTTTTGACATGCGTTTTTCTCGATTTCTTTTGTTGTTATTCTGTCTCTCACTGTTCAAATAAACCTAGCATTAAAACTATAGACTGATAATTTCTTTGTCAGTGGGCAAACGTACAAAATCAGCAGGGGATCAAATACTTTTTCCCTCACTGTAACTAGCAATGCAAATGGATTTCTAATTAGAATAATATTACTACACAGATCAATATTACTACACAGACGTTATCTAGCGAACCAGCTAGCGAACATTCGCTAGCTAACTAACAGTACGCTTTAACTTGAAATAAAAACACATTTCTGACAAAATTAGAAATGTATATCTGAAAATTTAGCTCGACCCTTACCCATATACATGTACATATACATATCTCTCCTAACCCTAACCCTAACCCATATACATGTACATATCTCTCCTAACCCTAACCCATTTACATGTACATATACATATCTCTCCTAACCCTAACCCATATACATGTACATATACATATCTCTCCTAACCCTAACCCATATACATGTACATATACATATCTCTCCTAACCCTAACCCATATACATGGATGAACGCTTCACTACGGACTGGAACCATTTAATTCCGTTCTGTTTGTAGTTACATCTTGTTTGGCCAGCGTTGTGGCATGTCACTCCAGTTCACACTGACTGTGGAAGTAGACCATCAGTTTTTCCAACTGATCTGTTGATAGCACCTGATAAATTCAGGGTATCAATGTTGTTGAGAAAAGTAGAGAAACTTTTGCAATTGTCAATGGCCAATTTTGGTGCGGAAGAAAGAACTATCAACACATACATATTTGGATAACAAAAACAAGTCACATATACTGTATATGCTGAAGAGGGTTGGGCTCAAGCTGTATCCCTGTCTCACCCCATGACCCTGTGGAAATAAATGTGTGTTTTTTGCCAATTTTAACTGCACACTTGTTGTTTGTGTACATGGATTTTATAACTTCATATATTTTTTTCCCCAACACTGCTTTCCATCAATTTGTATAGCAGACCCTCATGCCAAATTGAGTCAAAAGCTTTTTGAAATCAACAAAACATGAGAACACTTTTCCTTTGTTTTGGTTTGTTTGTCAATTAGGGTGTGCAGGGGGTGGCAGGTGGTTAGAGCGTTGGCAGAGAGAGATAAAACCCTTATAAACCCTATTGCGGCAGGTAGCCTAGTGGTTAGAGCGTTGGGAGAGAGAGATAAAACCCTTATAAACCCTATAGCGGCAGGTAGCCTAGTGGTTAGAGCGTTGGGAGAGAGAGATAAAACCCTTATAAACCCTATAGCGGCAGGTAGCCTAGTGGTTAGAGCGTTGGGTCCGGTTGCTAGATTGATTCCCCGAGCTGACAAGGACAAAATCTGTCGTTCTGCCCCTGAACAAGGCAGTTAACCTCTTGGCGTTCCCCTAGGATAAAGCGATTTTTGAAAAAAATGAGTGCCCATTTTAAACGGCCTCCTACTCAAACTCAGAAGCTAGGATATGCATATAATTAATACTTGTGGATAGAAAACACCCTAAAGTTTCTAAAACTGTTTGAATGGTGTCTGTGAGTATAACAGAACTCATATGGCAGTCAAAACCCCGAGACAGATGGAAACAGGAAGTGGAATTCTGAATTGCGAACTCAACTTCATCACGTTGCCTATTAATCACACCGTGAGCTATGGTTCATTGAGCACTTCCTATTGCTTCCACTAGATATCCCCAGTCTTCACAAATTGGTTTGAGCCTTCTACTGTTAAAACTGAATGAATGAGACACTGTGGAACGTAGTCACACGGAGAGGGCCATCACCATTATGACGCCGGCGCCCCTGGTTACCCTCCCCTTTCGAAACATTTTGAAACACAATGCAATCGTCCCCCTCGAATCTTATTGGCTCTCTTGTTGAAAAACGCCCTGAAGATTTATGTTATACAACGTTTGACATGTTTGAACGAACCTAAATGAGAAAAAAATGCATTTTCTCGAAATGGCTGTCCCGTGGCCGACGGAAGTTTTGGAGCAGCCTTCAGACGCGCTAACAAGAACAAGTTCTTGGAACATAAAGGAGTCATTTTTTCGAACGAAAATAAATTTGTTGTGGACCTGGGATTCCTGGAAGTGCTTTCTGATGAAGACAACCAAAGGTAAGTGATTATTGACAATAGTATACAAGACTAGATGTGATATGCGATTGTTCCAAGATGGCTAGCCTATTGCTATTGCTAGCCTATTGTTCTGAGTATCGCATCCCCTTTTATCGCAAAGTGTGATTACCCAGTAAAGTTATTTTTAAATCTGGCATTACAGGTGCTTTCAAGAGATATTCATCTATAAATCTTAGAATGACAATATTACATTTTAAAAATGTTTTCGAATAGTAATTTAGTAAATTGTAGCTCTGTTTCATCGGATGCATTTGAGGGAAAATAGTTAGTCAACGTTACGCACCGATGTAAAATGCTGTTTTATATATATAAATATGAACTTTATCGAACAAAAGAATGCATGTATTGTGTAACATGATGTCCTAGGTGTGTCATCTGATGAAGATTGTCAAAGGTTAGTGCTGCATTTAGCTGTTTTTTGGTTATTTGTGATGCATGTGGTTGGTCGGAAAATGGCTATGTGGCTACTTTTACGATATACTCCTCTAACATAATCTAATGTTTTGCTTTTGCTGTAAAGCCTTTTTGAAATCTGACAACGTCGTTTGATTCAGGAGAGGTGTATCTATAAAACGATATAATTAGAAAAAATAATTGAAAAAAAATAATTTATTAAATTTTGTTATGCTCTAATGGCGATATGATTTTTCGCTGGATGTCCGTCCGAGGCCGCACAGGGGTTAACCCACTGATCCTAGGCCGTCATTGTAAATAAGAATTTGTTCTTAACTGACTTGCCTAGTTAAATAAAATGAATACGTGGTCTGTCGTACGGTAATTTGGTATAAAGCCAATTTGACATTTGCTCAGTACATTGTTTTCACTGAGGAAATGTACGAGTCTGCTGTTAATGATAATGCAGAGGATTTTCCCAAGGTTGCTGTTGACACATATGCCATGGTACAGTAGTTATTGGGGTCAAATTTCCCTCCACTTTTGTGGATTGGGGTTGGTTCCAAATATTGGGGAAGATGCCCAAGCTGAGGATGATGTTAAAGAGTTTAAGTATAGCCAATTTGAATTTGTGGTCTGTATATTTTATTATTTCGTTTAGGATGGCATCAATACCACAGGCCTTTTTGGGTTGGAGGGTTTGTATTTTGTCCTGTAGTTCATTCAATGTAATTGGAGAATGCAGTGGGTTCTGGTAGTCTTTAATAGTTGATTCTAAGATTTGTATTTGATCATGTATATGTTTTTTTCTGTTCTCAGTACAGCTGACTCTACACAGTTCTCAGTACAGCTGACTCTACACAGTTCTCAGTACAGCGGACTCTACACAGTTCTCAGTACAGCGGACTCTACACAGTTCTCAGTACAGCTGACTCTAGACAGTTCTCAGTATAGCTGACTCTAGACAATTCTCAGTACAGCTGACTCTACACAGTTCTCAGGATAGCTGACTCTAGACAGCTCTCAGTACAGCTGACTCTAGACAGTTCTCAGTATAGCTGACTCTAGACAGTTCTCAGTATAGCTGACTCTAGACAGTTCTCAGTATAGCTGACTCTACACTGTTCTCAGTACAGCTGACTTCAGTTCCTCACAGAAGAGATAACAAAAAGAAAGACAATATGAATATGAAATTAACACATCCCTCCCCTTCTTACAGATAAAGAAACAGCAGCAGGATGTGATGGGCTTCCTGTCAGCCAATAAGATTGAGTTTGAGGAGTGTGACATCGCTGCCAATGAGGACAACAGGAAGTGGATGAGAGAGAATGTTCCGGAGGAGGCTCGACCTGCTGCAGGGAACCCTCTACCTCCACAGATCTTCAACCAGGACAGATACTGCGGGGTGGGTGCACGATAAGGAGCGATAGTGAATTATAATGGATTGGTATCATGTATTAACTTATTCAGCAGGTGAACGAGCATCATTCTGTTTCTATGTTAGTCTGTAACAGCCCTACTAGAATAGCTTTCATTAGGTTGACCCAGTTTTTCTGTCCAGGTTTAGAGAGTTTAATGTGGGTTCAGCTCAGTCAGTCAGGCATCATGTTGTAGTAGAGGGTTGATGAGGTTATGGTATAAAGGACTAATAGAGGTTATAGTAGAGGGTTGATGAGGTTATGGTATAAAGGACTAATAGAGGTTATAGTAGAGGGTTGATGAAGTTATGGTTTAAAGGACTAATAGAGGTTATAGTAGAGGGTTGATGAGGTTATGGTATAAAGGACTAATAGAGGTTATAATAGAGGGTTGATGAGGTTATGGTATAAAGGACTAATAAAGGTTATAGTAGAGGGTTGATGAAGTTATGGTTTAAAGGACTAATAGAGGTTATAGTAGAGGGTTGATGAGGTGATGGTTTAAAGGACTAATAGAGGTTATAGTAGAGGGTTGATGATGTTATGGTATAAAGGACTAATAGAGGTTATAGTAGAGGGTTGAATAACACAAAGAGGAGATGACATGTAGCTCCAGTAAAGTTTGTGCTCTGTAGTAAAGGGTGTGTGTGTGTGTGTGTGTGTGTGTGTGTGTGTGTGTGTGTGTGTGTGTGTGTGTGTGTGTGTGTGTGTGTGTGTGTGTGTGTGTGTGTGTGTGTGTGTGTGTGTGTGTGTGTGTGTGTGTGTGTGTGTGTGTGTGTGTGTTGTAAAGTGACTGTCTTTGCTGTTGGGTGTGAAGCCAGCTTGTCCTGTGAGATAATAAAAAAAAGCTGGACTTGCTAATATTGAATAGCTCCTGTTAACCTTCTCTCTGTCCTTCAGAACTACACGGCTGTAGGGTTTATAAGGGGTTTATCTCTCTCCTTCAGAACTACACGGCTGTAGGGTTTATAAGGGGTTTATCTCTCTCTCCTTCAGAACTACACGGCTGTAGGGTTTATAAGGGGTTTATCTCTCTCTCCTTCAGAACTACACGGCTGTAGGGTTTATAAGGGGTTTATCTCTCTCTCCTTCAGAACTACACGGCTGTAGGGTTTATAAGGGGTTTATCTCTCTCTCCTTCAGAACTACACGGCTGTAGGGTTTATAAGGGGTTTATCTCTCTCTCCTTCAGAACTACGAGGCGTTCTTTGATGCCAGAGAAGACAATGTTGTCTACGCTTTCCTGGGTCTCACCGCTCCTCCTGGATCTAAGGTACCCTAACCCCTACACCTTAATACATAGTCCCTAACCCCTACACCCTAATCCCTAACTCTTCATGGATCTCACTGCTCCCCCTGGATCTAAACTCTAACCCCTAGTCCCTAACCCCTACACCCTAGTCCCTAACCCCTACATTAACTGTCCTTTCCTGGCTCTCACTGCTCCCCCTGGATCTAAACTCTAACCCCTAGTCCCTAACCCCTAACCCCTAGTCCTTAACCCCTACACCCTAGTCCCTAACCCCTACACCCTAACCCCTACACCCTAGTCCCTAACCCCTACACCCTAGTCCCTACACCCTAACCCCTACACCCTAGTCCCTAACCCCTACACCCTAGTCCCTAACCCCTACACCCTAGTCCCTAACCCCTCGTCCCTAACCCCTAGTCCCTAACCCCTAGTCCCTACACCCTAGTCCCTAACCCCTAGTCCCTAACCCCTACACCCTAGTCCATAACCCCTATACCCTAGTCCCGAACCCCTAACCCCTAGTCCCTACACCCTAGTCCCTAACCCCTAGTCCTTACACCCTAGTCCCTAACCCCTACACCCTAGTCCCTAACCCCTAGTCCCTAACCCCTACACCCTAGTCCCTAACCCCTACATTAACTATCCTTTCCTGGGGCCAGGGACGGCGGAACTATTTTTTGACAGGAGTTGTGGGACTTCCTATGATCATTTAACAGTACAAATGTATGAACTTTTAATGTAGCATGAACACAACTATGCATGATGTTTTCATCTGGTTGTCAGACAAATCACTTTAAAAAAAAGCAGACTACCTGCACACGTTCCATCCACTCTATAATGATTCCAGCATCTAGAACAGATCAATGGAAATAGACAGAAAAAGTCTAATGAGAGAGAGATGGTTATTGTCTTTAGGCACACTTGTAGCCTGAATTGATTGAGTTGTCCACTGCTGGCCGCGTGTGTCAAGGTCCCGGCCAGTCATCCCTGCCTACTCAGTCTACTTTTACCTCTGCATATATTTTTCAACATTTTGTAGGCTATTTGTTAGCCAACTTGTCTATAATTAGAAAGGCCTACATGCAGCTTCAATTCTGTCATTACTTGTTAAATAAAGCGGTGCTCACCAGAATAAACCGATAGAATGAATTCATCAATAATCAGCCATCTAGTTGAAATCTGTAAGGTTTTCTATTCCATTTCTGCAGGCAGAGCCAGGACGTGTAGTGCTCTCAGAGCAAGGACGTGTAGGGCTCTCAGAGCCAGGACGTGTAGGGCTCTCAGAGCCAGGACGTGTAGGGCTCTCAGTACCAGGACGTGTAGGGTTCTCAGTACCAGGACCTGTAGGGTTCTAGGGCTCTCAGTAACAGGACCTGTAGGGCTCTCAGTACCTGAAGGTGTAGGGTTCTCAGTACCAGGACCTGTAGGGTTCTAGGGCTCTCAGTAACAGGACCTGTAGGGCCCTCAATGCCATTGGTTGACTCCCGGAACATATTCCATTTTGTGCTAGCAAAACAGTCCTGTAACGTAGCATCCATCTCAGCTGACCACTTCTGTATTGAGCGAGTCACTGGTACTTCCTGCTTTAGTTTTTGCTTGTAAGCAGGAACCAGGAGGATATATGATCCGATTTTGGAGGGCGAGGGAGAGCTTGGTACGTGTCTATGTGTGTGGAGTAAAGGTGGTCTAGTTTTTTTTTCCTCTGGTTGGACGTGACATGCTGGTAGAAATGAGGTAAAACGGATTTAAGTTTGCCTGCACTAAAGTCCCTGTCACTAGGAGCGCCACTTCTGGATGAGCGTTTTCCTGTTTGCTTATGGCCTTATACAGCTCGTTGAGTGTGGTCTTAGTGCCAGCTTCGGTTTGTGATGGTAAATAGACGGCTACAAAAAATATAGATAAAACTCTCTTGATAGTGTGGTCTACAGCTTATCATGAGGTACTCTACCTCAGGCTAGCAATACCTCGAGACTGCCTTAATATTAGACATCGCGCAGCTGTTCTGTCCTGCCGATGCACAGAAAACCCAGCCAACTGTATATTATCCATGTCATCGTTCAGCCACGACTTGCTGAAACAAAATATATTATTGTTTTTAATGTCCCATTGGTAGGATAGTCTCGAACGAAGCTCATCCAGTTTATTCTTCAGTGACTGCACATTGGCTAATAGAATGGATGGTAGAGGCAGATAACCCACTCGCCGCCCAATTCTCACCAGGCACCTTGACCTCCGCCCCCTGTAGTTCCTTATGTTCTTCATGTGACTGATGGGGATTTGGGCCTTGTCTGGGAGCAGCATTATATCCTTCCTGTCAGACTCATTAAAGAAAAAATCTTTGTCCAGTTTGAGGTAAGTAATCGCTGTTCTGATATCCAGAAGCTTTTTTCGGTCATACGAGACGGTAGCATCAACATTATGTACAAAATAAGATACAAACTGCGAAAAAACACAGAAAATAGCGCAATTGGTTAGGAGCCCGTAAAACGGCAGCCATCCCCTGCGGCGCCATTCTGTATCATTTTACTGCAAGACATACTATTATATTAGGCTACATGAGCATTCTAGACCTACAGTCAGTTACTATAGTAGGCTAAAACCTCAGAGGATTGGCAGTCCCACCCACATCCTCTGTCTGGGGCTGAGCACCCCACCAGGCTCTAAGGTAACACACTCTAACATCAACTTTAGTCCAAGGTACACTTAACAAAGAGCTGCAGTTAGTTTCAGAATGGGTGGCAAGGAATAAGTTAGAACTAAATATTTCAAAAACTAAAAGCATTGTATTTGGGACAAATCATTTACT
The DNA here is from genome assembly GCF_965601325.2 of Salmo salar. NCBI lineage: Eukaryota > Metazoa > Chordata > Actinopteri > Salmoniformes > Salmonidae > Salmo > Salmo salar. The sequence goes on from NC_138299.1 coordinate 112,847,586, forward strand.
AAACCCTAAACCTCAACTAAATCTTGTAATGAATAATGTGGAAATTGAGCAAGTTGAGGTGACTAAACTGCTTTGAGTAACCCTGGATTGCAAACTGTCATGGTCAAAGCATATTGATACAATAGTAGCTAAGATGGGGAGAAGTCTGTCCATAATAAAGCGATGCTCTGCCTTCTTAACAGCACTATCAACAAGGCATGTCCTACAGGCCCTAGTTTTGTCGTACCTGGACTACTGCTCAGTCGAGTGGTCAGGTGCCACAATGAGGTGCCACAATTGGCTCAGAACAGGGCAGCACGGCTGGCCCTTGGATGTACACAGAGAGCTAATATTAATAATATGCATGTCAATCTCTCCTGGCTCAAAGTGGAGGAGAGATTGACTTCATCACTACTTGTATTTGTGAGAGTTATTGACATGTTGAATGCACCGAGCTGTCTGTCTAAACTACTGGCACACAGCTCAGACACCCATGCATACCCCACAAGACATGCCGTCAGAGGTCTCTTCACAGTCCCCAAGTCCAGAACAGACTATGGGAGGCTCACAGTACTACATAGAGCCATGACTACATGGAACTCTATTCCACATCAGGTAACTGATGCAAGCAGTAGAATCAGATTAAAAAACAGATAAAAATACACCTTATGGAAGCGGGGACTGTGAAGCAACACAAACATACGCACAGACACATGCATACACACACACACAATAACATACGCACTATAGACACACGTACACATGGATTTTGTGTTGTAGATAAGTGGTAGTAGAGAGTGGCCTGAGGGCACACAGTGTGTTGTGAATTCTGTTCTGAATGTATTGTAATGTTTTTAAAAATGTGTAACTGTCTTAATGTTGCTGGACCCCAGGAAGAGTAGCTGTTGCCTTGGCAGGAACTAATGGGGATCCATAATAAAGCCCAGGAAGAGTAGCTGCTGCCTTGGCAGGAACTAATGGGGATCCATAATAAGCCCCAGGAGGAGTAGCTGCTGCCTTGGCAGGAACTAATGGGGATCCATAATAAACCCCAGGAAGAGTAGCTGCTGCCTTGGCAGGAACTAATGGGGATCCATAATAAACCCCAGGAAGAGTAGCTGCTGCCTTGGCAGGAACTAATGGGGATCCATAATAAACCCCAGGAAGAGTAGCTGCTGCCTTGGCAGGAACTAATGGGGATCCATAATAAATGCAAATACCTCACACAAACCATAACCACACACCCCTCACATGAATTAACACTTAACCATAACCACACCCCTCACATGAATTAACACTTAACCATATCCACACCAGTCACATTCTGTCTTCATTCAGTTACACATCTGTATATTATCAAACCCAACTTCAAGCCTGTATACGCCTACCCCAGCCCTCCTCTCTTTGTCTGTCTGTCTCTGCACCCTGGCTCCCCCTCTCTGCCACTCAGGGAACTTCAGGGAGGTGTGTCGATCACCATGGAGATACAGGGGCTTTCTTTTGTCACACTGAAGCTGTTAAAACCAACAGACTTTCCTACTAAAATTCACCACACCTCTTTCCCCCTCCCCACTCTCTCTCTCCCCTTCCCCACTCTCGCCACCTCTCTCTCCCTCTCTCTCTCTCTCTGTCCCGCCCCACTCTCTCTCTCCCCTTTTCCACTCTACACCTGTCTCTCTCTCTCCGCTTCCCCATTCTCTATACCTCTCTCTCTATCCCCCTCCCTCTCTCTCGCTCTCCCCAATCTCACTCTCCTTTTCCCCACCTCTCTCTCTCCCTCCCGCTCTCTCTTCATATTTCTCTCTGTAGGAGGCTGAGGCTCTAGCCAAGAGAGAGCAGCAATAGTTCCACAGTGCTCCTTCCTCCAACCCCAGACCAGACCAGACCATGACCAAGCCAGAGCCTGCTGGGCAGACCATACCATATCATTCTCACTTTGTTAGAGGTCAGGGGGTTCTTTCCAGATGTTTAGTTTAGTTTTGTTGTTGTTGTGTCTCATGCTTCAGCTGTGCCTTATCAGCTGGGTGTGAGGAGGTACTGAAGCAGAGCATGCTGGGTACCCATGAGTCCCTCCGCTGGCCTTAAAGTCTGTTGTCTGAATGTCTCCACACCTGATGTCATGATGCTCCAGTCAGTCTGAATGCATGTCCTCTAGAAGACAGGATGTACTATCAGAGTAGCACTTCTCTCTAATGTTAAACACAACAATGTTGCCTTCCTCCTCTCTCCAAATGTCCCAGCTGTCCTCTTGTCTACTTCTTCCTCTCCCTCCCCTCTTCTCAGCAATCTGACCATGTTCTCCTTCTACAGACACCTAGATGCTAGTTGTTTTATGCCTGAGGCCCTGTGACTTAATGTTTTGATCTGCTTGTTTTGATAGAGATGAATGTGATAAAGATAACATGAAGTAACACAAATATAACATGCCAAAATATATATCTGTAACGGAAGCAGAGAGGTGATGTATTATTGTAAACATGTCTGTATACCGCTAACTACTCTATTCAGATTCACACATACTGGTCAGAATGTTTGTTCATCTTGGTGCCAAAGTATGAATATAATCCATATGATCAGAAATCTCTCCTCTCTTCTTCTCTCTTCTCTGCCTCACCATAATAGTCTTATTTTTATGTACAATAAAGATCTGAGAGTTGTTTTACTGGTTATAACAGCGTTGTGCGTTGATGTTATCACTCACATTGACTGTCTAGAAACTGTATAGGCTAGTGGCAAGGCCTCCACATTTTTTAGATACCCCTACCCAAGGTGGAACAAAACACAACCATGTCTTTTCACATCTCTAATGTCTCCCATTTGTCAAATGGATGGTTGAATGATGTTGTGACACTAATAATGCCTGGCTGGAAGGGGATGGCTACAGAAACTCATGAAACCCAATATTGCAAGCGCTGATATTGCAAAAATGTGGAATACAAGTAATCAGTTGTCTTACATACTTTTAATGCATCTTGTAAATATAGACCTGCAAACACATTTACAATAGGCGTAAATATCAACTATGAATGTTTATGATTAATTTAAGTTTTACTTTTTGGTAGCTGATTAATGTTCTCTCATTCAGTGCTGTATGGTCCTGTCTGACAACAATACACACAGTTACACATGTCTTTTGGTGTAGTGGCTATTGTAATCATTTCTAAGGAAAACAAGTGTGCTCAGAGATCGAAATGCTCCTATGCTGGTCCAGCATAGGTGCTGGTTTGGCTGGCGTTTCGTGGTGCCTTAGCAGCGTTTTCGTGGTGCCTTAGCAGCGTTTTCGCGGTGCCTTAGCAGTGTTTTCGCGGTGCCTTAGCAGTGTTTTCGCGGTGCCTTAGCAGTGTTTTCGCGGTGCCTTAGCAGCGTTTTCGCGGTGTCTTAGCAGCGTTTTCGCGGTGCTTTAGCAGCGTTTCGTGGTGCCTTAGCAGTGTTTTCGTGGTGCCTTAGCAGTGTTTTCGTGGTGCCTTAGCAGTGTTTTTGCAGCATAAGCTGGTCTCAAGTCACATCATGTAGGCTTGCAAAGTGATTTCTAATTCCTATTAGGGATATCCAACAACTGGAATTTTTCTTCACCCACATCATGCATTCAGAATGACTGTCAGGGTTAGAAAGATGAATAAATCACATCACCTAAACCATCTACACTGGAACAACCATTTCAGTAACGGGTGCAATAGTTTAGAGAAATGGATATTATTTATCTTTCGCCTCTAGATTTGTCTTTGTGTAGCATAAGATTAATTAATCAGTCAATGCAAAAACACAACAAACAAAAAAGATATTGAAACAATTACAATAGAGCATTCTGGGAAATATAATAATGATGGGCGTGGTAAGACCAGTTTGACCAACATGGACCAGTTTGGTCACCATCATACCAGCCTCCCCAACATGGACCAGTTTGGTCACCATCATACCAGCATCCCCAACATGACGCTTGGCATTCAAGTCAAAGAGTTTCATCTTGGTTTTATCTGAGTCTTTATGTGCCTTTTGTCAAACTCCAAGCAGGCTGTCATGTGCCTTTTACTGAGGAGTGGCTTCCGTCTGGCCAGTCTACCATAAAGGCCTGATTGGTGGAGTGCTGCAGATATGGTTGTCCTTCTGGAAGGTTCTCCCTTCTCCACAGAAGAACTCTTGAGCTCAGTCAGAATGACCATCGGGTTCTTGGTCACCTCCTTGACCAAGGCTCTTCTCCCCGATTGCTCAGTTTGGCCGGGCGGCTAGCTCTAGGAAGAGTGTTGGTGGTTCCAAACTTCTTCCATTTAAGAATGATGGAGGCCACTGTGTTTTTGGGGACCTTCAATGCTGCCGAATGTTTTGGTACCCTTCTTTGACCTGTTTCGGAGCTCTACGGACAATTCCTTTGACCTTGTGGCTTGATTTTTGCTCTAACATACACTGTCAACTGTGGGACTTTATATAGACAGGTGTGTGCCTTTCCAAATCATGTCCAATCAATTGAATTTACCACAGGTGAACTCCAATCAAGTTGTAGAAACATCTCAACGATGATCAATGGGAACAGGATGCACCTGAGCTCAATTTCGAATCTCATAGCAAAGTGTCTTAATACTTATGTAAATAAGGTGTTTCTGTTTTTTATTTTTAATACATTTGCAAAAATGTCTAAAAACCTGTTTTCACTTTGTCATTATGGGATATTGTGCGTAGATTGATGAGGATTTGTATTTATTTAATCAATTTTAGAATAAGGCTGTAATGTAACAACATGTGGAAAAAGTCAAGGGGTCTGAATACATTCTGAATGCACAGTATGCCAACATCCATGCAAACAGAGGAAAACAACTCAATATGAAAGTTCTAGGGCTCGATTCAATCAGATTAGCGTTGGTTGACACTGTATGGCGGTTGTTTTGTCGGAAGTGGATCTGCATTAGAGCTGTCAAGTCCACAAGCAGCTCCTTGTGTTACCTTATCGCCTACACTACCTTTGAATGCAACGAAACCCAGCAGGTTTATATCCGACAAATCCCATGCAACCGCGTTAGAAGTTCATGCAGACGCGTTAGAAGTTCAAACACTTGAATGCATGATGTTCTATTGTCGGGTATAGGCCCCACTCCTAAACCTAACCCCACCCCACCCCCACCCCTAAACCTAACCCCACCCCACTCCTAATCCTAACCCCACCCCCCCACCCCTCAACCTAACCCCACACCTACAGTGAGCAGCACTACCATAGGCCCTAATCCTAACCCCACCCCTAACCCCACCCCTAAACCTAACCCCACCCCTACAGTGGTCAGCACTACCATAGGCCCCACTCCTAACCCCACCCCTAACCCCACCCCTAAACCTAACCCCACCCCTACAGTGGGCAGCAATACCATAGGCCCCACTCCTAACCCTAACCCCACCCCTAACCCTAACCCCACCCCTAAACCTAACCCCACCCCTAGCCCCACTCCTAACCCCACCCCTAACCCTAACCCCACCCCTACAGTGGGCAGCACTACCATAGGCCCCACTCCTAACCCTAACCTAACCCCACTCCTAACCCTAACCCCACCCCTACAGTGGGCAGCACTACCATAGGCCCCACTCCTAACCCCACCCCCACCCCTAAACCTAACCCCACCCCTACAGTGGGCAGCACTACCATAGGCCCCACTCCTAACCCTAACCCCACCCCTAAACCTAACCCTAACCCTACCCCTAACCCCACCCCTACAGTGAGCAGCAATACCACCACAGTCAAGCTGATGTTAACCTTAACCCTAAATCCCTATACACAGTGAAAGATGGTTTAATGGGAGTGGATCCAGCACTTACCATAACACCAAATGGCCTGAATGAGAAGTTCTGAAAATGGATTTTAACAGACAGGACAATGGATGGAATATAACATGGTTTTATGAGATTTTATATATCATGTTTTATTATGTTTAGTTTTGTCTTTCCTTTCCTCTCCTTTTTAACAGAATAAAACAATAAAACCAAGTCAATGTATAATGTTGGTTTAATATTCACATAATCAAACAACACTATAGTTGAATATATCTCTTACCATATCTGATCCTGTACTGCCACCCAGTCATTTTAGAACCTACATTTATGATCCTAGGAGGACACCTACTGGCTTTTTAAAGTATTTTATACGAAACCTTACCCTAACCTAACCCTAACCTAAGTTGTTGTTAACAATGTTAACCCTAACCTAACATAAAACCAAACCCTAACCCTAACTTAAAACCTAACCCTAACCTAAGTTGTTGTTAACAATGTCAACCCTAACCTGACCTAAAACCTAACCCAACCCTAACCTAAAACCTAACCCTAACCCGAACCCTAACCCTACCCTAACCCAAACCCCTAAACCCTAACCCTAACTCTAACCCTACCCTAACCCTAACCTAACCCTAACCTAAAACCTCCCAGATAGATGTTAAAATCAGAAGACTAATCAGAACAGAGAAGAATACACTCCACAACTATCAAATTCATACAGACAGATAATGTGTGTGAGGATAACCTCACACACATAGAAAGACTGGCAAAACAACTGTAAAATAACCCACACAGTCATCAAACCAGCAGATAAAGGTTCAGAAATAGTAATACTAGATAAACATCGATACATATGAAGCCAATAGACAATGATCAAACACCAAACATTATAAACCAATATAAAACCGTATACAACCACAGACACAGTTAAGGACAATAATAAAAACTCTTTGACCAACACTACATCACAGCAAAACAACGGGACTTTCTCTACGGTACAGACACCCCACGACCCAGACTATTCTACCTACTGCTAAAAGTACACAATGAACCAGAGACATGGACAATTCCCTTTGAAATTCTTCCAGGTAGACCCATTGTATCTGATTGTAATACTGAATCCTATAACATTTCACAGTATATAGACCATTACATTAACCCTCTCTCCACCAGGCACCCCAGCTTTCTCAGGGACACTTACCACTTCATGGAGAGGATTGGAACCACAGTTGTTCCCTCCCAAACCCACATATTCACAATAGATATTGATAGCCTATACACTAATATAAATACAGCAACAGGAATACAATCAGTCAGAAACATTTGAAGAATTTGAGATTCTGTAGCCACCCTTTTTCTTGATGACAGCTTTGCACACTCTTCGTATTCTCTCAACCAGCTTCACCTGGAATGCTTTTTCAACTGTCTTAAAAGGAGTTCCCACATATGCTGAGCACTTGTTGGCTGCTTTTCCTTCACTCTGCAGAATACTGTGATAGCCATGCTGGTTAAGTGTGCCTTGAATTCTAAATTAACCACTGACAGTCTCGCCAGCAAAGCACCCCCACACCATCACACCTCCTCTTCCATGCTTCACGGTGGGAACCACACATGCAGAGATTATCCGTTCACCTACTCTGCACCCACACACCATCACCTAAACTCATCAGACAAAAGGACAGATTTCCACTGGTCTAATGTCCATTGCTTGTGATTCTTGGACCAAGCAAGTCTCTTCTTATTATTGGTGTCCTTTAGTAGTGGTTTCTTTGCAGCAATTCAACCATGAAGGCCTGATTCACGCAGTCTCCTCTGAACAGTTTATGTTGAGATGTGTCTGTTACTTGAACTCTGTGAAGAATTTATTTGGGCTGTAATCTGAGGCTGGTAACTCTAATGAATTTATCCTCTGCAGCGGAGGTAACTCTGGGTCTTCCTTTCCTGTGGCGGTCCTCATGAGAGCCAGTCATCACAGCGGTTGATGGCTTTTGCGACTGCACTTGTAGAAACTTCTTGAAAGTTCTTGAAATTTTCCGGATTGAGTGACCTTCATGTCTTAAATGAATGATGGACTGACATTTCTCTTTGCTTATTTGAGCTGTTCTTGCCATAATATGGACTTGATCTTTTACCAAATAGGGCTATCTTCTGTATACCACCCCTACCATGTCACGACACAATTGATTGGCTCAAACTTATTAAATTAACTTTTAACAAGGCACACATGTTAATTGAAATGCATTCTAGGTGACTGCATTCTAGGTGACTACCTCATGAAGCTGGTTGAGAGAATGCCAAGAGTGTGCAAAGCTGTGTCCTGTGTGAATTTAAGAATGCTCCCTCTAATTCTCTCCCTCTCCCCTCCCGGAGGACCTGAGCCCTAGGACCATGCCTCAGGACTACCTGGCCTGATGACTCCTTGCTGTCCCCAGTCCACCTGGTTGTGCTGCTGCTCCAGTTTCAACTGTTCTGCCTGCGGCTATGGAACACTGACCTGTTCACCAGACGTGCTACCTTGTCCCAGAGCTGCTGTTTTCGACTCTCTCTCTCTACCGCACCTGCTATCTCTAACGCTGAATGATCAGCTATGAAAAGCCAGACATTTACATTTACAGACATTTAAAAACATTTACTCCTGAGGTGCTGACCTGTTGCACCCTCTACAACCACTGTGATTATTATTGTTATTTGACCCTGCTGGTCATCTATGAACGTTTGAACATCTTGGCCATGTACTGTTATAATCTCCACCCGGCACAGCCAGAAGAGGACTGGCCACCCCTCAGAGCCTGGGTCCTCTCTAGGTTTCTTCCTAGGTTCCTGCCTTTCTAGGGAGTTTTTCCTAGCCGCCGTGCTTCTACATCTGCATTGCTTGCTGTTTGGGGTTTTAGGCTGGGTTTCTGTATAGCACTTTGTGACATCGGCTGATGTAAAAAGTGCTTTATAAATACATTTGATTGATTTATTGATTGATTTATTGATTGATCAATGCAAAGGATGGCTACTTTGAAGAATCTCAAATATAAAATATATTTAGATTTTTGTAACACTTTTTTGGTTACTACATGATTCCATGTTTTATTTCATAGTTTGTTTTCACTATTATTCTACAATGTATAAAATAGTAAAAATAAAGAAAAATCCCGGAATTAGTAGGTGTGTCCAAACTTTTGACTGGTACTGTATCTTATGTCCAATGGGCACTGTCCATTAGCACAATTTTGGCAATGGACACTGTCCAATTGCAGTGTAACATGTTAAGACTGGCAATGTATTATGTGTAATGGACACTGTCCATTAGCAATATATTACAATGGGCATTTACCATCACAAATTGGACATGCTGTTACATTGCTGAAATGCCCAATTGTCATGCTTGTTGAACTTGGGATTGCCTAGCAGTGATAGTGGTGTTGATTTCTGCCTGATTCTGACAGTGTCCATTGGCCATATGATATATTGCCAGTGCCAATATTTGCGTTATGAAATGTTGGCACTGGCAATATTTAAACTAATGAAGTCCACTACTGGGACACTCTACTGTACAAATACAACTCAAATGTGCTGTCCTTTGACTATTTATAATGATTTTAAGCAATGAGATGGCTGACTTGATTGCTGTCCAAATACAATATCTTACAATGGCCATATGATATATTGTAAGTTCATACTTTCCTTTAAGGATTTGAAAGGCCCTTCTTACCCTCATAATATCGATATCTGGAGGGGCACCGGTGGCCCTGCACACGTGGCAAAAGGAATTTTGCAAATCGCATGCACGGAAACCAATGTTATCTTTTGGGAACAACTCGGATGTCAAACTAAATGAACAGCCGCGCACAGCTAGAATAACTTTGTTGCTGCTCCATCCCAACCTCCCCACAAACTTTCCCACCACATATCTCTCCTATAGAACTCTCCCAACACAGAACTCTCCCAACACAGAACTCTCCTATAGAACACTCCCACCACATATGTTTCCAATATAACTCTCCCAAGGCATAACTCTCCTACAACACAATCAAACCACATAACTTTCCTAATATAATTTTCCCACCTGATAACTTTCCTGATATAACTCTCCCACCACATTACTCTCCTATAGAACTCTCCCACCACATATCTAACCTAAAAAACTCTCCCACCACATAACTCTCCTATAGAACTCTCCCACCACATATCTAACCTTAAAAAACTCTCCCACCACATAACTCTCCTATAGAACTGTCACACCCTGGCCATAGAGAGGTTTTTGTTCTCTATTTTGGTTAGGCCAGGGTGTGACTAGGGTGGGCATTTTATGTCCTTTTTTCTATGCTTTGTATTTCTTTGTTTTGGCCTGGTATGGCTCTCAATCAGGGACAGCTGTACATCGTTGTCGCTGATTGGGAGCCATACTTAGGCAGTCTGTTTTCCTTTGGGGTGTTGTGGGTAGTTGTTTCTGTTGTGTGGTTTGCACCTGACAGAACTGTTGGCTTTCGTTTGTTTCTTAAGTTCAAGTGTTTCGTATTATTAAAACTTCAATATGAACACTCACCACGCTGCATCTTGGTCCCCTCTGTCAGACGATCGTTACAGAACTACCCACCACAACTGGATCAAGCAGCGTGCTCGGGGGGAGATGGACACCTGGTCTCATCAGGAATGGATTGGGAGGAGAGACTGGACTTGGGGCCAGGTGATCGACAGATATCGGAGCCTACCCGGGAAGAACGAGAGGCAGCCCCCAAATTTGTTTTGGGGGGGCACACTGGTAGTTTGGCTGGACCAGGGGTGAGGCCTGAGTCAACTACCTGTGCTTTTTGCGGTAAGCAGGTGCCTGCCTCTGGCACTCTCTCTCCAGTGCGCCTGCACCTGACAGAACTGTTGCCTTTCGTTTGTTTCTTCAAGTGTTTCGTATTATTAAAACTTCAATATGAACACTCACCACGCTGCATCTTGGTGCTTCTACACCTGCATTGCTTGCTGTTTGGGGTTTTAGGCTGGGTTTCTGTACAGCACTTTGAGATATCAGCTGATGTAAGAAGGGCTATATAAATACATTTGATTTGTTAGACGATCGTTACAAGAACTCTCCCACCACATATCTAACCTAATGAACTCTCCCACCACATATCTAACCTAATAAACTCTCCCACCACATACCTAACCTATAGAACTCTCCCACCACTTTCCTTTTGAACTCTCCTAAGATATCTCCTATAGAACTCTCCCACTGTATAACTTTCCTATAGTACTCTCCCAAATGAAACTCATTAATAAAACTATCCTACAGAACTCTCCTATGGAAGTCTCCTATAGAACTTCCTTTTAGAACCCAACACAGAACTTCCCTATAGAACTCTCCCAACACAGAACTCTATAGAACTCTCCTACCACATAACTCTATAGAACTCTCCTACCACATAACTTTCCTATAGAACTCTCCCACCACATAACTCTACTATAGAACTCTCACACCACATAACTGTCCAATAGACCTATCCCACCACATAACTCTCCTATAGAACTCTCCAACCACATAACTCTCCTATAGAACTCCCCTATAGAACCCACCACATAATTCTACTATAAAACTCTCCTATAGAACTCTCCCACCACATACCTAACCTATAGAACTCTCCCACCACTTTCCTTTTGAACTCTCCTAAGATATCTCCTATAGAACTCTCCCACTGTATAACTTTCCTATAGTACTCTCCCAAATGAAACTCATTAATAAAACTATCCTACAGAACTCTCCTATGGAAGTCTCCTATAGAACTTCCTTTTAGAACCCAACACAGAACTTCCCTATAGAACCCACCACATAATTCTACTATATAACTCTCCTATAGAACTCTCCCACCACATAACTGTCCTATAGAACTCTCCCACCTCATACAGTAACTCTCCTATATAATTGTAAGATATCTCCTATAGAACTCTCCCACGTATAACTTTCCTACAGAACTCTCCCAAATGAAACCCATTAATAAAACTATCCTATAGAAGTCTCCTATATAACTCCCCTATAGAACCCAACACATAATTCTACTATAAAACTCTCCTATAGAACTCTCCCACCACATAACTGTCCTATAGAACTCTCCCACCTCATACAGTAACTCTCCTATATAATTGTATAAATAAGTCTCCTATTCAAGATGGCGATGATGGAGATGGCAGCTTTGCTTCAAGTCATTTACATATATTTTACATTTTAGTCATTTAGCAGACGCTCTTATCCAGAGCGACTTACAGTAGTGAATGCATACATTTCATTTTTTTCCCCCCCTCCATACTGGTCCCCCGTGGGAATCGAATCCACAACCCTGACGTTGCAAACACCATGCTCTACCAACTGAGCCACACGGGACCGTCCTTAGTCCTTAGGAAACTGTGCAGTATTTTGTTTTTTTAATGTATTGTTTCTTACATTGTTAGCCCAGAAAAACTTAAGCGTTATTACATACACCCGGGAAGAACTATTGGATATCAGAGAGACGAAATTAGGGCAAGAGTTGCTTTCCAAAGAGATATCCGGGATTGTATCACTCTGTTTCACAGAGACATGGCTAGCTGGGGACATGCTATCGGAGTCCGTACAGCCAATGGGATTTTCAGTGCATCGCGCCGACAGGAACAAACATCTCTCTGTGTTGAAGGAATTTAATATCTTGATGATAATAATCAATAATCAATTCGCCTTGACTAATGCCCAAGGTTTGTAAGATAATGGGTTAAAATAATTAGGCAAGGACTCAGCTTTCTGCAAAAGGTTTCTGTAGCTTTATTCAGAGAAAGTTCTGGTGTCAGGATAACAAAACAGTCATTATATAGTTCTTGCTAACTTACGCACATGCATTTACACACAATCCGTTGGTTACCTGCAACCCCCATAAACTTCTCACACTGTTTATCACCTTCTGGCTCAGCCTGTTCCTTTCCTCCAAGGTTAGGAACTCTCTGAGGTTTTACTTCTCTATCTCTCTATACTAATTGCATACACACATTTCTTTCCCTCTCCAGTGGTTCCTGGACTTTCCGGAACTAATCAGATTAATCGATCCCTACATTGATCATTACATTGATTATTCATTAAACCTGCTGTATGACTAATAATTCATCATGGTTTATTGATTCATTTACCTTTATTAGATAATTCTCTTATCACTCTGGTAAGAAGAAGGGCGGGGGTGTATGTTTCATGATTAACGACTCATGGTGTAATTGTAACAATACAAGAACTGAAGTCCTTTTGTTCACCTGACCTAGAATTCCTCACAATCAAATGCTGACCGTATTATCTCCCAAGAGAACTCTCCTCGGTTATTGTCACAGCCGTGTATATCCCCCCGCAAGCGAAACCCAAACACGGCCATCAAGGAACTTCACTGGACTTTATGCAAACTGGAAACCATATCCTGAGGCTGCATTTATTATAGCTGGGGAATTTATAAAGCTAATCTGAGAACAAGGTTACCTAAATTCTATCAGCATATCGATTGCACTACACCAATGAGTAACACACTCGATCACCGCTACTCTAACTTCCGCGATGCATACAAGGCCCCCCTCCACCCTCCTTTTGGCAAATCTGAGCATGACTCCATCTTGTTGATCCCCTCCTATAGGCAGAAACTAAAACAGGAAGCGCCCGTGCTTAGGTCTATCCAACGCTGGTCTGACCAATCTGATTCCACGCTTCAAGACTGCTTCGATCACGTGGACTGGGATATGTTCCGGGTATCCTCAGACAATAACATTGACATATACGCTGACTCAGTGAGCAAGTTTATAAGGAAGTGTATAAGAGATGTTGTAGCCACTGAGACTATTAAAACCTTCCCTAACCAGAAACCGTGGCTTGATGGCAGCATTCGTATAAAACTGAAAGCACGTACCACCGCATTAATCATGGCAAGGCGACTGGAAACATGGCCGAATACAAACAGTGTAGTTATTCCCTCCATAAGGCAATCAAACAAGCAAAGCATCAGTATAGAGACAAAGTGGAGTCGCAATTCAACAGCTCAGACACGAGACGTATGTGGCAGGGTCTAAATCAAATCAAATTTATTTGTCACATACACATGGTTAGCAGGTGTTAATGCAAGTGTAGCGAAATGCTTGTGCTTCTAGTTCCGACCATGCAGTAATAGCTAACAAGTAATATAACCTAACAATTCCACAACAACTACTTTATACACACGAGTGCAAAGGAATGAATACAAATATGTACGTAAAAATATATAAATGAGTGATGGCCGAACGGCATAGGCAAGATGCAGTAGATGGTACAGGGCACAGTATATACAAATGAGATGAGTAATGTAGGGTATGAAGTCTACAGACAATCACGGATTACAAAAAGAAACGCAGTCGTGTTCACCCACGACTGCGTGGCCATGCACGCCTCCAACTCAATCATCAAGTTTGCAGACAACACTACAGTGGTAGGCTTGATTACCAACAATGACGAGACAGCCTATAGGGAGGAGGTGAAGGCCCTGGGAGTGTGGTGTTAGGAAAATAACGTCTCACTCAATGTCAGCAAAACAAAAGAGATGATTGTGGACTACAGGAAACAGCAAAGGGAGCACCACCCTATACACATCCACGGGACAGCAGTGGAGAAGGTGGAAAGTTTTAAGTTCCTCGGTGTACATATCACAACAAACTGAAATGGTCCACGCACACAAACAGTGTGGTGAAGAAGGAGCAACAGCACCTCTTCAACCTCAGGAGGCTGAAGAAATTTGGCTTGTCACCGAAAACCCTCACTAACTTTTACAGGTGCACAATTGAGAGCATCCTGTCTGGCTGTATCACCGCCTGGTACAGCAACTGTAGCACCCTCAACCGCAAGCCTCTCCAGAGGGTGGTGCGGTATGCACAACGCATCACCGGGGGCAAACTACCTGCCCTCCAGGACATCTACACCACCCGATGTCACAGGAAGGCAAAAAAGATCATCAAGGACAATAACCACCCAAGCAACTACCTGTTCACCCCGCTATCATCCAGAAGGTGAGGTCAGTACAGGTGCATCAAAGCTGGGACCAAGAGATTGAAAAACAGCTTCTATCTCAGGGCCATCAGACTGTTAAACAGCCATCACTGACACAGAGAGGCTGCTGCCTACATACAGACTTGATATCATTGAACACTTTAATAAATGGAACACTAGTCACTTTAATAATACCACTTTAAGAATGTTTACATATCTCGCATTACTAATCTCTTATGTATATACTGTACTGTATCCTATCTATTCTTTAATATCTATTGCATCTTAGCCAATCTGTCACTGCTCATCCATATTTGATATATTCCATATTTGGAATATATATTCCATATCCATATTTGATATATTCTCATGCCAGTCCTTTACTAGATTGTGTGTATCAGGTTTTGTGGTGGAATTTGTTAGATATTAGGTTTTGTTGTGGAATTGTTATATATTACCTGTTAGATACTGCTGCACTGTCGGATCGAAAAGCATAAGCATTTCGCTACACTCACATTAACATCTACTAGCCATGTGTATGTGACCAATAAAATGTGATTTGATTCGATTTACAGAACCCACCACAGAACTCCCCTACATAAATCTACCACCACAGAACTCTCCTATAAAAGTCTCTGATAAGAGAATTATCTAATAAGGGTAAATTAATCAATAATCCATCATTAATTAGGAGTTATGGAGCATGGATAATTAATAATTAATGTACTGAACGTTAGTCTCATAAAGGTCTAGTAGAGGCTGGAAAAGGAGAGAAATGTGTGTGTGTATTTAGAGATACCGGGAGGAGCCTTCAAGGTTCTCCTAATCTATGGGGAAAGGAACAGGCAGTGCTGGAACAGTGGTAGCAGGTCAAGGAAGAGATACTGTTCACTTACTGTCTGTGCGTATGTGTGTGCATAGGTCATCTACTTTTGGGTGTGGATGTGTGTGTGTGTAAGCGGAGAGAGGATAAAGTGAACATCTTTGTCATTTGGACCTCAGAACGTTCTCTGAATAAACTGAACAGACCTTTTGCAGAAAGCTGAGTCCTTGCCTAATTATGAACCCAGTGTCTTACAAACCCTGGGGATTAGTCAAGGCTTATTGATTGTTAATTTATAGCATTAGGATATCAAATTCCATTATCAACTGGTCCTTCGAGCCCGGATCTCTATATCTGCCCCTGTCGGTCCAGGGAGACACCAAAACTGTGCACGGGCAAATGAAATATCCGTAGATCAAAGACCTGGCCCCTTGCTGAGGGTTCTTTACAGGCCGGTGGCAAACTGGTATGCGACAGAGGCGGTGACGAGATTCTACCAACATTGAAATCTCAGCTGCAGAACAAGGTCAGTGCGCTTTATTCAGATTTTTGGGGGATAGCACCTGTATGATTACATTAAATGATGAATGAGTGATAGCACCTGTATGTTTGCATTACATGATGTGAGAGTGAAAGGTGGGCGCGATTAGAGGATTTTAATGTACTCTGGGTGTTAGACGCTGGAAATATCCGGACGGGGAAGTTTATAGCTGGTGACCTGTCT
Organism: Salmo salar; assembly: GCF_965601325.2. Lineage (NCBI taxonomy): Eukaryota > Metazoa > Chordata > Actinopteri > Salmoniformes > Salmonidae > Salmo > Salmo salar. The sequence goes on from NC_138299.1 coordinate 112,863,855, forward strand.
TTATAAGTTCGCATAGAGAAAAAATGTTTTAAAGGAAACCAACTATTCTGTGCGAATGGAAGACAGGAATTAGTTGTAAATTCAAAAACTGTGAAACAGGGTCCGTAATGACCCTGGGCAATTGTGGCCACTGCATAAAACTAAACTAGCGCTTATGGTGAGACCTGATAACATAAAAAAGGGTCAACAGACTATAAGGGGATAGTCAGATCTTTAAGGGGGAGTCCATTTAGGTCTAATATCCATGGGAAAAAGGGAAACCTAATATGGCGGAGTGAGATAAGATATTATTGTTAAAAGGGACCAATAGATAAAGACCATTAACTAGGGCTTTACAACCCCTGGAAAGTAGCTTATAATTGCATACCTATGCAACCTAATGTCCGATCAAACAACTCCATAGAAAAAGTTTCGTGAGAGATAGAGTGTTTATTCTAGGATGATTGTTTGCGTGTGAGGTGAATATATTGTTCAGTCAACAGTTGCGAGAAAAGACAGGCAGTAAGACCTAAAAGTAAAACTGGTTGCAGTAAGTATTGTTTGGTCTACGCGTGAGATATAAACAATGTGTCAAGGTCCATACGAATGGTCATTCTAGAGAAGAAATTCTATATTGTGAGAAGGAAATACATAGGGTTGTGATAGACATAAGTTTTAAATTGACTTATAATTTTAAAAACACACACATAGAATTGGAAGATAATTAGTTGCGGGAGAGATAGATATATTGTTCAGTCAACAGTCGCGAGAAAAGACAGGTATTGGTTTGGTAAATAAGTATAACTTATTGGTTCGTCTACGCGTGAGATATAAACAATGTGTCAGGGTCCATACGAATAATTATTCTTCAAGTCTAGATTCACATAGAATATAAGAGCGGTAAAAAGCATACACATAGAGATTAATCTCTTGGCGTTCCCCTAGGATAGGGGGCGCTAAAGCGATTTTTGAAAATAATTTGTGCCCATTTTAAACGGCCTCCTACTCAAACTCAGAAGCTAGGATATGCATATAATTAATACTTGTGGATAGAAAACACCCTAAAGTTTCTAAAACTGTTTGAATGGCGTCTGTGAGTATAACAGAACTCATATGGCAGGCCAAAACCTGAGAAGATTCTATACAGGAAGTGCCCTGTCTGACAATTTGTTCTCCTTCTAGGGCATCTCTATCAAAAATACAGCATCTGTGCTGTAACGTGACATTTTCTAAGGCTTTCATTGGCTCTCAGAAGGCGCCAGAAAGTGGAATGAGAGCTCTCCAGTCTCTAGGCGAAAAACAGCAGGGGTTTTTGTGAGTGGTCCTTCTGAGAACAATGACACTGGAGCGCGTGTGCACGAGACGATTCCATGTTTTACTTTCAGTGTTTGAACGAATACAACGTCGCCCGGTTGGAATATTATCGATATTTTACGAGAAAAATCGCATAAAAATGTATTTTAAACAGCGTTTGACATGCTTCGAAGTACGGTAATGGAATATTTTGAATATTTTTTGTCACGAAACGCGCCGGCGCGTCACCCTTCGGATAGTTACCTGAATGCATGAACAAAACGGAGCTATTTCAATATAACTATGGATTATTTTGAGCCAAAACAACATTTGTTGTTGAAGTAGAAGTCCTGAGAGTGCATTCTGACGAAGAACAGCAAAGGTAATCCAATTTTTCTTATAGTAAATCTGACTTTGGTGAGGGCCAAACTTGGTGGGTGTCAAAATAGCTAGTCATGATGGCCGGGCTATGTACTCAGAATATTGCAAAATGTGCTTTCACCGAAAAGCTATTTTAAAATCGGACACTGCGATTGCATAAAGGAGTTCTGTATCTATAATTCTTAAAATAATTGTTAAGTATTTTGTGAACGTTAATCGTGAGTAATTTAGTAAATTCACCGGAAGTTTGCGGTGGGTATGCTAGTTCTGAGCATCACATGCTAATGTAAAAAGCTGTTTTTTTATATAAATATGAACTTGATTGAACAAAACATGCATGTATTGTATAACATAATGTCCTAGGAGTGTCATCTGATGAAGATCATCAATGGTTAGTGCTGCATTTAGCTGTGGTTTTGGTTTTTGTGACATATATGCTTGCTTTGAAAATGTCTGTGTGATTATTTTTGGGAGGGTACTCTCCTGACATAATCTAATGTTTTGCTTTCGTTGTAAAGCCTTTTTGAAATCGGACAATGTGGTTAGATAAAGGAGAGTCTTGTCTTTAAAATGGTGTAAAATAGTCATATGTTTGAAAAATTGAAGTTTTTGCATTTTTGAGGTATTTGTAATTCGCGCCAGGAACGTCTGTCCCTAACAGGTTAAGGTAAACATTAAACAATTTCCTGGGGAAGCAGACAACTGTACAGGAAATGGGGTTGGCCAGATAAAAGTGCTTAGCCAACCCACCTCGGTTTACCTTAACTCCTGATGAGTACCAGTGTTATAGATACAAGAATGGCATCGAGAACTTAGATGATTTTAATGGCTGGAAAGTAATCGTTAATGTGACTGACTTAGGTTTGAAAGATGAATAGAAAATTCTTAACCTCACAGCACCTATAACTGATGTAGGGTGGGCTAGTACCAGCAAAGGACGCATACGACAGAAATTACCACAAAGGGTGGTTAACTTGCGCCCTGGGGTTATAGGTCCAACCAAGTCGAGTTAGTCATCAGAGGCCAGTTATAGGAGGCTAAAGTAGGCACAGGAGGAGTTTTGACCAGGATGGGAGTAGCTTTGTCTAGATGGATGTTAATGGCATCCTCAGGGAAGTTCCAGATGAATACAAAGCTATGAATCAAATATGTGAAGGCTTTAACACTACATTATTTTGGTGGTTGACAATAAATAAAAATGTGGATTGGATTAATAACATTTTTATAATCAACAGAGATTAATGAATGAAACCGGGGATGCAGAAAGAGGTTCTCTGACCAATTATCCGCCACCTCCCTCATGACCTGGTAAAATAGACTGACTCTTGATATGTTATTGGCAGAAGAGGGCGGTGTAGGTAGAATGATTAGGTTCATTGCTGCACGTACATTCCTGATAACACAGCTCATGTTCGGGAAATGGAAAGGTGTTGTAAGAACTGTATTATGGGCTGCTTTCACCAGTATGAGTGTGTTGATATTGTGTGATTGATGAGTATATGCCAAGTATGAAAGGTTTAATCACCAGGACTCTAGAGAAATCGATGACGCAGCAGATGGTGAGATATGGACCGATTCCACGCTCCGACCAGTGGGATGGCGAATACGGGCCTCCAGGCCTGGAAGATGGCTCCATTTCTTTTAACCTGTTGGGGATAGGGGGCAGTATTTGCACGGCCGGATAAAAAACGTACCCGATTTAATCTGGTTACTACTCCTGCCCAGTAACTAGAATATGCATATAATTGTTTGATTTGGATAGAAAACACCCTAAAGTTTCTAAAACTGTTTGAATGGTGTCTGTGAGTATAACAGAACTCATTTGGCAGGCCAAAACCTGAGAAGATTCCAAACAGGAAGCGCCCTCTCTGACCATTTCTTGGCCTTCTTGATCATCTCTATCCAAAACAGGGGATCTCTGGCATAACGTGACATTTTCTAACGCTCCCATAGGCTCTCAGAAGGCGCCAGAACGTTGAATGATGACTTTGCAGGCCATGGCTGAAAAACAGTAGCGCATTTGGTAAGTGGTCGATCTGAGAACAATGAGACTGGGGCGCGCGTGCACGAGACGACTCCATGTTTTCATTTTCAGTCTTTGAACGAAAACAACGACTCCCGGTCGGAATGTTATCGCTTTTTTATGAGAAAAATAGCATAAAAATTGATTTTAAACAGCGTTTGACATGCTTCGAAGTACGGTAATGGAATATTTTGAAGATTTTTGTCACGAAACGCGCCTGGCGCATCACCCTTCTTTACCCTTCGGATAGTGTCTTGAACGCACGAACAAAACGCCGCTATTTGGATATAACTATGGATTATTTGGAACCAAACCAATATTTGTTATTGAAGTAGAAGTCCTGGGAGTGCATTCTGACGAAGAACAGCAAAGGTAATCCAATTTTTCTTATAGCAAATCTGAGTTTGGTGAGTACCAAACTTGGTGGGTGTCAAAATAGCTAGCCAGAATATTGCAAAATGTGCTTTCACCGAAAAGCTATTTTAAAATCGGACACCGCGATTGCATAAAGGAGTTCTGTATCTATAATTCTTAAAATAATTGTTATGTTTTTTGTGAACGTTTATCGTGAGTAATTTAGTAAATTCACCGGAAGTGTTCGGTGGGAATGCTAGTTCTGAACGTCACATGCTAATGTAAAAAGCTGTTTTTTGATATAAATATGAACTTGATTGATCAAAACATGCATGTATTGTATAACATAATGTCCTAGGAGTGTCATCTGATGAAGATCATCAAAGGTTAGTGCTGCATTTAGCTGTGGTTTTGGTTGTGTGACATTATATGCTAGCTTGAAAAATGGGTGTCTGATTATTTCTGGCTGGGTACTCTGCTGACATAATCTAATGTTTTGCTTTCATTGGAAAGCCTTTTTGAAATCGGACAGTGTGGTTACATTAACCTCTTACATCTAGACGTTCCGCTAGTGGAACACCTGGTCCAATATCCAATGATAGGGCGTGGCGCGAATTACAAATTCCTCAAAAATACAAAAACTTCAATTTTTCAAACATATGACTATTTCACAGCATTTTAAAGACAAGACTCTCCTTTATCTAACCACACTGTCCGATTTCAAAAAGGCTTTACAGCGAAAGCAAAAATTTAGATTATGTCAGCAGAGTACCCAGCCAGAAATAATCAGACACCCATTTTTTAAGCTAGCATATAATGTCACAAAAAACAAAACCACAGCTAAATGCAGCACTAACCTTTGATGATCTTCATCAGATGACACACCTAGGACATTATGTTATACAATACATGCATGTTTTGTTCAATCAAGTTCATATTTATATCAAAAACCAGCTTTTTACATTAGCATGTGACGTTCAGAACGAGCATACCCCCCGCAAACCTCCGGTGAATTTACTAAATTACTCACGATAAACGTTCACAAAAAACATAACAATTATTTTAAGAATTATAGATACAGAACTCCTCTATGCAATCGAGGTGTCCGATTTTAAAATAGCTTTTCGGTGAAAGCACATTTTGCAATATTCTGAGTAGATAGCCCAGCCATCACGGCTAGCTATTTAGACACCCACCAAGTTTAGCCCTGACCAAAGTCAGATTTACTATTAGAAAAGTTTGATTACCTTTGGTGTTCTTCGTCAGAATGCACTCCCAGGACTGCTACTTCAATAACAAATGTTGGTTTGGTTCAAAATAATCCATAGTTATATCCAAACAGCGGCATTTTGTTCGTGCGTTCAAGACACTATCCGAAGTGTAAATAAGGGTCACGAGCATGGCGCATTTCGTGACAAAAGATTTCAAAATATTCCATTACCGTACTTCGAAGCATGTCAACTGCTGTTTAAAATCAATTTTTATGCAATTTTTCTCATAAAAAAGCGATAATATTCCGACCGGGAATCTGCGTTTAGGTAAACAGACGAAAGAAAACAAAGCATGGGGTCGACTCAGGCACGAGCCTGAGTCTCACAGTACTGTGACCAGCCACTATCCAAACGCGCTACTTTTTTTCAGCCAGAGCCTGCAAAGCCACGATTCAGCTTTTTGCCACCTTCTGAGAGCCCATGGGAGCCGTAGGAAGTGTCACGTAACAGCAGAGATCCCCTGTAATGGATAGAGATAATCAAGAAGGGCAAGAAATTGTCAGACAGGGCACTTCCTGCATGGAATCTTCTCAGGTTTTGGCCTGCCAAATGAGTTCTGTTATACTCACAGACACCATTCAAACAGTTTTAGATACTTTGGAGTGTTTTCTATCCAAAGCTAATAATTATATGCATATTCTAGTTTCTGGGCAGGAGTAATAATCAGATTAAATCGGGTACGTTTTTTTATCCGGCTGTGAAAATACTGCCCCCTAGCCATAACAGGTTAACGAGAGTATTGTCTTTAAAATGGTGTAAAATAGTCATATGTTTGAGAAATTGAAGTAATAGCATTTCTAAGGTATTTGAATAACGCGCCACAGGATTCCACTGGCTGTTACGTAGGTGGGACGATTTCGTCCCGCCGACCCTAGAGAGGTTAATCTAATCACACTGTCCGATTTCAAAAAGGCTTTACAACGAAAGAAAAACATTAGATTATGTCAGCAGAGTACCCAGCCAGAAATAATCAGACACCCATTTTTCAAGCTAGCATATAATGTCACAAAAACCAAAACCACAGCTAAATGCAGCACTAACCTTTGATGACCTTCATCAGATGACACTCCTAGGACATTATGTTATACAATACATGCATGTTTTGTTCAATCAAGTTCATATTTATATCAAAAACCAGCTTTTTACATTAGCATGTGACGTTCAGAACTAGCATTCCCACCGAACACTTCCGGTGAATTTACTAAATTACTCACGATAAACGTTCACAAAAAACATAATTATTTTAAGAATTATAGATACAGAACTCCTTTATGCAATCGCGGTGTCCGATTTTAAAATAGCTTTTCGGTGAAAGCACATTTTGCAATATTCTGAGTAGATAGCCCGGCCATCACAGGCTAGCTATTTTGACACCCACCAAGTTTGGTACTCACCAAACTCAGATTTACTATAAGAAAAAATGGATTACCTTTGCTGTTCTTCGTCAGAATGCACTCCCAAGACTTCTACTTCAACAACAAATGTTGGTTTAGTTCCAAATAATCCATAGTTATATCCAAATAGCGGCGTTTTGTTAGTGCGTTCAAGACACTATCCGAAGGGTGACGCGCCGGCGCATATTGTGACAAAAAATTCAAAATATTCCATTACTGTACTTCGAAGCATGTCAAACGCTGTTTAAAATCAATTTTTATGCGATTTTTCTCGTAAAATAGCGATAATATTCCGACCGGGAGAAGTTGTTTTCGTTCAAAGACTCAAAGAAGAAAATGGACTCTTCACGTGCACGCCCGTCTCATTGTTCTCAGATCGACCACTTACCAAATGCGCTACTGTTTTTCAGCCAGTAACTGCAGAGTCATCATTCAACGTTCTGGCGCCTTCTGAGAGCCTATGGGAGCGTTAGAAAGTGTCACGTTACAGCAGAGATCCTCTGTTTTGGATAGAGATGACAAAGAAGGCCAAGAAATGGTCAGAGAGGGCACTTCCTGTTAGGAATCTTCTCAGGTTTTGGCCTGCCATATGAATTCTGTTATACTCACAGACACCATTCAAACAGTTTTAGAAACTTTAGGGTGTTTTCTATCCAAATCAAACAATTATATGCATATTCTAGTTACTGGGCAGGAGTAGTAACCAGATTAAATCGTGTACGTTTTTTATCCGGACGTGCAAATACTGCCCCCTATCCCCAACAGGTTAGTCTGTCTCTCACTGTTCAAATAAACCTACCATTAAAATAATAGACTGATAATTTCTTTGTCAGTGGGCAAATGTACAAAATCAGCAGGGGATCAAATACTTTTTTTCCTCACTGTAATTTTCTTTCCTCATGATGCCATCTATGTTGTGAAGTGCACCAGTCCCTCCTGCAGCAAAGCACCCCCACAACATGATGCTGCCACCCCCGTGCTTCACGGTTGGGATGGTGTTCTTCGGTCATTATTGCCAAACAGTTCTATTTTTGTTACATCAGACCAGAGGACATATCTCCAAAAAGTACGATCTTTGTCTCAATGTGCAGTTGCAAACAGTAATCTGTCTTTTTTTATGGCAGTTTTGGAGTAGTGGCTTCTTCCTTGCTGAGCGGCCTTTCAGGTTATGTAGATATATAGCACTCGTTTTACTGTGGATATAGATACCTTTGTACCTGTTTCCTCCAGCATCATCACAAGGTCTTTTGCCGTTGTTCTGGGATTGATTTGCACTTTTCACACCAAAGTACGTTCATCTCTAAGAGACAGAACGCGTCTCCTTCCTGAGCGGTATGACGGCTGCGTGGTCACATTGTGTTTATACTTGCGTAGTATTGTTTGTACAGATGAACGTGGTACCTCCAAACGTTTGGAAATTGCTCCCAAGGATGAACCAGACTTGTGGAGGTCTACAATTTTTTTCTGAGGTCTTGGCTGATTTCTTTTGATTTTCCCATGTCAAGAAAAGAGACACTGAGTTTGAAGGTAGGCTTTGAAATACATCCACAGGTACACCTCCAATTGACTCAAATTATGTCAATTAGCCTATCAGAAGCTTCTAAAGCCATGACATCATTTTCCGGAATTTTCCAAGCTGTTTAAAGGCACAGTCAACTTAGTGTATGTAAACTTCTGACCCACTGGAATTGTGATACATGTGAATTATAAGTGAAATGATCTGTCTGTAAACTATTTTAGGAAAAATTACTTGTGTCATGCACAAAGTAGATGTCCTAACCGACTTGCCAAAACTATAGTGTGTTAACAAGACATTTGTGGAGTGGTTGAAAAACGAGTTTTGATGACTCCAACCTAAGTGTATGTAAACTTCCGACTTCAACTGTAACTCTCCTATAGAACTCTACCAAATGCAAGCCATGAATATAACTCTGACAGAATTATTCAATAGAAGTCTCCTATAGAACTCTACCACCACAGGACTTTCCGACAGAACTCTCCTATAGAACTCTCCCACCAATTGACTCTCCTATAGAACTCTACCAAATCCAACCCATGAATATAACTCTCCTATAGAATTATCCAATAGAAGTATCCTATAGAACCCACCACAAAACTCCCATATAACTCTCCCACCACATAACTCTCCTATAGAACTCTCCCACCACATAACTGAAACAGACAGTAACAGACATTCTGGAAGGTAACAGACAATCAACAGAGTTACAGACATTCTGGATGGTAACAGACAGTCAACAGACATTCTGGGATGGTAACAGACAGCCAACAGAGTAACAGACATTCTGGATGGTAACAGACAGTCACAAACATTTTGGATGTTAACAGTCAACAGACATTCCTTTGTTTTTACACTGCTGCTACTCGCTGTGTATTACCTATGCAGTCACTTTACCCCTACCTACATGTACATATTATCTCGACTAACCTGTACCCCTGTATATTATCTCTGTACCCCCTGTATATAGCCTCGTTATTGTCATTTTATTGTGTTACTTTTTATTATTTTTTGGTAAATATTTTCTTAACTTTATTTCTTGAACTGCATTGTTTGTTAAGGGTTGTAAGTAAGCATTTCACAGTAAGTTCTACACCGGTTGTAATCGGTGCATGTGACAAATACAATTTGATTTGTAACAGACATTCTGCATGGTAACAGACAGTAACAAACATTCTGGGCAGAGTAACAACAGACAGAGTCATCAGGTCAGTTATTATGGAGTCTGTTTATTGTTGTGTCTGAAACTAGACCAGACAAGGCGTAGTGATAAGTAATATAAAAGGCATTGTGAGCCCAGCAGTTAGTTTAGGATCCTTCCACAGGCACAGGGTGTGGAGTGTTTGTGTGTGTCAGTACAGTTACTCTGGTCCGGTCTCAGTCTCTAGTTCCTCTGATACAGACGACTCATTGAGCTCAGCAATCAATGAACAGTCTTCGTTTATAGTGACCAATGGGAGGTCCTTGTTGGGGTTGACCAACGGTGTCTCGTCGTTGCTCTCAGCCAACGGGGACTCGTGATTGGATGCAGAGTGTGTTGTTAGGGAGATGGAGTTGGCTCCTCCCTCTGGACTCATGTCCCAGTCCTGATCTGCAGGCTGAGGTAGACTGGCTAGGAGCTCCTACACACACACACACACACACACACACACACACACACACAGTCAGAAACACACTATTCTGTTTCGAAATTATTGTGTGTATAAGTGAGATTGTGTGTCTGTCCAGGTTGTTGGTCCGTACAGCAGTCAGAAGATGATTGTGTGTGTGTACCTGTTGTCTGTCCAGGTTGTTGGTCCGTACAGCGGTCAGAAGATTGTGTGTGTGTGTACCTGTTGTCTGTCCAGGTTGTTGGTCCGTACAGCAGTCAGAAGACTCTTGGTGAAGGTCTCCAACTCATAATATCTCTGATTCTGATTCTCTAGTTGGCTCTCCAGATACTGCACCTCCTCAAGCTGAAACACACACACACACACACACACATGGCATACTGGCCTATACACATCATGGTATGGCTGTGCGTGTGCGTGTGTGTGTGCGTGTGTGTTCCATCACCTTAAACTCCAGGAGGTTCTGCATGTTTTCCATATCAGATCCGACCATCTCAACACCACCATCATCATCATCATCATCATCATCAACCACCTCTATCTTCTGTTAGGAAACACAACCCTATACAATCAGTGGCTAAATCTGTCAGGAAACGCAACCCTATACAATCAGTGGCTAAATCTGTCAGGAAACACAATGTGTATATACTGTGCTAGTGTATCTCTAGTTTAATAACAGTGTACTGTATTAGTGTATCTCACTAGTGTGATAACAGTGTATCTCACTAGTGTATCTCTAGTGTAATAAAAGTTTCTCTAGTGTAATAACTGTAGTGTACAAGCGTATCTAGTGTAATAACAGTGTATTGTACTAGTGTATGTAGTGTAATAACTGTAATGTATCACCAGTGTAATAAGTGTATCTCTAGTGTAATAACAGTTTATATCTAGTGTAATAACAGTGTAGTATACTAGCGTATCTAGTGTAATAACTGTAGTGTACTAGCATATCTAGTGTAATAACTGTAGTGTACTATCGTATCTAGTGTAATAACAGCGAAGTGTACTAGCGTAATAACAGTTTATCTAGTGTAATAAGTGTATCTCTAGTGTAATAACAGTTTATATCTAGTGTAGTAACAGTGTAGTGTACTAGCGTATCTAGTGTAATAACTGTAGTGTACTAGCGTATCTAGTGTAATAACTGTAGTGTACTAGTGTAATAACAGTGTAGTGTACTAGCGTATCTAGTGTAATAACAGTGTACTGTACTAGTGTATCTAGTGTAATAACAGTGTAGTGTACTAGCGTATCTAGTGTAATAACAGTGTCGTGCACTAGTGTCTCTAGTGTAATAACTGTAGTGTACTAGCATCTAGTGTAATAACAGTGTAGTGAACTAGCGTATCTAGTGTAGTAACAGTGTAGTGTTCTAGCGTATCTAGTGTAGTGTATCTAGTGTAATAACAGTGTAGTGTACTAGCGTATCTAGTGTAATAAGTGTCGTGCACTAGTGTCTCTAGTGTAATAACAGTGTAGTGAACTAGCGTATCTAGTGTAGTAACAGTGTAGTGTTCTAGCGTATCTAGTGTAGTGTATCTAGTGTAATAACAGTGTAGTGTACTAGCGTATCTAGTGTAATAACAGTGTAGTGTACTAGCATATCTAGTGTAGTAAATCTAGTGTAATAACAGTAGTGTACTAGCGTATCTAGTGTAGTAACAGTGTAGTGTATCTAGTGTAGTAACAGTGTAGTGTATCTAGTGTAGTAACAGTGTAGTGTATCTAGTGTAATAACTGTGTAGTGTATCTAGTGTACTAACAGTATAGTGTACTAGCGTATCTAGTGTAATAACTGTGTAGTGTACTAGCGTAATAACAGTGAATTGTACTAGCATCTCTAGTGTAATAACAGTGTAGTGTACTAGTGTAATAACTAGTGTACTAGCGTATCTAGTGTAATAGTTTATAACTAGTGTAGTAACAGTGTAGCCTATCTAGTGTAGTAACAGTGTAGTGTACTAGCGTATCTAGTGAAGTAACAGTGTAGTGTACTAGCGTATCTAGTGTAGTAACAATGTAGTGTATCTAGTGTAGCTAGTGTAGTAAATCTAGTGTAATAACTGTAGTGTATCTAGTGTAGTAAATCTAGTGTAGTAACAGTGTAGTGTACTAGCGTATCTAGTGTAGTAACAGTGTAGTGTACTAGTGTAATAACTGTAGTGTACTAGTGTAATAACTGTAGTGTATCTAGTGTACTAACAGTGTAGTGTACTAGCGTATCTAGTGTAATAACTGTAGTGTAATAACTGTAGTGTACTAGTGTAATAACTGTAGTGTATCAAGTGTAGTAACTGCGTAGTGTACTAGCATAATAAGTGTAGTGCACTAGTGCCTCTAGTGTAGTAAATCTAGTGCAGTAACAGTGTAGTGTACTAGTGTAATAACAGTGTATCTAGTGTAATAAGTGTAGTGTACTAGCGTCTCTAGTGTAATAACTGTAGTGTACTAGCGTAATAACTAGTGTACTAGCATAACTGTATCTAGTGTAATAACAGTGTAGTGTACTAGCGTCTCTAGTGTAATAACTAGTATACTAGCATCTAGTGTAATAACAGTTTCTCTAGTGTAAAAACTGCAGTGTACTAGCGTAATAACGGTATTTAGTGTAATAACTGTAGTGTACTAGCGTAATAACTGTATCTAGTGTAATAACTGTAGTACCACGTTGTGAGCCATGGGAGCGCTGCTGCTGTCCTCTACTCCATTCTCTTCTTCTCTCTGGTACGAATCACTGGTCCCATCTAAAACAACAACACTGTTACACTGGACACTGCTACTGGGGGAGGGTGTGTGTGTGTGTGTGTGTGTGTGTGCGCGAGCGCGTCTCACCCTCGGACAGACAGAAGGATGCTCCATCGTTTAGGTTGTCTCCCAACTCTGGCGTTCCAAGCCCCTCCCCATCGGAACTCAGCGCAGAGGGAGACTCCTCCCCTTCCTGTGATGTCAGGAACACGGCCGGCCCACCTTTAGGGGACGGGATCTCAATGCCCATCAGACGGTACTTCCTCCTCCGGTTCCCGATCCACGTCTGTCAAACAAACACACAGCACAACATATAATATACTGTTAAGAACCAGGTCTGTCAAACAATTAATCAATTAATTGCAAAGTCCCTCCTTGCCATGCAAATTAACTGAATCTCAAAAAAACATTTCCACTGCATTTCAGCCCTGCCACAAAAGGACCAGCTGACATCATGTCAGTGATTCTCTCGTTAACACAGGTGTGAGTGTTGACGAGGACAAGGCTGGAGATCACTCTGTCATGCTGATTGAGTTTGAATAACAGACTGGAAGCTTCAAAATGAGGGTGGTGCTTGGAATCATTGGTCTTCCTCTGTCAACCATGGTTACCTGCAAGGAAACACGTGCTGTCATCATTGCTTTGCACAAAAAGGGCTTCACAGGCAAGGATATTGCTGCCAGTAAGATTGCACCTAAATCAACCATTTATCGGATCATCAAGAACTTCAAGGAGAGCGGTTCAATTGTTGTGAAGAAGTCTTCAGGGCGCCCAAGAAAGTCCAGCAAGCGCCAGGACCGTCTCCTAAAGTTGATTCAGCTGCGGGATCGGGGCACCACCAGTACAGAGCTTGGTCAGGAATGGCAACAGGCAGATGTGAGTGCATCTGCACGCACAGTGAGGCGTAGACTTTTGGAGGATGGCCTAGTGTCAAGAAGGGCAGCAAAGAAGCCACTTCTCTACAGGAAAAACATCAGGGACAGACTGATATTCTGCAAAAGGTACAGGGATTGGATTGCTGAGAACTGGGGTAAAGTCATTTTCTCTGATGAATCCCCTTTCCGATTGTTTGGGGCACCCGGAAAAAAGCTTGTCCGGAGAAGACAAGGTGAGCGCTACCATCAGTCCTGTGTCATGCCAACAGTAAAGCATCCTGAGACCATTCATGTGTGGGTTTGCTTCTCAGCCAAGGGAGTGGGCTCACTCACAATTTTGCCTAAGAACACAGCCATGAATAAAGAATGGTACCAACACTTCCTCCTAGAACAACTTCTCCCAACCATCCAGGAAGTTTGGTGGCGAAAATGCTTTTTCCAGCATGATGGAGCACCTTGCCATAAGGCAAAAGTGATAACTAAGTGGCTCGGGGAACAAAACATTGATGTTTTGGGTCCATGGCCAGGAAACCCCCCAGACCTTAATCCCATTGAGAACTTGTGGTCAAATCCTCAAGAGGCCGGTGGACAAACAAAAACCTACAAATTCTGACAAACTCCCAAGCATTGATTATGCAAGAATGGGCTGCCATCAGTCAGGATGTGGCCCAGAAGTTAATTGACAGCATGCCAGGGCGGATTGCAGAGGTCTTGAAAAAGAAGGGTCAACAGTGCAAATATTGACTCTTTGCATCAACTTCATGTAATTGTCAATAAAAGCCTTTGACACTTATGAAATGCTTGTAATTATACTTCGGTATTCCATAGTAACATCTGACAAAAATATCTAAAGACACTGAAGCAGCAAACTTTGTGGAAATTAATATTTGCGTCATTCTCAAAACTTTTGGCCAGGACTGAACACTCAATTAGTATTTAGTAGCATTGCCTTTAAATTGTTTAACTTGGGTCAAACGTTTCGGGTAGCCTTCCACAAGCTTCCCACAATAAATTGGGTGAATTTTGGCCCATTCCTCCTGACAGAGCTGGTGTAACTGAGTCAGGTTTGTAGGCCTCAATGCTGGCACACACTTTTTCAGTTCTGCCCACAAATCTTCTATAGGATTGAGGTCAGGGCTTTGTGATGGCCACTCCAATACCTTGACTTTGTTGTCCTTAAGCCATTTTGCCACAACTTTGAAAGAATGCTTGGGGTCATTGTCCATTTGGAAGACCCGTTTGAGACCAAGCTTTAACTTCCTGACTGATGTCTTGAGATGTTGCTTCAATATATCCACTTAAATCTTCTTTCCTCATGATGCCATCTATTTTGTGAAGTGCACCAGTCCCTCCTGCAGCAAAGCACCCCCACAACATGATGCTGCCCCCCCGTGCTTCACGGTTAGGATGGTGTTCTTTGGCTTGCAAGCCTCCCCCTTTTTCCTCCAAAAATAGCGATGGTCATTATTGCCAAACAATTCTATTTTTGTTTCATCAGACCAGAGGACATTTCTCCAAAAAGTACGATCTTTGTCCCCATGTGCAGTTGCAAACCGTAGTCTGGCTTTTTTATGGCGGTTTTGGATCAATGGCTTCTTCCTTGCTGAGCGGCCTTTCAGGTTATGTCGATATATAGCACTCGTTTTACTGTGGATATAGATACTTTTGTACCTGTTTCCTCCAGTATCATAACAAGGTCTTTTGCCGTTGTTCTGGGATTGATTTGCACTTTTCACACCAAAGTACGTTCATCTCTAAGAGACAGAACGCGTCTCCTTCCTGAGCGGTATGACGGCTGCGTGGTCGCATGGTGTTTATACTTGCGTACTATTGTTTGTACAGATGAACGTGGTACCTTCAAACGTTTGGAAATTGCTCCCAAGGACGAACCAGACTTGTGTAGGTCTACAATTTTTTTTCTGAGGTCTTGGCTGATTTCTTTAGATTTTCCCATGATGTCAAGAAAAGAGGCACTGAGTTTGAAGGTAGGCTTTGAAATACATCCACAGGTACACCTCCAATTGACTCAAATGATGTCAATTAGCCTATCAGAAGCTTCTAAAGCCATGACATCATTTTCTGGAATTTTCCAAGCTGTTTAAAGGCACAATCAACTTAGTGTATGTAAACTTCTGACCCACTGGAATTGTGATACATGTGAACTATAAGTGAAATCTGTCTGTAAACAATTTTTGGAAAAATTACTTGTGTCATGCACAAAGTAGATGTCCTAACCAACTTGCCAAAACTATAGTTTGTTAACAAGAAATTTGTGGAGTGGTTGAAAAACGAGTTTTAATGAATCCAACCTAAGTGGATGTAAACTTCCGACTTCAACTGTATGTCCAACGCTTCATCAGGGTATAATGACAAACACTGCGGGATGACTCATTTATATAGTGTCAAAAGACACACACAGGTGTCTGTAATCATGGCCGGGTGTGGCCTGATATCATTGGTTAATTCTCATATATTAAAATAGCATACAAAAAAACTAATGGATAGCGTATGATCATAGATACAATTTGGCTACATAAGCCTATAAACATTTACAACAGCAAAATCACAATAATCACAAGAATGGCTTCAGATCAAAGTCTACGTTGAGACCGAAGGGAGCAAGGGTCTTTAAATTAAAGATCCAGGCAGCCTCTCGTTTTAACAATAAATTGTCGAGGTCACCCCCGTCTGTCAACGTTGGACATAAATATTTTTGCATCTGAGCTCCTAGAGTGTGCGACTCTCCTTAATTATTCTAAGTGTTCCACTCCGCTAGCCAGCACCTCGCCTATATAGGTGTGCGTTTCTTTCGCCTCTACATCAAACTCATCACAACATATAATATACTGTTAAGATCCACGTCTGTCAATCAAACACAACTACTGTTAATATTGAGGGAGTGTGTGATTGGCTGATACAGATGAGAGGAAGCCTCTGATTGGTTGCTACCTTGACTATCTCAGTGTCTACGTTGAGCTGATTGGCTGCTGCGTTGATCTTCTCTCTGCAGACAGAACCCAGACTGGTCATCCCTCGGTCCCAGTACCGCTTCAACTGGCTCAGGTCCACATCACTGAACTGGGTCCTGTCCTGTAGCTACACACACACACTATACATTATAGACACATGAAAGATAATGGAACAGTATAGATGGTCTGATGGTGACAGTGCTCTAATCTCCAAAAGACTGCTAGATGAAGACTTACAGTTCTCTTCCTGGAGTTACTGATGAGCCACGGAGCAGAGGGACTGACTGGAACCTAGACAGGGGAGGAGAAGACGAGAGGAGGAAGGAGGAGAGGGGAGGAGACGAGAAGAGGAAAGATGAGAAGAGATGAGAAGAGGAAAAGAGAGGAGGAAGGAGGAGAGGGGAGGAGACGAGAAGAGGAAAGAGGAGGAGGGGACGAGAAGAGGAAAGAGGAGAAGAGAGGAGGAGAGTTACTGATGAGCAATGGAGCTGAAAGGCTGACTGGAACCTAGACAGATAACAGCAGAGGACTGCATGTACAGAACAGTAGTAAACTGTTTCAGTAAAGTTATTCCTATCCCCTACCTGTATGCTGGGTCCTACAATAGGTGAGATCTGTAGTGTTGTAGTAACTGGGTAGAATTAGTAGTAGTATTAACCCCTACCTGTATGCTGGGTCCTACAATAGCTGAGATCTGTAGTGTTGTAGTAACTGGGTAGTAGTAGTAGTAGTAGTAGTAGTAGTAGTAGCATTAACTCCTACCTGTATACTAGGGGAGGTCTGTAGTGTTGTAGTAACTGGGTAGTAGTAGTAGTAGTATTAACCCCTACCTGTATACTAGCAGAGGTCTGTAGTGTTGTACTAACTGGGTAGCTGTCCCGAGGGTATGGACCAGGCCTGGAGCTGCTCAGGACCAGGGAGGGGGATGGGAGGATTCTCTCCCCAGATCCCTCTCCCCTGCTGGGGCTGTCCCTCACCCCCTGGCCTCTCTGGAGGTCCCCATGGGCCGTGGCAGCCATGTTGGATAACTCTTCCTCCCTCCGCCACTCATCCTCTTCATCACCCGTCTCCATGGCAATAGAGAGGCAACCAATAGCGTCCGAGGGGTGGGGAGTCTGTCTGTGTTTCTCCAGCCTGCTCCTATCAGAAGGCTGTCCTTGTCCTATTTCCTCCCCTTCCCCCCTCTCTGATAGGCTGAAAACCTGATGAATGCGGGGGGAGTGGTCTGAAGGGGGAGGGATGGGGTGAGGAGGGGGGGAGGGACGGGGCCTGGGGAGATGAGGTGGGAGAGTCTGGTGGTTGGAGCGAGGCCTGGGCTGGGGCTGGGATGGAGAGGGCCAGGGGCCAGACTGGAGAGAACCATACTGTCTAGCCCAGCTACGAGGGACCCCCCCTCCTACCCCAGCCCCTCCTGCTGCCTCCCCGGCCCTGGCCCCACTTGTGGGGAAACCCACCCTCTTGGACAGGCTGTTGATGGGGGGGCCGGGGGGTGAGGAGGAGGGGGGTGAGGAGAGGGAGGGGGAAGAGGAGAGGGAGGGGGTTTTATAGCGAGGAAGTGGCAAGGTACCTAATCTGGAGTGGAGCTGGAGAGGGGAGGAGACAGAACTGTTCCTCCTGTGTTGTGATTGGTTAAGCAGAGTTTGATGGACATGTGCAGGCAGCTCAGAGTCAGAAGGGAGGGGCTTAACAGTGGGCCGGGAACTAGAGGCAGAGCCTAGAGAGTAAATCCCAGTCAGGATGACATCATTGTTGTTGTTGACAGAGCTAAGCGGAGAGGAGGAAGAAGAGGAGGAGGAGGAAGGGAGGAGATGGGAGGAGCCTCTCTGGATGTTCCGAGCCGCCGCCATCTCCGCTGTCAGCATGGCGCCCGCAACTAAAGCCCCGCCTGCTAGCGTGTGATTGGACAGAGCTACCCCAGCCACGCCGTGATTGGACAGAACTCCCCCAACCATGCTGTGATTCGATAAGGATAAGGAGTGGGATACGCCCGCATTCTGGTCATTCCTCGAGGCCAGCTTCCGTCTCTTGTTCCCCACCCAGGTCTGGAGAGAGACAGAGACATAGTTAACACTACCACTGCTACAACATCACCCAGGTCTGGAGAGACAGACAGACATAGTTAACACCACTACTACAGTAACCCTAACCCAGACAGACACATAGTTAACACCACTATTACTACAACAGTAACCCTAACCCAGACAGACACATAGTTAACTATTACTACTACAGTAACCCTAACCCAGACAGACACATAGTTAACTATTACTACAACAGTAACCCTAACCCAGACAGACACATGGTTAACTACTACTACAACAGTAACCCTAACCCAGACAGACACATAGTTTACTACTACTACTACAGTAACCCTAACCCAGACAGACACATAGTTAACACCACTACTACTACTACTACAGTAACCCTAACCCAGACAGACACATAGTTAACACCACTATTACTACAACAGTAACCCTAACCCAGACAGACACATAGTTAACTACTACTACAGTAACCCTAACCCAGACAGACACATAGTTAACTACTACTACAGTAACCCTAACCCAGACAGACACATAGTTAACACCACTACAACAGTAACCCTAACCCAGACAGACACATAGTTAACTACTACTACAACAACATCAACCAGGTCTGGAGAGACAGCACGACTCTGATTATTAATAACATAGCTACTCGAGTTGCGGTTACCAAATTAGGGGTCACCTGATATGAAAATTGGGTCGTGGGAGAATTTCCCCCAAAATTTTAAAAAAAAAATATATATATATATATATATATAAAGTACCTGTCAAAAGTTTGGACACACCTACTCATTCCAGGGTTTTTCTTTATTTTTACTATTTTCTACATTGTAGAATAATAGTGAAGAAATCAAAACTATGAAATAACACATATGGAATCATGTAGTAACCAAAAAAGTGTTAGCAGTGTCGTTAACTATGCGTCTGTCTGTCTGTCTGTCTGTCTGACTCTCCAGACCTGGGTGATGTTGTTGTAGTGTTAACTATGTGTCTCTCTCCAGACCTGGGTGATGCTGTAGTAGTGTTAACTATGTGTCTCTCTCCAGACCTGGGTGATGTTGTAGTGGTGTTAACTATGTGTCTCTCTCCAGACCTGGGTGATGTTGTAGTAGTGTTAACTATGTGTCTCTCTCCAGACCTGGGTGATGTTGTAGTAGTGTTAACTATGTGTCTCTCTCCAGACCTGGGTGATGCTGTAGTAGTAGTAGTGTCGTTAACAATGTGTCTGTCTCTCATTAACTATGTGTCTGTCTCCAGACCTGGGTGATGTTGTTGTAGTAGTAGTGTCGTTAACTATGTGTCTGTCTGTCTCTCTCCAGACCTGGGTGATGTAGTAGTGTTCACTATGTGTCTCTCTCCAGATCTGGGTGATGTTGTAGTAGTGTTAACCTGTTAGGGCTAGGGGGCAGTATTGACACGGCCGGATAAAAAACGTACCCGATTTAATCCGGTTACTACTCCTGCCCAGTAACTAGAATATGCATATAATTATTGGCTTTGGATAGAAAACACCATAAAGTTTCTAAAACTGTTTGAATGGTGTCTGTGAGTATAACAGAACTCATATGGCAGGCCAAAACCTGAGAAGATTTCATGCAGGAAGTGGCCTGTCTGACAAGTTGTGTTTCATCTTGGCTCTTTTTATTGAAGACTGAGGATCTTTGCTATAACGTGACACTTCCTACGGCTCCCATAGGCTCTCAGAGCCCGGGAAAAAGCTGAACGATATCGAGGCAGCCTCTGGCTGAAACACATTATCGCTTTTGGCAAGTGGCCGATCAGAGTCCTATGGGCTTAGTGCCCGAGTGGGCTTAGTGCCCGAGTCGACCCTGTGCTTACTTTTCTTTCGTCTGTTTACCTAAACGCAGATTCCCGGTCGGAATATTATCGCTTTTTTATGAGAAAAATGGCATAAAAATTGATTTTAAACAGCGGTTGACATGCTTCGAAGTACGGTAATGGAATATTTAGAAATGTTTTGTCACGAATTGCGCCATGCTCGTCACCCTTATTTACCCTTTCGGATAGTGTCTTGAACGCACGAACAAAATGCCGCCATTTGGATATAACTATGGATTATTTGGGACCAAACCAACATTTGTTATTGAAGTAGAAGTCCTGGGAGTGCATTCTGACGAAGAACAGCAAAGGTAATAACATTTTTCTTATAGTAAATCTGACTTTGGTGAGTGCTAAACTTGCTGGGTGTCTAAATAGCTAGCCCTGTGATGCCGGGCTATCTACTGAGAATATTGCAAAATGTGCTTTCACCGAAAAGCTATTTTAAAATCGGACATATCGAGTGCATAAAGGAGTTCTGTATCTATAATTCTTAAAATAATTGTTATGTTTTTTGTGAACGTTTATCGTGAGTAATTTAGTAAATTCACCGGCAGTGTTCGGTGGGAATGCTAGTCACATGCTAATGTAAAAAGCTGTTTTTTGATATAAATATGAACTTGATTGAACAAAACATGCATGTATTGTATAACATAATGTCCTAGGGTTGTCATCTGATGAAGATCATCAAAGGTTAGTGCTGCATTTAGCTGTGGTTTGGGTTTATGTGACATTATATGCTAGCTTGAAAAATGGGTGTCTGATTATTTCTGGCTGGGTACTCTGCTGACATAATCTAATGTTTTGCTTTCGTTGTAAAGCCTTTTTGAAATCGGACAGTGTGGTTAGATTAACGAGAGTCTTGTCTTTAAAATGGTGTAAAATAGTCATATGTTTGAAAAATTGAAGTTTTTGCATTTTTGAGGTATTTGAATATCGCGCCACGGGATTACACTGGCTGTAATCCCGTGGCGCGATATTCAAATACCTCAAAAATGCAAAAACTTCAATTTTAGCCCATAGAGGTTAACTATTTCTTGAACTGCATTGTTGGTTAACCTCCCTGGGCAAGGTGGGACGCTTGCGAAATAGAAATACCTCAAAAATGCTATAACTTCAATTTCTCAAACATATGACTATTTTACACCATTTTAAAGAGAAGACTCTCGTTAATCTAACCACATTGTCTGATATCAAAAAGGCTTTACAGCGAAAGCAAAACATTAGATTATGTCAGGAGAGTACCCTGCCAAAAATAATCACCCACCATTTTCAAAGCAAGCATATATGTCACAAAAACCAAAACCACAGCTAAATCCAGCACTAACCTTTGATGATCTTCATCAGATGACACTCCTAGGACATTATGTTATACAATACATGCATGTTTTGTTCAATCAAGTTCATATTTATATAAAAAAACAGCTTTTTACATTAGCATGTGATGTTCAGAACTAGCATACCCACAGAAAACTTCCGGTGAATTTACTTAATTACTCACGATTAACGTTCACAAACTACATAAATTATTTTAAGAATTATAGATAAAGAACTCCTTTATGCAAACGCGGTGTCAGATTTTAAAATAGCTTTTCGGCGAAAGCACATTTTGCAATATTCTGAGTAGATAGCCCAGCCATCACGGCTAGCTATTTAGACACCCAAAATTGGATTACCTTTGCTGTTCTTCGTCAGAATGCACTCCCAGGACTTCTACTTCAACAACAAATGTTGTTTTGGTTCGAAATAATCCATAGTTATATCTAAATACCTCCGTTTTGTTCGTGCGTTCAGGTCAGTATCCGAAGGGTGACGCGCAAGTGCATTTCGTGACAAAAAAATTCAAAATATTCCATTACCGTACTTCGAAGCATGTCAAACGCTGTTTAAAATACATTTTTATGCGATTTTTCTCGTAAAATAGCGATAATATTCCAACCGGGCGACGTTGTATTCATCCAAAGAGAGAAAGAAAAACATGGAGAATTCACATGAACGCGCATCTCCAGTGTCACTGTTCTCAGTCTGACCACTCACAAAATCTCCTGCTGTTTTTCGCCCAGAGACTGGAGAGACATCATTCCACTTTCTGGCGCCTTTGAGAGCCTTAGAAAATGTCACGTTACAGCAGAGATGCTGTATTTTTGATAGAGATGCCGCAGAAGGAGAACAAATTGTCAGACAGGGCACTTCCTGTATAGAATCTTCTCAGGTTTTGGCCTGCCATATGAGTTCTGTTATACTCACAGACACCATTCAAACAGTTTTAGAAACTTTTGAGTGTTTTCTATCCAAATCTACTAATTATATGCATATTCTCGTTTCTTAGCAAGAGTAGTAACCAGTTTAAATCGGGTACATTTTTTATCCGGCCGTGCAAATACTGCCCCCTAGCCCCAACAGGTTAAGGGCTAAGTAAGCATTTCACGGTAAGGTCTACACCTGATGTATTCAGCATTTCACGGTAAGGTCTACACCTGATGTATTCAGCGAATATGACAAATAAAGTTTGATTTGATGTTAGTTGTAGTAGTAGTGTTAACTATGTTTGTCTGTCTCTGCAGACCTGGGTGATGTTGTAGTAGTGTTAACTATGTTTCTGTCTGTCTCTGCAGACCTGGGTGATGTTGTAGTAGTGTTAACTATGTTTCTGTCTGTCTCTGCAGACCTGGGTGGTGTTGTAGTAGTAGTAGTGTTAACTATGTTTCTGTCTGTCTCTGCAGACCTGGGTGATGTTGTAGTAGTGTTAACTATGTTTCTGTCTGTCTCTGCAGACCTGGGTGATGTTGTAATAGTGTTAACTATGTTTCTGTCTGTCTCTGCAGACCTGGGTGGTGTTGTAGTAGTAGTAGTGTTAACTATGTTTCTGTCTGTCTCTGCAGACCTGGGTGATGTTGTAGTAGTGTTAACTATGTTTCTGTCTGTCTCTGCAGACCTGGGTGATGTTGTAGTAGTGTTAACTATGTTTCTGTCTGTCTCTGCAGACCTGGGTGATGTTGTAGTAGTAGTAGTGTTAACTATGTGTCTCAGCTAGTGTGTTACTGTTAGAATGTTTTTATATTGACTGCCATAGTCCAATTGGCTGTAAAAAATGTTTTACATGGTTGGTTTCGCAAGATTTTTCAGATATCAAAATTGGGTTTTGGGCTGAAAAAGGTGTGGGAAACCTGCACTAGAGGATAACAGCTGATGGATAAATACCATGCATTAGGGGATAACAGCTGACGGATAAATACCCTGCATTAGAGGATAACAGCTGACGGATAAATAATAATAGGAGTGTATAGATATAGAGAATAGATCGTACCTGCATCATGCTGAATGTATAGATAGAGTGTAGATATAGAGAATAGATCGTACCTAGGGCCCTATAAAATCCACGATGCAGAGAACACAGAAAAAAAGTGGACTCGAAGTGGTTTAAGCATGGTTGTGGACTTAGAAAATGATAGAAAAACAACTACATTGGATGTTCTAAGTGTGATTGAGAGCAAAAACCTGAAAAAACTGGAGTAAACGGAATTTGGGAGAAAAAAAAAAACAACATGACCAGGCAAAACATTTACCGATTTTCTATGTCCCTACATACCCGCACCACACTGAAGTCCAGCTTGGTCTCCTGAGCACACTGAAGGATCAGCTGGAAGCAGCTCTTGCTCTGATTGGTCATCCCGTTGTCATAGTAGCTCTCCAGGACTCGCTGCTGCTCCAGTGTGAACACAGACCGCAGGTTCATCTGACGGAGACACGGCATTGGTCAATAAACTAGCCAATAAAAACAAGACAACATTGAGTTCACTAGCTCTTCCCTTCAATCACAAACGTGCTTCTAGTCTATACCCAGTCTGTATGTAGACCTATATAAACAGTGGACAAAACATGCTTCTAGTCTATACCCAGTCTGTATGTAGACCTATATAAACCATGTACAAAACATGCATGTAGTCTATACTCAGTCTGTATGTAGACCTATATACACTGTGGACAAAACATTGACATAGACTGACCAGGTGAAAGCTATGATCCCTTATTGATGTCACTTCTTAAATCCACTTTAAATCAGTGTAGGAGAGGAGACAGGTTAAAGAAGGATTTTTAAGCCTTGAGACATAGAACACCTTCCTAATATTGAGACACACACCGTTTGCCCTCAGAACTAGAGGTCGACCGATTATTCGGAATGGCCGATTTGAAGTTTTCATAACAATCGGTAATCGGTATTTTTGGCCACCGATTTTTACACCTTTATTTAACTAGGAAAGTCAGATTAAGAACACATTCTTATTTTCAATGATGGCCTAGGAACGGGGTTAACTGCCTTGTTCAGGGTGGATTCGGGGATTTGTTTTTGCAACCTTCTGGTTACTAGTCCAACGCTCTAACCACCTGCCTTACATTGCACTCCACGAGGAGCCTGCATGGCAGGCTGACTACCTGTTACGCGAGGGCAGCAAGAAGCCAAGGTAAGTTGCTAGCTAGCATTAAACTTATCTTATAAAAAACTATCAATCTTAACATAATCACTAGTTTATCTAACGTGTCCTGCGTTGCATATAATCCATGCGGTGCCTGTTAATTTCTCATCGAATCACAGCCTACTTCGACAAACGGGTGATGATTTAACAAGCGCATTTGCGAAAAAAAGCACTGACGTTGCACCAATGTACCTAACCATAAACATCAATGCCTTTCTTTAAAATCAATACACAAGTATATATTTTTAAACCTGCATATTTAGTTAATATTGCCTGCTAACATGAAATTGTGTCACTGCTCTTGCGTTCATTGCCTGGCTCGTTGCGAACTAATTTGCCAGACTTTTACCTAATTATGACATACCATTGAAGGTTGTGCAATGTAACAGGAATATTTAGACTTAGGGATGCCACCCGTTAGATAAAATACGGAACGGTTCCGTATTTCACTGAAAGAAAAAAACATTTTGTTTTCGAGATGATAGTTTCCGGATTCGACCATATTAATGACCTAAGGCTCGAATTTCTGTGTGTTTATTATATTATAATTAAGTCTATGATTTGATAGAGCAGTCTGACTGAGCGATGGTAGGCACCAGCAGGCTCGTAAGCATTCATTCAAACAGCACTTTAGTGTGTTTTGCCAGCAGTTCTTCGCAATGCATTGCACTGTTTATGACTTCAAGCCTGTCAACTCCCAAGATTAGGCTGGTGTAACCGATGTGAAATGGCTAGCTAGTTAGCGGGTGCGCGCTAATAGCGTTTCAAACGTCACTCGCTCTGAGACTTGGAGTAGTTGTTCCACTTCCTCTACATGGGTAACGCTGCTTCGAGGGTGGCTGTTGTCAATGTGTTCCTGGTTCGAGCCCAGGTAGGAGCGAGGAGAGGGACGGAAGCTATACTGTTACACTGGCAATACTAAAGTGCCTATATGAACATCCAATAGTCAAAGGTATATGAAATACAAATCGTATAGAGAGAAATAGTCCTATAATAACTACAACCTAAAACTTCTTACCTGGGAATATTGAAGACTCATGTTAAAAGGAACCACCAGCTTTCATAAGTTCCCATGTTCTGAGCAAGGAACTTAAACGTTAGCTTTCTTACATGGCACATATTGCACTTTTACTTTCTTCTCCAACACTTTGCTTTTGCATTATTTAAACCAAATTGAACATGTTTCATTATTTATTTGAGGCTAAATTTATTTTATTTATGTATTATATTAAGTTAAAATAAGTGTTCATTCAGTATTGTTGTAATTGTCATTATTACAAATAAAAATAATAAATAAAATCGTCCGATTAATCAGTAGCGGCTTTTTTGGTCCTCCAATAATCGGTATCGGCGTTGAAAAATCATAATCGGTCGACCTCTACTCAGAACAGCCTCAATTCATCTGGGTTTGGACTCTACAAGGTGTCGAAAGCATTCCACAGGGATGCTGGCCCATGTTGACTACAATCCTACCCACAGTTGTCAAGTTGGCTGGATGTCCTTTGGGTGGTGGACCATTCTTGATACACCCGGGAAACTGTTTAGCATGAAAAACCCAGCAGCGTTGCAGTTCTTGACTCAAACCGATGTGACTGGCACCTACTACCATACCCAGTTCAAAGGCACTTAAATATCTTGTCCATTCCCCCTCTGAATGACACACATACACAATCCATGTCTCAATTGTCTCAAGACTTAAAAGTCCTTCTTTAACCCGTCTCCACCCCTTCATCTACACAGATATAAGTGAAAATAACAAGTGACATCAAAAAGGGATCATAGCTTTCACCTGGATTCACCTTGTCGGTCTCATGGAAGGAGCAGTTTTGTACACTCAGTGTGTATATAATAGGTATATTAGAATATAAAGGCTAACTCATAGTCCAGCTGGTCTGATTTCTCTAGCCACAGTCTGTATGTATCCAAACAGTATATAATAGATATATTAGGCAACGCGGAGTCCAGCTGGTCTGGTAGTGGTTTCTCTACTTACCGTCTGCAGGCCTCGTTTCTCCTGCCATTCCTCCATACTGCTGCTACTGCAGGGGGGCAGATCAGCCATTCAGCAGAACCACGAGCAGGGCCAGGCCGGGGTGAGGTCTAGGCAGCAGGGCCAGACAGCAGATACCCTCTGTCCGTCCGTCTGTCAGGGGGTTATGGTGGTCTGGCTGCAGTACTGGTCATGCTAGCTCAGT
This sequence comes from Salmo salar, assembly GCF_965601325.2. NCBI lineage: Eukaryota > Metazoa > Chordata > Actinopteri > Salmoniformes > Salmonidae > Salmo > Salmo salar. Next base: position 112,890,819 of record NC_138299.1, read on the forward strand.
CTCCTGGGCTGCAGGGGCTGAGACATGGTGCGGCGTCTTTGTCTCTCTGAGGTTCTACAAGACACGAGAGTGTCATCAGTTAGAGTGGAATCAATGGAAACTTTATTAACCAGAACATCTCTGTTCAGCTTTTCCATCTTAGACTGCTTTATATGTTTATATTTAGAGTTGTCATATTTTTATAACATCTTCTTCTATGGTGGTGTGTTTCAATCAGAGAATGATAGAGGACTCCTCTTTTATCTGTCCCATTATGGTGTCTGTGTGGGCATGGGCAGCACCATTAAGGCCATCTCCATTTTGAAGTGGTACATTTTCTGCTTCTACTACTTCTATGACTTGGTAAACAAACTGAAAGGGTGCATACTGCCACCTAGAGTATGTTGTTTGAATAGGTATAAAGCCAAGGTTGGCGATTTACTGCCACCTGCAGTTAAAGAATGTTTGCTCACCACTATAATTCATTGGCTGATCCCTCCTGATGACATAAATGGAATTATGTGATCCTTCCTTAACCGATAGGAAGTCCCACCCAGTTGACTACCTAAAAATGGTGGAAGTCCTCAATGGCACTGCCCATGCAAAACTGGCTGTTGGGCGTTAGTGAGCTCTATCAATTAAATTTCAAAATATGGGCTTTTATTGGCATGGGAAACATATGTTTACATTGCCAAAGCAAGTAAAATAGATAAACAAAAGTGAAATAAACTAAAAATGTACAGCAAACATTACACTGACAAAAGTTCCAAAAGAATAAAGACATTTCAAATCTATGGTTTTAATAGACTGTAAGAGAGTGGTCACATGACCATCAAATGATCTCACCTGGTCACATGACATGAAGTTGGACAGGTAACACACACGTGAACATTTCATACACTCAGATTATAAAACCATAGTAGTAGAGTAGAACTAGCAAATTAACTGGGCTCTGGATCAGAGCTAGCTGAGTGGCACCTGGATCAAAGCTCGCTAGCAAGCTAATTGGGACCTGGATCAGAGCTAGCTGGCTGAGTGGGACCTGGATCAGAGCTCGCTAGCAAGCTGATTGGGACCTGGATCAGAGTTAGCTGGCTGAGTGGGACCTGGATCAAAGCTCGCTAGCAAGCTAATTGGGCCCTGGATCGGAGCTAGCTGGCTGAGTGGGACCTGGATCGGAGCTAGCTGGCTGAGTGGGACCTGGATCGGAGCTAGCTGGCTGAGTGGGACTAGCTGGCTGAGTGGGACCTGGATCGGAGCTAGCTGGCTGAGTGGGACCTGGATCGGAGCTAGCTGGCTGAGTGGGACCTGGATCAAAGCTCGCTAGCAAGCTAATTGGGACCTGGATCAGAGCTAGCTGGCTGAGTGGGACCTGGATCGGAGCTCGCTAGCAAGCTGATTGGGACCTGGATCGGAGCTAGCTGGCTGAGTGGGACCTGGATCGGAGCTAGCTGGCTGAGTGGGACCTGGATCGGAGCTAGCTGGCTGATTGGGACCTGGATCGGAGCTAGCTGGCTGATTGGGACCTGGATCGGAGCTAGCTGGCTGATTGGGACCTGGATCAGAGCTAGCTGGCTGATTGGGACCTGGATCGGACCTAGCTGGCTGAGTGGGACCTGGATCGGACCTAGCTGGCTGAGTGGGACCTGGATCGGAGCTAGCTGGCTGAGTGGGACCTGGATCGGAGCTAGCTGGCTGAGTGGGTCCTGGATCGGAGCTAGCTGGCTGAGTGGGACTAGCTGGCTGAGTGGGACCTGGATCGGAGCTAGTTGGCTGAGTGGGTCCTGGATCGGAGCTAGCTGGCTGAGTGGGAGTAGCTGGCTGAGTGGGACCTGGATCGGAGCTAGCTGGCTGAGTGGGACCAGCTGGCTGAGTGGGACCTGGATCGGAGCTAGCTGGCTGAGTGGGACCTGGATCAGAGCTAGCTGGCTGATTGGGACCTGGATCAGAGCTAGCTGGCTGAGTGGGACCTGGATCAGAGCTCGCTAGCAAGCTGATTGGGACCTGGATCAGAGTTAGCTGGCTGAGTGGGACCTGGATCAAAGCTCGCTAGCAAGCTAATTGGGCCCTGGATCGGAGCTAGCTGGCTGAGTGGGACCTGGATCGGAGCTAGCTGGCTGATTGGGACCTGGATCGGAGCTAGCTGGCTGATTGGGACCTGGATCGGAGCTAGCTGGCTGATTGGGACCTGGATCGGAGCTAGCTGGCTGATTGGGACCTGGATCGGACCTAGCTAGCAAGCTGAGTGGGACCTGGATCGGACCTAGCTGGCTGAGTGGGACCTGGATCGGAGCTAGCTAGCAAGCTGAGTGGGACCTGGATCGGATCTAGCTGGCTGAGTGGGACTAGCTGGCTGAGTGGGACCTGGATCGGAGCTTGCTAGCAAGCTGATTGGGACCTGGATCGGAGCTAGCTGGCTGAGTGGGACCTGGATCGGAGCTAGCTGGCTGATTGGGACCTGGATCGGAGCTAGCTGGCTGATTGGGACCTGGATCGGAGCTAGCTGGCTGATTGGGACCTGGATCGGAGCTAGCTGGCTGATTGGGACCTGGATCGGACCTAGCTGGCTGAGTGGGACCTGGATCGGACCTAGCTGGCTGAGTGGGACCTGGATCGGAGCTAGCTGGCTGAGTGGGACCTGGATAGGATCTAGCTGGCTGAGTGGGACTAGCTGGCTGAGTGGGACCTGGATCGGAGCTAGCTGGCTGAGTGGGACCTGGATCGGAGCTAGCTGGCTGAGTGGGACCTGGATCGGAGCTAGCTGGCTGAGTGGGACCTGGATCGGAGCTAGCTGGCTGAGTGGGACCTGGATCGGAGCTAGCTGGCTGAGTGGGACCTGGATCGGAGCTAGCTGGCTGAGTGGGACCTGAATCGGAGCTAGCTGGCTCAGTGGGACCTGGATCGGAGCTAGCTGGCTGAGTGGAACCTGGATCGGAGCTAGCTGGCTGAGTGGGACTAGCTGGCCGAGTGGGACCTGGATCGGAGCTAGCTGGCTGAGTGGGACCAGCTGGCTGAGTGGGACCTGGATCGGAGCTAGCTGGCTGATTGGGACCTGGATCGGACCTAGCTGGCTGAGTGGGACCTGGATCGGAGCTAGATGGCTGAGTGGGTCCTGGATCGGAGCTAGCTGGCTGAGTGGGACCTGGATCGGAGCTAGCTGGCTGAGTGGGACCAGCTGGCTGAGTGGGACCTGGATCGGAGCTAGTTGGCTGAGTGGGTCCTGGATCGGAGCTAGCTGGCTGAGTGGGACTAGCTGGCTGAGTGGGACCTGGATCGGAGCTAGCTGGCTGAGTGGGACCAGCTGGCTGAGTGGGACCTGGATCGGAGCTAGTTGGCTGAGTGGGACCTGGATCGGAGCTAGCTGGCTGAGTGGGACCAGCTGGCTGAGTGGGACCTGGATCGGAGCTAGTTGGCTGAGTGGGTCCTGGATCGGAGCTAGCTGGCTGAGTGGGACCTGGATCGGAGCTAGCTGGCTGAGTGGGACCTGGATCGGAGCTAGCTGGCTGAGTGGGACCTGGATCGGAGCAAGCTGGCTGATTGGGACCTGGATCGGAGCTAGGTGGCTGATTGGGACCTGGATCGGAGCTAGCTGGCTGAGTGGAACCTGGATAGCCCTGGCTGGCTGAGTGGGACCTGGATCGGAGCTAGCTGGCTGAGTGGGACCTGGATTGGAGCTAGCTGGCTGAGTGGGCCTGCTGGCTGAGTGGGACCTGGATCGGAGCTAGCTGGCTGAGTGGGACCTGGATCGGAGCTAGCTGGCTGATTGGGACCTGGATCGGAGCTAGCTGGCTGATTGGGACCTGGATCTGAGCTAGCTGGCTGATTGGGACCTGGATCGGAGCTAGCTGGCTGATTGGGACCAGGATCGGACCTAGCTGGCTGAGTGGGACCTGGATCGGACCTAGCTGGCTGAGTGGGACCTGGATCGGAGCTAGCTGGCTGAGTGGGACCTGGATCGGAGCTAGCTGGCTGAGTGGGTCCTGGATCGGAGCTAGCTGGCTGAGTGGGACTAGCTGGCTGAGTGGGACCTGGATCGGAGCTAGTTGGCTGAGTGGGTCCTGGATCGGAGCTAGCTGGCTGAGTGGGAGTAGCTGGCTGAGTGGGACCTGGATCGGAGCTAGCTGGCTGAGTGGGACCAGCTGGCTGAGTGGGACCTGGATCGGAGCTAGCTGGCTGAGTGGGACCTGGATCAGAGCTAGCTGGCTGATTGGGACCTGGATCAGAGCTAGCTGGCTGAGTGGGACCTGGATCAGAGCTCGCTAGCAAGCTGATTGGGACCTGGATCAGAGTTAGCTGGCTGAGTGGGACCTGGATCAAAGCTCGCTAGCAAGCTAATTGGGCCCTGGATCGGAGCTAGCTGGCTGAGTGGGACCTGGATCGGAGCTAGCTGGCTGAGTGGGACCTGGATCGGAGCTAGCTGGCTGAGTGGGACCTGGATCGGACCTAGCTGGCTGAGTGGGACCTGGATCGGAGCTAGCTGGCTGAGTGGGTCCTGGATCGGAGCTAGCTGGCTGAGTGGGACTAGCTGGCTGAGTAGGACCTGGATCGGAGCTAGCTGGCTGAGTGGGACCAGCTGGCTGAGTGGGACCTGGATCGGAGCTAGCTGGCTGAGTGGGACCTGGGTCGGAGCTAGATGGCTGAGTGGGACCTGGATCGGAGCTAGCTGGCTGAGTGGGTCTAGCTGGCTGAGTGGGACTTGGATCGGAGCTAGCTGGCTGAGTGGGACCAGTTGGCTGAGTGGGACCTGGATCGGAGCTAGCTGGCTGAGTGGGACCAGTTGGCTGAGTGGGACCTGGATCGGAGCTAGCTGGCTGAGTGGGACCTGGATCGGAGCTAGCTGGCTGATTGGGACCTGGATCGGAGCTAGCTGGCTGATTGGGACCTGGATCGGAGCTAGCTGGCTGATTGGGACCTGGATCGGAGCTAGCTGGCTGAGTGGGACCTGGATCGGAGCAAGCTGGCTGAGTGGGACCTGGATCGGAGCTAGCTGGCTGAGTGGGTCCTGGATCGGAGCTAGCTGGCAGAGTGGGACTAGCTGGCTGAGTAGGACCTTGATCGGAGCTAGCTGGCTGAGTGGGACCAGCTGGCTGAGTGGGACCTGGATCGGAGCTAGCTGGCTGAGTGGGACCTGGATCGGAGCTAGATGGCTGAGTGGGACCTGGATCGGAGCTAGCTGGCTGAGTGGGACCTGGATCGGAGCTAGCTGGCTGAGTGGGTCTAGCTGGCTGAGTGGGACCTGGATCGGAGCTAGCTGGCTGAGTGGGACCAGCTGGCTGAGTGGGACCTGGATCGGAGCTAGCTGGCTGAGTGGGACCTGGATCGGAGCTAGCTGGCTGATTGGGACCTGGATCGGAGCTAGCTGGCTGAGTGGGACCTGGATCGGAGATAGCTGGCTGAGTGGGTCCTGGATCGGAGCTAGCAGGCTGAGTGGGACCTGGATCGGAGCTAGCTGGCTGAGTGGGTCCTGGATCGGAGCTAGCTGGCTGAGTGGGACCTGGATCGGAGCTAGCTGGCTGAGTGGGTCCTGGATCAGAGCTAGCTGGCTGAGTGGGACCTGGATCGGAGCTAGCTGGCTGAGTGGGACCAGCTGGCTGAGTGGGTCCTGGATCGGAGCTAGCTGGCTGAGTGGGACCAGCTGGCTGAGTGGGACCAGCTGGCTGAGTGGGACCTGGATCGGAGCTAGCTGGCTGAGTGGGACCAGCTGGCTGAGTGGGTTCTGGATCGGAGCTAGCTGGCTGAGTGGGACCAGCTGGCTGAGTGGGACCAGCTGGCTGAGTGGGACCTGGATCGGAGCTAGCTGGCTGAGTGGGACCAGCTGGCTGAGTGGGTCCTGGATCGGAGCTAGCTGGCTGAGTGGGACCAGCTGGCTGAGTAGGACCTGGATCGGAGCTAGCTGGCTGAGTGGGACCAGCTGGCTGAGTGGGACCTGGATCGGAGCTAGCTGGCTGAGTGGGACCAGCTGGCTGAGTGGGACCTGGATCGGAGCTAGCTGGCTGAGTGGGACCTGGATCGGAGCTAGATGGCTGAGTGGGACCTGGATCGGAGCTAGCTGGCTGAGTGGGCCCTGGATCGGAGCTAGCTGGCTAAGTGGGACCTGGATCGGAGCTAGCTGGCTGAGTGGGACCTGGATCGGAGCTAGCTGGCTGAGGGGGTCTAGCTGGCTGAGTGGGACCAGCTGGCTGAGTGGGACCAGCTGGCTGAGTGGGACCTGGATCGGAGCTAGCTGGCTGAGTGGGACCAGCTGGCTGAGTGGGACCTGGATCGGAGCTAGCTGGCTGAGTGGGACCTGGATCGGAGCTAGCTGGCTGAGTGAGTCCTGGATCGGAGCTAGCTGGCTGAGTGGGCCCTGGATCGGAGCTAGCTGGCTAAGTGGGACCTGGATCGGAGCTAGCTGGCTGAGTGGGACCTGGATCGGAGCTAGCTGGCTGAGGGGGTCTAGCTGGCTGAGTGGGACCAGCTGGCTGAGTGGGACCAGCTGGCTGAGTGGGACCTGGATCGGAGCTAGCTGGCTGAGTGGGACCAGCTGGCTGAGTGGGACCTGGATCGGAGCTAGCTGGCTGAGTGGGACCTGGATCGGAGCTAGCTGGCTGAGTGGGTCCTGGATCGGAGCTAGCTGGCTGAGTGGGTCCTGGATCGGAGCTAGCTGGCTGAGTGGGACTAGCTGGCTGAGTGGGACCTGGATCGGAGCTAGCTGGCTGAGTGGGTCCTGGATCAGAGCTAGCTGGCTGAGTGGGACCTGGATCGGAGCTAGCTGGCTGAGTGGGACCAGCTGGCTGAGTGGGTCCTGGATCGGAGCTAGCTGGCTGAGTGGGACCAGCTGGCTGAGTAGGACCTGGATCGGAGCTAGCTGGCTGAGTGGGACCAGCTGGCTGAGTGGGACCTGGATCGGAGCTAGCTGGCTGAGTGGGACCTGGATCGGTGCTAGACGGCTGAGTGGGACCTGGATCGGAGCTAGCTGGCTGAGGGGGTCTAGCTGTCTGAGTGGGACCAGCTGGCTGAGTGGGACCAGCTGGCTGAGTGGGACCTGGATCGGAGCTAGCTGGCTGAGTGGGACCAGCTGGCTGAGTGGGTCCTGGATCGGAGCTAGCTGGCTGAGTGGGACCAGCTGGCTGAGTGGGACCAGCTGGCTGAGTGGGACCAGCTGGCTGAGTGGGACCTGGATCGGAGCTAGCTGGCTGAGTGGGACCAGCTGGCTGAGTGGGTCCTGGATCGGAGCTAGCTGGCTGAGTGGGACCAGCTGGCTGAGTAGGACCTGGATCGGAGCTAGCTGGCTGAGTGGGACCAGCTGGCTGAGTGGGACCTGGATCGGAGCTAGCTGGCTGAGTGGGACCAGCTGGCTGAGTGGGACCTGGATCGGAGCTAGCTGGCTGAGTGGGACCTGGATCGGAGCTAGATGGCTGAGTGGGACCTGGATCGGAGCTAGCTGGCTGAGTGGGACCTGGATCGGAGCTAGCTGGCTGAGTGGGACCTGGATCGGAGCTAGCTGGCTGAGTGGGACCTGGATCGGAGCTAGCTGGCTGAGGGGGTCTAGCTGGCTGAGTGGGACCAGCTGGCTGAGTGGGACCAGCTGGCTGAGTGGGACCTGGATCGGAGCTAGCTGGCTGAGTGGGACCTGGATCGGAGCTAGATGGCTGAGTGGGACCTGGATCGGAGCTAGCTGGCTGAGTGGGACCTGGATCGGAGCTAGCTGGCTGAGTGGGACCTGGATCGGAGCTAGCTGGCTGAGTGGGACCTGGATCGGAGCTAGCTGGCTGAGGGGGTCTAGCTGGCTGAGTGGGACCAGCTGGCTGAGTGGGACCAGCTGGCTGAGTGAGACCTGGATCGGAGCTAGCTGGCTGAGTGGGACCAGCTGGCTGAGTGGGACCTGGATCGGAGCTAGCTGGCTGAGTGGGACCTGGATCGGAGCTAGCTGGCTGAGTGGGACCAGCTGGCTGAGTGGGACCTGGATCGGAGCTAGCTGGCTGAGTGGGACCTGGATCGGAGCTAGCTGGCTGAGTGGGACCTGGATCGGAGCTAGCTGGCTGAGGGGGTCTAGCTGGCTGAGTGGGACCAGCTGGCTGAGTGGGACCAGCTGGCTGAGTGGGACCTGGATCGGAGCTAGCTGGCTGAGTGGGACCTGGATCGGAGCTAGCTGGCTGAGTGGGACCAGCTGGCTGAGTGGGACCTGGATCGGAGCTAGCTGGCTGAGTGGGACCTGGATCGGAGCTAGCTGGCTGAGTGGGACCTGGATCGGAGCTAGCTGGCTGAGGGGGTCTAGCTGGCTGAGTGGGACCAGCTGGCTGAGTGGGACCAGCTGGCTGAGTGGGACCAGCTGGCTGAGTGGGACCAGCTGGCTGAGTGGGACCTGGATCGGAGCTATCTGGCTGAGTGGGACCTGGATCGGAGCTATCTGGCTGAGTGGGACCTGGATCGGAGCTAGCTGGCTGAGTGGGACCTGGATCGGAGCTAGCTGGCTGAGTGGGACCTGGATCGGAGCTAGCTGGCTGAGTGGGACCTGGATCGGAGCTAGCTGGCTGAGGGGGTCTAGCTGGCTGAGTGGGACCAGCTGGCAGAGTGGGACCAGCTGGCTGAGTGGGACCTGGATCGGAGCTAGCTGGCTGAGTGGGACCTGGATCGGAGCTAGCTGGCTGAGTGGGACCTGGATCGGAGCTAGCTGGCTGAGTGGGACCTGGATCGGAGCTAGCTGGCTGAGTGGGACCTGGATCGGAGCTAGCTGGCTGAGTGGGTCCTGGATCGGAGCTAGCTGGCTGATTGGGACTAGCTGGCTGAGTGGGACCTGGATCGGAGCTAGCTGGCTGAGTGGGACTGCTGGCTGAGTGGGACCTGGATCGGCGCTAGCTGGCTGAGTGGGACCTGGATCGGAGCTAGCTGGCTGAGTGGGACTAGCTGGCTGAGTGGGACCTGGATCGGAGCTAGCTGGCTGAGTGGGACCAGCTGGCTGAGTGGGACCTGGATCGGAGCTAGCTGGCTGAGTGGGACCTGGATCGGAGCTAGCTGGCTGAGTGGGACCTGGATCGGAGCTAGCTGGCTGAGTGGGACCTGGATCGGAGCTAGCTGGCTCAGTGGGACCTGGATCGGAGCTAGCTGGCTGAGTGGGTCCTGGATCGGAGCTAGCTGGCTGAGTGGGTCCTGGATCGGAGCTAGCTGGCAGAGTGGGACTAGCTGGCTGAGTAGGACCTGGATCGGAGCTAGCTGGCTGAGTGGGTCTAGCTGGCTGAGTGGGACCTGGATCGGAGCTAGCTAGCTGAGTGGGACCAGCTGGCTGAGTGGGACCTGGATCGGAGCTAGCTGGCTGAGTGGGACCTGGATCGGAGCTAGCTGGCTGATTGGGACCTGGATCGGAGCTAGCTGGCTGAGTGGGACCTGGATCGGAGATAGCTGGCTGAGTGGGTCCTGGATCGGAGCTAGCTGGCTGAGTGGGACCTGGATCGGAGCTAGCTGGCTGAGTGGGTCCTGGATCGGAGCTAGCTGGCTGAGTGGGACCTGGATCGGAGCTAGCTGGCTGAGTGGGTCCTGGATCGGAGCTAGCTGGCTGAGTGGGACCTGGATCGGAGCTAGCTGGCTGAGTGGGACCAGCTGGCTGAGTGGGTCCTGGATCGGAGCTAGCTGGCTGAGTGGGACCAGCTGGCTGAGTAGGACCTTGATCGGAGCTAGCTGGCTGAGTGGGACCAGCTGGCTGAGTGGGACCTGGATCGGAGCTAGCTGGCTGAGTGGGACCTGGATCGGTGCTAGACGGCTGAGTGGGACCTGGATCGGAGCTAGCTGGCTGAGGGGGTCTAGCTGGCTGAGTGGGACCAGCTGGCTGAGTGGGACCAGCTGGCTGAGTGGGACCTGGATCGGAGCTAGCTGGCTGAGTGGGACCAGCTGGCTGAGTGGGTTCTGGATCGGAGCTAGCTGGCTGAGTGGGACCAGCTGGCTGAGTGGGACCAGCTGGCTGAGTGGGACCTGGATCGGAGCTAGCTGGCTGAGTGGGACCAGCTGGCTGAGTGGGTCCTGGATCGGAGCTAGCTGGCTGAGTGGGACCAGCTGGCTGAGTAGGACCTGGATCAGAGCTAGCTGGCTGAGTGGGACCAGCTGGCTGAGTGGGACCTGGATCGGAGCTAGCTGGCTGAGTGGGACCTGGATCGGAGCTAGATGGCTGAGTGGGACCTGGATCGGAGCTAGCTGGCTGAGTGGGCCCTGGATCGGAGCTAGCTGGCTGAGTGGGACCTGGATCGGAGCTAGCTGGCTGAGTGGGACCTGGATCGGAGCTAGCTGGCTGAGGGGGTCTAGCTGGCTGAGTGGGACCAGCTGGCTGAGTGGGACCAGCTGGCTGAGTGGGACCTGGATCGGAGCTAGCTGGCTGAGTGGGACCAGCTGGCTGAGTGGGACCTGGATCGGAGCTAGCTGGCTGAGTGGGACCTGGATCGGAGCTAGCTGGCTGAGTGGGTCCTGGATCGGAGCTAGCTGGCTGAGTGGGACTAGCTGGCTGAGTGGGACCTGGATCGGAGCTAGCTGGCTGAGTGGGTCCTGGATCAGAGCTAGCTGGCTGAGTGGGTCCTGGATCGGAGCTAGCTGGCTGAGTGGGTCCTGGATCGGAGCTAGCTGGCTGAGTGGGACCTGGATCGGAGCTAGCTGGCTGAGTGGGCCTGCTGGCTGAGTGGGACCTGGATCGGAGCTAGCTGGCTGAGTGGGACCAGCTGGCTGAGTGGGACCTGGATCAGAGCTAGCTGGCTGAGTGGGACCTGGATCGGAGCTAGCTGGCTGAGTGGGACCTGGATCGGAGCTAGCTGGCTGAGTGGGACCTGGATCGGAGCTAGCTGGCTGAGTGGGACCTGGATCGGAGCTAGCTGGCTGAGTGGGACCTGGATCGGAGCTAGCTGGCTGAGTGGGTCCTGGATCGGAGCTAGCTGGCTGAGTGGGTCCTGGATCGGAGCTAGCTGGCTGAGTGGGACCAGCTGGCTGAGTGGGACCTGGATCGGAGCTAGCTGGCTGAGTGGGACCTGGATCGGAGCTAGATGGCTGAGTGGGACCTGGATCGGAGCTAGCTGGCTGAGTGGGCCCTGGATCGGAGCTAGCTGGCTGAGTGGGACCTGGATCGGAGCTAGCTGGCTGAGGGGGTCTAGCTGGCTGAGTGGGACCAGCTGGCTGAGTGGGACCAGGTGGCTGAGTGGGACCTGGATCGGAGCTAGCTGGCTGAGTGGGACCAGCTGGCTGAGTGGGACCTGGATCGGAGCTAGCTGGCTGAGTGGGACCTGGATCGGAGCTAGCTGGCTGAGTGGGTCCTGGATCGGAGATAGCTGGCTGAGTGGGACTAGCTGGCTGAGTGGGACCTGGATCGGAGCTAGCTGGCTGAGTGGGTCCTGGATCAGAGCTAGCTGGCTGAGTGGGACCTGGATCAGAGCTAGCTGGCTGAGTGGGTCCTGGATCGGAGCTAGCTGGCTGAGTGGGTCCTGGATCGGAGCTAGCTGGCTGAGTGGGACCTGGATCGGAGCTAGCTGGCTGAGTGGGCCTGCTGGCTGAGTGGGACCTGGATCGGAGCTAGCTGGCTGAGTGGGACCAGCTGGCTGAGTGGGACCTGGATCAGAGCTAGCTGGCTGAGTGGGACCTAGATCGGAGCTAGCTGGCTGAGTGGGACCTGGATCGGAGCTAGCTGGCTGAGTGGGACCTGGATCGGAGCTAGCTGGCTGAGTGGGACCTGGATCGGAGCTAGCTGGCTGAGTGGGACCTGGATCAGAGCTAGCTGGCTGAGTGGGTCCTGGATCGGAGCTAGCTGGCTGAGTGGGTCCTGGATCGGAGCTAGCTGGCTGAGTGGGACTAGCTGGCTGAGAAGGACCTGGATCGGAGCTAGCTGGCTGAGTGGGACCAGCTGGCTGAGTGGGACCTGGATCGGAGCTAGCTGGCTGATTGGGACTAGCTGGCTGAGTGGGACCTGGATCAGAGCTAGCTGGCTGAGTGGGACTGCTGGCTGAGTGGGACCTGGATCGGAGCTAGCTGGCTGAGTGGGACCTGGATCGGAGCTAGCTGGCTGAGTGGGACCTGGATCGGAGCTAGCTGGCTGAGTGGGACCTGGATCGGAGCTAGCTGTCTGAGTGGGACCTGGAACGGAGCTAGCTGGCTGATTGGGACCTGGATCGGAGCTAGCTGGCTGATTGGGACCTGGATCGGAGCTAGCTGGCTGATTGGGACCTGGATCGGAGCTAGCTGGCTGATTGGGACCTGGATCGGACCTAGCTGGCTGAGTGGGACCTGGATCGGACTTGGCTGGCTGAGTGGGACCTGGATCGGAGCTAGCTGGCTGATTGGGACCTGGATCGGAGCTAGCTGGTTGATTGGGACCTGGATCGGAGCTAGCTGGCTGAGTGGAACCTGGATAGCCCTGGCTGGCTGAGTGGGACCTGGATCGGAGCTAGCTGGCTGAGTGGGTCCTGGATCAGAGCTAGCTGGCTGAGTGGGACCTGGATCGGAGCTAGCTGGCTGAGTGGGTCCTGGATCGGAGCTAGCTGGCTGAGTGGGACCTGGATCGGAGCTAGCTGGCTGAGTGGGACCTGGATCGGAGCTAGCTGGCTGAGGGGGTCTAGCTGGCTGAGTGGGACCAGCTGGCTGAGTGGGACCAGCTGGCTGAGTGGGACCTGGATCGGAGCTAGCTGGCTGAGTGGGACCAGCTGGCTGAGTGGGACCTGGATCGGAGCTAGCTGGCTGAGTGGGACCTGGATCGGAGCTAGCTGGCTGAGTGGGTCCTGGATCGGAGATAGCTGGCTGAGTGGGACTAGCTGGCTGAGTGGGACCTGGATCGGAGCTAGCTAGCTGAGTGGGTCCTGGATCAGAGCTAGCTGGCTGAGTGGGACCTGGATCAGAGCTAGCTGGCTGAGTGGGTCCTGGATCGGAGCTAGCTGGCTGAGTGGGTCCTGGATCGGAGCTAGCTGGCTGAGTGGGACCTGGATCGGAGCTAGCTGGCTGAGTGGGCCTGCTGGCTGAGTGGGACCTGGATCGGAGCTAGCTGGCTGAGTGGGACCAGCTGGCTGAGTGGGACCTGGATCAGAGCTAGCTGGCTGAGTGGGACCTAGATCGGAGCTAGCTGGCTGAGTGGGACCTGGATCGGAGCTAGCTGGCTGAGTGGGACCTGGATCGGAGCTAGCTGGCTGAGTGGGACCTGGATCGGAGCTAGCTGGCTGAGTGGGTCCTGGATCGGAGCTAGCTGGCTGAGTGGGTCCTGGATCGGAGCTAGCTGGCTGAGTGGGACTAGCTGGCTGAGAAGGACCTGGATCGGAGCTAGCTGGCTGAGTGGGACCAGCTGGCTGAGTGGGACCTGGATCGGAGCTAGCTGGCTGAGTGGGACCTGGATCGGAGCTAGCTGGCTGAGTGGGACCTGGATCGGAGCTAGCTGGCTGAGTGGGACCTGGATCGGAGCTAGCTGGCTGAGTGGGACCTGGAACGGAGCTAGCTGGCTGATTGGGACCTGGATCGGAGCTAGCTGGCTGATTGGGACCTGGATCGGAGCTAGCTGGCTGATTGGGACCTGGATCGGAGCTAGCTGGCTGATTGGGACCTGGATCGGACCTAGCTGGCTGAGTGGGACCTGGATCGGACTTGGCTGGCTGAGTGGGACCTGGATCGGAGCTAGCTGGCTGATTGGGACCTGGATCGGAGCTAGCTGGTTGATTGGGACCTGGATCGGAGCTAGCTGGCTGAGTGGAACCTGGATAGCCCTGGCTGGCTGAGTGGGACCTGGATCGGAGCTAGCTGGCTGAGTGGGTCCTGGATCAGAGCTAGCTGGCTGAGTGGGACCTGGATCGGAGCTAGCTGGCTGAGTGGGTCCTGGATCGGAGCTAGCTGGCTGAGTGGGACCTGGATCGGAGCTAGCTGGCTGAGTGGGACCTGGATCGGAGCTAGCTGGCTGAGGGGGTCTAGCTGGCTGAGTGGGACCAGCTGGCTGAGTGGGACCAGCTGGCTGAGTGGGACCTGGATCGGAGCTAGCTGGCTGAGTGGGACCAGCTGGCTGAGTGGGACCTGGATCGGAGCTAGCTGGCTGAGTGGGACCTGGATCGGAGCTAGCTGGCTGAGTGGGTCCTGGATCGGAGATAGCTGGCTGAGTGGGACTAGCTGGCTGAGTGGGACCTGGATCGGAGCTAGCTAGCTGAGTGGGTCCTGGATCAGAGCTAGCTGGCTGAGTGGGACCTGGATCAGAGCTAGCTGGCTGAGTGGGTCCTGGATCGGAGCTAGCTGGCTGAGTGGGTCCTGGATCGGAGCTAGCTGGCTGAGTGGGACCTGGATCGGAGCTAGCTGGCTGAGTGGGCCTGCTGGCTGAGTGGGACCTGGATCGGAGCTAGCTGGCTGAGTGGGACCAGCTGGCTGAGTGGGACCTGGATCAGAGCTAGCTGGCTGAGTGGGACCTAGATCGGAGCTAGCTGGCTGAGTGGGACCTGGATCGGAGCTAGCTGGCTGAGTGGGACCTGGATCGGAGCTAGCTGGCTGAGTGGGACCTGGATCGGAGCTAGCTGGCTGAGTGGGTCCTGGATCGGAGCTAGCTGGCTGAGTGGGTCCTGGATCGGAGCTAGCTGGCTGAGTGGGACTAGCTGGCTGAGAAGGACCTGGATCGGAGCTAGCTGGCTGAGTGGGACCAGCTGGCTGAGTGGGACCTGGATCGGAGCTAGCTGGCTGAGTGGGCCTGCTGGCTGAGTGGGACCTGGATCGGAGCTAGCTGGCTGAGTGGGACCAGCTGGCTGAGTGGGACCTGGATCAGAGCTAGCTGGCTGAGTGGGACCTGGATCGGAGCGAGCTGGCTGAGTGGGACCTGGATCGGAGCTAGCTGGCTGAGTGGGACTAGCTGGCTGAGTAGGACCTGGATCGGAGCTAGCTGGCTGAGTGGGACCAGCTGGCTGAGTGGGACCTGGATCGGAGCTAGCTGGCTGAGTGGGACCTGGATCGGAGCTAGATGGCTGAGTGGGACCTGGATCGGAGCTAGCTGGCTGAGTGGGTCTAGCTGGCTGAGTGGGACCTGGATCGGAGCTAGCTGGCTGAGTGGGACCAGCTGGCTGAGTGGGACCTGGATCGGAGCTAGCTGGCTGAGTGGGACCTGGATCGGAGCTAGCTGGCTGAGTGGGACCTGGATCGGAGCTAGCTGGCTGATTGGGACCTGGATCGGAGCTAGCTGGCTGAGTGGGACCTGGATCGGAGCAAGCTGGCTGAGTGGGACCTGGATCGGAGCTAGCTGGCTGAGTGGGACCTGGATCGGAGATAGCTGGCTGAGTGGGTCCTGGATCGGAGCTAGCTGGCTGAGTGGGACCTGGATCGGAGCTAGCTGGCTGAGTGGGTCCTGGATCGGAGCTAGCTGGCTGAGTGGGACCTGGATCGGAGCTAGCTGGCTGAGTGGGTCCTGGATCAGAGCTAGCTGGCTGAGTGGGACCTGGATCGGAGCTAGCTGGCTGAGTGGGACCAGCTGGCTGAGTGGGTCCTGGATCGGAGCTAGCTGGCTGAGTGGGACCAGCTGGCTGAGTAGGACCTGGATCGGAGCTAGCTGGCTGAGTGGGACCAGCTGGCTGAGTGGGACCTGGATCGGAGCTAGCTGGCTGAGTGGGACCTGGATCGGTGCTAGACGGCTGAGTGGGACCTGGATCGGAGCTAGCTGGCTGAGGGGGTCTAGCTGGCTGAGTGGGACCAGCTGGCTGAGTGGGACCAGCTGGCTGAGTGGGACCTGGATCGGAGCTAGCTGGCTGAGTGGGACCAGCTGGCTGAGTGGGTCCTGGATCGGAGCTAGCTGGCTGAGTGGGACCAGCTGGCTGAGTAGGACCTGGATCGGAGCTAGCTGGCTGAGTGGGACCAGCTGGCTGAGTGGGACCTGGATCGGAGCTAGCTGGCTGAGTGGGACCAGCTGGCTGAGTGACACCTGGATCGGAGCTAGCTGGCTGAGTGGGACCTGGATCGGAGCTAGATCGCTGAGTGGGACCTGGATCGGAGCTAGCTGGCTGAGTGGGCCCTGGATCGGAGCTAGCTGGCTGAGAGGGACCTGGATCGAAGCTAGCTGGCTGAGTGGGACCTGGATCGGAGCTAGCTGGCTGAGGGGGTCTAGCTGGCTGAGTGGGACCAGCTGGCTGAGTGGGACCTGGATCGGAGCTAGCTGGCTGAGTGGGACCTGGATCGGAGCTAGCTGGCTGAGTGGGACCTGGATCGGAGCTAGCTGGCTGAGTGGGACCTGGATCGGAGCTAGCTGGCTGAGTGGGACCTGGATCGGAGCTAGCTGGCTGAGTGGGACCTGGATCGGAGCTAGCTGGCTGAGTGGGTCCTGGATCGGAGCTAGCTGGCTGATTGGGACTAGCTGGCTGAGTGGGACCTGGATCGGAGCTAGCTGGCTGAGTGGGACTAGCTGGCTGAGTGGGACCTGGATCGGCGCTAGCTGGCTGAGTGGGACCTGGATCGGAGCTAGCTGGCTGAGTGGGACTAGCTGGCTGAGTGGGACCTGGATCGGAGCTAGCTGGCTGAGTGGGACCTGGATCGGAGCTAGCTGGCTGAGTGGGACCTGGATCGGAGCTAGCTGGCTGAGTGGGACCTGGATCGGAGCTAGCTGGCTGAGTGGGACCTGGATCGGAGCTAGCTGGCTGAGTGGGACCTGGATCGGAGCTAGCTGGCTGAGTGGGTCCTGGATCGGAGCTAGCTGGCTGAGTGGGTCCTGGATCGGAGCTAGCTGGCTGAGTGGGACCTGGATCGGAGCTAGCTGGCTGAGTGGGTCCTGGATCAGAGCTAGCTGGCTGAGTGGGACCTGGATCGGAGCTAGCTGGCTGAGTGGGACCAGCTGGCTGAGTGGGTCCTGGATCGGAGCTAGCTGGCTGAGTGGGACCAGCTGGCTGAGTAGGACCTGGATCGGAGCTAGCTGGCTGAGTGGGACCAGCTGGCTGAGTGGGACCTGGATCGGAGCTAGCTGGCTGAGTGGGACCAGCTGGCTGAGTGACACCTGGATCGGAGCTAGCTGGCTGAGTGGGACCTGGATCGGAGCTAGATCGCTGAGTGGGACCTGGATCGGAGCTAGCTGGCTGAGTGGGCCCTGGATCGGAGCTAGCTGGCTGAGAGGGACCTGGATCGAAGCTAGCTGGCTGAGTGGGACCTGGATCGGAGCTAGCTGGCTGAGGGGGTCTAGCTGGCTGAGTGGGACCAGCTGGCTGAGTGGGACCTGGATCGGAGCTAGCTGGCTGAGTGGGACCTGGATCGGAGCTAGCTGGCTGAGTGGGACCTGGATCGGAGCTAGCTGGCTGAGTGGGACCTGGATCGGAGCTAGCTGGCTGAGTGGGACCTGGATCGGAGCTAGCTGGCTGAGTGGGACCTGGATCGGAGCTAGCTGGCTGAGTGGGTCCTGGATCGGAGCTAGCTGGCTGATTGGGACTAGCTGGCTGAGTGGGACCTGGATCGGAGCTAGCTGGCTGAGTGGGACTAGCTGGCTGAGTGGGACCTGGATCGGCGCTAGCTGGCTGAGTGGGACCTGGATCGGAGCTAGCTGGCTGAGTGGGACTAGCTGGCTGAGTGGGACCTGGATCGGAGCTAGCTGGCTGAGTGGGACCTGGATCGGAGCTAGCTGGCTGAGTGGGACCTGGATCGGAGCTAGCTGGCTGAGTGGGACCTGGATCGGAGCTAGCTGGCTGAGTGGGACCTGGATCGGAGCTAGCTGGCTGAGTGGGACCTGGATCGGAGCTAGCTGGCTGAGTGGGTCCTGGATCGGAGCTAGCTGGCTGAGTGGGTCCTGGATCGGAGCTAGCTGGCAGAGTGGGACTAGCTGGCTGAGTAGGACCTGGATCGGAGCTAGCTGGCTGAGTGGGACCAGCTGGCTGAGTGGGACCTGGATCGGAGCTAGCTGGCTGAGTGGGACCTGGATCGGAGCTAGCTGGCTGAGTGGGTCTAGCTGGCTGAGTGGGACCTGGATCGGAGCTAGCTGGCTGAGTGGGTCCTGGATCGGAGCTAGCTGGCTGAGTGGGACCTGGATCGGAGCTAGCTGGCTGAGTGGGTCCTGGATCAGAGCTAGCTGGCTGAGTGGGACCTGGATCGGAGCTAGCTGGCTGAGTGGGACCAGCTGGCTGAGTGGGTCCTGGATCGGAGCTAGCTGGCTGAGTGGGACCAGCTGGCTGAGTAGGACCTGGATCGGAGCTAGCTGGCTGAGTGGGACCAGCTGGCTGAGTGGGACCTGGATCAGAGCTAGCTGGCTGAGTGGGACCTGGATCGGTGCTAGACGGCTGAGTGGGACCTGGATCGGAGCTAGCTGGCTGAGGGGGTCTAGCTGGCTGAGTGGGACCAGCTGGCTGAGTGGGACCAGCTGGCTGAGTGGGACCTGGATCGGAGCTAGCTGGCTGAGTGGGACCAGCTGGCTGAGTGGGTCCTGGATCGGAGCTAGCTGGCTGAGTGGGACCAGCTGGCTGAGTAGGACCTGGATCGGAGCTAGCTGGCTGAGTGGGACCAGCTGGCTGAGTGGGACCTGGATCGGAGCTAGCTGGCTGAGTGGGACCTGGATCGGAGCTAGCTGGCTGAGTGGGTCCTGGATCGGAGCTAGCTGGCTGAGTGGGTCCTGGATCGGAGCTAGCTGGCAGAGTGGGACTAGCTGGCTGAGTAGGACCTGGATCGGAGCTAGCTGGCTGAGTGGGACCAGCTGGCTGAGTGGGACCTGGATCGGAGCTAGCTGGCTGAGTGGGACCTGGATCGGAGCTAGCTGGCTGAGTGGGTCTAGCTGGCTGAGTGGGACCTGGATCGGAGCTAGCTGGCTGAGTGGGTCCTGGATCGGAGCTAGCTGGCTGAGTGGGACCTGGATCGGAGCTAGCTGGCTGAGTGGGTCCTGGATCAGAGCTAGCTGGCTGAGTGGGACCTGGATCGGAGCTAGCTGGCTGAGTGGGACCAGCTGGCTGAGTGGGTCCTGGATCGGAGCTAGCTGGCTGAGTGGGACCAGCTGGCTGAGTAGGACCTGGATCGGAGCTAGCTGGCTGAGTGGGACCAGCTGGCTGAGTGGGACCTGGATCAGAGCTAGCTGGCTGAGTGGGACCTGGATCGGTGCTAGACGGCTGAGTGGGACCTGGATCGGAGCTAGCTGGCTGAGGGGGTCTAGCTGGCTGAGTGGGACCAGCTGGCTGAGTGGGACCAGCTGGCTGAGTGGGACCTGGATCGGAGCTAGCTGGCTGAGTGGGACCAGCTGGCTGAGTGGGTCCTGGATCGGAGCTAGCTGGCTGAGTGGGACCAGCTGGCTGAGTAGGACCTGGATCGGAGCTAGCTGGCTGAGTGGGACCAGCTGGCTGAGTGGGACCTGGATCGGAGCTAGCTGGCTGAGTGGGACCAGCTGGCTGAGTGACACCTGGATCGGAGCTAGCTGGCTGAGTGGGACCTGGATCGGAGCTAGATCGCTGAGTGGGACCTGGATCGGAGCTAGCTGGCTGAGTGGGCCCTGGATCGGAGCTAGCTGGCTGAGTGGGACCTGGATCGGAGCTAGCTGGCTGAGGGGGTCTAGCTGGCTGAGTGGGACCAGCTGGCTGAGTGGGACCTGGATCGGAGCTAGCTGGCTGAGTGGGACCTGGATCGGAGCTAGCTGGCTGAGTGGGACCTGGATCGGAGCTAGCTGGCTGAGTGGGACCTGGATCGGAGCTAGCTGGCTGAGTGGGACCTGGATCGGAGCTAGCTGGCTGAGTGGGACCTGGATCGGAGCTAGCTGGCTGAGTGGGACCTGGATCGGAGCTAGCTGGCTGAGTGGGACCTGGATCGGAGCTAGCTGGCTGAGTGGGTCCTGGATCGGAGCTAGCTGGCTGAGTGGGTCCTGGATCGGAGCTAGCTGGCTGATTGGGACTAGCTGGCTGAGTGGGACCTGGATCGGAGCTAGCTGGCTGAGTGGGACTAGCTGGCTGAGTGGGACCTGGATCGGCGCTAGCTGGCTGAGTGGGACCTGGATCGGAGCTAGCTGGCTGAGTGGGACTAGCTGGCTGAGTGGGACCTGGATCGGAGCTAGCTGGCTGAGTGGGACCTGGATCGGAGCTAGCTGGCTGAGTGGGACCTGGATCGGAGCTAGCTGGCTGAGTGGGACCTGGATCGGAGCTAGCTGGCTGAGTGGGACCTGGATCGGAGCTAGCTGGCTGAGTGGGTCCTGGATCGGAGCTAGCTGGCTGAGTGGGTCCTGGATCGGAGCTAGCTGGCAGAGTGCGACTAGCTGGCTGAGTAGGACCTGGATCGGAGCTAGCTGGCTGAGTGGGACCAGCTGGCTGAGTGGGACCTGGATCGGAGCTAGCTGGCTGAGTGGGACCTGGATCGGAGCTAGCTGGCTGAGTGGGTCTAGCTGGCTGAGTGGGACCTGGATCGGAGCTAGCTGGCTGAGTGGGACCAGCTGGCTGAGTGGGACCTGGATCGGAGCTAGCTGGCTGAGTGGGACCTGGATCGGAGCTAGCTGGCTGATTGGGACCTGGATCGGAGCTAGCTGGCTGAGTGGGACCTGGATCGGAGCAAGCTGGCTGAGTGGGACCTGGATCGGAGCTAGCTGGCTGAGTGGGACCTGGATCGGAGCTAGCTGGCTGAGTGGGTCCTGGATCGGAGCTAGCTGGCTGAGTGGGACCTGGATCGGAGCTAGCTGGCTGAGTGGGTCCTGGATCAGAGCTAGCTGGCTGAGTGGGACCTGGATCGGAGCTAGCTGGCTGAGTGGGACCAGCTGGCTGAGTGGGTCCTGGATCGGAGCTAGCTGGCTGAGTGGGACCAGCTGGCTGAGTAGGACCTGGATCGGAGCTAGCTGGCTGAGTGGGACCAGCTGGCTGAGTGGGACCTGGATCGGAGCTAGCTGGCTGAGTGGGACCTGGATCGGTGCTAGACGGCTGAGTGGGACCTGGATCGGAGCTAGCTGGCTGAGGGGGTCTAGCTGGCTGAGTGGGACCAGCTGGCTGAGTGGGACCAGCTGGCTGAGTGGGACCTGGATCGGAGCTAGCTGGCTGAGTGGGACCAGCTGGCTGAGTGGGTCCTGGATCGGAGCTAGCTGGCTGAGTGGGACCAGCTGGCTGAGTGGGACCAGCTGGCTGAGTGGGACCTGGATCGGAGCTAGCTGGCTGAGTGGGACCAGCTGGCTGAGTGGGTCCTGGATCGGAGCTAGCTGGCTGAGTGGGACCAGCTGGCTGAGTGGGACCTGGATCGGAGCTAGCTGGCTGAGTGGGACCTGGATCGGAGCTAGCTGGCTGAGTGGGACCTGGATCGGAGCTAGCTGGCTGAGTGGGACCTGGATCGGAGCTAGCTGGCTGAGTGGGACCTGGATCGGAGCTAGCTGGCTGAGTGGGACCTGGATCGGAGCTAGCTGGCTGAGTGGGACCTGGATCGGAGCTAGCTGGCTGAGTGGGTCCTGGATCGGAGCTAGCTGGCTGATTGGGACTAGCTGGCTGAGTGGGACCTGGATCGGAGCTAGCTGGCTGAGTGGGACTAGCTGGCTGAGTGGGACCTGGATCGGCGCTAGCTGGCTGAGTGGGACCTGGATCGGAGCTAGCTGGCTGAGTGGGACTAGCTGGCTGAGTGGGACCTGGATCGGAGCTAGCTGGCTGAGTGGGACCTGGATCGGAGCTAGCTGGCTGAGTGGGACCTGGATCGGAGCTAGCTGGCTGAGTGGGACCTGGATCGGAGCTAGCTGGCTGAGTGGGACCTGGATCGGAGCTAGCTGGCTGAGTGGGACCTGGATCGGAGCTAGCTGGCTGAGTGGGCCCTGGATCGGAGCTAGCTGGCTGAGAGGGACCTGGATCGAAGCTAGCTGGCTGAGTGGGACCTGGATCGGAGCTAGCTGGCTGAGGGGGTCTAGCTGGCTGAGTGGGACCAGCTGGCTGAGTGGGACCTGGATCGGAGCTAGCTGGCTGAGTGGGACCTGGATCGGAGCTAGCTGGCTGAGTGGGACCTGGATCGGAGCTAGCTGGCTGAGTGGGACCTGGATCGGAGCTAGCTGGCTGAGTGGGACCTGGATCGGAGCTAGCTGGCTGAGTGGGACCTGGATCGGAGCTAGCTGGCTGAGTGGGACCTGGATCGGAGCTAGCTGGCTGAGTGGGTCCTGGATCGGAGCTAGCTGGCTGATTGGGACTAGCTGGCTGAGTGGGACCTGGATCGGAGCTAGCTGGCTGAGTGGGACTAGCTGGCTGAGTGGGACCTGGATCGGCGCTAGCTGGCTGAGTGGGACCTGGATCGGAGCTAGCTGGCTGAGTGGGACCTGGATCGGAGCTAGCTGGCTGAGTGGGACTAGCTGGCTGAGTGGGACCTGGATCGGAGCTAGCTGGCTGAGTGGGACCTGGATCGGAGCTAGCTGGCTGAGTGGGACCTGGATCGGAGCTAGCTGGCTGAGTGGGACCTGGATCGGAGCTAGCTGGCTGAGTGGGACCTGGATCGGAGCTAGCTGGCTGAGTGGGTCCTGGATCGGAGCTAGCTGGCTGAGTGGGTCCTGGATCGGAGCTAGCTGGCAGAGTGGGACTAGCTGGCTGAGTAGGACCTGGATCGGAGCTAGCTGGCTGAGTGGGACCAGCTGGCTGAGTGGGACCTGGATCGGAGCTAGCTGGCTGAGTGGGACCTGGATCGGAGCTAGCTGGCTGAGTGGGTCTAGCTGGCTGAGTGGGACCTGGATCGGAGCTAGCTGGCTGAGTGGGTCCTGGATCGGAGCTAGCTGGCTGAGTGGGACCTGGATCGGAGCTAGCTGGCTGAGTGGGTCCTGGATCAGAGCTAGCTGGCTGAGTGGGACCTGGATCGGAGCTAGCTGGCTGAGTGGGACCAGCTGGCTGAGTGGGTCCTGGATCGGAGCTAGCTGGCTGAGTGGGACCAGCTGGCTGAGTAGGACCTGGATCGGAGCTAGCTGGCTGAGTGGGACCAGCTGGCTGAGTGGGACCTGGATCGGAGCTAGCTGGCTGAGTGGGACCAGCTGGCTGAGTGACACCTGGATCGGAGCTAGCTGGCTGAGTGGGACCTGGATCGGAGCTAGATCGCTGAGTGGGACCTGGATCGGAGCTAGCTGGCTGAGTGGGCCCTGGATCGGAGCTAGCTGGCTGAGAGGGACCTGGATCGAAGCTAGCTGGCTGAGTGGGACCTGGATCGGAGCTAGCTGGCTGAGGGGGTCTAGCTGGCTGAGTGGGACCAGCTGGCTGAGTGGGACCTGGATCGGAGCTAGCTGGCTGAGTGGGACCTGGATCGGAGCTAGCTGGCTGAGTGGGACCTGGATCGGAGCTAGCTGGCTGAGTGGGACCTGGATCGGAGCTAGCTGGCTGAGTGGGACCTGGATCGGAGCTAGCTGGCTGAGTGGGACCTGGATCGGAGCTAGCTGGCTGAGTGGGACCTGGATCGGAGCTAGCTGGCTGAGTGGGTCCTGGATCGGAGCTAGCTGGCTGATTGGGACTAGCTGGCTGAGTGGGACCTGGATCGGAGCTAGCTGGCTGAGTGGGACTAGCTGGCTGAGTGGGACCTGGATCGGCGCTAGCTGGCTGAGTGGGACCTGGATCGGAGCTAGCTGGCTGAGTGGGACTAGCTGGCTGAGTGGGACCTGGATCGGAGCTAGCTGGCTGAGTGGGACCTGGATCGGAGCTAGCTGGCTGAGTGGGACCTGGATCGGAGCTAGCTGGCTGAGTGGGACCTGGATCGGAGCTAGCTGGCTGAGTGGGACCTGGATCGGAGCTAGCTGGCTGAGTGGGACCTGGATCGGAGCTAGCTGGCTGAGTGGGTCCTGGATCGGAGCTAGCTGGCTGAGTGGGTCCTGGATCGGAGCTAGCTGGCAGAGTGGGACTAGCTGGCTGAGTAGGACCTGGATCGGAGCTAGCTGGCTGAGTGGGACCAGCTGGCTGAGTGGGACCTGGATCGGAGCTAGCTGGCTGAGTGGGACCTGGATCGGAGCTAGCTGGCTGAGTGGGTCTAGCTGGCTGAGT
Organism: Salmo salar; assembly: GCF_965601325.2. Taxonomy (NCBI): domain Eukaryota; kingdom Metazoa; phylum Chordata; class Actinopteri; order Salmoniformes; family Salmonidae; genus Salmo; species Salmo salar. The sequence goes on from NC_138299.1 coordinate 112,914,644, forward strand.
GGGACCTGGATCGGAGCTAGCTGGCTGAGTGGGTCCTGGATCGGAGCTAGCTGGCTGAGTGGGACCTGGATCGGAGCTAGCTGGCTGAGTGGGTCCTGGATCAGAGCTAGCTGGCTGAGTGGGACCTGGATCGGAGCTAGCTGGCTGAGTGGGACCAGCTGGCTGAGTGGGTCCTGGATCGGAGCTAGCTGGCTGAGTGGGACCAGCTGGCTGAGTAGGACCTGGATCGGAGCTAGCTGGCTGAGTGGGACCAGCTGGCTGAGTGGGACCTGGATCAGAGCTAGCTGGCTGAGTGGGACCTGGATCGGTGCTAGACGGCTGAGTGGGACCTGGATCGGAGCTAGCTGGCTGAGGGGGTCTAGCTGGCTGAGTGGGACCAGCTGGCTGAGTGGGACCAGCTGGCTGAGTGGGACCTGGATCGGAGCTAGCTGGCTGAGTGGGACCAGCTGGCTGAGTGGGTCCTGGATCGGAGCTAGCTGGCTGAGTGGGACCAGCTGGCTGAGTAGGACCTGGATCGGAGCTAGCTGGCTGAGTGGGACCAGCTGGCTGAGTGGGACCTGGATCGGAGCTAGCTGGCTGAGTGGGACCTGGATCGGAGCTAGCTGGCTGAGTGGGTCCTGGATCGGAGCTAGCTGGCTGAGTGGGTCCTGGATCGGAGCTAGCTGGCAGAGTGGGACTAGCTGGCTGAGTAGGACCTGGATCGGAGCTAGCTGGCTGAGTGGGACCAGCTGGCTGAGTGGGACCTGGATCGGAGCTAGCTGGCTGAGTGGGACCTGGATCGGAGCTAGCTGGCTGAGTGGGTCTAGCTGGCTGAGTGGGACCTGGATCGGAGCTAGCTGGCTGAGTGGGTCCTGGATCGGAGCTAGCTGGCTGAGTGGGACCTGGATCGGAGCTAGCTGGCTGAGTGGGTCCTGGATCAGAGCTAGCTGGCTGAGTGGGACCTGGATCGGAGCTAGCTGGCTGAGTGGGACCAGCTGGCTGAGTGGGTCCTGGATCGGAGCTAGCTGGCTGAGTGGGACCAGCTGGCTGAGTAGGACCTGGATCGGAGCTAGCTGGCTGAGTGGGACCAGCTGGCTGAGTGGGACCTGGATCAGAGCTAGCTGGCTGAGTGGGACCTGGATCGGTGCTAGACGGCTGAGTGGGACCTGGATCGGAGCTAGCTGGCTGAGTGGGACCAGCTGGCTGAGTGGGTCCTGGATCGGAGCTAGCTGGCTGAGTGGGACCAGCTGGCTGAGTAGGACCTGGATCGGAGCTAGCTGGCTGAGTGGGACCAGCTGGCTGAGTGGGACCTGGATCGGAGCTAGCTGGCTGAGTGGGACCAGCTGGCTGAGTGACACCTGGATCGGAGCTAGCTGGCTGAGTGGGACCTGGATCGGAGCTAGATCGCTGAGTGGGACCTGGATCGGAGCTAGCTGGCTGAGTGGGCCCTGGATCGGAGCTAGCTGGCTGAGTGGGACCTGGATCGGAGCTAGCTGGCTGAGGGGGTCTAGCTGGCTGAGTGGGACCAGCTGGCTGAGTGGGACCTGGATCGGAGCTAGCTGGCTGAGTGGGACCTGGATCGGAGCTAGCTGGCTGAGTGGGACCTGGATCGGAGCTAGCTGGCTGAGTGGGACCTGGATCGGAGCTAGCTGGCTGAGTGGGACCTGGATCGGAGCTAGCTGGCTGAGTGGGACCTGGATCGGAGCTAGCTGGCTGAGTGGGACCTGGATCGGAGCTAGCTGGCTGAGTGGGACCTGGATCGGAGCTAGCTGGCTGAGTGGGACCTGGATCGGAGCTAGCTGGCTGAGTGGGTCCTGGATCGGAGCTAGCTGGCTGAGTGGGTCCTGGATCGGAGCTAGCTGGCTGATTGGGACTAGCTGGCTGAGTGGGACCTGGATCGGAGCTAGCTGGCTGAGTGGGACTAGCTGGCTGAGTGGGACCTGGATCGGCGCTAGCTGGCTGAGTGGGACCTGGATCGAAGCTAGCTGGCTGAGTGGGACTAGCTGGCTGAGTGGGACCTGGATCGGAGCTAGCTGGCTGAGTGGGACCTGGATCGGAGCTAGCTGGCTGAGTGGGACCTGGATCGGAGCTAGCTGGCTGAGTGGGACCTGGATCGGAGCTAGCTGGCTGAGTGGGACCTGGATCGGAGCTAGCTGGCTGAGTGGGTCCTGGATCGGAGCTAGCTGGCTGAGTGGGTCCTGGATCGGAGCTAGCTGGCAGAGTGCGACTAGCTGGCTGAGTAGGACCTGGATCGGAGCTAGCTGGCTGAGTGGGACCAGCTGGCTGAGTGGGACCTGGATCGGAGCTAGCTGGCTGAGTGGGACCTGGATCGGAGCTAGCTGGCTGAGTGGGTCTAGCTGGCTGAGTGGGACCTGGATCGGAGCTAGCTGGCTGAGTGGGACCAGCTGGCTGAGTGGGACCTGGATCGGAGCTAGCTGGCTGAGTGGGACCTGGATCGGAGCTAGCTGGCTGATTGGGACCTGGATCGGAGCTAGCTGGCTGAGTGGGACCTGGATCGGAGCAAGCTGGCTGAGTGGGACCTGGATCGGAGCTAGCTGGCTGAGTGGGACCTGGATCGGAGCTAGCTGGCTGAGTGGGTCCTGGATCGGAGCTAGCTGGCTGAGTGGGACCTGGATCGGAGCTAGCTGGCTGAGTGGGTCCTGGATCAGAGCTAGCTGGCTGAGTGGGACCTGGATCGGAGCTAGCTGGCTGAGTGGGACCTGGATCGGAGCTAGCTGGCTGAGTGGGTCCTGGATCGGAGCTAGCTGGCTGAGTGGGACCTGGATCGGAGCTAGCTGGCTGAGTGGGTCCTGGATCGGAGCTAGCTGGCTGAGTGGGACCTGGATCGGTGCTAGACGGCTGAGTGGGACCTGGATCGGAGCTAGCTGGCTGAGGGGGTCTAGCTGGCTGAGTGGGACCAGCTGGCTGAGTGGGACCAGCTGGCTGAGTGGGACCTGGATCGGAGCTAGCTGGCTGAGTGGGACCAGCTGGCTGAGTGGGTCCTGGATCGGAGCTAGCTGGCTGAGTGGGACCAGCTGGCTGAGTGGGACCAGCTGGCTGAGTGGGAGCTGGATCGGAGCTAGCTGGCTGAGTGGGACCAGCTGGCTGAGTGGGTCCTGGATCGGAGCTAGCTGGCTGAGTGGGACCAGCTGGCTGAGTAGGACCTGGATCGGAGCTAGCTGGCTGAGTGGGACCAGCTGGCTGAGTGGGACCTGGATCGGAGCTAGCTGGCTGAGTGGGACCAGCTGGCTGAGTGGGACCTGGATCGGAGCTAGCTGGCTGAGTGGGACCTGGATCGGAGCTAGCTGGCTGAGTGGGTCCTGGATCGGAGCTAGCTGGCTGAGTGGGTCCTGGATCGGAGCTAGCTGGCTGATTGGGACTAGCTGGCTGAGTGGGACCTGGATCGGAGCTAGCTGGCTGAGTGGGACTAGCTGGCTGAGTGGGACCTGGATCGGCGCTAGCTGGCTGAGTGGGACCTGGATCGGAGCTAGCTGGCTGAGTGGGACTAGCTGGCTGAGTGGGACCTGGATCGGAGCTAGCTGGCTGAGTGGGACCTGGATCGGAGCTAGCTGGCTGAGTGGGACCTGGATCGGAGCTAGCTGGCTGAGTGGGACCTGGATCGGAGCTAGCTGGCTGAGTGGGACCTGGATCGGAGCTAGCTGGCTGAGTGGGTCCTGGATCGGAGCTAGCTGGCTGAGTGGGTCCTGGATCGGAGCTAGCTGGCAGAGTGCGACTAGCTGGCTGAGTAGGACCTGGATCGGAGCTAGCTGGCTGAGTGGGACCAGCTGGCTGAGTGGGACCTGGATCGGAGCTAGCTGGCTGAGTGGGACCTGGATCGGAGCTAGCTGGCTGAGTGGGTCTAGCTGGCTGAGTGGGACCTGGATCGGAGCTAGCTGGCTGAGTGGGACCAGCTGGCTGAGTGGGACCTGGATCGGAGCTAGCTGGCTGAGTGGGACCTGGATCGGAGCTAGCTGGCTGATTGGGACCTGGATCGGAGCTAGCTGGCTGAGTGGGACCTGGATCGGAGCAAGCTGGCTGAGTGGGACCTGGATCGGAGCTAGCTGGCTGAGTGGGACCTGGATCGGAGCTAGCTGGCTGAGTGGGTCCTGGATCGGAGCTAGCTGGCTGAGTGGGACCTGGATCGGAGCTAGCTGGCTGAGTGGGTCCTGGATCAGAGCTAGCTGGCTGAGTGGGACCTGGATCGGAGCTAGCTGGCTGAGTGGGACCAGCTGGCTGAGTGGGTCCTGGATCGGAGCTAGCTGGCTGAGTGGGACCAGCTGGCTGAGTAGGACCTGGATCGGAGCTAGCTGGCTGAGTGGGACCAGCTGGCTGAGTGGGACCTGGATCGGAGCTAGCTGGCTGAGTGGGACCTGGATCGGTGCTAGACGGCTGAGTGGGACCTGGATCGGAGCTAGCTGGCTGAGGGGGTCTAGCTGGCTGAGTGGGACCAGCTGGCTGAGTGGGACCAGCTGGCTGAGTGGGACCTGGATCGGAGCTAGCTGGCTGAGTGGGACCAGCTGGCTGAGTGGGTCCTGGATCGGAGCTAGCTGGCTGAGTGGGACCAGCTGGCTGAGTGGGACCAGCTGGCTGAGTGGGACCTGGATCGGAGCTAGCTGGCTGAGTGGGACCAGCTGGCTGAGTGGGTCCTGGATCGGAGCTAGCTGGCTGAGTGGGACCAGCTGGCTGAGTAGGACCTGGATCGGAGCTAGCTGGCTGAGTGGGACCAGCTGGCTGAGTGGGACCTGGATCGGAGCTAGCTGGCTGAGTGGGACCAGCTGGCTGAGTGGGACCTGGATCGGAGCTAGCTGGCTGAGTGGGACCTGGATCGGAGCTAGATGGCTGCGTGGGACCTGGATCAGAGCTAGCTGGCTGAGTGGGCCCTGGATCGGAGCTAGCTGGCTGAGTGGGACCTGGATCGGAGCTAGCTGGCTGAGGGGGACCAGCTGGCTGAGTGGGACCAGCTGGCTGAGTGGGACCAGCTGGCTGAGTGGGACCTGGATCGGAGCTAGCTGGCTGAGTGGGACCTGGATCGGAGCTAGATGGCTGAGTGGGACCTGGATCGGAGCTAGCTGGCTGAGTGGGACCTGGATCGGAGCTAGATGGCTGAGTGGGGCCTGGATCGGAGCTAGCTGGCTGAGGGGGACCAGCTGGCTGAGTGGGACCAGCTGGCTGAGTGGGACCAGCTGGCTGAGTGGGACCTGGATCGGAGCTAGCTGGCTGAGTGGGACCTGGATCGGAGCTAGATGGCTGAGTGGGACCTGGATCGGAGCTAGCTGGCTGAGTGGGACCTGGATCGGAGCTAGCTGGCTGAGTGGGACCTGGATCGGAGCTAGCTGGCTGAGTGGGACCTGGATCGGAGCTAGCTGGCTGAGTGGGACCTGGATCGGAGCTAGCTGGCTGAGTGGGACTAGCTGGCTGAGTAGGACCTGGATCAGAGCTAGCTGGCTGAGTGGGTCCTGGATCGGAGCTAGCTGGCTGAGTGGGACCTGGATCGGAGCTAGCTGGCTGATTGGGACTAGCTGGCTGAGTGGGACCTGGATCGGAGCTAGCTGGCTGAGTGGGACCAGCTGGCTGAGTGGGACCTGGATCGGAGCTAGCTGGCTGAGTGGGACCAGCTGGCTGAGTGGGTCCTGGATCGGAGCTAGCTGGCTGAGTGGGACCAGCTGGCTGAGTGGGACCAGCTGGCTGAGTGGGACCTGGATCGGAGCTAGCTGGCTGAGTGGGACCAGCTGGCTGAGTGGGTCCTGGATCGGAGCTAGCTGGCTGAGTGGGACCAGCTGGCTGAGTGGGACCAGCTGGCTGAGTGGGACCTGGATCGGAGCTAGCTGGCTGAGTGGGACCAGCTGGCTGAGTGGGTCCTGGATCGGAGCTAGCTGGCTGAGTGGGACCAGCTGGCTGAGTAGGACCTGGATCGGAGCTAGCTGGCTGAGTGGGACCAGCTGGCTGAGTGGGACCTGGATCGGAGCTAGCTGGCTGAGTGGGACCAGCTGGCTGAGTGGGACCTGGATCGGAGCTAGCTGGCTGAGTGGGACCTGGATCGGAGCTAGATGGCTGCGTGGGACCTGGATCAGAGCTAGCTGGCTGAGTGGGCCCTGGATCGGAGCTAGCTGGCTGAGTGGGACCTGGATCGGAGCTAGCTGGCTGAGGGGGACCAGCTGGCTGAGTGGGACGCTGGCGGGGCCAGCTGGCTGAGTGGGACCAGCTGGCTGAGTGGGACCTGGATCGGAGCTAGCTGGCTGAGTGGGACCTGGATCGGAGCTAGCTGGCTGAGTGGGACCTGGATCGGAGCCAGCTGGCTGAGTGGGACCTGGATAGCCCTGGCTGGCTGAGTGGGACCTGGATCGGAGCTAAGCTGGCTGAGTGGGACCTGGATCGGAGCTAGCTGGCTGAGTGGGACCTGGATCGGAGCTAGCTGGCTGAGTGGGACCTGGATCGGAGCTAGCTGGCTGAGTGGGACCTGGATCGGAGCTAGCTGGCTGAGTGGGACTAGCTGGCTGAGTGGGACCTGGATCGGAGCTAGCTGGCTGAGTGGGACCAGCTGGCTGAGTGGGACCTGGATCGGAGCTAGCTGGCTGAGTGGGACCTGGATCGGAGCTAGCTGGCTGAGTGGGACCTGGATCGGAGCTAGCTGGCTGAGTGGGTCCTGGATCGGAGCTAGCTGGCTGAGTGGGACCAGCTGGCTGAGTGGGACCTGGATCGGAGCTAGCTGGCTGAGTGAGACCTGGATCGGAGCTAGCTGGCTCAGTGGGACCTGGATCGGAGCTAGCTGGCTGAGTGGGACTAGCTGGCTGAGTGGGACCTGGATCGGAGCTAGCTGGCTGAGTGGGTCCTGGATCAGAGCTAGCTGGCTGAGTGGGACCTGGATCGGAGCTAGCTGGCTGAGTGGGTCCTGGATCGGAGCTAGCTGGCTGAGTGGGACCTGGATCGGAGCTAGCTGGCTGAGTGGCCCTGCTGGCTGAGTGGGACCTGGATCGGAGCTAGCTGGCTGAGTGGGACCTGGATCGGAGCTAGCTGGCTGAGTGGGACCTGGATCGGAGCTAGCTGGCTGAGTGGGACCTGGATCGGAGCTAGCTGGCTGAGTGGGACCTGGATCGGAGCTAGCTGGCTGAGTGGGACCTGGATCGGAGCTAGCTGGCTGAGTGGGTCCTGGATCGGAGCTAGCTGGCTGAGTGGGTCCTGGATCGGAGCTAGCTGGCTGAGTTGGACTAGCTGGCTGAGAAGGACCTGGATCGGAGCTAGCTGGCTGAGTGGGACCAGCTGGCTGAGTGGGACCTGGATCGGAGCTAGCTGGCTGATTGGGACTAGCTGGCTGAGTGGGACCTGGATCGGAGCTAGCTGGCTGAGTGGGACTGCTGGCTGAGTGGGACCTGGATCGGAGCTAGCTGGCTGAGTGGGACCTGGATCGGAGCTTGCTAGCAAGCTGATTGGGACCTGGATCGGAGCTAGCTGGCTGAGTGGGACCTGGATCGGAGCTAGCTGGCTGAGTGGGACCTGGATCGGAGCTAGCTGGCTGATTGGGACCTGGATCGGAGCTAGCTGGCTGATTGGGACCTGGATCGGAGCTAGCTGGCTGATTGAGACCTGGATCGGAGCTAGCTGGCTGATTGGGACCTGGATCGGAGCTAGCTGGCTGATTGGGACCTGGATCGGACCTAGCTGGCTGAGTGGGACCTGGATCGGACCTAGCTGGCTGAGTGGGACCTGGATCGGAGCTAGCTGGCTGAGTGGGTCCTGGATCGGAGCTAGCTGGCTGAGTGGCTTTAGCTGGCTGAGTGGGACCTGGATCGGAGCTAGCTGGCTGAGTGGGACCAGCTGGCTGAGTGGGACCTGGATCGGAGCTAGCTGGCTGAGTGGAACCTGGATCGGAGCTAGCTGGCTGAGTGGGACCTGGATCGGAGCTAGCTGGCTGAGTGGGACCTGGATCGGAGCTAGCTGGCTGAGTGGGACCTGAATCGGAGCTAGCTGGCTCAGTGGGACCTGGATCGGAGCTAGCTGGCTGAGTGGAACCTGGATCGGAGCTAGCTGGCTGAGTGGGACTAGCTGGCCGAGTGGGACCTGGATCGGAGCTAGCTGGCTGAGTGGGACCAGCTGGCTGAGTGGGACCTGGATCGGAGCTAGCTGGCTGAGTGGGACCTGGATCGGAGCTAGCTGGCTGATTGGGACCTGGATCGGACCTAGCTGGCTGAGTGGGACCTGGATCGGAGCTAGATGGCTGAGTGGGTCCTGGATCGGAGCTAGCTGGCTGAGTGGGACCTGGACCGGAGCTAGCTGGCTGAGTGGGACCAGCTGGCTGAGTGGGACCTGGATCGGAGCTAGTTGGCTGAGTGGGTCCTGGATCGGAGCTAGCTGGCTGAGTGGGACTAGCTGGCTGAGTGGGACCTGGATCGGAGCTAGTTGGCTGAGTGGGACCAGCTGGCTGAGTGGGACCTGGATCGGAGCTAGCTGGCTGAGTGGGACCTGGATCGGAGCTAGCTGGCTGAGTGGGACCTGGATCGGAGCTAGATGGCTGAGTGGGTCCTGGATCGGAGCTAGCTGGCTGAGTGGGACCTGGATCGGAGCTAGCTGGCTGAGTGGGACCAGCTGGCTGAGTGGGACCTGGATCGGAGCTAGTTGGCTGAGTGGGTCCTGGATCGGAGCTAGCTGGCTGAGTGGGACTAGCTGGCTGAGTGGGACCTGGATCGGAGCTAGCTGGCTGAGTGGGTCCTGGATCGGAGCTAGCTGGCTGAGTGGGACCTGGATCGGAGCTAGCTGGCTGAGTGGGACCTGGATCGGAGCTAGCTGGCTGAGTGGGTCCTGGATCGGAGCTAGCTGGCTGAGTGGGACCTGGATCGGAGCTAGCTGGCTGAGTGGGACCTGGATCGGAGCTAGCTGGCTGAGTGGGTCCTGGATCGGAGCTAGCTGGCTGAGTGGGATTAGCTGGCTGAGTAGGACCTGGATCGGAGCTAGCTGGATGAGTGGGACCAGCTGGCTGAGTGGGACCTGGATCGGAGCTAGCTGGCTGAGTGGGACCTGGATCGGAGCTAGCTGGCTGAGTGGGACCTGGATCGGAGCTAGCTGGCTGAGTGGGTCCTGGATCGGAGCTAGCTGGCTGAGTGGGACTAGCTGGCTGAGTAGGACCTGGATCGGAGCTAGCTGGATGAGTGGGACCAGCTGGCTGAGTGGGACCTGGATCGGAGCTAGCTGGCTGAGTGGGACCTGGATCGGAGCTAGCTCGCTGAGTGGGTCCTGGATCGGAGCTAGCTGGCTGAGTGGGTCCTGGATCGGAGCTAGCTGGCTGAGTGGGACTAGCTGGCTGAGTGGGACCTGGATCGGCGCTAGCTGGCTGAGTGGGTCCTGGATCAGAGCTAGCTGGCTGAGTGGGACCTGGATCGGAGCTAGCTGGCTGAGTGGGTCCTGGATCGGAGCTAGCTGGCTGAGGGGGTCTAGCTGGCTGAGTGGGACCTGGATCGGAGCTAGCTGGCTGAGTGGGACCAGCTGGCTGAGTGGGACCTGGATCGGAGCTAGCTGGCTGAGTGGGCCCAGCTGGCTGAGTGGGACCTGGATCGGAGCTAGCTGGCTGAGTGGGTCCTGGATCGGAGCTAGCTGGCTGAGTGGGACCTGGATCGGAGCTAGCTGGCTGAGTGGGACCTGGATAGCCCTGGCTGGCTGAGTGGGACTAGCTGGCTGAGTGGGTCCTGGATCGGAGCTAGCTGGCTGAGTGGGCCTTGGATCGGAGCTAGCTGGCTGAGTGGGACCTGGATCGGAGCTAGCTGGCTGAGTGGGACCTGGATCGGAGCTAGCTGGCTGAGTGGGACTAGCTGGCTGACTGGGACCTGGATCGGAGCTAGCTGGCTGAGTGGGACCTGGATCGGAGCTAGCTGGCTGAGTGGGACCTGGATCGGAGCTAGCTGGCTGAGTGGGACCTGGATCGGAGCTAGCTGGCTGAGTGGGACCTGGATAGCCCTGGCTGGCTGAGTGGGACCTGGATCGGATCTAGCTGGCTGAGTGGGTCCTGGATCGGAGCTAGCTGGCTGAGTGGGTCCTGGATCGGAGCTAGCTGGCTGAGTGGGTCCTGGATCGGAGCTCGCTGGCTGAGTGGGACCTGGATTGGAGCTCGCTGGCTGAGTGGGACCAGCTGGCTGAGTGGGACCCGGATCGGCGCTAGCTGGCTGAGTGGGTCCTGGATCGGAGCTAGCTGGCTGAGTGGGACCTGGATCGGAGCTAGCTGGCTGAGTGGGACCAGCTGGCTGAGTGGGACCTGGATCGGAGCTAGCTGGCTGAGTGGGACTAGCTGGCTGAGTGGGACCTGGATCGGAGCTAGCTGGCTGAGTGGGACCTGGATCGGAGCTAGCTGGCTGAGTGGGACCTGGATCGGAGCTAGCTGGCTGAGTGGGACCTGGATCGGAGCTAGCTGGCTGAGTGGGACCTGGATCGGAGCTAGCTGGCTGAGTGGGACCTGGATCGGAGCTAGCTGGCTGAGTGGGACCTGGATAGCCCTGGCTGGCTGAGTGGGACCTGGATAGCCCTGGCTGGCTGAGTGGGACCTGGATCGGATCTAGCTGGCTGAGTGGGTCCTGGATCGGAGCTAGCTGGCTGAGTGGGACCTGGATCGGCGCTAGCTGGCTGAGTGGGTCCTGGATCGGAGCTAGCTGGCTGAGTGGGACCTGGATCGGAGCTAGCTGGCTGAGTGGGACCTGGATCGGAGCTAGCTGGCTGAGTGGGTCCTGGATCGGAGCTAGCTGGCTGAGTGGGATTAGCTGGCTGAGTAGGACCTGGATCGGAGCTAGCTGGATGAGTGGGACCAGCTGGCTGAGTGGGACCTGGATCGGAGCTAGCTGGCTGAGTGGGACCTGGATCGGAGCTAGCTGGCTGAGTGGGACCTGGATCGGAGCTAGCTGGCTGAGTGGGTCCTGGATCGGAGCTAGCTGGCTGAGTGGGACTAGCTGGCTGAGTAGGACCTGGATCGGAGCTAGCTGGATGAGTGGGACCAGCTGGCTGAGTGGGACCTGGATCGGAGCTAGCTGGCTGAGTGGGACCTGGATCGGAGCTAGCTCGCTGAGTGGGTCCTGGATCGGAGATAGCTGGCTGAGTGGGTCCTGGATCGGAGCTAGCTGGCTGAGTGGGACATGGATCGGAGCTAGCTGGCTGAGTGGGACTAGCTGGCTGAGTGGGACCTGGATCGGCGCTAGCTGGCTGAGTGGGTCCTGGATCAGAGCTAGCTGGCTGAGTGGGACCAGCTGGCTGAGTGGGACCTGGATCGGAGCTAGCTGGCTGAGTGGGACTAGCTGGCTGAGTGGGACCTGGATCGGAGCTAGCTGGCTGAGTGGGACCTGGATCGGAGCTAGCTGGCTGAGTGGGACCTGGATCAGAGCTAGCTGGCTGAGTGGGACCTGGATCGGAGCTAGCTGGCTGAGTGGGACCTGGATCGGAGCTAGCTGGCTGAGTGGGACCTGGATCGGAGCTGGCTGGCTGAGTGGGACCTGGATAGCCCTGGCTGGCTGAGTGGGACCTGGATAGCCCTGGCTGGCTGAGTGGGACCTGGATCGGATCTAGCTGGCTGAGTGGGTCCTGGATCGGAGCTAGCTGGCTGAGTGGGACCTGGATCGGCGCTAGCTGGCTGAGTGGGTCCTGGATCAGAGCTAGCTGGCTGAGTGGGACCAGCTGGCTGATGAGACCTGGATCGGCGCTAGCTGGCTGAGTGGGACCTGGATCGGAGCTAGCTGGCTGAGTGGGACCTGGATCGGAGCTAGCTGGCTGAGTGGGACCTGGATCGGAGCCAGCTGGCTGAGTGGGTCCTGGATCGGAGCTAGCTGGCTGAGTGGGACTAGCTGGCTGAGTAGGACCTGGATCGGAGCTAGCTGGCTGAGTGGGACCAGCTGGCTGAGTGGGACCTGGATCGGAGCTAGCTGGCTGAGTGGGACCTGGATCGGAGCTAGCTCGCTGAGTGGGTCCTGGATCGGAGCTAGCTGGCTGAGTGGGACCTGGATCGGAGCTAGCTGGCTGACTGGGACCAGCTGGCTGAGTGGGACCTGGATCGGAGCTAGCAGGCTGAGTGGGACCAGCTGGCTGAGTGGGACCTGGATCGGCGCTAGCTGGCTGAGTGGGTCCTGGATCGGAGCTAGCTGGCTGAGTGGGACTAGCTGGCTGAGTGGGACCTGGATCGGAGCTAGCTGGCTGAGTGGGTCCTGGATCAGAGCTAGCTGGCTGAGTGGGTCCTGGATCGGAGCTAGCTGGCTGAGTGGGACCTGGATCGGAGCTAGCTGGCTGAGTGGGACCAGCTGGCTGACTGGGACCTGGATCGGAGCTAGCAGGCTGAGTGGGACCAGCTGGCTGAGTGGTACCTGGATCGGCGCTAGCTGGCTGAGTGGGTCCTGGATCGGAGCTAGCTGGCTGAGTGGGACTAGCTGGCTGAGTGGGACCTGGATTGGAGCTAGCTGGCTGAGTGGGACCAGCTGGCTGAGTGGGACCTGGATCGGAGCTAGCTGGCTGAGTGGGACCTGGATCGGAGCTAGCTGGCTGAGTGGGACCTGGATCGGAGCTAGCTGGCTGAGTGGGTCCTGGATCGGAGCTAGCTGGCTGAGTGGGACCTGGATCGGAGCTAGCTGGCTGAGTGGGACTAGCTGGCTGAGTGGGACCTGGATCGGAGCTAGCTGGCTGAGTGGGACCTGGATCGGAGCTAGCTGGCTGAGTGGGACCAGCTGGCTGAGTGGGACCTGGATCGGAGCTAGCTGGCTGAGTGGGACCTGGATCGGAGCTAGCTGGCTGAGTGGGACCTGGATCGGAGCTAGCTGGCTGAGTGGGACCTGGATAGCCCTGGCTGGCTGAGTGGGACTAGCTGGCTGAGTGGGTCCTGGATCGGAGCTAGCTGGCTGAGTGGGCCTGGATCGGAGCTAGCTGGCTGAGTGGGACCTGGATCGGAGCTAGCTGGCTGAGTGGGACCTGGATCGGAGCTAGCTGGCTGAGTGGGACTAGCTGGCTGAGTGGGACCTGGATCGGAGCTAGCTGGCTGAGTGGGACCTGGATCGGAGCTAGCTGGCTGAGTGGGACCTGGATCGGAGCTAGCTGGCTGAGTGGGACCTGGATCGGAGCTAGCTGGCTGAGTGGGACCTGGATAGCCCTGGCTGGCTGAGTGGGACCTGGATCGGAGCTAGCTGGCTGAGTGGGACCTGGATCGGAGCTAGCTGGCTGAGTGGGTCCTGGATCGGAGCTAGCTGGCTGAGTGGGTCCTGGATCGGAGCTCGCTGGCTGAGTGGGACCTGGATTGGAGCTCGCTGGCTGAGTGGGACCAGCTGGCTGAGTGGGACCCGGATCGGCGCTAGCTGGCTGAGTGGGTCCTGGATCGGAGCTAGCTGGCTGAGTGGGACCTGGATCGGAGCTAGCTGGCTGAGTGGGACCAGCTGGCTGAGTGGGACCTGGATCGGAGCTAGCTGGCTGAGTGGGACTAGCTGGCTGAGTGGGACCTGGATCGGAGCTAGCTGGCTGAGTGGGACCTGGATCGGAGCTAGCTGGCTGAGTGGGACCTGGATCGGAGCTAGCTGGCTGAGTGGGACCTGGATCGGAGCTAGCTGGCTGAGTGGGACCTGGATCGGAGCTAGCTGGCTGAGTGGGACCTGGATCGGAGCTAGCTGGCTGAGTGGGACCTGGATAGCCCTGGCTGGCTGAGTGGGACCTGGATAGCCCTGGCTGGCTGAGTGGGACCTGGATCGGATCTAGCTGGCTGAGTGGGTCCTGGATCGGAGCTAGCTGGCTGAGTGGGACCTGGATCGGCGCTAGCTGGCTGAGTGGGTCCTGGATCGGAGCTAGCTGGCTGAGTGGGACCTGGATCGGAGCTAGCTGGCTGAGTGGGACCTGGATCGGAGCTAGCTGGCTGAGTGGGTCCTGGATCGGAGCTAGCTGGCTGAGTGGGATTAGCTGGCTGAGTAGGACCTGGATCGGAGCTAGCTGGATGAGTGGGACCAGCTGGCTGAGTGGGACCTGGATCGGAGCTAGCTGGCTGAGTGGGACCTGGATCGGAGCTAGCTGGCTGAGTGGGACCTGGATCGGAGCTAGCTGGCTGAGTGGGTCCTGGATCGGAGCTAGCTGGCTGAGTGGGACTAGCTGGCTGAGTAGGACCTGGATCGGAGCTAGCTGGATGAGTGGGACCAGCTGGCTGAGTGGGACCTGGATCGGAGCTAGCTGGCTGAGTGGGACCTGGATCGGAGCTAGCTCGCTGAGTGGGTCCTGGATCGGAGATAGCTGGCTGAGTGGGTCCTGGATCGGAGCTAGCTGGCTGAGTGGGACATGGATCGGAGCTAGCTGGCTGAGTGGGACTAGCTGGCTGAGTGGGACCTGGATCGGCGCTAGCTGGCTGAGTGGGTCCTGGATCAGAGCTAGCTGGCTGAGTGGGACCAGCTGGCTGAGTGGGACCTGGATCGGAGCTAGCTGGCTGAGTGGGACTAGCTGGCTGAGTGGGACCTGGATCGGAGCTAGCTGGCTGAGTGGGACCTGGATCGGAGCTAGCTGGCTGAGTGGGACCTGGATCAGAGCTAGCTGGCTGAGTGGGACCTGGATCGGAGCTAGCTGGCTGAGTGGGACCTGGATCGGAGCTAGCTGGCTGAGTGGGACCTGGATCGGAGCTGGCTGGCTGAGTGGGACCTGGATCGGAGCTAGCTGGCTGAGTGGGACCTGGATCGGAGCTAGCTGGCTGAGTGGGACCTGGATCGGAGCTAGCTGGCTGAGTGGGACCTGGATCGGCGCTAGCTGGCTGAGTGGGACCTGGATCGGAGCTAGCTGGCTGAGTGGGACCAGCTGGCTGAGTGGGACCTGGATCGGAGCTAGCTGGCTGAGTGGGACCTGGATCGGAGCTAGCTGGCTGAGTGGGACCTGGATCGGAGCTAGCTGGCTGAGTGGGACCTGGATCGGAGCTAGCTGGCTGAGTGGGTCCTGGATCGGAGCTAGCTGGCTGAGTGGGACTAGCTGGCTGAGTAGGACCTGGATCGGAGCTAGCTGGCTGAGTGGGACCAGCTGGCTGAGTGGGACCTGGATCGGAGCTAGCTGGCTGAGTGGGACCTGGATCGGAGCTAGCTGGCTGAGTGGGACCTGGATCGGAGCTAGCTGGCTGAGTGGGACCTGGATCGGAGCTAGCTGGCTGAGTGGGACCAGCTGGCTGAGTGGGACCTGGATCGGAGCTAGCTGGCTGAGTGGGACCAGCTGGCTGAGTGGGACCTGGATCGGCGCTAGCTGGCTGAGTGGGTCCTGGATCGGAGCTAGCTGGCTGAGTGGGACTAGCTGGCTGAGTGGGACCTGGATCGGAGCTAGCTGGCTGAGTGGGTCCTGGATCAGAGCTAGCTGGCTGAGTGGGTCCTGGATCGGAGCTAGCTGGCTGAGTGGGACCTGGATCGGAGCTAGCTGGCTGAGTGGGACCAGCTGGCTGAGTGGGACCTGGATCGGAGCTAGCAGGCTGAGTGGGACCAGCTGGCTGAGTGGGACCTGGATCGGCGCTAGCTGGCTGAGTGGGTCCTGGATCGGAGCTAGCTGGCTGAGTGGGACTAGCTGGCTGAGTGGGACCTGGATCGGAGCTAGCTGGCTGAGTGGGACCAGCTGGCTGAGTGGGACCTGGATCGGAGCTAGCTGGCTGAGTGGGACCTGGATCGGAGCTAGCTGGCTGAGTGGGACCTGGATCGGAGCTAGCTGGCTGAGTGGGTCCTGGATCGGAGCTAGCTGGCTGAGTGGGACCTGGATCGGAGCTAGCTGGCTGAGTGGGACTAGCTGGCTGAGTGGGACCTGGATCGGAGCTAGCTGGCTGAGTGGGACCAGCTGGCTGAGTGGGACCTGGATCGGCGCTAGCTGGCTGAGTGGGACCTGGATCGGAGCTAGCTGGCTGAGTGGGACCTGGATCGGAGCTAGCTGGCTGAGTGGAACTAGCTGGCTGAGTGGGACCTGGATCGGAGCTAGCTGGCTGAGTGGGACCTGGATCGGAGCTAGCTGGCTGAGTGGGACCTGGATCGGAGCTAGCTGGCTGAGTGGGACCTGGATCGGAGCTAGCTGGCTGGCTGAGTGGGACCTGGATCGGATCTAGCTGGCTGAGTGGGTCCTGGATCGGAGCTAGCTGGCTGAGTGGGACCTGGATCGGAGCTAGCTGGCTGAGTGGGACCTGGATCGGAGCTAGCTGGCTGAGTGGGACTAGCTGGCTGAGTGGGACCTGGATCGGAGCTAGCTGGCTGAGTGGGTCCTGGATCGGAGCTAGCTGGCTGAGTGGGACCTGGATCGGAGCTAGCTGGCTGAGTGCGACCTGGATCGGAGCTAGCTGGCTCATTTGGATTAGCTGGCTGAGTGGGACCTGGATCGGAGCTAGCTGGCTGAGTGGGACCTGGATCGGAGCTAGCTGGCTGAGTGGGACCTGGATCGGAGCTAGCTGGCTGAGTGGGACCTGGATCGGAGCTAGCTGGCTGAGTGGGACCTGGATAGCCCTGGCTGGCTGAGTGGGACCTGGATCGGAGCTAGCTGGCTGAGTGGGTCCTGGATCGGAGCTAGCTGGCTGAGTGGGTCCTGGATCGGAGCTAGCTGGCTGAGTGGGTCCTGGATCAGAGCTCGCTGGCTGAGTGGGACCTGGATCGGAGCTAGCTGGCTGAGTGGGACCAGATGGCTGAGTGGGACCTGGATCGGCGCTAGCTGGCTGAGTGGGACCTGGATCGGAGCTAGCTGGCTGAGTGGGACCTGGATCGGAGCTAGCTGGCTGAGTGGGACCTGGATCGGAGCTAGCTGGCTGAGTGGGTCCTGGATCGGAGCTAGCTGGCTGAGTGGGACTAGCTGGCTGAGTGGGACCTGGATCGGAGCTAGCTGGCTGAGTGGGTCCTGGATCGGAGCTAGCTGGCTGAGTGGGTCCTGGATCGGAGCTAGCTGGCTGAGTGGGTCCTGGATCGGAGCTAGCTGGCTGAGTGGGTCCTGGATCGGAGCTAGCTGGCTGAGTGGGTCCTGGATCGGAGCTAGCTGGCTGAGTGGGTCCTGGATCGGAGCTAGCTGGCTGAGTGGGACCAGCTGGCTGAGTGGGACCAGGATCGGCGCTAGCTGGCTGAGTGGGACCTGGATCGGAGCTAGCTGGCTGAGTGGGACCTGGATCGGAGCTAGCTGGCTGAGTGGGACTAGCTGGCTGAGTGGGACCTGGATCGGAGCTAGCTGGCTGAGTGGGCCCTGGATCGGAGCTAGCTGGCTGAGTGGGACCTGGATCGGAGCTAGCTGGCTGAGTGGGACTAGCTGGCTGAGTGGGACCTGGATCGGAGCTAGCTGGCTGAGTGGGACCAGCTGGCTGAGTGGGACCTGGATCGGAGCTAGCTGGCTGAGTGGGACCTGGATCGGAGCTAGCTGGCTGAGTGGGACCTGGATCGGAGCTAGCTGGCTGAGTGGGACCTGGATAGCCCTGGCTGGCTGAGTGGGACCTGGATCGGAGCTAGCTGGCTGAGTGGGTCCTGGATCGGAGCTAGCTGGCTGAGTGGGTCCTGGATCGGAGCTAGCTGGCTGAGTGGGTCCTGGATCGGAGCTAGCTGGCTGAGTGGGACCTGGATCGGAGCTAGCTGGCTGAGTGGGACTAGCTGGCTGAGTGGGACCTGGATCGGAGCTAGCTGGCTGAGTGGGACCAGCTGGCTGAGTGGGACCTGGATGGGAGCTAGCTGGCTGAGTGGGACCTGGATCGGAGCTAGCTGGCTGAGTGGGTCCTGGATCGGAGCTAGCTGGCTGAGTGGGTCCTGGATCGGAGCTAGCTGGCTGAGTGGGTCCTGGATCGGAGCTAGCTGGCTGAGTGGGACCTGGATCGGAGCTAGCTGGCTGAGGGCGGCTAGCTGGCTGAGTGGGACCTGGATCGGAGCTAGCTGGCTGAGTGGGACTAGCTGGCTGAGTGGGCCCTGGATCGGAGCTAGCTGGCTGAGTGGGACCTGGATCGGAGCTAGCTGGCTGAGTGGGACCTGGATCGGAGCTAGCTGGCTGAGGGGGACCAGCTGGCTGAGTGGGACCTGGATCGGAGCTAGCTGGCTGAGTGGGACCAGCTGGCTGAGTGGGACCTGGATCGGAGCTAGCTGGCTGAGTGGGACCTGGATCGGAGCTAGCTGGCTGAGTGGGTCCTGGATCAGAGCTAGCTGGCTGAGTGGGTCCTGGATCGGAGCTAGCTGGCTGAGTGGGACCTGGATCGGAGCTAGCTGGCTGAGTGGGACCAGCTGGCTGAGTGGGCCCTGGATCGGAGCTAGCAGGCTGAGTGGGACCAGCTGGCTGAGTGGGACCTGGATCGGCGCTAGCTGGCTGAGTGGGTCCTGGATCGGAGCTAGCTGGCTGAGTGGGACTAGCTGGCTGAGTGGGACCTGGATCGGAGCTAGCTGGCTGAGTGGGACCAGCTGGCTGAGTGGGACCTGGATCGGAGCTAGCTGGCTGAGTGGGACTAGCTGGCTGAGTGGGACTTGGATCGGAGCTAGCTGGCTGAGTGGGACCAGCTGGCTGAGTGGGACCTGGATCGGAGCTAGCTGGCTGAGTGGGACTAGCTGGCTGAGTGGGACTTGGATCGGAGCTAGCTGGCTGAGTGGGACCAGCTGGCTGAGTGGGCCCAGCTGGCTGAGTGGGACCAGCTGGCTGAGTGGGACCTGGATCGGCGCTAGCTGGCTGAGTGGGACCTGGATCGGAGCTAGCTGGCTGAGTGGGACCTGGATCGGAGCTAGCTGGCTGAGTGGGACTAGCTGGCTGAGTGGGACCTGGATCGGAGCTAGCTGGCTGAGTGGGCCCTGGATCGGAGCTAGCTGGCTGAGTGGGACCTGGATCGGAGCTAGCTGGCTGAGTGGGACCTGGATCGGAGCTAGCTGGCTGAGTGGGACCAGCTGGCTGAGTGGGACCTGGATCGGCGCTAGCTGGCTGAGTGGGACCTGGATCGGAGCTAGCTGGCTGAGTGGGACCTGGATCGGAGCTAGCTGGCTGAGTGGGTCCTGGATCGGAGCTAGCTGGCTGAGTGGGACTAGCTGGCTGAGTGGGACCTGGATCGGAGCTAGCTGGCTGAGTGGGACCAGCTGGCTGAGTGGGACCTGGATCGGAGCTAGCTGGCTGAGTGGGACCTGGATCGGAGCTAGCTGGCTGAGTGGGCCCTGGATCGGAGCTAGCTGGCTGAGTGGGACCTGGATCGGAGCTAGCTGGCTGAGTGGGACCTGGATCGGAGCTAGCTGGCTGAGTGGGACTAGCTGGCTGAGTGGGACCTGGATCGGAGCTAGCTGGCTGAGTGGGTCCTGGATCGGAGCTAGCTGGCTGAGTGGGTCCTGGATCGGAGCTAGCTGGCTGAGTGGGACCAGCTGGCTGAGTGGGCCCTGGATCGGAGCTAGCAGGCTGAGTGGGACCAGCTGGCTGAGTGGGACCTGGATCGGCGCTAGCTGGCTGAGTGGGTCCTGGATCGGAGCTAGCTGGCTGAGTGGGACTAGCTGGCTGAGTGGGACCTGGATCGGAGCTAGCTGGCTGAGTGGGACCAGC
Organism: Salmo salar; assembly: GCF_965601325.2. Classification (NCBI taxonomy): domain Eukaryota; kingdom Metazoa; phylum Chordata; class Actinopteri; order Salmoniformes; family Salmonidae; genus Salmo; species Salmo salar. Next base: position 112,934,072 of record NC_138299.1, read on the forward strand.
TGGCTGAGTGGGACCTGGATCGGAGCTAGCTGGCTGAGTGGGACTAGCTGGCTGAGTGGGACTTGGATCGGAGCTAGCTGGCTGAGTGGGACCAGCTGGCTGAGTGGGACCTGGATCGGAGCTAGCTGGCTGAGTGGGACTAGCTGGCTGAGTGGGACTTGGATCGGAGCTAGCTGGCTGAGTGGGACCAGCTGGCTGAGTGGGACCAGCTGGCTGAGTGGGACCAGCTGGCTGAGTGGGACCTGGATCGGCGCTAGCTGGCTGAGTGGGACCTGGATCGGAGCTAGCTGGCTGAGTGGGACCTGGATCGGAGCTAGCTGGCTGAGTGGGACTAGCTGGCTGAGTGGGACCTGGATCGGAGCTAGCTGGCTGAGTGGGCCCTGGATCGGAGCTAGCTGGCTGAGTGGGACCTGGATCGGAGCTAGCTGGCTGAGTGGGACCTGGATCGGAGCTAGCTGGCTGAGTGGGACCAGCTGGCTGAGTGGGACCTGGATCGGCGCTAGCTGGCTGAGTGGGACCTGGATCGGAGCTAGCTGGCTGAGTGGGACCTGGATCGGAGCTAGCTGGCTGAGTGGGTCCTGGATCGGAGCTAGCTGGCTGAGTGGGACTAGCTGGCTGAGTGGGACCTGGATCGGAGCTAGCTGGCTGAGTGGGCCCTGGATCGGAGCTAGCTGGCTGAGTGGGACCTGGATCGGAGCTAGCTGGCTGAGTGGGACCTGGATCGGAGCTAGCTGGCTGAGTGGGACTAGCTGGCTGTGGGACCTGGATCGGAGCTAGCTGGCTGAGTGGGACCAGCTGGCTGAGTGGGACCTGGATCGGAGCTAGCTGGCTGAGTGGGACCTGGATCGGAGCTAGCTGGCTGAGTGGGACCTGGATCGGAGCTAGCTGGCTGAGTGGGACCTGGATCGGAGCTAGCTGGCTGAGTGGGACCTGGATCAGAGCTAGCTGGCTGAGTGGGACCCGTTCAAACCTTCCTTGGTAGCATATGAGATGTGACGGATGTGTCTGGCCTCTACTACCAATACAGCGTATCGATTATGTGGAGCCATGTAACTACTGTTACGCATTATAACTTGGGAGGTTGCAATAACTCAACTTGATAGATTGCTAGTTAGCAATATTTGCGCGATCAAGTCAGTAGCTAGCTATAGCTAACGTTAGCCCACCTCAATCAACACAAGCTAATGCTAGCTAAGTGTCAGCATCCCAAATATATCTAGCTACTAGTTAGCTAGCTAGCTATGCAGTACCAAAGTTAGAGAAAATAGTCTAGACGCGTTGTTGAAAATCTATTTGTTTTGATGATGATGCTGTTGCTAACTAGCTAGCCAGACAGCCTCTTCTAACCCAACAGCAGCGGGGCTTGTGGCTTTCCACCTTCACCCTCCCGTTTCAGCATTTTGGCAAGCTCACTGCGCATGGCCACTGAATGAAAAAATTGAAACATTGCAAAGCGAATTGATGTAGAAAACGCACATCCACCCATTCCGCCACAAGGGAAGAGAGAGGAGCAGATTAAGAATTCCCACACAGGAAGCGGAATGATCTAACTTTCCGACAGCTAGCTTTCAGACCATCAACAACCCGTTGAAAGCGCCACAACACAACAATAACGCAGAGAACACGTCATACCAGCAAGACAGGCCGTGGCAGCCATAGCCAGGCCACTAGAGCCGAATAAACTTTTCCTTTAAATCCCGTCCTAACATGGTCACTCTCTCTGACCCCTGCCTACAGCGAACTGAAGCCGGAACTCGTCGAAATCTTGCAGTGAAGTATGAAATCATTTTGGCATGTACCTGTTTTTGTCGTCAAATCAAACGACCGCACGAATTCATCAGATTTCTTCAGCAGTCCCCTAGCCAGACAATGAAATCAAAACGTCCGATCATCAATTCTAATCATGATCGTGACGTATACGCAGACAGGAGCCAATTAGATCTCGAAATCAGGGCTGTGACATTCAACCCAGTGATGTCCCGCCCAGCGATGACTTTGTGGGGAGGAGAAAGAAAACATTTATACTGAACAAAAATATAAATGCAACATCCAAAGTGTTGATCCCATGTTTCATGAACTGAAATAAAATATCCCAGAAGTGTTCCATACCCACAAGAAAGCATATTTATCTTATTTTTTACCAAATTTGTTAACATCCCTGTTAGTGAGCAAATCCCCCTTTGCCAAAATAATCCATCCACTTGACATGTGTGGCATATCAAGAAGCTGATTAAAGAGCATGATAATTACACAGGTGCACATTGTGCTGGGGACAATAAAATGCCACTCTAAAATGAGACTTGTTTCAGGAAACTAGGCGTATGTCACACTTCACTACTTCACAGGAGGCATTTGAACGTAAACATTATTTTTTTTCTCCAAATGCGTTGTTTGACAGAAATGCCTTCTGGAACATTTGAACTTGAAAAACCATAACCCACTGCTCTTGATAGTATCACTGATCTTTAATAAGCTTACGCATCGGCCTCACGGCCTTCGTCAGAGCTTGTGTGCCTTAATAACAAAGTTACATGCCATCTGTAAATCCGAATACCATTGTTAAATGACATGCCTAGTTGGTTTGCCACGGGGGGAAAAAGACAGGAACCTTCCCGCTAGCCATGATTGGCTGAGTTAATGGATGGGCTAGACATGTCAAGAGATGAGTTCAGATTGGTCTGATAGGCTAGACATGCCGAGAGATGAGTTCGGATCGGTCTACAATGTATCATGCTTTTGTCTATTACATGATTTGCTCAGTATGTGTCGGTAATCCTTTCTAACGCTGCTTTTTTAAAAGATATCACGAAGAACTGCAACGTGGAAGTTGACTGAGTTATAAAATTAGTGGAATGCCCGGTGAAAGCACAGTATGATAGCTAAGGAGATGGAGAAATTCTGCCATTTGATTGCAAATGTTATGCGCAGGGAGTCGAGAAGAGAACACCTCTCTCCGGATTACATCTTCAAACTATGGGTAACCATGGCATCCGTGACAGAGAAGCATTCATCCATGTATAAGGGTAAGAGAGTCTAGCTAGGGACATTTTCAGATATTATATGTTTCTAATTTTGTCACAGTCATTTTCATTGCAAGTTAAAGCATACTGTTAGCTAGCTAGCTAATGTTAGCTGACAGGCTTGCTAGCTAATGTTACATGTATGATCTGTGTAGTAATAGTATTCATATCTCAGAAAGTGATTTGCATTGCTAGTTATTGCCTAATGTTAGCTAGATAGCTACCATTGAACCTGGTTGGTTAAATTCAGTTACCTGCAGATACATGCATGGTAGTAACATTATGAATTGGGAGAATGGTTCATTGTTTAGCTAGATAGCTAGCTACATGTATAAACAAAAGACTCTACTATGCAAGTAACCATTTCACTGTACCATTTACACCTTCTGTATCCTGTGCATGTGACAAATAAACATTGATTTTATTTGATATAGTGTGTGCTTACCATAGACGGTAATGCGAAGAACAACATGACCTGCACCAAAGTCAAATTAGGATATGACATTAGGCCAACGGGACAGTGCCCATGTTCTACAATTTTTCCAGTAGAATGCCCTGCTTTTATTTCGTCACACTCACAACCGTAAGCTATTTTCTGGAATTAGCTCGCCATTAACTTGGAAATAATTGTCTTTTTGTGAGTTTATTTTCCTGTAATAATTAATACAATTTTGCTAAAGTTAAGATGCTGTCAGCTATGATATGGTCATTATTTGAACTGGCTAGCCAGCTAACTTAACGTTAGCTAGCTAACAAGCTAGAAACAAACCAAAACATTGTTTAGAAAGTTGCTTTTAGGTGCCTGGTTTGCTAGATTGACAAATCCTAAATTCATTTTTAACAGATGGGTTACTTGGTGTTAAAATACACCAGTTATGCTATTTTGAACGACCAGGCTGATGATGCCATACAGCCTGTCGTTTTTGTGTTTATACTTTTTCATAGCAACAAGTTTGATGTCGAACGACAATAGAATGTTCATGATGTCACTCTGACAACTGTCTATGTCGATAGAAGTAGTATAAACCAGCCATTAGTCTTGAAATCTTTGGTTGTTTAGCACATGGCCTCACATGGGTGGGGCTAAGGCTTAAGAGGGTGTGAACAATGCTGAATGGGTGTAGACAAAGAAGAGCTCTCCATTAGGTGTACGAAAACATTCAAGAGCCATTTTCTCAAAAGTGGGGTTACAAATGTATTAGCCCTGCACCCCCCACAGCAACTCGCCCAAGCCTCCCCCATTTCTCCTTCACCCAAATCCAGATAGCTGATGTTCTGAAAGACCTGCAAAATCTGGATCCCTAACAATCAGCTGGGCTAGACAATCTGGACCCTCTCTTTCTAAAACGATCTGCCGACATTGTTGCAACCCCTATTACTAGCCTGTTCAACCTCTCTTTCGAATCGTCCGAGATTCCCAAAGATTGGAAAGATGTCGCAGTCATCCCCCTCTTCAAAGCGGGAGACACTCTAGACCCAAACTGCTACAGACCGATATCTTCCTTTCTAAGGTCTTCAAAAGCCAAGTTAACAAACAGATTACGGACCATTTCGAATCCCACCATACCTACTCCGCTATGCAATCTGGTTTCAGAGCTGGTCATGGGTGCACCTCAGCCACACTCAAGGTCCTAAACGATATCATAACCACCATCAATAAGAGACATTACTGTGCAGCCGTATTCATAGACCTGGCCAAGGCTTTCGACTCTGCCAATCACCACGTTCTTATCGGAAGACTCAACAGCCTCGGTTTCTCAAATGATTGGCTCGCCTGGTTCACCAACTACTTCTCTGATAGAGTTCAGTGTGTAAAATCGGAGGGCCTATTGTCCGGACCTCTGGCCGTCTCTATGGGGGTGCCACAGGGTTCAATTCTCGGGCCGACTCTTTTTTCTGTATACATCAATGATGTCGCTCTTGCTGCTGGTGATTCTCTGATCCACCTCTACGCAGACGACAACATTCTGTATACCTCTGGCCCTTCTTTGGACACTGTGTTAACTAACTTCCAGATGAGCTTCAATGCCATGCAACTCTCCTTCCGTGGCCTCCAACTGCTCTGAAATGCATGCTCTTCAACCGATCACTGCCCGCACCCACCCGCCCGTCCAGCATCACTACTCAGGACGGCTCTGACTTAGAATATGTGGACAACTACAAATACCTAGGTGTCTGGTTAGACTGTAAACTCTCCTTCCAGACTCACATTAAGCATCTCCAATCCAAAATTAAATCTAGAATCAGCTTTCTATTTCGCAACAAAGCAACCTTCACTCATGCTGCCAAACATACCCTCATAAAACTGACATCCTACCGATCCTCGACTTCAGCGATGTCATTTACAAAATAGCCTCCAACACTCTACTCAACAAATTGGATGCAGTCTATCACAGTGCAATCCGTTTTGTTACCAAAGCCCCATATACTACCCACCATTGCGACCTGTACGCTCTCGTTGGCTGGCCCTCGTTTCATACTCGTCACCAAACCCACTGGCTCCAGGTCATCTACAAGTCTCTGCTACGTAAAGCCCCGCCTTATCTCAGCTCACTGGTCACCATAACAGCACCCACCCGTAGCACACACTCCAGCAGCTATATCTCACTGGTCACCCCCAAAGCTAATTCTTCCTTTGGCCGTCTTTCCTTCCAGTTCTCTGGTGCCAATGACTGGAATGAACTGCAAAAATCACTGAAGCTGGAGACTCATATCTCCCTCACTAGCTTTAAGCACCAGCTGTCAGAGCAGCTCACAGATCACTGCACCTGTACATAGCCCATCTGTAAATAGCCCATCCAACTACCTCATCCCCATACTGTATTCATTTATTTATTTATCTTTCTCCTTTGCACCCCAGTATCTCTACTTGCACATTCATCTTCTGCACATCTACCATTCCAGTGTTTAATTGCTATATTGTAATTACTTCACCACCATGGCCTATTTATTGCCTTATCTCCCTTATCCTACCTCATTTGCACACACTGTATATAGACTTTTCTACTGTATTATTGACTGTATGTTTGTTTATTCCATGTGTAACTCTGTGTTGTTGTATGTGTCAAACTGCTTTGCTTTATCTTGGCCAGGTCGCAGTTGTAAATGAGAACTTGTTCTTAACTAGCCTACCTGGTTAAATAAAGGTGAAATAAATAAAAAAAATTAAAAAACTGAGGAGTATTTCTGTCTATAATAAAGCCCTTTTGTGTGGAAAAACTCAGTTTGATTGGCTGGCCCTGGCTCCCCAGTGGGTGAGCCTATGCCCTCCCAGGTCCACCCATGGCTGCGCCCCTGCCCAGTCATGTGAAATCCATAGATTAGGGCCTAATTTATTTATTTCAATTGACTGATTTCCTTATATGAACTGTAACTCCGTAAAATCGTTGAAATTGTTGCATGTTGTGTTTATTTCTGTTCAGTATAGTTGCCAGGATCCTAAATACAAATTCCAACTCGACACTGCTGCCCTGTATCAGGGATGGAGTGGTATAGGACCTTAATAACATGTATCAGGGAGGGAGTGGTATTGGGCCATAATAACATGTATCAGGGATGGAGTGGTATAGGGCCATAATAACATGTTGTATCAGGGATGGAGTGGTATAGGGCCATAATAACATGTATCAGGGATGGAGTGGTATAGGACCATAATAACATGTATCCGTACCTTCAGGCTCTGATCAGTCCCTACACCCAAACGAGGGCACTGCGCTCATCCACCTCTGGCCTGCTGGCCCCCCTACCTCTGAGGAAGCACAGTTCCCGCGCAGCCCAGTCAAAACTGTTTGCTGCTCTGGCACCCCTATGGTGGAACAAGCTCCCTCACGACGCCAGGACAGCGGAGTCAATCACCACCTTCCGGAGACACCTGAAACCCCACCTCTTTAAGGAATACCTGGGATAGGACAAAGTTATCCTTCGAAACCCCCCCCCCCCCCCCAAAAGATTTAGATGTACTATTGTAAAGTGGTTGTTCCACTGGATATCATAAGGTGAATGCACCAATTTGTAAGTCGCTCTGGATAAGAGCTTCTGCTAAATGACTTAAATGTAAATGTAAATGAGTGGTATAGGTCCATAATAACATGTATCAGGAATGGAGTGTTAACCCTACCTCACCTGAACCCTACCTCACCTGAACCCTATCTCACCTGAACCCTACCTCACCTGAAACTACACACAGCAATCCTAGCACCCTATCATCATTTACCTGCATATGCTACAATGTGCAAATCTCATTATGAAATGCGTTGATAATACAATGATCTACTATGAACTCTTAGAAAAAAAGGTGCTATCTAGAGCCTAAATGATTCTTTGCCTGTTCCTATAGGAGAACCTTTGAAGAACCCTTTTTGGTTCCAGGTAGAATCTTTTTGGGTTCCATGTAAAACCCTTTCAACAGAGGGTTCTACTTGGAACCCAAAAGGATTCTACCTGGAACCAAAAAGGGTTCTCCTATGGGGACCGATGAAGAAACATTTTGGAACCCTTTTTTCTAAGAATGTAGACATATCCGTACCTCCTATTCCTCAAAGTGGACTTGAACAAATCAAAATGGGACACTCAACCGCAATTACGGGAACCCTAATGAAGCTGAACACGACTCAAACACACCATCTTCACAGGGGGATCTAATAACCTTGTACACATCACGGGAACTTCACGAATGGCTCATTCTAACCCTTGGGACTTCTAGTCTTATCTGCAATTCACCCGGAACCCCTCGGACACCCACAACGCAAATGGTACCTCAAACTACAAGGGGCTACCACCCTATGTAATTACCCATATGAATCAATGGAGGAGGCCTCTACCAACACAAACGGGTTAAAGACCCTGCATCTAAAGCAACTATCCCATTGGATGATCACGGCCATGCTCCTCACATGTACACTGCATGCATGCCTCCTGCACCAATAGGATTCTACTCACCTGGAGAGCACGCCCCCCTCCTTTCCTATAAAAGAAGAGCATCCCTCAGTCTCAGCACCATTGGGTCGAAAAACTTTTTGAAGACACTTTCACCTGGACAACATGCAATTTCGATCTCTCAACTTGCAGCGAATACATTTCACTTTGGACCATTACTTTTTACCAAACCACCAGGCCCCAGCCTTATGTTACACCCCGAATTTTGATACCTTCAACCTGTTTTAATCCTTGCGACCACCATTTTTTTGGGATTCCTACATCACAGTGCTTATATTCCAACGAATCTACGCCCCTTTTGGCATTCATTACGGAACTTCATCGAACTTTCAGACTATAGAGTCTCAACCTCCACGACACTCACCCACATATACCCACACACACAAACTATTTTTCCGGTCCAAAAAACGCCCTTTTCCCGTACTACGACCGAGTGCACATTTTGGCACATTTTGACTTTTTATCTCCCTGCTGCCTGATGAAGCCGAGTAAGGCAGAAACGAGTTGTGGCTGGGATACCTCTAGATCCGCTGTGTAGCTGTAAGGAAGGCAGGATCCACACGGACGTCGGAGGTATCTCCTTTTGGCTACCTATTTACTTTGTACTTTTCTCTCCCCTTACTTTGAGTTTTACACAGGGACACATAACATGGAAGACTCACGACATAGCCGGGACTCTAGGCACTCTAAGGTCCACCTTTGACCCCAAACGGCACTCCGAAACAGGCCCGAAAATTTCGACGGGGCAGAAAGATTCATTTAAGCCCTCTACATATTTTAAGAGGAGACGCATAGAGGGGCCACCTTTGACCCCAAACGGCACCACGAAACAGGCCTGAAAATTTCGACGGGGCAGAAAGATTCATTTAAGCCCTCTACATATTTTAAGAGGAGACGCATAGAGGGGCCGGCAACCGAGTCTGACTGTGGATACGTCGTCTCCGTTACGTACAGAGCCACATTTTCGGGCTACAACACACCAAGAAACTCATCCCACACCGGATGAATCTTACCCCTACCAGGACCAATATTTTTACCAACTTACAGAGACTGATGAGCCTGAGCAACCCGATTACAACACCCCAACATCATCTAACATTGGATGGACGAAAGAACCACTGGCAACGGGACCCCACAGCAAATCCCACACCATGAGACTCCAGGACCTTTCAGACACCTAGCTCCTCGAAAGGAAACGTCTCAAAACCTGCCAAACATGTTCACTCTTCTACAACAAAACATAGTAGAAAAATGAAACCTTTCCAAGAAAGCGGCCAACCCCCACCATACCCGGGGACCCAGAGACCCGGCCATACCCCGACCAGGGTGGCACAGGGAGGGCTCCTTTTGGGGAACACAAACCCTCCTAACCTACCCCCACATCATACCCTGACAAGGGTGATTGAGGGAGAGGAGAAGAGGCAGAGTGTTAAGGTGGCCTCTGAACTTTCATTTCCGTCCCATACCCAGACCAGGGTGGTATGGAATGAAAATCAGCAGGAGCAGGTTACAACTCCGCAACCATCCACCTCCATATACTCTTCAAAGTCAACAAAATTATAACAATCATCATGACCTACAACTCACCAAGCTGCCGGGTGGCGACCCAAATTAAGAAGAGGCTACTCTAAAAGCAACTACTTCCTCTCCACACACCCATCCAGACCTTCAAAAGAAATACCAACCTGAGGGATACCTGGGTACGCAGCCGTCTCCAAAGCTCTCACAAAGAACCAAAGAATCTCACCAGGACCTTCAGTCTTAGGATGGCCCTCCACATCCCTATGGATATTAATACCACTACCACAAGCTGAATCATCACCGAAACTTCAAACAACAAGGCACTCCTGGACACACACTACACCTAAACAACACAAACCCCACATCCCTTAAAAAAAGAAAGGGGTTCATTAGGACCATAAAAACAGATCTTTAATAGCATTTCAGAGGTTACCGTGACCACGGACTCTTAAAAATCTATTTGAAATGTATCCTAAATGATCCCTTGGATCCTTTAAAAATAACCATTAGGTAACTAATATATATTTAACAAAATTCAATTTTCTCCTCTTGGGGTTACCATGACCATGGACCCTAGGATAATAGGATAATTTAATATTAACCCAAAACATCCTCTAACTAACCTACCATCTTCCCCAAAAATATTTCAAGGTCTGTTTGTCAACGGAAGTGGAAAGTATAGTTCAACCTAGGAGTTACTCCCCATCGGATCCTTCTTTTTATCTCCACGTTGCCTATGTATTTACTCCTTGTCCGTCTTGTCTGTAGTCCTGGATGTTTTCAATCACAAGTAGAATTGAGAGTTATTCCCTTCCAGGATCCTAACTCCCAATTATCCCATGTCTAGTCAAATCCAGCTAGTCTGTATGGGCAAACTCGATGTAGGATCATGCAAAATCCCTTGAGTTGCGTACCTTGTGCAGGTCCGGCCCTCAGTTGGTTGCCATGTGTCCCTGTCGAATGGTAGTCATTGGTGTTTAGGTACGCTTGTCAACGGATGTGGAAAGCATAGTTCAACCTAGGAGTTACTCCCCATCTGATCCTTCTTTTTTTCTCCACATTGTCTATGTATTTACTTCCGTGTCCGTCTGTCTTTTTGTCCTGGATGTTTTCAATCATTTGTATAATTAAGAGTTATTCCCTTCCAGGATCCTAACTCCCAATCAACCCATGTCTAGTCAAATCCAGCTGGTCTGTTTGGGTATACTCGGCGTAGGATCAGGCAAAGGCCCTCGAGTTGCGTACCTTATGCAGGTCCGGCCCTCAGTTGGTTGCCATGTGTCCCTGTCGAGTGGTAAGTCATTGAACTTCCAATGGTTTGAGCAGACAAAAACCCAAAGGGCAAGCCCTCTCTACGGTTGTCATGCATCCGCCCTTTGAGTTCCGTCCAGCGTCCTTGTAGATACATGGTAGGTTTAGGATCAGGCAAAACCCTTGAGTCGCGTACCGTATGAGGGTCCGGTTTCTCGCTTGGTTGCCATGTGTCCATACCAGCCATGTCAGTCTGTCATACTTGTGAGTTTCAGCAGACAAAAAAAGCCTCAAGGAGGAAACCTCCCAGTTGTTGTACATCCTCCCCAAGTGTAGTCCTAGGTCATCCGGTGGTTTGGGTGGCAGTGACCAATTGGGCTACTCCCTTCCAGGATTAGGGTTAGGGTTAGGGGTTAGGGGTTAGGGTTAGGGTTAGTGTTAGGGTTAGGGGTTAGGTTAGGGTTGGGTTATGGGTTAGGTTTAGGGGTTAGGGTTGGGGTTAGGGTAGCGTTAGGGTTAGGTTAGTGTTAGGTTAGGGTTGGGGTTAGGGTTAGGTTAGGGGTGGGTTAGGGTTAGGGTTAGGTTGGGTTAGGGTTTAGGGGTTAGGGGTTAGGGTTAGGTTGTTGTTTGGTGAAGCAAACAAAGAGACAGACACGCATGCAGGAAGGCAGGAGAGAGAAGCTATGAACAGCAGACAAAGACGTGACTGTGGGCTTTGTTCCAAGCTGAATATCGTGCGGATAGACCGACATTTCAAGTCTGTCCATGCACTTAAGCCTGCTACTATAGAATGGAAGCGTGCTATGCAATCTAGCCGGCGTTCAACTGAGAGACAACAGCCCGAATCATTGCATTGTATGCAGCCTAACAACGGTGATGTACCGCAGCTGGAGCCCTGGGAGAACCCTGGGTATTTGCAGTGTGTTGAAAGTCAGTTGTCCGTGGAGCAGCAGCTGGTAGACGAGGGTGAGCAGTCCGCGGTGGTGGATCAGCAGCTGTGGGACGAGAGTGAGCAGGCGGCGGCAACTGCGCCGGTGCAGTCAACCAGTCAGATCGGTGGTGAACCATGCTCGGAACCGAGGGAGCAAGGCTGCGTCGTGGCGACTTCCACGGAGAGCGAGAGTGATGAAGGCGGCGGTGTGTCATCCAGAATTGAAGGTTGGAGGAATGGAATTTTGACTGAATATGAACACTTTGCTATGGGTAAAAACCCTTCAGTTAACCTGTTGGGGATAGGGGGCAGTATTTACACGGCCGGATAAAAAACGTACCCGATTTAATCTGGTTACTACTCCTGCCCAGTAACTAGAATATGCATATAATTATTGGCTTTGGATAGAAAACACCCTAAAGTTTCTAAAACTGTTTGAATGGTGTCTGTGAGTATAACAGAACTCATATGGCAGGCAAAAACCTGAGAAGATTCTGAACAGGAAGTGGCCTGTCTGACAAGTTGTTGTTCATCTTGGCTCTTTTTATTGAAGACTGAGGATCTTTGCTGTAACGTGACACTTCCTACGGCTCCCATAGGCTCTCAGAACCCGGGAAAAAGCTGAATGATATCGAGGCAGCCCCAGGCTGAAACACATTAGCGCGTTTGGATAGTGGCCTGTCAGAGGACCATTAGACTGGGGCTCGTGCACGAGGGCACGAGATGTTTTTATTTTCCCTCTCTTTGAACGAAAACCACCACTCCCGGTCGGAATATTATCGCTTTTTTACGAGAAAAATGGCATAAAAATTGATTTTAAACAGCGGTTGAAATGCTTCGAAGTACGGTAATGGAATATTTACAATTTTTTTGTCACGAAATGCGCCGTGCTCGTCACCCTTCTTTACCATTCGGATAGTGTCTTGAACGCACAAACAAAACGCCGCTATTTGGATATAACAATGGATTATTTGGGACCAAACCAACATTTGTTATTGAAGTAGAAGTCCTGGGAGTGCATTCTGATGAAGAACAGCAAAGGTAATAACATTTTTCATATAGTAAATCTGACTTTGGTGAGTGCTAAACTTGCTGGGTGTCTAAATAGCTAGCCCTGTGATGCCGGGCTATCTACTGAGAATATTGCAAAATGTGCTTTCACTGAAAAGCTATTTTAAAATCGGACATAGCGAGTGCATAGAGGAGTTCTGTATGTATAATTCTTAAAATAATTGTTATGTTTTTTGTGAACGTTTATCGTGAGTAATTTAGTAAATTCACCGGCAGTGTTCGGTGGGAATGCTAGTCACATGCTAGTCACATGCTAATGTAAAAAGCTGGTTTTTGATATAAATATGAACTTGATTGAACAAAACATCCATGTATTGTATAACATAATGTCCTAGGGTTGTCATCTGATGAAGATCATCAAAGGTTAGTGCTGCATTTAGCTGTGGTTTGGGTTTATGTGACATTATATGCTAGCTTGAAAAATGGGTGTCTGATTATTTCTGGCTCGGTACTCTGCTGACATAATCTAATGTTTTGCTTTCGTTGTAAAGCCTTTTTGAAATCGGACAGTGTGGTTAGGTTAACGAGAGTCTTATCTTTAAAATGGTGTAAAATAGTCATATTTTTGAAAAATTGAAGTAATAGCATATCTAAGGATTTGAATAACGCGCCACAGGATTCAACTGGCTGTTGAGTAGGTGGGATGCAAGCGTCCCACCTAGCCCATAGAGGCTAAAATAATTGTTATGTATTTTGTGAACGTTCCAAGAATTTCACCTCTAGCGGCACAATACGAATGCCCCTGGCCGTCCCTCTTAATCATGGCCCCAGTTCAGAAGAAAAACCCACAAAATAGAACCGGAGTCCTATTCCATTATTCCTAGCTACGGTATTCAGGCGACCGGGCCTGCTTTGAACACTCTAATTCTTTCAAAGTAAACGCTTCGGACCCCGCGGGACACTCAGTTAAGAGCATCGAGGGGGCGCCGAGAGGCAGGGGCAGGGGCTGGCGGCCAGCTCGATCCCGAGATCCAACAACGAGCTTTTTAACTGCAGCAACTTTAAGATACGCTATTGGAGCTGGAATTACCGCGGCTGCTGGCACCAGACTTGCCCTCCAATGGATCCTCGTTAAAGGATTTAAAGTTCAATGTAGCAACACTTCGTCGAATTGTACCGAAGGTCACTTTACTTCCAATGCCAAACTCTGCAAATATCTGGCCCACATACTCACAGAGATTGCTGTGAGTTTTTTTTATAAAAGTTTTTTTTATAAAAGTGATAATATTACGCCCTGGAATCTGCGTTTAGATAAACATACAAAGGAAAACAAAGCATTCGGTCGAAGCGGGCACGCGCCTAAGCCCATAGTACTCTGAGTGGCCACTTGCCAAAAGCGATAAAGTGTTTCAGCCAGAGCCTGCCTCGATATCGTTCAACGTTTTCCCGGGCTCTGAGACCCTATGGAAGACGTAGGAAGTGTCACGTTATTGCACAGATCCTGAGTCTTCAATAAAAAGAGCCAAGATGAAACACTACTTCTCAGACAGGCCACTTCCTGCTTGAAATCTTCTCAGGTTTTGGCCTGCCATAGGAGTTCTGTTATACTCACAGACACCATTCAAACAGTTTTAGAAACTTTAGGGTGTTTTCTATCCAAAGCCAATAATTATATGCATATTCTAGTTACTGGGCAGGAGTAGTAACCAGATTAAATCGGGTACATTTTTTATCCAGCCGTGTCAATACTGCCCCCTATCCCCAACAGGTTAACCTCTCTGGGCTAGGCGGGACGAATTCGTCCCACCTACGCAACAGCCAGTCTAATCCAGTAGCGCGATTTTCAAATACTTTAAAAATCCTATTACTTCAATTTCTCAAACATATGACTATTTTACAGCTATTTAAAGACAAGACTCTCGTTAATCTAACCACACTGTCCGATTTCAAAAAGGCTTTACAATGAAAGCAAAACATTAGATTATGTCAGCAGAGTACCAAGCCAGAAATAATCAGACACCCATTTTTCAAGCTAGCATATAATGTCACAAAAACCCAGAAGACAGCTAAATGCAGCACTAACCTTTGATGATCTTCATCAGATGACAACCATAGGACATTATGTTATACAATACATGCATGTTTTGTTCAATCAAGTTCATATTTATATCAAAAACCAGCTTTTTACATTAGCATGTGACGTTCAGAACTAGCATACCCCCCGCAAACTTCCGGCGAATTCACTAACAATTTACTAAATTACTCACGATAAACGTTCACAAAAAGCATAACAATTATTTTAAGAATTATAGATACAGAACTCCTCTATGCACTCGATATGTCCGATTTTAAAATAGCTTTTTGGTGAAAGCAATTTTGCAATATTCTAAGTACATAGCCCAGCCATCACGGGCTAGCTATTTAGACACCCGGCAAGTTTAGCACTCACCAATATCAGATTTACTATTACAAAAGTTTGATTACCTTTTGTTGTCTTCGTCAGAATGCACTCCCAGGACTTCTACTTCAATAACAAATGTTGGTTTGGTCCAAAATAATCCATCGTTATATCCGAATAGCGGCGTTTTGTTCGTGCGTCCCAGACACTATCCGAATGGTAAATAAGGGTCGCGCGCATGGCGCAATTCGTGACAAAAAAAATCTAAATATTCCATTACCGTACTTCGAAGCATGTCAACCGCTGTTTAAAATCCATTTTTATGCCATTTTTCTGGTAAAAAAGCGATAATATTCCGACCGGGAATATCCTTTTAGGTAAAGAGACAAAGGAAGAGAAAGCTTTCGGTCGACGCGGGCACGAGCCTGAGTCTCACAGTACTGTAACCAGCCACTACCCAAACGCGCTACTTTTTTTCAGCCAGAGCCTGCAAAGCCACGATTCAGCGTTTTGCCGCCTTCTGAGAGCCTATGGCAGCCGTAGGAAGTGTCACGTTATAGCTAAGATCCTCACTCTTCAATAAACAGAGACAAGAAGAACGACACCTTGTCAGACAGGCCACTTCCTGCATGAAATCTTCTCAGGTTTTTGCCTGCCATATGAGTTCTGTTATACTCACAGACACCATTCAAACAGTTTTAGAAACTTTAATGTGTTTTCTATCCAAAGCCAATAATTATATGCATATTCTAGTTACTGGGCAGGAGTAGTAACCAGATTAAATCGGGTACGTTTTTTATCCAGCCGTGTCAATACTGCCCCCTAGCCCTAACAGGCTAATTTCCTTACACCTCACACAGAGGCCAAGATGTTACCACCGAGCCTCTTTCTACTACTTTCACTTCAGTCCCAAGGATTAACCTGTTGGGGATAGGGGGCAGTATTTGCACGGCCGGATAAAAAACGTACCCGATTTAATCTGGTTACTACTCCTGCCAAGTAACTAGAATATGCATATAATTGTTTGATTTGGATAGAAAACACCCTAAAGTTTCTAAAACTGTTTGAATGGTGTCTGTGAGTATAACAGAACTCATTTAGCAGGCCAAAACCTGAGAAGATTCCAAACAGGAAGCGATCTCTCTGACTATTTTTTGGCCTTCTTGATCATCTCTAACCAAAACAGGGGATCTCTGGCATAACGTGACATTTTCTAACGCTCCCATAGGCTCTCAGAAGGCGCCAGAACGTTGAATGGTGACTTTGCAGGCCATGGCTGAAAACAGTAGCGCAATTGGATAGTGGTCGATCAGAGAACAATGAGACTGGGGCGCGTGCACGAGCCGACACCATGTTTTTATTTTTTCGTCTTTGAACGAAAACAGGGTTTCCCGGTCGGAATATTATCGCTTTTTTACGAGAAAAATCGCATAAAAATTCATTTGAAACAGCGTTTGACATGCTTCGAAGTACGGTAATGGAATATTTTGAATTTTTTTGTCACGAACGCGTCGGGCGCGTCACCCTTCTTTACCCTTCGGATAGTGTCTTGAACGCACAAACAAAACGCCGCTATTTGGATATAACTATGGATTATTTGGAACCAAACCAACATTTGTTATTGAAGTAGAAGTCCTGGGAGTGCATTCTGACGAAGAACAGCAAAGGTAATCCAATTTTTCTAATAGTAAATCTGAGTTTGGTGAGTACCACACTTGGTGGGTGTCAAAATAGCTAGCCTGTGATGGCCGGGCTATCTACTCAGAATATTGCAAAATGTGCTTTCACCAAAAAGCTATTTTAAAATCGGACATAGCGATTGCATAAAGGAGTTCTGCATCTATAATTCCTAAAATAATTATGTTTTTTGTGAACGTTTATCGTGAGTAATTTAGTAAATTCACCGGAAGTGTTCAGTGGGAATGCTAGTCACATGCTAGTCACATGCTAATGTAGAAAGCTGGTTTTTGATATAAATATGAACTTGATTGAACAAAACATGCATGTATTGTATAACATAATGTCCTAGGAGTGTCATCTGATGAAGATCATCAAAGGTTAGTGCTGCATTTAGCTGTGGTTTTGGTTTTTGTGACATTATATGCTAGCTTGAAAAATGGGTGTCTGATTATTTCGAGCTGGGTACTCTGCTGACATAATCTAATGTTTTGCTTTCGTTGTAAAGCCTTTTTGAAATCGGACAGTGTGGTTAGATTAACGAGAGTCTTGTCTTTAAAATGGTGTAAAATAGTCATATGTTTGAGAAATTGAGGTAATAGCATTTCTAAGGTATTTGAATATCGCGCCACGGGATTCCACTGGCTGTTGAGTAGGTGGGACGCAAGCGTCCCACCTAGCCCATAGAGGTTAAGGCTCTTCCTAACCGCACTGCTACACCTCTGCAACTTGTATGTCCAAACTCGAATCCTCACCACTTTATGACCACTAGCTGGCTTATCTTGACAGAGGAAAACATAATGTACAGCTTATATCACATCGAGCAACAGGGCCATGTCTCCAAATACAAGGACTGGTACAATATACAGTCAGAGATGAAGGTTACCCATAACGTAACAAGTAAAGACACTCTAATGATATATGGTGATATGTGCAACCACACTGCAACCTACCAGTGTAAGAGGTCGGCTAGAGTGGGCTAC
Organism: Salmo salar; assembly: GCF_965601325.2. NCBI lineage: Eukaryota > Metazoa > Chordata > Actinopteri > Salmoniformes > Salmonidae > Salmo > Salmo salar. The sequence goes on from NC_138299.1 coordinate 112,951,799, forward strand.
ACCAATGAAGTGCACAGTTTCTCTGTTTCAAATTGCACCGTTGCGAGGAAAGTACACATTGGATCCCATGTTAATGTTTTTGCCCATGTTAATGTTTGCCCCTGTAAACACATCACCATGTCTGACAGCGGCCAGTTTCCCACTGGCTATAGGACCTATAGTGTGGTTCATCTCTATTTATTAACCTTGCTAGCTTCAACTCCCGTATCCTGCATAAGATACCACCTGCGTCCCTGACTTGTACATTTACATCGTGTTAGGACTCCACTCGGGAGACATAGAATGGCTTCTGCTAAACCTCCTACTGCCAGAACCAGAGCCCCTGCTAAGGTTACTGGTGTGCCACCGAACCCGTTACCCTTGATCCCCGAGCATAACAAATATGTCTACAAGCCAGCCCCGATGAATTCCTTCGTACATGACATCGTAACGAGAGCACGTGCCAAGAAGGTGAAGATTGAGATCCCTACGACCAAGTACGGCACTGTCAAACTGGTGCATGTCCTGTGCGCCACTTCAGATGCCAACGTCTGGAGTCCCGAGTGTGAGAAAGCCTTGGTGAATAGTCTCCCCTTGAGAGAACACCACAAAGCCTTCCTCTCACACAACATGTCTGTGACCATGATCGGCGCTGTGGTTGCCAGAGCTCTAGAACAAGCAACCAGGACTTGTGAAGACACTCTGGACCTGCTTGCCGATTGCTACTATGTGAGAAGCATTGCGTGTCATGACTCTAGCAAGACAAGTGCAATTGAAGCAGCTGCGTACTCTGGTATCATGGCCGTACACATGGACAAGGAAGCCGCGGATGTAAACAAGAGGAAACGGATCCTGCTCAACAAACGTTACGGAGGTAACCAGACCGAAGAAGAAGTACAAGCATGCTCACTGGAGAAGCTGTATATTGACAACACGGATGACATGTCAGCCATGGCAAACATTGGATTCAAGTACCATTATGAGAAGAACCCCCATCACCCTGAGCACTTTCATCAGGATGAGATGGAAGATATGAACCTGGTGGAAGCAATCGTCGATGGCTTGGCCTGTATATTCGAAAGAAACACGATACACACAAATGTGAAAACCTGTCTGGACATGTACAATGTCGAGAGGTTTAAGGGTCAGAATAAGGACCTTGCCGTGAACATCATAGAGGCTCTCGGGATGTATATCACGGCCGCAGATTATACAACCCTGCAGACCTTCAGGGGCTCCATATTTTCTATCATTGGAGAATCTATCCCATGGTCCCGTGTGACGATGACGGAATGCTGCAATCACAAAAGGGAGCCCGGTAACCCTTTAACCAGGCGTGATTTTGCACCATGTTTGTAACTAACAACTAACCTCACAGATGATTTGTTTACTTGTTCTGTGTAACCTTTGAATCTTTATTGAACCCGATATGCTGTTAACCTATGTTATTTGTGGCATGTATATGCATTTAAGTTAGTTTATACAATGCTTTGTACAATGAATAAAGAAATCGTGACTCAATGTAGACCTGTGACATGTCTTTATTCCTTTCGGTGTTGGTAGTCCCATTGAGTACATATCATTTCCTACTGCTAGTGGGGAATAGCCGTAGTTGCTATGTCACAGCCCCTGACACACTAACAGAGTACAAGGACAATTCCAAGTCCTGAGGCAACACACATCGTCCTTCAGACATTCACAAGTCTATCTGAACCAGAGGTTATTGCCATTAGGCTTGGTCGGCTGTGTAGCTCGAGGTCGGAAGGGCTAGTCGTTGCTTGATGCAACTGGTAAAATTAAATATCCAAAATGGTTATAAAGGGTGAGGATGTGAACTAGATCTTACACTCAACATCACCTGGTGTGATGATATTGAAATGGAACCCCTTAATGGATATTGTCAACAAGCACAGTCTTGTACTGTAACTGCAACAACAACAGTTACTCAGATCAAGTCCAGGAGGAAACAGCACCTTGTCCCCCGTAAGCTGTTCAGGTACGAGCAAGACTGCACTCCGTTCACCCCTTTGGATCGCCACGTGTTCACATTTCCAAAATTGGACTTTGGTATGCCAGAGATGGGTAAGGTTGAACTGGAGCGAGCCTTGGTGGACCAATTGTCTCTGCACAGTACAAACACTGCAAACGAGACAGGGGTGGATCACCCTAATCCACAGGAGCTAACCAATGAGACCTTCACCGACTACCAGAACCATCGGTTAGCGGCCGTTAGCTGGTTTTCTAACATGATACCGGTCGACATGATCTACACCCAGAAGCACCACTCTGTCTTTATGCCGGCTGTGAATGTCATGGACCGATACATAACCACCTGTGTAGACCTCGGAGAGGACCTGTATCAGCTGCTGACAAACATCTCTAACAAACGAGCTGCATGCCTATCGCTCTCGATTAAGATGCATAGTGTGAACACAATATGTAATCTAAAGGGAATTGTCAAGCACAGGGACTGGGTAAACAAGGCATGTGTTACAGAATCTTCCAGAGACACGGATAACCCAAGATTCAACGTGTACATCTTGTCAGATGTACAAGATGTCCCAACGTGTACATCTTGTCAGATGTACAAGATGTCCCTTGTACATCTTGTCAGATGTACAAGGGATAGAAGAGGCCGAGAAGCGGATAATTACCAAGTTGAAAGGATCCGTTTTCCCCGCACACAGTGAAAACATGATCAGTATACTGTGCAAGTATCTAATCCTGGAACATGTCCGAGAACACACTTCCCGTATCCTGTCACCTATCCATGTGCTGAATGAAAGTATCACACTGGTAGCTGCCAAGCTGTTCTCTAAATGTGCATTGGACATTAGGTTGTTACGCTTCAAGAGTTGGAAGTACATCGCTGTATGCTGCCTGCTCGGAATGATCAAGGTGTGCATTATGGAGGAGGGACTCCGGCTGGAAAGCAGTTTGATGTCGCTGTTGGAAAAGCTTAAGCCTGGCGAGTTCACACAAAAGGATCTGTGTGACCTTAGTGAGATCTTGACTCAGGGCTGTGTGGTATGCAGCAGTTCCTTTGTCAACCCTGATGTGTGCAAGACTCTACGTAAGATATCATCTACATCTTGCGCCAAGTGTAGGAAGACCACTCTCGTAAGGGGAAATGATGATGACCATTGGACTAGGCAAACAAGGGGAAAGGGGGTATCTAATAGTAAAGTGGCACGGTACTCTGTTTAGTTTAATAACACTTGGTCTATAGTGTGACTATGTAACCTATGTATCTAATGATGATATATGTCAATGTCTATATGCCTATGAAATAAAGTCATAACAGATCCTTAAACAATGTTTCAAATAAAATGTTTTATTATTCCCAAAGTACAATACAGTCACATCACGTGTATATAGATAGTGTCAACAACTACAGAGAGGAATGTTGCACCCTGACATCCCTCAGACCGGGTTACCATTGTCAACTTATACATTGCCTATGTGTGCTCGAATAAAATAGCTCATTGAGATTCCCACCCTGAATGTGATATTGACTCCCAGTTTGGACGTCCCATCCCCAGTCCTATGGCTTGCCTTAGACTGGATACGGCGCTCCTCGTTGGATTTACTGAAATTGGGGACTTTCCGATCTCAGTCCTATGGCTTGCGTTAGACTGGATACGGCGCTCCTCGTTGGATTTACTGAAATTGGGGACTTTCCGATCTCAGTTCTATGGCTTGCCTTAGACTGGATACGGCGCTCCTCGTTGGATTTACTGAAATTGGGGACTTTCCGATCTCAGTCCTATGGCTTGACTTAGACTGGATACGGCGCTTCTCGTTGGATTTGCTGAAATTGGGGACTTTCCGATCTCAGTCCTATGGCTTTGTGTGATCTCTACCCCCATCCTCCCTGAGAGCCGTAAGGTATAAAAGCAACTCATATTGCCACATGTAGACAATGTAACTAAGGGATACCACGACTTAGTCTACAAAGGATACCATGACTTAGTCTCAACCTAGAGATGGGTCTATACACAGTGTCAGGCTCTGCAGTAGCATTGACTGGGATTCTAGCCCTAGTGTCTAGGGGACTGACCCAAACTCAAGACACGTTATACTTCACTACGTGGACAGGTAACTGGGAAAATCTAATGCCCCACATGACTGCTATCAAGGAACAGGCAAACTTCTTCCATAAGAACAGACTGGTTTTGGACGCTGGGACAATGGATCACCTGAAAAAGGCCGGTGTTGTGGAAGAGAGTAGAGTTGTCATGGAACTGGATTAGGATGTGTTCACTAAAGCAAAATAAATGATGACAATGATAAAGGGGCCGGTCGATGCCAACTCAATTGTACAGCATTACGACAATCTATATGAAGCTTACCAAGAGTTGAGAGGCAACAAGTTCTACGCATCTGCTTCCAATGTCCTGCTCTTTATCGCTTTCACTGCATACGCCAATCAGGCTGACCACTTGGTCTATCACGATGCCGATGTTCGCTTCAAACCTTTAAACCATGATCATAAAACTGACCTGGGATCAGGTGCAGACATGAAGGCTGTCATGGTAACCTCAACCAAGCGTATTGATGAAGCTCTAGCCACTAAACTCTCGTTTGTGGAGCCTAGTTACTTCTACGACCGCACAGTGTACGAGTACCCTCAATACACCCAGCTTGCGTCCCACCCTAGTCAACAGCCAGTGGAATCGCGTGGCGCGAAATACAAATACCTCAAAAACGCTATAACATCAATTTCTCAAACATATCACTATTTTACACCATTTTAAAGACAAGACTCTCGTTAATCTAACCACATTGTCCGATTTCAAAAAGGCTTTACAGCGAAAGCAAAACATTAGATTATGTCAGGAGAGTACCCTGCCAAAAATAATCACACAGCCATTTTCAAAGCAAGCATATATGTCACAGAAACCAAAACCACAGCTAAATGCAGCACTAACCTTTGATGATCTTCATCAGATGACACTCCTAGGACATTATGTTATACAATACATGCATGTTTTGTTCAATCAAGTTCATATTTATATCAAAACCAGCTTTTTTCTTTTTTTTTAAACCAGCTTTTTACATTAGCATGTGATGTTCAGAACTAGCATACCCACCGAAAACTTCTGGTGAATTTACTAAATTACTCTTGATAAACGTTCACAATATACATAACAATTATTTTAAGAATTATAGATACAGAACTCCTTTATGCAATCGCGGTGTCAGATTTTAAAATAGCTTTTCGGCAAAGCACATTTTGCAATATTCTGCGTACATAGCTCGGCCATCACGGCTCGCTATTTTGACACCCACCAAGTTTGGGACCCACTAAACTCAGATTTACTATTAGAAAAATTGGATTACCTTTGCTGTTCTTCTTCAGAATGCACTCCCAGGACTTTTACTTCAACAACAAATGTTGTTTTGGTTCCAAATAATCCATAGTTATATTCAAATAGCTCCATTTTGTTCGTGCGTTCAGGTCACTATCCGAAGGGTGACGCGCGAGCGCATTTCGTGACAAAAAAATTCAAAATATTCCATTACCGTACTTAGAAGCATGTCAAACGCTGTTTAAAATGGAGAATTCTCGTGAACGTGCATCTCAGTCTCACTGTCCCCAGGCTGACCACTCACAAACAGAGCTGTTGTACTTTGCCCAGAGACAGCAGACAACCCATTCCACTTTCTGGCGGCTTTAGAGAGCCAATGGGAGCCTTAGAAAGTGTCACGTTACAGCACAGATGCTGTATTTTTGATAGAGATGCAACAGAAGGACAACAAATTGTCAGACAGGGCACTTCCTGTACGGAATCTTCTCAGGTTTTGGCCTGCCATATGAGTTCTGTTATACTCACAGACACCATTCAAACAGTTTTAGAAACTTTAGGGTGTTTTCTATCCAAAGCTAATAATTATATGCATATTCTAGTTTCTGGGCAAGAGTAGTAACCAGTTTAAATCGGGTACATTTTTTATCCGGCCGTGCAAATACTGCCCCCTAGCCCCAACAGGTTTTAAACCATGATCATAAAACGGACCTGGGATCAGGTGCAGACATGAAGGCTGTCATGGTAACCTCAACCAAGCGTACTGATGAAGCTCTAGCCAATAAACTCTTGTTTTTGGAGCCTAGTTACTTCTACGACCGCACAGTGTACCCTCAATACACCCAGTTCAACATAGATTTGATCTTCATGCGGAAGGCAGCTGCTTCAAGTTCGGCTTTCGACATCAGAATGATGCAGTTGAACACTATAACTGCAAGCCAAGTATCACCGGTTGACAAACTCATTGGGACTGAAAAACATAGAATGACCTTGCATGAAGCAATTCTTACAACTCTCCCTGAAGAGGCTACATTTTCAATACGTGAGGAAACATGTAGCTTGCTCTACAGACACCTACAGACACCGTAGAAACGGACGGCCTGAGCACACTCCTGGACAGCTGAAAAGTGCCTACGTAAGCGCTGTAGGCCTGAACCCTTTGGACGTTCTCCTCGAAAGAAAGATGGACGTTTGTTAGACAGCTACCAGTCCACGATCGGAATATATCAAGATAGGAGGCGAGAGCTACCTTAGAATGGAAATTTGTACCTTCCTTCGAATCCTAGAAGTGAAAGGTGAAACTCATGTCAGGAAGATGTTCATATCTGAATCTGCACTCAACCCGGCCGATATCGGAGCCGTAACACGTCAAGACGCTCAAAATTGGTACGGAGATAATAAGCGGGATGATCATCCCCATGTGCCAGTGTATACACTGGAAGAAGAAGCTACCAACACTCGCTCAAACGGATCCCCCTTGTCTTCTCCAAAGCGATCGAGACCCTCCAGTCCCGAACTGCTTGAATTCGACACCCCTGTCGAAGTTAGTCCTCTGCTAGAGCCCGGTCTCGTAGATGTGAAAGGCATAGTCCTGAAGTGAACGGCCCTGGTCCTGAAGTGAACGGCCCTGCCCCTGAAGTGAACGTGGACATGAGCATGCTCTCATTCGGGTCCAACAGACAGCCCCATCACGTCAACCCAGAGACAGAAGCCGAAGTGTTCCAGCACGAAATAGGAGCTTGTGGGCTCTATAGCAAGCATAGACGCAGGGCTGCGGCTCGCTTTTCCCTCTATGAGGAGGAGAACGTCTCTACCATGCACAATGGTGAGTTTCTCTTTAAAGACAAATGGCCCGCAAGATTTACAAGAGAGGAAGGGGCTCTAAAGATGATAGTGGAATCCACTGTGAATGCGAAGAATGTCTTTACACGAGTTGTTACCAAGATTCCAGGCGCTCTGGTCAAAGCGTTTATTCAGAAGCGGAAGGCGATAGTGGAAATGGCCCGCACTCAGTTGGAGTCAATGATGAACAACCCCGAAGTAGAAGCAGCAATGTCCGAGGCTCACAATGTCATTCCCAGTAATCAACGGCGAGCGGTGAAGCGAATGGGCTCTGAGTATGCTCGAGCTGCCACAACCGGTCCTAAGTCACAACTAGCAGTCAAAGCCTGGGTCGTTGGAGCCCGAGTCTACGGGGTCTTCACCAACATCGGGGCCCTGGTTTACGGAGACCACTTGGTGAAAACATTTGCGGCCTTAGATCTTAGTCAAACGGTAAACGGTTACATGGCTCACAAATTGGGCCAGTACGCAAAGACCAAGGCTCTGTCTGAGACTTTGGAGCTGTTAGCCAACAACCCTGTCATGAATATGGCCGGTGCAGCAGCTAACATATTCTTCTTTGCTCAGAACATCCGCAACGTTGCCAACGGACACCACACTCCTAGTGACTACTACTGGCTGACAAGATCCTCTATGCAGATGATAACCCTGGTATTTGACAGTCTGAACCCTGCAATGTTACCCATGGTCTCCGTGGATGTTCTAGTCACACTCATAACACAGGGGGAATATGCGACTCACGTGGTGAGGTCAGTCGCTAACAAACTGCCTCTTAGCACTAAGGAGATGTGGAGATTGGGGGCGACAAGTTTTTTTGGCTCTACATCGTGGTTGGACTACTATGAGAAAGTGGCCGATCTAGAGCGTGTCAACTGTGCACTTGCAAACTCTTTGCTTCAAGCCTTATGCACGGTAAACGTGGTAGTTGGCTTCCCTGTAGCTACAGTGATCGATGAGGTTAAACCTCTCTAGGGTAGTGGGACGAAATCATCCCACACTATTCAAAAGCCAGTGAAAAATCAGAGCGCCAGATTTAAAACCACAAAATGTCATAATTCAAAGTTCTCAAACATAGGACTATTTTACACCATTTTATAGATACACTTCTCCTGAATCGAACCACGTTGTCCGATTTCCAAAAGGCTTTACAGCGAAAGCAAAACATTAGATTATGTTAGGAAAGTACATCGACACAATAACCACACAGCCATTTTCTAAGCAACTAGCAATAATCACAAATACCCAAAACACAGCTAAATGCAGCACTAACCTTTGACTATCTTCATCAGATGACACTCCTAGGACATCATGTTACACAATACATGCATTTTTTGTTCGATAAAGTTCATATTTATATCTAAAAACAGCATTTTACATCAGCGCGTGACGTTCAGAAAATATTTTCCCTCAAATACTGCCGGTGAATCAGCGCCACAATTTACAAAAATACTTGTCATAAACATTGATACAAAATTAAACTGTCATTCAAAGAATTATAGATTAACATCTCCTTTATGCAAACGCTATGAAAGATTTCAAAAAAGCTTCACGAGGAAAGCACTCTTTGCAATAATCTGAGTACTGAGCTCAGAAAAATACACTAGGCTATACAGATAGCCATCTTCGAGTCATCTAAAATCATACATTGCATTAGAAATATTCCCTTACCTTTGATCATCTTCATCAGAAAGCACTTCCAGGAATCCCAGGTCCACAACAAATGTTTTGTTCGATAAAGTCCATAATTTATGTCCAAATAACTCCTTGTTGTTCGTGCGTCCAGTAAGCTACTCCAAGTGTAGGAAGCGCACAGACGATGTCGCGACGAAAAATTTAAAAAAGTTGTATTTACGTCCGTTTCAACATGTCAAACGTTGTAAAACATCCATCTTTAGGGCCTTCAGAACGTGAAGATTCAATAATATTTCAACCGGACGGTTCCTGTGTCTTGATAAAGGTTTTGGAACGGGAGGATCCTCCCTTGTGAACGCGCCCCAAGAAGTGATGTCACCCCCTGCCTCAACTACTTCCCCTCCTTGTCATTCGGGCTCTGTTCATCGTAGAAGCTTCAAACAACTTTGTAAAGACTGTCCACATCTAGTGGAAGCCGTAGGAAGTGCACAAGTATTACTACGTCACCGTGTATTCAATAGGAAACGACTTGAAGAGAGCCCATGCATCCAGATTTCCACTTCCTGGTAGGATTTCTCTCAGATTTTTGCTTGCCATATGAGTTCTGTTATACTCACAGACACCATTAAAACGGTTTTAGAAACTTCAGAGTGTTTTCTATCCAAATCTACTAATAATATGCATATCCTAGCTTCTGAGTTTGAGTAGGAGGCAGTTTAATATGGGCACATATTTTTTCCGAAATTGTCAATACTGCCCCCTATGTTAATAATCAGCAAGGCCAGCAATGTGGGGAGAGAACAGTCGAGGTGTGGCCTGTGTTATTCGACTTAGATACACCGGACCTGACTCCACACCCTGAACTATATCAGGTGAATTTTTCAATGGAGCACAGTGTGCCCCTGAAAGAGGTATACATAGGGAACATTGAGACCCAGCACCTGTGTTACAAATTGGCCCGTAAACACTGTAACAATCCCACACAATCAGGGTTCGATAAGTTCATGCAGGCATTGAGTCGACAAGTTGCGGCATTGCCGACCAACGAAGAATGTGCGTTCTACGACCGGACTATACCCAATGCCACTGATCCCTGTGGCAACATGGATAGACATATAGAAGACGCAATTGAGAGAAAGAGGTTTGTATCTGTAACCACAGAAGTAGGACATCCTCTTATGGAACCGCAACTGAGAGCCTTGACGGTCAAGGCCTACAAAGCCGAAATGATTTCACATCCTCTCGGATGGCTGAAGGAATCATGCAAGTGTTCCAGATACATTGATATGCCAGGAAACGGGATTCCCTTATTACTCAGGAGCAGAGCCACAGATGCTAACATCTTCAAGGGCAAATGTAGGAGCCTGAGAGTGTATTACTCGCAGGTATATTGGCACAGACAAAGAGGAGATCGTCAAACCCTATATTTTTAAGAAACGGGGCCCAGTGAGCCAAGACATAGTGCTCTATGCAAATGCTCCTATTGTGAAGATACCCTCACATAGAGCGAGGAAGATTGATCACATAAGTAACTATACTAAGATGTTGGTGGCTAAACCCGATATGCCTGCCTTGATTATAGTGGATGGCAGAGGCATTTATAAAGGCGCCACAAATGCTACCAACGTCTTCCTGCTATCTGAACACAGTAGATCGTTCGTAATCGGCGGCGATGGTGTAGACACAGTGATAATTGGGAGTCCAGAAAAGCTGCAGATAAGTATTATGAGAGATGTGAAGAGGAATAAGAAAACAGGCCGTGATATTAGAGTCATGCCCTTGTCCACAGAGAGCATCAAGGCTGCCAAATCATCTGCTAACGTGGTATTGGAAACCCAAATGGACCTGCACCTAGGTGACAATTCCCACATAGAGTTAAAGCAGGGGAGCCAGTTCTGTACACTGGAATTGGGTACAAACTCATCTGTTACAGTGAGCGATCATATGACCCTCTCTCTTCTGCTAGCACATGGCACCACGGGGGAGACCGTGAGTGCTTCCCAACAGTTGGACGTGGACGATATCACCTTAGTCCTACGACCACATACTAGCTTGGTGCCTCAACCAGAGTGCCTAAAGTGTGCATGCTCGATGACGGACCATGGACTACTGTTACACGGAGCGGTGCTGTACAGGAATGGGAGCTCAGCCGTGTCCATTGACCCAGAAGGCATCATGCTGACTTGCAGTGGGACCGGTGACACAGTATATCGAAGTGCCTACAAGGATCTCACTACCAAGGAAGGAGATAAATTTGAAGCCCAGGTGTGGAGGGAGAAACTGGATTCCCTAGTTCATGCTGGTTTGGATGACATGACTGTAACTACACCTAATGGGGTTAAGATTGTGGCCACAGCATCCCAGCAAACAATAACCAGGGTGGACAAAAACACTACAACTATCCACCAGAGCCTCACACAGGGCTCGGTTTTAACCTGTTGGGGAGAGGGGGCAGTATTTGCACGGTCGGATAAAAAACGTACCCGATTTAATCTGGTTACTACTCCTGTCCAGTAACTAGAATATGCATATAATTGTTTGATTTGGATAGAAAACACCCTAAAGTTTCTAAAACTGTTTGAATGGTGTCTGTGAGTATAACAGAACTCATTTGGCAGGCCAAAACCTGAGAAGATTCCAAACAGGAAGCGCTCTCTCTGACCATTTCATGGCCTTATTGATCATCTGTAACAAAAACAGGGGATCTCTGGCATGACGTGTCATTTTCTAACGCTCCCATAGGCTCTCAGAAGGCGCCAGAAAGCTGAATCGTGGCTTTGCAGCCCATGGCTGAAAAACAGTAGCGCATTTTGTAAGTGGCCGATCTGAGGACAATGGGACAGGGCGCGCGTGCCCGAGTCGACTCAATGTTTACTTTCTCTCTCTTTGAACGAAAACCACCACTCCCGGTCGGAATATTATCGCTTTTTTACGAGAAAAATTGCATAAACATTGATTTTAAACAGCGGTTGACATGCTTCCAAGTATGGTAATGGAATATTTAGAATTTTTTTGTCACGAAACGCGTCGGGTTCGTGACCCTTATTTACCCTTTCGGATAGTGTCTTGAACGCACGAACAAAACGCCGCTATTTGGATATAACTATGGATTATTTCTGACCAAACCAACATTTGTTATTGAAGTAGAAGTCCTGGGAGTGCATTCTGACAAAGAACAGCAAAGGTAATAACATTTTTCTTATAGTAAATCTGACTTTGGTGAGTGCTAAACTTGCTGGGTGTCTAAATAGCTAGCCCTGTGATGCCGGGCTATCTACTCAGAATATTGCAAAATGTGCTTTCACCGAAAAGCTATTTTAAAATCGGACATAGCGAGTGCATAAAGGAGTTCTGTATCTATAATTCTTTAAATAATTGTTATGTTTTTTGTGAACGTTTATCGTGAGTAATTTAGTAAATTCACCGGAAGTGTTCGGTGGGAATGCTAGTCACATGCTAGTCACATGCTAATGTAAAAAGCTGGTTTTTGATATAAATATGAACTTGATTGAACAAAACATGCATGTATTGTATAACATAATGTCCTAGGTGTGTCATCTGATGAAGATCATCAAAGGTTAGTGCTGCATTTAGCTGTGGTTTGGGTTCATGTGACATTATATGCTAGCTTGAAAAATGGGTGTCTGATTATTTCTGGCTCGGTACTCTGCTGACATAATCTAATGTTTTGCTTTCGTTGTAAAGCCTTTTTGAAATCGGACAGTGTGGTTAGATTAACAAGAGTCTTGTCTTTAAAATGGTGTAAAATAGTCATATGTTTGAGAAATTGAAGTAATAGCATTTCTAAGGTATTTGAATATCGCGCCACAGGATTACACTGGCTGTTGAGTAGGTGGGACGCAAGCGTCCCACTGGCCCAGAGAGGTTAATGGACTTGGTAGTGGACCATGACGTAGCCCACAGTGAGATATACTTATACAGGTCTGGGTCAAGTATTACCTATTGCTGTACTGGGTCTGACTGTGTCCCAATTAAGGTTATGAATGTAAGTAACTGTGACCTATTGCTAGCTGGAATATCCCCAAATGGGTTTAAAACCTCTTATAGCTCTACTAGCAAGGTGACCATTACAGCTAAAGGGTTTGGGCTAGTCGCCCTCAAGGTTAGACAAGGTAGTCAGTATGAAACACCAGAGGGATTGAAACTTCATTTAAGTTCCGAAAATGCCAATGTCATTTGACTGGTGTTATATGAAAATGTGATTGTTGTGTTCCGAGATTACTTTTCAGGAATGGAAAGGGCTATACCTGTTCAATATGGAGAAGTACTGTTGAAGAGGATGTTATGATGCACGTTGATGGAACATATGACACATATAAGTGTGCTGATTGTAACATAGTACTGTCTGGATACAAAAGAGGTGACCCTGGAGTAAATGAACACGTGCAGCACGGGGAAGGGCAGTGTCGCTATGTGAAGCTCCAGTACAGGGGACGTGAAAAGGAGCTTCTCATCCTACAAGGGAGGCTGAGGTTCCAAAGTGGGATGCAAGCATTCCTTGACTTCGTGTTGTACTCGAACGATGGCTACGTTGCAATCGCAGGTACAAAACATTGCATCATCTGTGCATCGACACCAGACCAAGATCATTACATGGCCTGCCCTGACATTGGTAACCGCTTCAAGGCAACATTGAAGCATCTGAAAGTGGCAGGGTCTATCGAGAGCGCTCCTTTGTTCACTAGGAGAGGACCTGGACATGAGTACAGCTGGGGAGACCTTGAATTGGATAGCTCCTTAGCTCAGGCACCAAACACTTTGGTGTACTAGGAGAGTCTGCCAACATGTACTACCTTCCAAATACGGTTGACACACACACAAATGTTTCATGTGTAACCTCGAAATCAAGGACTTTGTTGAGAACGATACCCTGCTAGGTGAGCACATCTTTCATGTATACAACACAAGCGGCCGCTGTAAGTACCTTACCGATAGGTACACGAATCGAGAAGACGAGCTAATGCTCTTACTGGGGAAGGAACGGTACAGGAGGGGAAAGACTGCATTCCCTGATAGCATCATCACCAACTCGGCTTATGGGTACACTTCAATCAGCGGCCTGAACCGCTGCGTTGTCTGCAGCGCCCTCACCATCCAGGGAAGGTACCTACCCTCCCAGGGACATCACCCTCACTGCGATGAAATGACCAAAGAACTTCGGATGAGGCTGAAGACTTTCACTTTTATACCTTGACATGTTACTCTTCTTTTGTTGTTACACATTACCTTCTACTGTAACAAACATAAGACATTCTATGAGCATAGGTGATATAATGATTGTAGTGTTGCTGTATTTAAATAAACGTAACATGAAGTACGTCTTTGATATCCTCTTGTCTCTTTGACCTGGCCGACTGCACAAGGCCGATGTTACCCCTGGTGTAATAGTTGCATTCTGTCAGTGTTAGAGCTAGCGTGAATAACTCCCATCGTGTATATATAAGTGTCAGGCTACCAGCGACTCATAAATGCACACAATGAAGATATCACATCAGGAAACATACCATCACCAGACCGGAGCCCTGGACATAGACACCAGGCAACTCATTAAATGTGTCCTAGGACAATGTACGGGACTTCTGAAACCTAGGTGGAACGAAAGCAAAGCTGTGTCAACAATGAGTAGAGTTATTGGGCAATTACTGGAGAAGCACAGATACACATACCATGGTAGGTATTGTGTTATGATACCAACAGCTAACATAAGCCAGTGACAAAGTCATTAAACATTTGTTGCACTATCGAACTTACAGGTATGATCAACACACTCTATGTGGATAACAGAGGGGATGACGTGAAGTTCAGTAGCCCATATCATCTTTGAAGACGGGACCGTCAACTGGGGCCGTGTTGCCAGCCTGATGTCTTTTGGGGCTGCGGTGTGCCAGTACTTGAGAGTCAAGGGGAGAGACGACTGTGTTGGCGTGGTGGGAGAAGAGATATCAGAGTACCTGGTCACTCACCACACGGACTGGCTAGTCAAACATAACTTCTGGGTACGTTCAGTAATGACTGAGAGATGCCACCATTGTCTTGGTATACCTGTAATCTAATATTTATTTTGAAATGTTCCAGAATGGGTTCGTGGAGTTCTTTCCAGTAGCAGAACCTGAGTCCAGATGTAGGAACATCATCATGACCCTTTTCGGATTGGCTGGTATTGGGGGCAACAATGACCTTCTTGGTTATGTGACTTTCAGAAGAGTCCTTTACCTGTTATCACTTTGTGCTTGATGCTTCTCACAATAGTAGAGATTGAGTATGATGTTAGGAATATGTACCGTAAAGGCTAATAAAGTAGTGAACCACATTTGTGTTTGGTGTCTATCGTGATCCTGTGTCAGTTGTACAAAATAACATATGACTGCAGTACACAACTACTACACAAGACAAGTACATCAAGGTATAGAATTTATTTGCAATGGTTTACGACAACAGTGGAGTTACATAGATGTTTACAATGGTATAATACAACAGTGGATGTATGGATATGTACAATGGTGTAATACAACAGTGTGGATGTGTACAATGGTATAATACAACAGTGGAGTTACAGACAGAGTGCAGTCATATGCAGTACATCAGTGGTAAACTTGGGTATAGGCCAGGTACTGTCCTGTTCACAATAGTCCTGTTGGAAACCAAATACTGTTTCAGGGTTACTGTCAGTCCTCATCTAACCATAATAAGGACTCTAGTAGACTGTCTGTGTTGGTCCAATCAACCCTGCCCTCAGGAATGTTCATCAGGATGTCCTGAGTATCAAAGGTGTCAGTTGGCAGGTCCTCAGTGTCTATACACAGCACTTGGCTTGTGTGAGAGTCTCTCAGCATGCCCTTGTACCCGGGAAATGCATTGTTGATGTCTATACACTGCACTTCACCATTGGTACAGTCTTTCTGTGTACCGTTCCACTCCATCGGGAGGCACACTGGCTCTAATACGGAATTGGTCTCTAAGATATAGGACTCTGATATCACGGCATCATTGTCAACATAAAGCAACTGGTATTCAGAGGAGTCAATCTGGATGATCTGGGTATCAGAACCAATGGCATTAGGGTCAATGTACATACCCTCTGGTAAGCTATAGGACTCGGATATCACGGCATCATTGTCGACATAAAGCAACTGGTATTCAGAGGAGTCAATCTGGATGATCTGGGTGTCAGAACCAATGGCAATAGCGTCAATGCACATACCCTCTGTTACATTATTTTCCATGACCTGGCCTTCAGAGGAATCACCCCATATCCTTTCCAGAGTCCGTTTCCATTGGGAGTCCGAACACACCGAATTTGGCGCAGATGTGTAGCATCCTACCTTCCTTTTTATCACAACACCAATTACGTTCAGCACCCGGAAAATATCATACATCCTACGTGGTGGAATATCAAATGTCTTGACCAAGTCCTGCAAGGTGAACATCTGGTCAGCGGGGTGGTGGCACTGGAATCCTCATCTCTCCCAAGTGGACATTCTCTCTTTCTCTCCTGACCCATCTGTCTATCTCCTCCTTTGAATCCCATGCTGTCACAATCACTAGCCCTTTCAAGCTTAACATCCTTACCATTTATTGCCCTCCAGGTTCCCTTGGAGAGTTCATCAATGAGCTTGACGCCTTGATAAGTTCCTTTCCTGAGGATGGCTCACCCCTCACAGTTCTGGGTGACTTTAACCTCCCTACGTCTACCTTTGACTAATTTCTCTCTGCCTCCTTCTTTCCACTCCTCTCCTCTTTTGACCTCACCCTCTCACCGTCCCCCCCTACTCACAAGGCAGGCAATACGCTTGACCTCATCTTCACTAGATGCTGTTCTTCTACTAATCTCACTGCAACTTCCCTCCAAGTCTCCGATCACTACCTTGTATCCTTTTCCCTCTCGCTCTCCTCCAACACTACTCACTCTGCCCCTACTCAGATGGTATTACGCTGTCGCAACCTTCGCTCTCTCTCTCCTGCTACTCTCTCCTCTTCCATCCTATCATCTCTTCCCTCTGCTCAATCCTTCTCCAACCAATCTCCTGATTCTGCCTCCTCAACCCTCCTCTCCTCCCTTTCTGCATCCTTTGACTCTCTATGTCCCCTATCCTCCCGACCGGCTCGGTCCTCCCCTCCTGCTCCGTGGCTTGACGACTCATTGCGAGCTCACAGAACAGGGCTCCGGGCAGCTAAGCGGAAATGGAGGAAAACTAGCCTCCCTGCGGACCTGGCATCTTTTCACTCCCTCCTCTCTACATTCTCCTCATCTGTTTCTGCTGCTAAAGCCACTTTCTCCTCCTCTGTTTCTGCTGCTAAAGTCACTTTCTACCACTCTAACTTCCAAGCATCTGCCTCTAACCCTAGGAAGCTCTTTGCCACCTTCTCCTCCCTCCTGAATCCTCCTCCCCCTCCCCCCCTCCTCCCTCTCTGCGGATGACTTCGTCAACCATTTTGAAAAGAAGGTCGACGACATCCGATCCTCGTTTGTTAAGTCAAACGACACAGCTGGTCCTGCTCACATTGCCCTACCCTATGCTTTGACCTCTTTCTCCCCTCTCTGTCCAGATGAAATCTTGCGTCTTGTGACGGCCGGCCGCCCAACAACCTGCCCGCTTGACCCTATCCCCTCCTCTCTTCTCCAGACCATTTCCGGAGACCTTCTCCCTTACCTCACCTCGCTCATCAACTCATCCTTGACCGCTGGCTACGTCCCTTCCGTCTTCAAGAGAGCGAGAGTTGCACCCCTTCTCAAAAAACCTACACTCGATCCCTCCGATGTCAACAACTACAGACCAGTATCCCTTCTTTTCTCTCCAAAACTCTTGAACGTGCCGTCCTTGGCCAGCTCTCCTGCTATCTCTCTCAGAATGACCTTCTTGATCCAAATCAGTCAGGTTTCAAGGCTGGTCATTCAACTGAGACTGCTCTTCTCTGTGTCACAGAGGCTCTCCGCACTGCTAAAGCTAACTCTCTCTCCTCTGCTCTCATCCTTCTAGACCTATCTGCTGCCTTTGATACTGTGAACCATCAGATCCTCCTCTCCACCCTCTCCGAATTGGGTATCTCCGGCGCGGCACACTCTTGGATTGCGTCCTACCTGACAGGTCGCTCCTACCAGGTGGCGTGGCGAGAATCAGTCTCCGCAACACATGCTCTCACCACTGGTGTCCCCCAGGGCTCAGTTCTAGGCCCTCTCCTATTCTCGCTATACACCAAAGTCACTTGGCTCTGTCATATCCTTACATGGTCTTTCCTATCATTGCTATGCAGACGACACACAATTAATCTTCTCCTTTCCCCCTTCTGATAACCAGGTGGCGAATTGCATCTCTGCATGTCTGACAGACATATCAGTGTGGATGACGGATCACCACCTCAAGCTGAACCTCGGCAAGACGGAGCTGCTCTTCCTCCCGGGGAAGGACTGCCCTTTCCATGATCTCGCCATCACGGTGGACAACTCCATTGTGTCCTCCTCCCAGAGTGCTAAGAGCCTCGGCGTGACCCTGGACAACACCCTGTCGTTCTCCGCTAACATCAAGGCGGTGACCCGATCCTGTAGGTTCATGCTATACAACATTCGCAGAGTACGACCCTGCCTTACACAGGAAGCGGCACAGGTCCTAATCCAGGCACTTGTCATCTCCCGTCTGGATTACTACAACTCCCTGTTGGCGGGGCTCCCTGCCTGTGCCATTAAACCCCTACAACTCATCCAGAACACTGCAGCCTGTCTGGTGTTCAACCTTCCCAAGTTCTCTCACGTCACCACGCTCCTCCGCACACTCCACTGGCTTCCAGTTGAAGCTCGCATCTGCTACATGACCATGGTGCTTCCCTACGGAGCTGTGAGGGGAACGGCACCTCCGTACCTTCAGGCTCTGATCAGGCCCTACACCCAAACAAGGGCACTGCGTTCATCCACCTCTGGCCTGCTGGCCCCCCTACCTCTGCGGAAGCACAGTTCCCGCTCAGCCCAGTCAAAACTGTTCGCTGCTCTGGCACCCCAATGGTGGAACAAGCTCCCTCACGACGCCAGGACAGCGGAGTCAATCACCACCTTCCGTAGACACCTGAAACCCCACCTCTTTAAGGAATACCTGGGATAGGATTAAGTAATCCTTCTAACACCCCCCCCCCCCCCAAAAAAAAAGATATAGATGTACTATTGTAAAGTGGTTGTTCCACTGGATATCATAAGGTGAATGCACCAATTTGTAAGTTGCTCTGGATAAGAGCGTCTGCTAAATAATGTAAATGTAAATGTGATTGCGCACATGCAGGTAAACAGTTCCAATGTGTTTCTTCATACTAGGTTTGCTAAATACCGGACTCTGATACCTTTGTCGTTTGCATGTGTATACCTTCCTATCTTTACTCAGAAGTCCAATACCTTCCAGGGCACAGAGTACGTTGTATAGTCTGCTGCTGCCATTGGTGTCTAGATTCAATAACGGTACGAGAGACATGTAGGTGAAAGTGTTCAATGTCTCCATTAGATGTAGGGTCTGTTTTGTAAGTGTGTCCAGATGGGCGTCCTCAGGTACTGGTGACTGAGACATGGTTACTACTACTATGACACAGGGTAAGGTAGTACATTGTCTTTGGGTGGATGTACCCTATGCTGCCTAGTAGAGAGACTCAGTGTGTGGTGTTACAGTCTGGCAAACAATGGCTTTAAAGGGGTTTCCAGTAGTCCATTCATCCAACACCAACCATGTGTATCAGCCTTGCCTATAGTGACTTGTCAGACCAGGGCTATAGTATCCAACAACACCCCTTGTCCAACCAAAGCTGATCCCTCCACACATGGCTACATGGCAACTACGACTCCTATCCACTTAAGACTTGTATATCCAACCCAGACTGACTCCTCTAGCCATGCCTAATTCAGGACTGCTTAATTGTTACACCCTGTCCAACCATGAGTTTCAGAACGTGCCTATAGTGACCCCTCCAACCAAGGCTATGGTATCCAACAACACCCCTTGTCCAACCAACGCTGACTCCTCCAAACATGGCTACATACACGCTTGTCCAACCAAAGCTGACTCCTCTAACCATGGTAACTAGGGCTCGTATCTGCTTAAGACTTGTACAGCCAAGCAAGAGTGATCCCTCCAAACAAGGCTGACACCTCGAACTATGGCTAATTCATGCAACCAAGGCTGAATATGTCAACCCTGGATAGTTTACAAGGACTGCTTAGTTGTTCAGTAGCATAATCAATGGACCCTGCTCTTGCACTGATCACAGCCA
Organism: Salmo salar; assembly: GCF_965601325.2. NCBI lineage: Eukaryota > Metazoa > Chordata > Actinopteri > Salmoniformes > Salmonidae > Salmo > Salmo salar. Next base: position 112,971,823 of record NC_138299.1, read on the forward strand.
GCCCGGTCTACATAGTCCCTTTGTAATCATTGTGAACCATAAGCAACACTACTGTGTCTTTGGCCGTTGCTAATAGGACCCACTACGCTACTTTGTCTTCTGTAGATGTTGTATCTAATGGTGTACAATAGAACCCATGGACACAGAATACCTCTGGTATCATTGTTTATTTCAATGGCAATTACAACATATGGGGCACAATCATTTCACGACACAAGCAAAGTCTATCAGATTAAGCACAATCTGGCAATTAACAAGGTGCCTGAGACTTTAAACAACGGTATGTGTCATAAAAATAATCAAACTCTCTCTTCGACTGGAGATGTGAATATGAATAAAGATGTCCCCAGTGTTCGATCTTGTCAAGCATCCGACAGCCGTCATTCCGCAAGTAGCTGTAGACAGTGTATCCTTCTGGGTAAACAGGGACACTTCTCACCCCATTACACTTGTTGAATATGTGGTCGCCGGTGCAGAACAGGAGGCCTTGAGTGGTACATTCGTGATGCTTTTCTACCTTGTACAAGGTACACGGGATCCCGACCAGCTTCTCGACCTCATCGAGTGTCATAGGCATCCTAGTCTCGAAGTAGCCACGGATTGTAGTCTGCTGACAGTGACACTCAGTTAGGCCCATAACATGACATTCGCATAACAGGTCCAGACCCTGGTCTCTGCCAGACGGGTACACCCAGATGTGTATGTAACTGCACGTGAGGTTGTTCAGTCTGGCACCTAGAGCCTCTAAGGCAGACCGGAGGTACGGGTCCACGAGAATACGCCACTTGGTGGAACACGTCATCCGGGAAGACCTGGTAACAACACCATTCGGCTTCGATTGAGGCTTAGATTGCCTCAACATGGTTTCTCCTTCCATTGTCAAACTCGCTATACCTTGCATTACTGCTGTATGGTCACACTCCATTGATCCAGTATACATAGAGCACAACCCCCTTCTTGGTATAGAGGTTGAATACAATTGTGAGTACACAGATAGAATCAGACTGTATATAGTTGAGTCTGGTCAACGGACCCCTTGTACAGTGACACTACCCTCTCCATACCCACACTGAAATATCCAGCGTTGGATACGTCCTCCCCCTAAACACAGTGTCGGTTGGCTATATGAACCCTAGCTTGACATGTCCTACTGTCATATCTGTGCTTTATTACTACTCTCCACTCTATAACTGAACCTTTGTCAGGTAATCCAACCTCTCATAGCTGTGTCTCACATCTTCTAGGCTATCATGTTTCCTATAAAAGCTAGTGGTGTTGATAAAGGAATTCTATATCTTGATGATAATAATCAATAATCAATATGCCTTGACTAATGCCCAAGGTTTGTAAGACAATGGGTTAAATAATTAGGCAAGGACTCAGCTTTCTGCAAAAGGTTTCTGTAGCTTTATTCAGAGAACGTTCTGAGGTCAGGATAACAAAGCAGTCATTATATAGTTCTTGCTTACTTACGCACATGCATTTACACACAAACTGTTGGTGACCTGCATTCCCCTTTAACTTCCCACACTGTTTATCACTATCCAGCTCAGCCTGTTCCTTTCCCTCAAGGTTAGGAACCCCTCGAAGTTTCTACTCCCTTTATCATCTGTCCCCTGCTCTCTACACTAATTACATACACACATTTCTTTCCCTCTCCAGTCGTTCCTGGACTTTCTGTGACTAATCAGACCAATCGATCACTACATTGATCATTACATTGATTATTCATTAACCATGCTGTAAGACTAATAATTCATCATGGTTTATTGATTAATTTACCTTTATTAGATAATTCTCTTATCAGGTGTAGATACTCTTTCAACAGTAGCTTCTGAAATGGCATCGAACCCAGGCTTCAATTGCAAACCCACACAGGAGCCTTCAATGTTACCACTGGGATACCAAGGTAGCAATCGCTTCCTGATGTTAACTGACGAAAGCAGCCCCTGGACTCGGTCTGAGACGAGTGATACAGCCGATATGAACGATGCAGAGACTGATATGTTCAACCGTATGCTCCAGTTTGCTACATCAGGCCCTCCTTTCACATTAACTTTCAAAGTGATGATGTCAGGCTACCACAGAGTCAATACGTCGATCTTTGTGAAGGGCAACAGAAGAATGATGGCCCTTGCGCGGGATATACACGAGTGCCCGAATAGGCACACCACCTATCACACCTATCTGTATAGGGCTCACATGGAATGTGAATCATTTCTAAGCGCTGTATGTGCTGCTGCTGACAAAGCTCCAGGAACGTCTTCTTCGGTGTCAAACGGCGTCAGCGACGTCAAACGACCAACCGAAGACGACTTTGATGTTTGCCTTACCGTCGAGATCGATCAAACTCTACAGCAACAGACTAGGATTGAGACTGGTCCTAAGTGTCCCAAGAACATGATACTCGTCTTGAACAAGGGACCGGTTTATAACATGGAAGACATCTGGTGCGCAATGAAGAATGTGGTGTATCGAGTGTTCCTCTCTACCTACCTGCCACTATGTGGAATAGATGGAATTGGGAGAAATATGAGCAAGATGATGGAATGAGCAAGTGTGGAAGGGGCAAGAGCGGAAGGAGCAGGTGTGGATATAGGACAACCTGTAGCTGCCACTGATGAAGGGTCCGGTGTGGATGTAGGACAACCTGTAGCTGCCACTGATGAAGAGTCCGGTGTGGATGACAGCGGGTGACATTTAGCAAACAGCCCAATATCTATTGCCAGGATATGGGAAATGATGGTCTAAGCCTAGGGTAGAGCAAGCTTGCTTTTATTATGTATCACTTCTATTGTTGAGAATATAACCATGTCAATGTACCATTGTGTCTGTATCCATTGCAAATGAACAATAATAAACTAATGAAATGCTACAGAAGTGTGTGTGTGTGTGTGTGTGTGTGTAATAAAACTCATGGACACAGAGTGCATCTGGTAACATCATGTATTTCATGTACAACTACAGCAGAAAGTGTTCACAAGCATTTACTGTGGCAGAACAAGTGTCATCTGGAGCCATTTGTTCAAGTCTGGTTAACAAGTGTGTGGCACAGGTACAAGTTACAGCCTGGATCCCATAGCCGTCTTAGTCTCAACTTAGCGGTCGATTGTAGCAGCGGGTAGAGAGTGTCACTCAGTGGTTATCACATCATGCGGAGCACTTTATATATGCATCATGTCCAACCCAGTACATAGTGAGAGGGGAGTAAAATAGAACAGTATTGCCATTTCCAAAGCAGCCAAAGCCTTGCCTTCTTCACAACCAAAACAGATTGTACCCTCTGTGTAAATAGACAGACCCGGACATGCTATGGTCCCGAACTGGGAGTCAGTGAGATCTCTCACGGCGATATATCCACTCAGGCAGAATGCAAGTGGAACTCCGTTATCCTGGGGTATCTGAACCTTGGGGAGACAGAATCAATGTGTTACACAAGCTCACTACCTTACCCTTGTTAATTTAACACAGTGACAGTGACAGTGTATGACTTACAGCGCAATCAAGGTATTTCCTAACGCGCATCTTACGGTCTGTCTAACCCTTGGAGCCTGGTCCATTGTCAAAGGGTGTGTTCTCTAACAGTGTCTCTATGGACAGGATACTGAGAATGTTCCATTTATCTGGAAGTGTAGGTGAGACCGGTATAAGTGCTGTTCCATTCTTGCAGGATAACAGCACCCTTTGATAGTGAGGGAAGATAGAACAGGTGTTTTGTAGGACAGGTCCTCAAAAACTATGTTCCAATTACCAAGCTACAGGCATCATCATGGTTATATTGCAAATTAATGGTTGGACTGTCCAGGCCTAATCGGTTCCTCAAAAAGGATCCATTGTCGGATTACCAAGCTTGAGGCAGCATCATGGTTGACTTGTGCATCTGTGGTTGGATCGGTCAGACAGATGCGGAATACACAGCACTGTTTGGTCAGACTACTTAGACCATTAACAACCCCCCTCAAAAGTCAATGATGCTATATATAAGCTACTACAACTGAACCACTATACCAATCAGAATGGAGAAATACAAGAGAGGCCCTGTTTTAGGCAGCGGTGCATATGGAACCGTGTACAAAGTGACTTGTCTGACAACTGGGAAGGAGTATGTCTTGAAATATCACAACAGCAACAGAGGCATAGAGGACACAATAGTGAGAGAACTTTCATGTCTCACTGCACTAAGGGGTCACCCATATGTGATCGACATGCACAATTGTTTTGTAGATGATGGCAAGATAGCCATGCTTATGACCTACGCACCCTACACGTTGAGCGACGCTATCCACAATGGATACGGTGTGAAGTCGTACTACGAACAAGACTGTTGGCTACAGTGTCTCCCTTTGAGTTTCGTTGCTCACTTTAGTACACAAGTGGCTAATGCCCTGTCATACATGCACAGAAAGAATATAATACACAGGGACATTACGCCTTACAACGTGCTGCTGACAGAAAATCTCACAGTGAAAGTGGCTGACTTGGGCCTCTCTAGACTTTCCGTGGAAGTGATGAGCCCAAATGTGGTCACGGCGCCCTACAGGGCGCCCAAATTGTTTTCCCAAAGACATACATCTGCAAAGTACACATGTGCCATAGACATGTGGAGTCTAGGGGTTATGATAGTGGATGCAATGCAAGGGAGGTGTGTATTCATTGGCAGTAACATCAGATGTGAGAATAAGTCCACCTACAAGATCATCACAAGGACTCTATTTCCCAAAGAGAAACACAGTGCATCCACAAGCACACCCTGCGACCCTGACAACATAATGCCTAAAGTGATGCAGTGTGAACTAGTGAAAAGGATAGTCTTCAGATTGCTCACTGTCCGTGACACAGAGAGAATGTTGGCTCATGAACTGCTTCAGGACAGAGAATGGATGCGTGCTGCCGATATGACCAAGGAAGACCAAGATATAGTCAGAGGCCAGATACAGAGAAATAAAAGTACAGAGTGTGCGAAGTGAAGACAAAACACTAGCTGGACAGGGTGTGATGAGTCTTTAACATGTTTATTCTGATGTTTCTTTTAAATGTATATTGAATATCCTTAAACAGTTATGATTATACATTCATGATTAATATGGTATCATTGTAGTGTCACAATAGATGTACAGGCAGGTATATTGTCAATAAACGATGTAATACCAAAGGCATCACATGCATCCTATATGTCAGTGGTAAATACACAATACCAAGAGTATAGGTAAATTATTGCTTGCACTACACAAGACACACTATAAGGCAACATAAAAAGTCAGTACATGAGTAGATTATTCATGATCAGAGTTGCCATCGTAATGAACAGTGGTATCAGGATGTGTGTGTTCAGGTTAGGTCCAGCAGACGGCCAAGACTTTTCCAAATCGACTATCATCCTCTTCAAGGTCCGTATACCTGCAGGGTGAGAAACAGGGTTAGCCCAATGCAAATAGTAGTAGTAGTAGTACTGTAATTAAAAGGAAACAACGTTCAAAACACTGTCACTGATGTTGAGCAGTTTCACCGGTCTCCTCACATCCTCCAACTCCTTCAGCTCTGGCATGGTCAACATTGGGTTTCTTCGGGTTGTTGTAGTGGTGGTGGCACTCGCCGAGGCTGCTAGTTGTACATTGGAGCATGACATGTCAGCTTGCCCATGTCTCTGATACATGAAATAATGGTATTGCTTATCACCATATCCCCCGAATGTGGTTCCTTCATTGATAATGAAACAGCACTGGTGTGAGCTAAACCTCTCTAGGGAAGGTGGGACGAAATCGTCCCACCTACGTAACAGCCAGTGGAATCCTGTGGAGCGTTATTCAAATACCTTAGAAATGCTATTACTTCAATTTCTCAAACATATGACTATTTTACACCATTTTAAAGACAAGACTCTCGTTAATCTAACCACACTGTCCGATTTCAAAAAGGCTTTACAACGAAAGCAAAACATTAGATTATGTCAGCAGAGTACCCAGCCAGAAATAATCAGACACCCATTTTTCAAGCTAGCATATAATGTCACATAAACCCAAACCACAGCTAAATGCAGCACTAACCTTTGATGATCTTCATCAGATGACAATCTTAGGACATTATGTTATACAATACATGCATGTTTTGTTCAATCAAGTTCATATTTATATCAAAAACCAGCTTTTTACATTAGGATGTGACATTCAGAACTAGCATACCCCCCGCAAACTTCCGGTGAATTTACTAAATTACTCACGATAAACGTTCACAAAAAACATAACAATTATTTTAAGAATTTTAGATACAGAACTCCTCTATGCACTCGCTATGTCCGATTTTAAAATAGCTTTTCGGTGAAAGCACATTTTGCAATATTCTCAGTAGATAGCCCGGCATCACAGGGCTAGCTATTTAGCCTCTCTAGGCTAGGCGGGACGAATTCGTCCCACCTACGTAACAGCCACGGCTATCCTGTGGCGCGATTTTCAAAACCTTAAAAATCCTATTACTTCAATTTCTCAAACATATGACTATTTTACAGCCATTTAAAGATAAGACTCTCGTTAATCTAACCACACTGTCCGATTTCAAAAAGGCTTTACAACGAAAGCAAAACATTAGATTATGTCAGCAGAGTACCAAGCCAGAAATAATCAGACACCCATTTTTCAAGCCAGCATATAATGTCACCAAAACCCAGAAGACAGCTAAATGCAGCACTCACCTTTGATGATCTTCATCAGATGACAACCCTAGGACATTATGTTATACAATACATGCATGTTTTGTTCAATCAAGTTCATATTTATATCAAAAACCAGCTTTTTACATTAGCATGTGACGTTCAGAACTAGCATACCCCCCGCAAACTTCCGGGGAATTCGCTAACATTTTACTAAATTACTCACGATAAACGTTCACAAAAAGCATAACAATTATTTTAAGAATTATAGATACAGACCTCCTCTATGCACTCGATATGTCCGATTTTAAAATAGCTTTTTGGTGAAAGCACATTTTGCAAAATTCTAAGTACATAGCCCAGGCATCATGGGCTCGCTATTTAGACACCCGGCAAGTTTAGCACTCACCATAATCATATTTACTATTATAAAAATCTCATTACCTTTTGTTGTCTTCGTCAGAATACACACCCAGGACAGCTACTTCAATAACAAATGTTGGTTTGGTCCAAAATAATCCATCCTTATATCCGAATAGCGGCGTTTTGTTCGTGCGTTCCAGACACTATCCGAAATAGTAAAGAAGTGTCACGCGCTTGGCGCAATTCGTGACAATAAAATTCTAAGTATTCCATTACCGTACGTCGAAGCATGTCAACCGCTGTTTAAAATCAATTTTTACGACATTTTTCTCGTAGAAAAGCGATAATATTCCGACAGGGAATCTCCTTTTCGGCAAACAGAGGAAAAAATCCCAAAGGCGGGGGCGGTCGGGGTCACGCGCATAAGCTAGTGTCTCTTGATGGGCCACTTGAGAAAGGCGATAATGTGTTTCAGCCTGGGGCTGGAATGACGACATTCTGTTTTTTCCCGGGCTCTGAGAGCCTATGGAAGACGTGGGAAGTGTCACGTTAGAGCAGAGATCCTTAGTAAATGATAGAGATGGAAAAGAAGTTCAACAAATGGTCAGACAGGCCACTTCCTGTAAAGGAATCTCTCAGGTTTTGACCTGCCATTTGAGTTCTGTTATACTCACAGACACCATTCAAACAGTTTTAGAAAATTTAGGGTGTTTTCTATCCATATGTAATAAGTATATGCATATTCTAGTTACTGAGTAGGAGTGGTAACCAGATTAAATCGGGTATGTTGTTTATCCAGCCGTGTCAATGCTGCCCCCTAGCCCTAACAGGCTAATTTCCTTAATTACCACCAAGTGTGGTACTCACCAAAGTCAGATTTACTATAAGAAAAATGTTATTACCTTTGCTGTTCTTCGTCAGAATGCACTCCCAGGACTTCTACTTCAATAACAAATGTTGGTTTGGTTCAAAATAATCCATAGTTATGTTCAAATATCCTCTGTTTTGTTCCTGCGTTCAAGACACTATCCGAAGTGTAAAGAAGGGTGACGCGCCCGACGCGTTTCATGACAAAAAAATTCTAAATATTCCATTACCGTACTTCGAAGCATGTCAACCGCTGTTTAAAATACATTTTTATGCCATTTTTCTCATAAAAAAGCGATAATATTCCAACCGGGAATCTGTGTTTTAGCTCAAAGAGAGAGAAAATAAAAACATGGGGTCACCTCGTGCACGCGCCTCAGTCTCATTGTCCTCTGATAGACCACTTACCAAAGGCGCTAATGTTTTTCAGCCAGGGGCTGCCTCGACATCATTCAGCTTTTTCCCGGGTTCTGAGAGCCTATGGGAGCCGTAGGAAGTGTCACGTTACAGCAAAGATCCTACGTTTTCAATAAAAAGAGTCAAGAAGCCCAAGGAATGGTCAGAGAGGGCACTTCCTGTACAGAATCTTCTCAGGTTTTTGCCTGCCATTGAGTTCTGTTATACTCACAGACACCATTCAAACAGTTTTAGAAACTTTAGGGTGTTTTCTATCCAAAGCCAATAGTTATATGCATATTCTAGTTTCTGGGCAGTAGTAATAACCAGATTAAATCGGGTACGTTCTTTATCCGGCCGTGTAAATACTGCCCCCTAGCCCTAACAGGTTAACATTCTGCTCATAATGTCATTCCACACTTCAATTAAACTCCACATGTTGCGATTTCCAGGTTCTATGTAGAACATAGAGATTGTAATGACACCATTCAGCGGCTTAACAAAGGCTGCCCTCTTAACCGAGTCAACCTTGGCAGTGTAGTAGAACATAGCACGTGTCTGCCTTCACACTCAGAGTAAAGGTCTCATTTCCTATCCTGTAAGTGCCTTCGTCGGTGCACGTGATGAAGCGAATTATAACCTGGGACCCCACTGGGGTTTGCGTAACCTCATATATGTGTTCCCTAGCATACACAACATTATTGTCTTTATAGAAAGGCTCAGTGGGACTCTCGAAGCATCCCGGCAACTTGACAGTGTTTCCCATTGTTGCTAGAATGGTGATGGGTTCAGGTCTCTCATGTGTAAGAACACACAACACTCAAATGTACTTGCTGCAGTGAACAGCATACACATGTTGATAACAATGTGCATTTCCATAGTGACCGGTTATATACAAGTGCTAGACAGAGTGGAGTCTTGACTGTGTTTACAGAGAGGGCAGCCTATGAATGGCTCCTGCAGGAGCAGTTGCTTCCTTTTATACCCCATAAAAACACATCCCCCTTCCCCTGACATCTATGTATCATCCACACATGGCTGATTCAACCTACCCAATGTGAAGTCTATGAGGGGAAGGATTAAGCTACATACAACTGACAAGTCCACGTACATGGGTTCCAGAGCTCCATCCTAGCTCTGTCACCAAAACACTGATAACATTGTAGCTCTGGATGTGTAAAGTGAGTGGTTACCCTATATATCACACCAATGAATGTTGACACAGGATCAGGTATGGGAATGCTGGACTAGTAGCAAAGTGTTGAGTGTGAAACGCAATACAAAGTCTCATACACAGGTGTCACTGTTTATTACAATAAATTATACATATAGACCCACATGTATATGCTACATAGCCTACTCAATCAGGATCAACATATATACGCTAACAAGGAAATAAGTTTGTTCAAGAGAAACACACTCTTCAAGGAGTGAAATTCACGGATAAAGACAATTCCACCACAGGGCTGTACCACATACTGACAGTTACTCCTCCTCTCGAACACTCCAGCCTTAGATCTCCACTGTAGCCTAAGACGTGCCACATACTGAGACATTGTGATATACGTGATATGGCCCTCTTGTATACAGGAGATACGTCTCCAATTGAATGTCCTCTTCCTGCTCACCAGACATGAGTGATAAACGTTTTGCGTTGATCAAGGGCACAGGTATGTAACTGTCCAGAACAGCATCAGCATCCAGCAGATAGTCAGGGAGCTGTTGTTCAGCACTCCACTTGTCCACAAACACCGGGTTGCACAATGACTCTCCGTTCACCACATACACCTTGTTGAAACACTTGAAAAAACAGCATATCATCTCCTTCCTAGCTCCTGTGATCGAGATCAAGGGTCTGGGTATGTAACTGGAAGACACAAACAGTATGCGCCGTTCCTCCTGCTGGCATGTGCTTTCAAAGTCCTTCAGTCTATTGGTTATGTACCGTGTGTATTCATGAACAAGAAGCTCTTGGTCCAGAATAGAGCTGTACTCTCCCCTATACGATGAGTCCAGGTCTACTAAGAAGTCGTACTTGAAGTCTTTATCCATCACAGTGTCATTCATAAACAGACCATGTGAGTCGAGCTCCTGTTTACCCCCTCTAATTACTACATAATCCACAGAGAAAGTACCGTAAGCACCTCTTGTGTTCGACTTTATATCACCTGTACGGACTGTGCTGGGATTCAACCCAGTTGCAGTATTATTATTACTGTTAGGTATATGAGTTACGGTTGGAATGATGTTACACTCCCTTGGCAAGGATGTATCTGTTACAGTAATAGTATATTTTAGAAAACCAAGCCATATGATAAAAGCGCTTCCATGAAACATCAAGTCACAAGGCACTATAGGGGTAGTGTTAGGAGCACAGTTAAAAAGACTGACAGTTATGAACACCAGGTAATTCATTCACACATAGACACACATGTACCACATATAGACCAGTCATGCCTTCTGTGTGTCGTTCACTGGTGTCCGTCTAATACCGCATGGAAGGTGTTGAACAACACATAATAGACAACCCTCTCCATAGACCTCCAGACCTTACAAAGGTCCTCATGAGTGCCCATTTTAAAGGTCTCCTTGAGAGGATATGAGCAGTTGTTGTTGACCTCAATGTTGGTGTGATGTGTGAGAGCTTGATCAACGCTTAAGGTGATTGTTAAATCGAAGTCTCCGTTGTCCATTTTTCTGGGGCAGATGAACTCCGAGCTGAGCGGAGTTTGAGGCTCACTGACGGCACATCTCCCCTTCTCCAGATAATAAACACATGGTGCTTGTACCTCGTGCATAAAGCGGTGAAACGTATGGTGTTCAGAGCGCAGTGTCTGTATCTCATTCAAGGTTTTAGTCAATCCCGGAAAACCTAGACAGGTAATAGTTGTCTTGTATCTGGCAAAGCCTGAAAGTCTCACGGTGTAGTTCAGTTTGAAAATGGGTGGCGGTATACCCTGTTCGATCATATGGTCTAGAAGCTCCCGAGTATCTCTTTCCAGCTTCGATCGAGTGGAACACAAAGCTATCGGTACAGTTTGTTTCCCTGTGTCAAGGCCATGGCGCTGCTGGTCCATCAGGACTTTGGCCATCATAGAATATGCAGTAGAACCTAACTATCTGCTACGATCTGGAATGAGATTGTGCTGTCAGCAAAAAAATGGAGACGGTAATAGGTCAGAACAGTTCCTTGTGCAGTTGAAAGACAAGAGGTTGGACAATTGTAGAGATATACAGCAAATGGGACTGTGACTAGTGGCTCAACAGAGGCTCATGAACTACACCACCTTTCACATTTACGAACGTCTGCTGTATATAGCCAGACTCTCGCGACACCCATAAGAGTGCTTCTCTCTACACATATCCAAATGTGCAACTTTTTCGAAACAATCACTAATCTGTTCCAAAAGACCACCAGGATTGGTATGGCCATAGACACACATTTCCCCTACCAGTACAATGTACTGCCCTTTGAATGTTTGGATAAGTCCTTCGTAGCCAATAGCATGAAAACAGGGGTATATAAACATCAAGGTGTCCACTCCAGTGTATTTGTCAACTGCGTCGACACAGGACAGTTTTTCCACCATGCCGTGAGGAGGCTCGATGTCCGTGATATGAACTGTCTTTGCACTAAGTACCTTGTAAGCAATGTAGCATTCGGTTAACATGAACCTGCTGCCCACTGCTAGGATGTCATTCATCCCGGACACAGTTAGATGTGACATGTTTTCTATCAAATCGGTAAAACAACTGTTTCCGTATTGGAAACGTAGAGGTGTTTCTTTCAAAATACTGTCCATGAACACAGCTGCACCTTCCCAAAAGTCATCACATTCATCATCAACACCAGCCTTGTTCAAGTAAAGCTTCTTGATCATCTCTGAAGAGACTGGTTGATGACTCACATGCCCACACCATGCATCACATGAGAAGGTGCTGTCCACAGACACACTATCCGCCATAGTAGAGGTGAAGGGAGAGGCCGATATCACTTATGAGGTGTGTTAAATCTAGACGTTCCGCTAGCGGAACACCGCTCCAATATCCAATGATAGGGCGTGACGCGAAATACAAACTCCTCGAAAATCCGAAAACTTCAATTTTTCAAACATATGACTATTTTACACCATTGTAAAGACAAGACTCTCCTTTATCTAACCACACTGTCCGATTTCAAAAAGGCTTTACAACGAAAGCAAAACATTAGATTATGTCAGGAGAGTACCCAGCCAGAAATAATCAGACACCCATTTTTCAAGCTAGCATATAATGTCACAAAAAACAAAACCACAGCTAAATGCAGCACTAACCTTTGATGATGTTCATCAGATGACACTCCTAGGACATTATGTTATACAATACATGCATGTTTTGTTCAATCAAGTTCATATTTATATCAAAAAACAGCTTTTTACATTAGCATGTGACGTTCAGAACTAGCATTCCCACCGAACACTTCCTGTGAATTTACTAAATTACTCACGATAAACGTTCACAAAAAACATAACAATTATTTTAAGAATTATAGATACAGAACTCCTCTATGCACTCGATATGTCCGATTTTAAAATAGCTTTTCGGTGAAAGCACATTTTGCAATATTCTGAGTAGATAGCCCGGCCATCACAGGCTAGCTATTTTGACACCCACCAAGTTTGGTACTCACCAAACTCAGATTTACTATAAGAAAAATTGGATTACCTTTGCTGTTCTTCGTCAGAATGCACTCCCAGGACTTCTACTTCAACAACAAATGTTGGTTTGGTTCCAAATAATCCATAGTTATATTCAAATAGCGGCGTTTTGTTCGTGCGTTCAAGACACTATCCGAAGGGTAACGAAGGGTGACGCGCGGACACGTATCGTGACAAAAAAATTCAAAATATTCCATGTCAAACGCTGTTTAAAATCAATTTTTATGCGATTTTTCTCGTAAAATAGTGATAATATTCCGACCGGGAGTCGTTGTTTTCGTTCAAAGACTGAAAATGCAAAATGGACTCTTCACGTGCACACACGCACCCGTCTCATTGTTCTCAGATCGACCACTATTCAAATGCGCTACTGTTTTTCAGCCAGAGACTGCAGAGTCATTATTCAACGTTCTGGCGTCTTCTGAGAGCCTATGGGAGCCTTAGAAAGTGTCACGTTACAGCAGAGATCCTCTGTTTTGGATAGAGATGACAAAGAAGGCCAAGAAATGGTCAGACAGGGTACTTCCTGTACAGAATCTTCTCAGGTTTTGGCCTGCCATTTGAGTTCTGTTATACTCACAGACACCATTCAAACAGTTTTAGAAACTTTGGAGTGTTTTCTATCCAAAGCTACTAATTCTATGCATATTCTGGGCAGGAGTAATAACCAGATGAAATCGGGTATGTTTTTTATCTGGCCGTGAAAATACTGCCCCCTATCCATAACAAGTTAACACTCATCAGCGGCGTTGAGCCTGTTGCAAGGGTGTCGCCGCTCTGATTTGGTATCCGCGCAGCAGCCTCATGTAGACTGAGTGATAGCTCGGTTGCTGATTCTCCAGTGTGTGGAGGACCGTACCCTCCCATGTCTTCCCTCACTTGGACAAGATAGCTGTAGTCAGACATAGGTGCCTTGCTAGCACATACCATATGAGGTCCGACATCACAACCGCGGTAGGCTGTCCCAAATACATTTTTACACAGGGGCTGTGGCTGTAACAACGGTCTGGGGATGGATGAGTTGGCTCTAGTTCTACAACCCAGAGGCGTTTTGGATACAAGGGTTCCCGTTGGCCGGTTACGCTCTGGTTGGACGTTATGTCCATTTGCAAGGAAGCTGAATGCCTTGGCTCTAATGGCACACAACTTCTCAGTTGACTCCTCCCTATATAAAGCCAGATCCTCCTTTTGATACCCATAGAAATCTGCCAGGAGAGCCAATCTGATCATAACTTCAAACCCCTGCATCTGAGACAACTCCTCTTTGCTTGGCAACACAGTACTCGACTCTTGTGATTCAATCAGGGCCTGAGACAGTTCATCCCAGAGCTCCAAACAGAATTTGTAAGCGTCACCGCATTCCGAAGTCCTTGTCTTAGACGTCAACATCTTGACTAGTTTAGTTTGTAGTCGTGGAGTAGACCCACTATCTCTCTGTTTAGAATGACAAACTGTGTTAAGACACTCCAGGTAAGCCTGCAACAGGATGGATTTTGCATAGCGACGGGACCACACGATTCCGGTATCGTCTACCCCTGCCCCACAACCCCATTTGCTCCAGTGCTTCTCAAGTCCCCAGTGGTCTTGCATCTCCATTGCCCAAACGTCTTCCCCGACGAGGTGTTGAAGGTGCACGCAGAACACCTAGGGCACTTCTTGGCGTTACGGAACGTTCCTAAGATAAACCGGGACTTCGAATCGACCATGTTTCTCAGCATGTGCGAATTGTTCACTCGGAACACTGTCCTCTCTCTGTACGAGAACACCCTGACTGACGAGGCTCTGCGTGAGAAAGTTCTTAATATAGCCTCCAAAGAGGAGGGTGGGGACGACTCTCACCCGAGTGTTTTTGTCAACTTCCACAAAAGTAAGGCAAGTCAGATTCTGTCCTTACTGCGCAAGTTGCTCGACCTGTTCGACCTGGACGATCTCCGCGATAGCAATATAGTTCACGAACAAAGAGAGGAGCCTAGACACATGGTATTCCTGTACCTGATTCAGTTACTTGCTATATTCGTGAGCAGCTGCATGGAGGACAAGGACCTTGCTACCATAATGAGTGTTGCGTCTGCCGCCTTCCTTGAGGTGAATTATTGTGACCCCTTGTGCGCCGCAACTCTGGTGAAGCCCATGTTCATTCCCTACTATGATCAGCAAGTGGGTGGTAAGAAACACAGAAAAGGTGAGACCGAGGGGATCACAGAAAGCAACCCCGAGGCAAGATTGAAATATTACAGGCTGTTCACGGGGTATGAACTGGACACTAAGGTCAAGATGTTGTCAAGATGTTGATGTGTCCAGCGGGATGGATTTGACTATTCGCTGGACCGATCACAGTATACTGCAGCGTATGCAGGGGTGCAAGATCGTAGAAAGCAAGAGCAAAAAGTTTTGGTTCGTGGCTCCTCAGATGGGCGATGGTTAACTTCTTACGACAACCCGATCCCGTCACCGGGACTGAGTTTGACAATAGCCAGTGAAAAATCAGAGCGCCAGATTCAAAACCACAAATCTAATCATTTCAATTTCTCAAACATAGGACTATTTTACACCATTTTATAGATACACTTCTCCTGAATCGAACCACGTTGTCCGATTTCAAAAAGGCTTTACAGTGAAAGCAAAACATTAGATTATGTTAGGAGAGTACATAGACACAAATAACCACACAGCCATTTTCCAAGCAACTAGATGCATCACAAATACCCAAAACACAGCTAAATGAAGCACTAACCTTTGACGATCTTCATCAGATGACACACCTAGGACATCATGTTACACAATACATGCATTTTTTGTTCGATAAAGTTCATATTTATATCTAAAAACAGCATTTTACATTGGCGCGTGACGTTCAGAAAATATTTTCCCTCAAATACTGCCGGTGAATCAGCACTACAATTTACAAAAATACTCGTCATAAACGTTGATAAAATATTAATCTGTCATTCAAAGAATTATAGATGAACATCTCCTTTATGCTAACGCTGTGAAAGATTTCAAAATAACTTTACTGGGAAAGCACACTTTGCAATAATCTGAGTACTGCGCTCAGAAAAATACACTACGCAATACAGATAGCCGCCAATTTGGAGTCATCTAAAAATATTAAATAGCATTAAAAATATTCACTTACCTTTGATCTTCATCAGAAGGCACTTCCAGCAATCCCAGGTCCACAACAAATGTTGTTTTGTTCGATAAACTCCATAATTTATGTCCAAATAGCTCCTTGTTGTTCGCGCGTTCAGTTCAGCTACTCCAAATGTAGGAAGCGCGCCAAAAATTTCATGATGAAAAGTCAAAAAAGGTTCTATTTACGTTCGTTCAAACATGTCAAACGTTGTAAAACATCAATCTTTAGGGCCTTTAGAACGTGAAAATTCAGTAATATTCCAACCGGACGAAACCAGTGTCTTGAAAAACGTTTTGGAACAGAGCTACCTCTCGCGTCAATGCGCGCCAATGAACTGATGTCCTTCCTTGGGTCACCAACTTCCCAGCCTTCTTGTTCGGTCTCTGTTCATCATAGACGCCTCAAACAACTTTCTAAAGACTGTTGACATCTAGTGGAAGCCTTACAAAGTGCACAATGATTTCTGAGTCACTGTGTGTTCGATAGGCAATGACTTGAAAAGAGTCCACCCATCAGATTTCCACTTCCTGGTAGGATTTTTCAGCAGGTTTTTGCCTGCCATATGAGTTCTGTTATACTCACAGACATCATTCAAGCAGTTTTAGAAACTTCAGTGTTTTCTATCCAAATCTACTAATAATATGCATATCCTAGCTTCTGAGTTTGAGTAGAAGGCAGTTTAATATGGGCACGTATTTCATCCGAACGTGAATATACTGCCCCCTACCAATATGAGGTTAAGAATATCGGTCTGAAACTCATGGGAGGACAGACAGACACCAAAGCCCTGAAGATCTGCTCCTACCTGATGTCAGATAACATAATGGCTTACATCCAGTGTGGCGTATTTGTGCTGTCTATGCCATATAAGCCTGTTGCGGTTACCAAGGTGGCAACAGATGCCTTTTTCTACGGCCGATACCACCACAGGTTTAACACGGGCAAATTCACAGAGGTGGCCTGTGTTAAAGCCATGAACGACCCCAGGTACAACAACCTCGTTCACAAGGAGAATCTTAGCAACAGCAGCAAGTATCAGCTAACCTTGTCCCATGGAGCCTTGCCAATGTGCACACTCACCCTGGCCATGACCATAAGACAGACTGTGATGACGGTAATGGGGTTCCTCTGCACCGAGCTGGCCCATGTCATCTATGCCCCGAAGACGACCGAGTCTAACATATGCAAACATGTTATCTCGTTATCGATGGCTGGGAAGTTCAGACACGGAAAGGACGAGGATGAGAACACAAACGTGTTTGACGCATCCTATGGCACATTGATAAAGCTGACTGGACCAGCCTTCGGCAACCCTGGTATGAAAGGTGTCAACTACCACGAGCTGGATTCTATGGAGTGGTTGCAAGCCCATGACAACTGTCTCCCCGATTACATCCACAGGTCTCTGAATAAGATAGGGGACACGAAAAAAGAGGTCAGAAGGATCATGCAGGAGACGAACATGTCGTATAACAGGGTTGTGTTTATTGGCGAGATGGGTGCCATGAAATTTGCCACTGTCTTTGCAAACGAGGAATACATGATCCACATGCCCATGATGCTCATGTCCAGCATGAGGGTATTCTCGAACAACAGCAACAACAACAGTTACGGCTCTGTCAAGCTGTGTAGACAGGGTAGCTACTACCCTGTCAAGGTGTTCAGCAATAGGTGCGTCGATACAACCCTGTACAGTTCCCAGGGAGGTGGAAACGTCAACTGTGCCAGCGAGAACAAAAGTACGATCAACAAAATGGTGGAGAGGATCAAGGGAGGGGTGTCCTGCGTGTTGCCCAGGATAGATGTAAACCGTATCAAGGTGATGACGCCTGAGCTGAATGAAAAGGAGTTTGGCCTACTCGTGTCAGCTGTTAAGAATAACAACATCGAGGTGTTTGGACAGGAGCCATGCTCTTACTCCTCTTCTGCGTCCTGTTCAACATCATCAGAAGGGAACAGCCATGGTTCATACCGGGCCAGTGGTATGAAACGACCTACAGAGGAACTCGGCGACGGTAGCCCTGAGAAGAAGAAGAATAAGAAGGCCAAGGTGGAAAACGAACTCACAATATATGACACCGAGGTGGACTTTGGCTTTGACGACTCTGACTGATGATTGCCTTTGTTGTACCTCACATACACAGAGTGACTCTTTGTATGCATTTTGTATACCTGTATGTGTTTTACTGATTGGCTGTGTGTAGCCTATATTTCTAAGACTTTGCTGTCTTGTAGTTATGAAATAAAACTTTTAAACAGAAACATGGCGTGATGGTAACATTCTTTATTACACATATACAATAACCAAGGGTGACAGTGGAACATGACATGACACCCCCCCTCCAAAAAACTAATCTATGAATATATGTAATGTATCATGTTTAGGTGTAACAGTTCAACTAAAACCATCATCTGCACAGGCGAGCGTGTGTAAGTCTTCTCTCATGGTGAAAATGAATCGATTCTCCATGCTGCCGATTGTACTGCCCAAGTCGACCTTGTGCACTCTCGGTACCCTCATTTTACTCCTGCAGTCGAGTCTAGCGAACTCCTCCGTGGCTCTGTGGTAATCTGACTCACCACAGTGAGTGAGATCCAGCTCCCCGTGGTCAACCCGAGCGCTGATTAGCGGATTGAGTATCCCACTGACTGTGATAAGTCTTTGAGAGTTGGAATTAGAGTTCTCCTGAGGACATGACAGCTTGGTAAACTTGCAAATAAGAGTCTCACCCTTGTGCTGTGAGATCCTGGTTACATTGGGTGGGTCAAAGGAACACATTCCATATATGTTCATAAAGTCATAGGAGGATGAGGATGTGCTCATGGTTTCCACGTGCTCTCTCACCAGACCCTTTATATCTGACAGCGCTTTATTCCTCAGTTCACAGTAAAGACGTCTGTATTCATCATCAATAAGTCCCAGGACACAGACTCTTTCCCTTCGTTATTCAATCGGGGTCTCTTTTCGAGTGAAGGCCCTGCGCCTCCAGACAGCCCTCTCTGGTCTCTGGAGTCCTCCCAACAAGGTAATTTCCTGTTGCACGCTTTAATGGCAGTTACTACGAAAAAGAGTTCAGGGACCCCTTTGCTTGACCCCATAGGCAGATGCCCCGGCCCGCACGTGGACATAATAAGGTACGATATCTATATTGGGTACCTAATGGACAGCTCTCCGTGTCAATACTGATATTCCAAAACGGAATCATTGGGAAGGATACTCGCAGACGCTGCAAGGCCAAAACCGTGAGGAGACACTCCTCCTACACCGTTTAACTTCTTAAGGTATAGGGGGCAGTATTTTCACGGCCGGATGAAAAACGTACCCAAATTAAACTGGTAACTACTCTGGCCCAGAAACTATAATATAGATATTATTAGTAGATTTGGATAGAAAACACTCTGAAGTTTCTAAAACTGTTTGAATGGTATCTGTGAGTATAACAGAACTCATATGGCAGGCAAAAACCTGAGAAAAATCCAACCAGGAAGTGAAAAGTCTGAGAATTGTAGTGCTTCTTTTGAATCTCTATCGAAACTACAGATTCTGTGGGGTCACGTTGCACTTCCTAAGGCTTCCATTGGCTGTCAAAAGCCTTCAGAAAGTTCTTTCAGCATTCTCCTGTTACTGGGCAGATACAGTGCCTTGCGAAAGTATTCGGCCCCCTTGAACTTTTCGACCTTTTGCCACATTTCAGGCTTCAAACATAAAGATATAAAACTGTAATTTTTTGTGAAGAATCAACAACAAGTGGGACACAATCATGAAGTGGAAGGAAATGTATTAGATATTTCAAACTTTTTTAACAAATAAAAAACTGAAAAATTTGGCGTGCAAAATTATTCAGCCCCTTTACTTTCAGTGCAGCAAACTCTCTCCAGAAGTTCAGTGAGGATCTCTGAATGATCCAATGTTGACCTAAATGACTAATGATGATAAATAGAATCCACCTGTGTGTAATCAAGTCTCCGTATAAATGCACCTGCTCTGTGATAGTCTCAGAGGTCCATTTAAAGCGCAGAGAGCATCATGAAGAACAAGGAACACACCAGGCAGGTCCGATATAGTGTTGTGGAGAAGTTTAAAGCCAGATTTGGATACAAAAAGATTTCCCAAGCTTTAAACATCCCAAGGAGCATTGTGCAAGCGATAATATTGAAATGGAAGGAGTATCAGACCACTGCAAATCTACGAAGACCCGGCCGTCCCTCTAAACTTTCAGCTCATACAAGGAGAAGACTGATCAGAGATGCAGCCAAGAGGCCCATGATCACTCTGGATGAACTGCAGAGATCTACAGCTGAGGTGGGCGACTCTGTCCATAGGACAACAATCAGTCGTATACTGCACAAATCTGGCCTTTATGGAAGAGTGGCAAGAAGAAAGCCATTTCTTAAAGATATCCATAAAAAGTGTCGTTTAAAGTTTGCCACTAGCCACCTGGGAGACACACCAAACATGTGGAAGAAGGTGCTCTGGTCAGATGAAACCAAAATCGAACTTTTTGGCAACAATGCAAAACGTTATGTTTGGCGTAAAAGCAACACAGCTCATCACCCTGAACACACCATCCCCACTGTCAAACATGGTGGTGGCAGCATCATGGTTTGCGCCTGCTTTTCTTCAGCAGGGGCAGGGAAGATGGTTAAAATTGATGGGAAGATGGATGGAGCCAAATACAGGACCATTCTGGAAGAAAACCTGATGGAGTCTGCAAAAGACCTGAGACTGGGACGGAGATTTGTCTTCCAACAAGACAATGATCCAAAACATAAAGCAAAATCTACAATGGAATGGTTCACAAATAAACATATCCAGGTGTTAGAATGGCCAAGTCAAAGTCCAGACCTGAATCCAATCGAGAATCTGTGGAAAGAACTGAAAACTGCTGTTCACAAACGCTCTCCATCCAACCTCACTGAGCTCGAGCTGTTTTGCAAGGAGGAATGGGCAAAAATGTTGGTCTCTCGATGTGCAAAACTGATAGAGACATACCCCAAGCGACTTACAGCTGTAATCGCAGCAAAAGGTGGCGCTACAAAGTATTAACTTAAGGGGTCTGAATAATTTTGCACGGCCAATTTTTCAGTTTTTTATTTGTTAAAAAAGTTTGAAATATCCAATAAATTTCGTTCCACTTCATAATTGTGTCCCACTTGTTGATTCTTCACAAAAAATTACAGTTTTATATCTTTATGTTTGAAGCCTGAAATGTGGCAAAAGGTCGAAAAGTTCAAGGGGGCCGAATACTTTCGCAAGGCACTGTAATAGGAGCTCAGTCACTAAGTGGACTGCCTGAGGACAAAGGGATTGGATATGCACGGTCCCGCGAGCGCACTGTTCCTTCTTTTTCTCCTTGAATGAATACGCTATTGTCCGGTTGGAATATTATCTAAATTTTATGTTAAAAATACCATAAAGATTGATTTTAAACAACGTTTGACATGCTTCTAGGAACGGTAATGGAACATTTTGACTTTTCGTCTCTGGTACCGTGCTCGCGCATTATGCCTTTGGATAGTGCTCTGAACGCACGAACAAAACGGAGGTATTTGGACATAAATATGGATTATTTCGAACAAAAACAACATTTCTTGTGGAAGTAGCAGTCCTGGGAGTGCATTCTGCCGAAGATCAGCAAAGGTAAGAGAATATTTCTAATACTAATTCTGAGTTTAGGTGACCCCGAACTTGGCGGGTATCTGAATAGCTTTCGGTGATGGCGAGCTATGTACTCAGAATATTGAAAAATGTGCTTTCTCCGTAAAGCTATTTTAAAATCTGACACAGCGGTTGCATCCAGGAGTAGTCTATCTATAATTCTTTAAATAATTGTTATATATTTTGTCAACTTTTATGATGAGTATTTTTTTAATTGATGTGCACATTCACTGGACGTTTTGGTGGGAATACATTTTCTGAACATCACGCGCCAATGTAAAATGCTGTTTTTGGATAAAAATATGAACTTTATCGAACAAAACATACATGTATTGTGTAACATGATGTCCTAGGAGTGTCATCTGATGAAGATCGTCAAAGGTTAGTGCTTCATTTAGCTGTGTTTTGGGTTTTTGTGACATATATCCTTGCTTAGAAAATGGCTGTGTGGTTATTTGTGTCTATGTACTCTCCTAACATAATCTAAAGTTTTGCTTTCGCTGTAAAGCCTTTTTGAAATCAGACAATGTGGTTACATTAAGGACAAGTGTATCTTTAAAATGGTGTAAAATAGTCGTATGTTTGAGAAATTTGAATTATGAGATTTTGTTGTTTTGAATTTTCCGCCCTGATATTTCACTGGCTGTGTCCCGCAGGTAGCGTCCCACGTAGCCCATAGAAGTTAAGCTAGAAATACCATTCCAATTTCAAGAATTCCGCAAAGGTCTAGATCGAGTTGTTTGTATAGAATTTTTGATATCTGTTATACTTTTTCCGTTATTCACCTTCTTGTCGTATTTCTGTCCTCCATCCGCTTTATTGGATTTCTCAAGATACTAAAGTGCCCCATTGTGACATCATCACTGACATTCTCTGTAAGTGAAATCAAGCCACTTTTGACACAAATCAGCTAATAACTCCACTTTGCAATCACCTAGACAAAATGTGTCAGGTTTTCCAGCTTCGTCTACTTCTCTGCTACTCACATCTGGAGTTTGGAGAAAAAAACAATATTCGCATCAAAAGTTACAGCAGTTTAAGTAACAGCACCAACATCATTTTCTGTAACATTTTGGCAAACAGTGTCCATTTTGACCAATACTGCAACAAGTTAAAACTACTTTAGACATTGGCTCAAATCTAGGTTTTGCCTTTAGATTTCAAGAAAATTAACAGCTAAGGAAAAAAAAAATGCTGTTTTATTTATTTTACCTTTATTTAACTAGGCATGTCAGAACACATTAAGAACACATTCTTAATTACAATGACGGCCACCCGGACTATAGTGGGCCAAGTTAAGTCAAAGACAGTGGTTAAATGTTCTGACTATATTTATTTCGTTCAAGTATCTCAGTTTTTAGCCCACCCAGTTGGTGGCGACAATACATCTTTCTGGGTGTAGTCGGCCAATAATATCTTGAAGAAGAAGCAGCATGTTCTGACTAGAGGTGAGGCGCCTAGGACATTGTACAATTAGCTCATCATTAGTTCTGGTTGGCAAGCATGTGAATGGCACAGATAGAACAACGAGACAGATATTTCACTGGATGTATAAATATGAAGCATCCGCTTGGCGTTTCCACCAAGTATGGTAGTGAAAGGAGGCCCAGCGGCCAGCAGTGGGAGAAGATGGATTTTGGCCTACATTCTGCAAATGTCATAGATGAAACATTTGATATCAATAGTTTTCTGTTCACAAAACTAGAATATGTTATGAACAGAGTTGACTAAGTTTTGTACACTTTAGCCTTTAACTTTTGCCAAGTTTTTACAAATTGCGTTATTTAGGAGTGCAAAGGCGAATTGAATTATTGAACACGCGCATTTCACAGACTAGGTGTTCCCTAACGGAAATATGCAGATGTCTGCTAGAACGGGGCAATAAAATCCGCGAGATCTTATTGGCCCGTTCGTGCTTGCCTTTGCCCACCTCCTTGATTGTTCTGCCCACGAGGACTCATTTGTTCCCATTGGAAACGACAGGCTGTGGTCTATCTTGGTTTAGTTATACAACATATTTGTTAATGTGTCGTTATATTGTTGTAAGTATTTTGAAGCGAATGAAAGATTGACGTGTAGGGTCACTGAGGTTGGACTGGATTTTGGGGATGGGCCTATTTGAAGAGTAGGGCTTTTTTTATTTTCTCAGAAGTACTGAGTTAGGTAGGAGGATTTGGAAATGTGTCGCTAATAGGTGTCGGCATGCACCTTAAACGTATGTTTGCGGACCGTCATTGCACCATAGAAAATGAAGGTTCTCACTGATACAGTCTGACAAACATGTTACGCTACCTTATTAAGCAGTCAAAGGAAGTCATAGCTATCGGTCTGTTTTCTGTGTAAGGACTGCTAGCTACAGTGCACACTCCTGTTGACCCCTGCTGTGAGACGGAGAACAAGACACGTGTTATGTAACGTTCATGTTTTTCTATCTCTTGCACCTAGCGTAGCTTGCTAGCTGTCTATCACTTTTTATCCGTGTTGGTTTGTTGTTAGCTATCTAGCTAGTTAACGTTAATGTCTTTATGTAACGTTACCAAGCTAGTTAAATCTTCATATCGTTAACTTTTCAGCTTACTAACGTTAACTATCTAGCTAAATATGGACTAACAGTGGTAACTCGTTATCTGCTGTTAGCTATCTTGCTAGTTAACGTTATATGTCTTTATGTAACGTTACCAAGCTGGTTAAATCTTCATATCGTTAACTTGTCAGCTTACTAACGTTAGCTTCGTTAACTTGTCAGCTTACTAACGTTAGCTTCGTTAACTTGTCAGCTTACTAACGTTAGCTATCTAGCTAAATATGAACTAGCAGTTAGTGGTAACAACTCACTGTGACAACTTTCAGGTAGCTACTAAGCTAGGTGCGTTTAGCAACGCTAGTATTTAACTTACAAACTAGAGTTGTTGGGAATTTCCTTGCAAACCCCCCCCTTCAAAAAGTCCCCCACAATTTCTTGCTTTTTTTGTGCAGTTATGGCGTACTTGCAGGACTGTTATTTTGGCATGAGGTAAGCGGAGAGGAAGTGGGTCTACAACTGACCCATGTTTGGAAAGTTTAATTCATGTTCTATTATATTCTTTTTCTCAATTTCCCCCCCATCATAAGGACCAACCGTACGGACAATCGGCAGAGTAAGTTGAAACTACATTTTATTTAACTAATGGCTTCCGGCTATGGAACGCCGTTGGGGTATTTGCGTGTAAAACAATATACACGTCAAAAAACATATACACGTCAAAACACTATTTGACTCGTCAAATAAACGTTTAATTTGACACGTCAAATAACACAATTCTATTATAGAATGTTGTGTGTACTGAATTTGCACGTGCAAGCCAAGCGCCACCACTACGATCAGTAACACTGTCAAAGATGTAGAAAAAAATACGTCTGCAAACAAGTACACCAGCCACGAACGATGTGTTTACCATACCGCGTTGGTAATAAGTCATTATTTGTTCGACCGAATGGGATAACGTCTGTGTGAGCATTTGAAATAAGATCAATATCAAACGAACATGATCAATGTTTGCAAGTATATTTGATAAGGATGTTATTAGCAACTTCTGGGGTAGCTAGCTTTAGCTTGGTAAGTTAGCCACAATAGTGGAATTTGCTTTTCGCCTTCAAAATAAGTCCCTTTTTGAAAGTGACGCAGAAGGTTACAATTGGTGGAATCATGCCATATTTAGACAAAACAATGTTAAACAAGGTTGGAATGTGGAGCAATGAAATGGGGTATCAGTCTTAGGTGACACCCACAGAACACAACTGAAGAGTTGACGCAAATATTAGCATCATAGCTCTTATAAAATTAAAGGTTCAATAAAATAAGAAGTAAAACATACAACAAAAAATGCAGGACTTTGACTGTGGGAAATTACCTCCCCAGTCAGCGTATTGACATTCATATTGCACTGTATGGCCTTGCCCCCTCAGAGTAATCAGACTCCAAAGCATCCACATTGTATTATTTTTCCTCTGGAATAGTGTTCAATACACATAGTAGGTTGACTGGTACAATACATGTGGCTCAATTCAGTGGTTTCAGAGTCCCGCAATAATAACTACAACGTTAATGTTCTCTGGTTGTCACTGAATAGACTGATAACCCATGTCATTGATCCACAATCCATAGGTAAGCCTGTACAGTGAAATAAGTATGCCCCCAATTGAATTTGAAAGTCTAAATCATCCAGTGTGATTTCAACAGATTGTCAAATTGTGTTGTTTAATTTATAACATTCCAACCTCGTTTAGCACGATCTTTTCCGTTATGGCATGATACCACTATTTGTATTCATTTATATCACTTTTAATGAGACTTATTTTGAAGCGAACTGCAAATTCCACTATTGTGGCTAGCTTCACATAGGTGGGTCCGACCACCATTAATCAAATAAGAAATGTCTTATTAATTAGGGGTATTTTAGATGACACCCAGCTAGATAGTTAGCAAACTATAGCTACTGAAACAGATGTCGTTTTGCTATGTTTTTGGGGAAGAACATTGTTTGCATCCATCAGCTAGCTAGCTTTTTTTTATGACCAGCACTGTCCAGAGTTTGGGAAGTGTGTCTGCGGTCTTGCGGCAGGTGCAAGAGACAACTTTACCAGCATCATAGCATTCGTATCGTGAATCGTTGTGACAATTGAAATACGAGTGATGGTGTAATCAGGGGCGAAAATCTGATATCAACTTTGGAGGGGACAATTACATGACATTTTCTCAAGAGCAATTCCCGAGGGGGACACCAAAAGTAGTGCTGTAACACATAGCCTACATTGTAATAGGGTAAATGTATATTGAGGAACCAAATAAATAAGGTGTTTGCCGTACTCCTAACTACCGGTACCCAAAACTACACAACTAATCACAACAGCAATACCATTGCCTTTAACAAATCTTAGTTCAGTCACCAGTTTAAGTTGAGAGTGGGGATATCCATGGCATTTTCCAATTATGTTCCTATTTTACAAGTCAAAAAAATTGAGAACCTTTCATAATGTTGCCAAACAAAGACTCAACAAACTTACCTGAGACTCCCTGTCTCTGCCAGTCTGTCCCTGCATATCTGTCCCCAACTCTGCTGTCTGTGTGCCATCTGTTGCCTGCTCTGCCTAATGACATCATTGTGAAACATTTCCATTAGAATTTCATTTCTTTCTTATGAACATTTTATCAACTAGTCTTTGAGATATTAGGCTACTAGGGTTCTTACTTTGCGTTTTGGTGTACTGAAAAATACTCTGATGTCCGTCTTATTTTTCTGCCATTTTTCTACCTGGCTGGCTGGCTACACACACACACACACAGTGTGTAGGTTATTTACAGTAGGAGATGGGCTTCTATCATCTTAACTTTTATCATTCTATTTGGGCTTCGATCTAAAAGGTAGCTAGCAAATGTGAAACGGATTAAAATGACAAGAGTTGACAGCTGTATGAGTTCACCATTTACACAGCATATGCTGCAACCTTTTGTAATTTTAATAGTTTGTTTCATATTGGCTGGCTTCCAACAATAGCTGAATTTGCAAAGCTAGCGAGCACCAATTCCGTTTCAGTGGTGTTTGCTATAATCTTTGCTACCCGGGTTAAATAAAGGTGAAATAAAATAAATAAAAGTTCCCTTGCGACAATTTAGCTTTTGCAACGAGACCATTAAATATATTTAAGACAATGGTAGAAGAGAGTGTAGTTCAGTTTGGACTCCAGTTTATCGCTAACCTTATCACAGGGACTTTGAAGCACTAACTTACATCATCTGCATGCTGATCTTGGAATAAATTGACGATAGCAAAGATTCCATCTTTGACGAGGCCACATAAATGGAATAGGTACTAGCTAGCTTAATAGTTAATATTTGCGCGCTAGTCCTGCATATTCAGCTAGTGTGTGTGCGCGATTGACTGGATTAACCTCACGTCAGTTACGTTCATTGAGTGCCTTTCAGACAGTGGATACCACCCCTCTGTTACCTTGCCAACTAAGGAACTGGCAGTGGATCAAACCATTGTGAGGCAAAGGGTGGGGGGGTCGCAATCTTTTGAAACTTAGAAACGCGCTATTAAGTGTCTATAATCAGCACAATTGCTTTCATTGCGTATTATTAATATTATTTCAATTACATAGTTATGTTTCAGTGATATATTGGGGGGGACAAATCATATTTTTCCCAGGATGGGGGGGTCGTGTCCCCCCCGGGATTTCTGCCCCTGGGTGTAATGAATGTATAACAACTAAGTAAAACATTTATGAATGTGTTAAATTATGTGACGTACAGTCATATTCAGGTCCTGATTAGTCAACAAGCTTATATGACGACTCAAATAGTGTTATTTGATGTCAATGTTTTAATATTAGCGTTTCTCAAAGTATCTATCAGTTAGCTAATGTTAGCAAGCTAACTACCTGAGTGCTTGCCTTGTAAACATCATGCAGCGAGGTAGCCAGCAAACCAACCTGGTCTCAGCATTTCATATGATTCTGTACGTAAATCTGAGACATCATGCTAAATGACCTGTTACATTTCATATGGAATGTATTATTTTGTGAATGTTTATCACAATTCGTATTATGTTCCAAATTTGCAAAATGTACAATATGTTGTACGTTTGCAAAACATATATGTTACAAATTCTAGCTAGGTGGCTAAGGTTAGCTAGAGATAAGGGTTAGCTAACATACTAAGTAGTTGCAAAGTATCTAAAAAGTAGCTAATAAAATGCTAAAGTTGTCTGATGAGATTCTAACTTGCAAGACGTTACCGTTATATGCCCACCTACCCACCCCAACCAACCACCCAGTAACCATTTGTCTTATGTTACATTTGGTATGGTTGTATTTGGTATGGTTACATATCAAACTAATTTGAGTGTCCCGAATTTACATTTACTATGTTACGTCTCGTCTATCAGGCTGAGCTAACAGCTGGCTTGCCACAGAGTGCATTCAGAAAGTATTCAGACCCCTTGACTTATTCCACATTTTATGTTACAGCCTTATTCTAAAATGGATTAAATAGTCCCCCCCCCCCCCCCCCAAAATCACATTTACACAAGTATTCAGACCCTTTACTAAGTACTTTGTTGAAGCACCTTCTGGCAGCGATTACAGCCTTGAGTTTTCTTGGGTATGATACTACAAGCTTGGCACACCTGAACTTTGGGAGTTTCTACAGATCCGCAGATCCTCTGTCAGGTTGGATGGGGAGTGTCGCTGCTCAGCTATTTTCAGGTCTCTCCAGAGATGTTAGAATGGGTTCAAGTCTGGGCTCTGGTTGGGCCACCCAAGGACATTGAGACTTGTCCTGAAGCCACTTCTGCATTGTCTTGGCTGTATGCTTAGGGTCGTTGTCCTGTTGGAAGATGAACCCTTGCCCCAGTCTGTGGTCCTGAGCGCTCTGGAGCAGGTTTTCATTAAGGACCTCTGTACTTTGCTCTGTTGATCCTGACTAGTCTCCTAATCCATGCAGCAGAAAAACATCCCCATAGCATGATGCTGCCACCACCATGCTTCACCATAGGAATGGTGCCAGGTTTCTTCGACGTGACGCTTGGCATTCAGGCCGAAGAGCTCAATCTTGGTTTCATCAGACCAGAGAATCTTGTTTCTCTTGGTCTGAGGGTCCTTTAGGTGCCTTTTGGCAAACTCCAAGCAGGCTGTCATGTGCATTTTACTGACAAATGGTTTCCATCTGGCCTCTCTACCATAAAGGCCTGATTGGTGGGGTGCTGCGGAGATGGTTGACTTTCTGGAAGGTTCTCCAATCTCCACAGAGAAACTCTGGTCACATGTTTTGTTCAATCAAGTTCATATTTACATCAAAAACCAGCCTTTTACATTAGCATGTGATGTTGAGAACTAGCATACCCACCGAAAACTTCCGGTGAATTTACTAAATTACTCACGATAAACGTTGACAGAATACATAAGTTATTTTAAGAATTATAGATACAGAACTCCTTTATGCAATCGCTATGTGTGATTTTTAAAATAACTTTTCGACGAAAGCACATTTTGCAATATTCTGATTCTGAGTACATAGCTCGGCCATCACGGCTAGCTAATTTGACACCCACCAAGTTTGGGGGTCACTAAACTCAGAATTACTATTAGAAAAATTGGAGTACCTTTGGTGTTCTTCGTCAGAATGCACTCCCAGGACTTCTACTTCAACAACAAATGTTGTTTTGGTTCCAAATAATCCATAGTTATATCTAAATACCGCTGTTTTGTTCATGCATTCAGGTAACCATCCAAAGGGTGACGCGCGAGTGCATTTCGTGACAAAATATGTCCAAATATTCCATTACCGTACTTAGAAGCATGTCAAACGCTGTTTAAAATCAATTTTTATGCTACTTTTCTCGTAAAATAGCGATAATATTCCAACCGGGCAACGTTGTATTCATTCAAAGGTTGAAAGAAAAATTTTTAGAATTCTCGTGACCGCGCATCTGTCTCACTGTCCCCAGGCTGACCACTTACAAATTCTCCTGCTGTTCTTTGCCCAGAGACAGCAGACACCCCATTCCACTTTCTGGCGGCTTTAGAGAGCCAATGGAAGCCTTAGAAAGTGTCACGTTACAGCACAGATGCTGTAATGTCGATAGAGATGCAACAGAAGGACGACAAATTGTCAGACAGGGCACTTCCTGTATGGAATCTTCTCAGGTTTTGGCCTGCCATATGAGTTCTGTTATACTCACAGACACCATTCAAACAGTTTTAGAAGCTTTAGAGTGTTTTCTATCCAAATCTACTAATTATATGCATATTCTATTTTCTGGACAGGAGTAGTAACCAGATCTATTGGCTTGTAACCGACCTCAATTGGCTTGAGGTCGGGTGATTGTGGAGAACAGGTCATCTGATGCAGCACTCCATCACTCTCCTTCTTGGTCAAGTAGCTCTTACACAGCCTGGAGTCAAATGATAGTCCCGCTAAACGCAACCCAAATGGGATTACGTATTTCTGCAGAATGCTATGGTAGCAGGGCTGGGCGATATGGACCAAAAGTCATATCCCGATATATTTAGGCTGAATATCGATATAAGATATATATCCCAATATTTTCTCGCAAAGTGAGAGCAAATGTTCAGTCAAAGTCAGATATGACATGTCTCAAGTAGTTTTATTGAAACCGGCTATTTCAGTGAACAATTGAAAAATCAAACAAATAAATAATAAACAGGGCTCTTCACCTGGTTCAGATTAAATGCTCAGCTGTTCAAATAACAATAACATGTAAACATAAACACTGTATAACAACGGGAGTACCTTTTTTGAAATCAAAGCTCCATAAGGTGCACATTTAAATAAATAAAAATATCTTAAACAAAAATAGCCTATAAAATAGGCCTATCTTTTTCTGAAGTAAATATTATATATATTTATGAGAAAAGTCAACTTTTTTTTAGTTTGACAACTTTAAATGGCTTATTAAAATAAAATTACAGATTTCTTCTCCTTTCTAACAAATCCACAGATGCAAATAACGAACATTACAAAATAATAAAATATGACAAACCCTAGTAAGGGCAGCAATTATATATAAATGAAGAACAAAATAAAGTGCTCAGTTTGAGAAAATGTTTTTTAAACATCAGCCTGAGATTACCATTTGCTTTTTGTTAACTCAATTTCTTATATGAACACCTTCAACCAGTTGCACAAGAAACAGACTATCAACTCAATAAACATTTTCCCCCTCTTTTTTTACTTTGATAAACAGTAATGCTGTCTTGAGGTAGACATTAGAAGACAAGCGTGTCCTCCTTCGTTTAAAGATTTTGTGCGAGAAACACCAACCAACGCAAAATGGGTCACGTTAGTGAGCCGGTCAGCAAGGCTCTGCCTGACTTCAGTGTACATTTGTGGCAGTGCTTCTCGTGCAAAGTAGTTGCGACTGGGAAGCTCATATCTCGGGTCCATAGTTTTCAGTAGCTTTTTGAATCCGACTTGTTCCACAGTTGCGACAGGGACCATATCTTTAGCAATGTGATAGGACACCGCTGTAGTTATAGTACACCACTTGCCAATTTTCTTTTCATAAGGCACACTGCGGGAAAATGAAGTTTGCAGTGAGCTTTGTTTCGGAGCTGGAGCTTTTTCGGGTTGTCGACTGCTTGCGGCTGGGGCTTCTGCAGCGCGCAGTTTCACACACTCTTCGTATTGCAGTTTGTGCCACTGTTTTAGGTGGTGAAAAAGATTTGTAGTGCTTCCACCCCTGGCTGTAACTTTTTTATGGCACTGCCTACATATAACGTGATTTTGTTGCTCATCTGATACTTTGAATCCGAACCATCTCCAAATTACTGAGCCAATGCTTTTTCTTTTACTAACCAATTCCTCCTCAAAACGCTCCGCAGACGCTGTTGCTTCCTCCATGTTTGTTGAAGTGTCTGTTCCTGCCCCTCCCCCCTCTGTGCATGAAAGAGGAGGGGCGGGGAGCAGCGCAGAGAGCTCCGGGTCTGCAGCTTGCTTGGAGCAAGGATCAAAGCGCAAATTTGAACTATATCGATATATGCGAAATGGTCTAATTTCATATCACATTTAAAATATATCGATATATTTTTTATATCGATATATCGCCCAGCCCTATATGGTAGCCATGCTGGTTAAGTGTGCCTTGAATTCTAAATAAATCACTGACAATGTCACCAGCAAAGCACCATCAGACCACCTCCAGGCTTCACGGTGGGAACCACACATGCAGAGATCATCCATTCACCTACCCTGCGTCACAGGCACGGCGGTTGGAACCAAAAATCTCAAATTTGGACTCAACAGACCTAAGCACAGATTTCCACCGGTCTAATGTTCATTGCTTGTGTTTCTTGACCCAAGCAACTCTCTTATTGCTGTCCTTTAATAGTGGTTTCTTTGCAGCAATATTACCGTGAAGGCCTGTTCCACGCAGTCTCCTCTGAACAGTTGATGTTGATATGTGTCTTTTTTACTTGAGCTCTGAAGTGTTTATTTGGGCTGCAATTTCTGAGGCTGGTAACTATTGAACTTATCCTCTATAGCAGAGGTCTCTCTGGGTCTTCCTGTCCTGTGGCGGTCCTCATGAGAGCCAGTTTCATCATAGCGCTTGATGGTTTTGGGACTGCACTTGAAGAAACTGTCAGTTCTTGAAATGTTCTGCCTTGACTGACCTTAATATCTTCAAGTAATGATGGACTGTCGTTTCGCTTTGCTTATTTGAGCTGTTTTTGCCATAATATGGCTTTGGTCTTTTACCAAATGGGGCTATCTTCTGTATTCCACCTCTACCTTGTCACAACACAACTGATTGGCTCAAATGCATTAAGGAAACAAATTCCACAAATTTACTTTAATCAAGGCACACCTGTTAATTGAGATGCATTCCAGGTGACTACCTCATGAAGCTGTTGAGAGAATGCCAAGAGTGCGCAAAGCTATCAAGGCAAAGGGTGGCTACTTTGAAGAATGTCAAATATAAAATATATTTGGATTTGTTTAACACTTTTTTTGGTTACTACATGATTCCATATGTTAGTTGATGTTTTCACTTTTATGTAAAATGTAAGAAATAAAATAAATACCTGGAATGAGTAGGTGTGTCAACTTTTCACTGGCACTGTATGTACATAAGGTCTTTGTTTTTTTATTAATGTGCAAAAATGTCTAAACTTGTTTTCGCTTTGTCATTATGAGGTAGTGTGTTTAGATTGCTGAAACATTTTAATTTATTCACGTTTAGAATAAGGCTGTAAAATAACTGTGGAAAGTCAAAGGGTCTGAATAGTTTGCAACTGCACTGTAGGTTTGCCAGTCGTGAATGCTGCATATAGACTAGCTATTTGCTTATCTAGCTAAGTAAACTTTAATAATCGACTCGTTTCAGGCATACCACAGATGACCTAAGACACGGACATAAGGAGAAACATGTTTGACGCTTTCAAGGATCAAATATGGGAAGGTAGCTAGCCATGTTTTTAACTTTGCATCTCCTTTTCTCATTATAATCATATTGTTGTACCTGCTAGCAATGATATTGTCATATAATTTATACTGACTCATCTCTATTTTATATCCTCTCAATGAAGAGTTGGGACCTCTGAACCCAAACTGGTTTGAGGAACTCACTGCTAAAGCTTCCAGTTGGGATTGGGGTGATACAGAGAAAGAGAATCCCAGCACTGCAATATCTTGTGGACAAGATGGCAGTTTCAAAACACCATTGGGGAAATGTCCCCTTGATGGTGATATGTTCTCTACCCCGAAGATTTTCAGGCAGAGAAGACCACAGTCACCTGAGACACTGACAGAAGATGCACTTTTCTTTCCTGATCAAGGTAGAGAAATATTCTGTTTGCACTGTTAAAATAAACTATTCTAAATGTCATCATTGACCTACCCTAGCCCAAAATGTACTCTTAAGGATTGTTGGCAAGCCTACTCCTTTCACATCCAAGGACCTATACTACTGTTCAAAAGTTTGGGATCACTTAGAAATGTCCTTGTTCTTTAATTTTAAAGAAAAGCATAACAATTTTGTCCATTTTAAAATAACATCATATTGATCATAAATACAGTGTAGACATTGTTAAAGTTGTAAATGACTATTATAGCTAGAAACAGCTTTTTAAATGTATATTTTTTTATGGAATATCAAAATACACGTACAGAGGCCCATTATCAGCAACCATCACTCCTGTGTTCCAATGGCACGTTGTGTTAGCTAATCCAAGTTGATCATTTTAAAAGGCTAATTGATCATTATAAAACCCTTTTGCAATTATGTTAGCACAGCTGAAACTGTTGTCCTGATTAAACAAGCAATAAAACTGGCCTTTAGACGAGTTGAGTATCTCGAGCATCAACATTTGTGGGTACGATTACAGGCTCAAATTGGCCAGAAACAAAGAACTTTCTTCTTGAACTCGTCAGTCTATTCTTGTTCTGAGAAATAAAGGCTATTCCATGCGGGAAATTGACAAGAAACTGAAGATCTCGTACAACGCTGTGTACTACCTTCACAGAACAGCGCAAACAGGCTCTAACCAGAATAGAAAGAGTGGGAGGCCCTGGTGCACAACTGAGCAAGAGGACAAGTACAGTGGCGGAAAAAAGTATTTGATCCCCTGCTAATTTTGTACGTTTGCCCACTGACAAAGAAAGGACCAGTCTATCATTTTAATGGTAGGTTTATTTGAACAATGAGAGACAGAATAACAACAAAAATATCCAGAAAAATGCATGTCAAAAATGTTATAAATTGATTTGCATTTTAATGAGGGAAATAAGTATTTGACCCCCTCTCAATCAGAAAGATTTCTGGCTCCCAGGTGTCTTTTATACAGGTAACGAGCTGAGATTAGGAGCACACTCTTAAAGGGAGTGCTCCTAACCACAGCTTGTTACCTGTAAAAAAGACACCTGTCCACAGAAGCAATCAATCAGATTCCAAACTCTCCACCATGGCCAAGACCAAAGAGCTCTCCAAGGATGTCAGGGACAAGATTGTAGACCTACACAAGGCTGGAATGGGCTACAAGACCATCGCCAAGCGGCTTGGTGAGAAAGTGACAACATTTGGTGCGATTATTCGCAAATGGAAGAAATACAAAAGAACTGTCAATATCCCTCGGCCTGGGGCTGCAATGATGGAGTTGCAATGATCATGAGAACGGTGAGGAATCAGCCCAGAACTACACGGGAGGATCTTGTCAATGATCTCAAAGCAGCTGGGACCATAGTCACCAAGAAAACAATTGGTAACACACTACGCCGTGAAGGACTGAAATCCTGCAGCGCCCGCAAGGTCCCCCTGCTCAAGAATACATATACAGGCCCGTCTGAAGTTTTCCAATGAACATCTGAATGATTCAGAGGACAACTGGATGAAAGTGTTGTGGTCAGATGAAACCAAAATGGAGCTCTTTGACATCAACTCAACTCGCCGTGTTTGGAGGAGGAGGAATGCTGCCTATGACCCCAAGAACACCATCTCCACCGTCAAACATGGAGGTGGAAACATTATGCTTTGGGGGTGTTTTTCTGCTAAGGGGACAGGACATCTTCACCGCATCAAAGGGACGATGGACGGGGCCATGTACTGTCAAATCTTGGGTGAAAACCTCCTTCCCTCAGCCAGGTCATTGAAAATGGGTCGTGGATGGGCATTCCAGCATGACAATGACCCAAAACACACGGCCAAGGCAATAAAGGAGTGGCTCAAGAAGAAGCACATTAAGGTCCTGGAGTGGCCTAGCCAGTCTCCAGACCTTAATCCCATAGAAAATCTGTGGAGGGAGCTGAAGGTTCGAGTTGCCAAACGTCAGCCTTGAAACCTTAATGACTTGGAGAAGATCTGCAAAGAGGAGTGGGACAAAATCCCTCCTGAGATGTGTGCAAACCTGGTGGCCAACTACAAGAAACGTCTGACCTCTGTGATTGCCAACAAGGGTTTTGCCACTAAGTACTATTTTGCAGAAGGGTCAAATACTTATTTCCCTCATTAAAATGCAAATCAATTTATAACATTTTTGACGTGTTTTTCTGGATATTTTTTTTGTTCTCTCTCACTGTTCAAATAAACCTACTATTAAAATTATAGACTGATCCTTTCTTTGTCAGTGGGCAAACATACAAAATCTGCAGGGGATCAAATACTTTTTTCCCCCCGCTGTACATTAGTGTGTCTTATTTGAGGAACAGACTACTCACAAGTCCTCAACTGGCAGCTTCATTAAATAGTACTCACAAAACATCAGTCTCAACATCAACAGTGAAGAGGACTTGTGAGGTGTCTGTTTCTCAAACTAAACACACTAATGTACTTGTCATCATGCTCAGTTGTGCACCGAGGCCTCCCACTCCTCTTTCTATTCTGGTTAGAGCCAGCTTGCGCTGTTCTGTGAAGGTAGTACACAGCGTTGTACGAGATCTTCAGTTTCAGAAGGTAGTTCTTTGTTTCTGACCATTTTGAGCCTGTAATCGAAACCACAAATGCTGATACTCCAGACACTCAACTAGTCTAAAGAGGACCAGGTTTTATTGCTTCTTTAATCGGAACAACAGTTTTCAGCTGTGCTAACATAATTGCAAAAAGGGTTTTCTAATGATCAATTCACCTTTCAAAATGATTAACTTTGATTAGCTAACACAACGTGCCATTGGAACACAGGACTGATGGTTGCTGATAATAGGCCTCTGTACGCCTATGTAGATATTCCATTAAAAAATCTGCCCTTTCCAGCTACAATAGTCATTTACAACATTAAGTGTCTACACTGTATTTCTGCTCAATTTGATATTTTCAATAGACAAAAAAATGTGCTTTTCTTTAAAAAACAGACATTTCTAAGTGATCCCACACTTTTGAATGGTAGTGTACATGGTATGTTCAGAGGTAAAATGGCTCTGGCAAACAAAACGGCCAAATACTCCATCTACAGTGCCTTGCAAAAGTATTCACCCCCCTTGGCATTTTTCATTTTTTGTTGCATTACAACCTGTAATTTAAATGAATTTTTATTTCATGTAATGGCATTACACAAAATAGTCCAAATTGGTGAAGTGAAATGAATATAACTTATTTAAAAAATAATAAACGGGAAGTGATGCATGCATATGTATTCACCCCTTTGCTTTGAAGCCCCTAAATACGATCTGGTGCAACCAATTTACCTTCAGAGGTCACAATTAGTTAGATTGCACACAGGTGGACTTTATTTAAGTGTCACATGATCTCAGTGTATATAGTTGAAGTCGGAAGTTTACATACACCTTAGCCAAATACATTTAAACTCAGTTTTTTTACAATTCCTGACATTTAATCCTAGTAAAAATTCCCTGTCTTAGGTCAGTTAGGATCACCACTTTATTTTAAGAATGTGAAATGTCAGAATAATAGTACAGTGATATCTTTCAGCTTTTATTTCTTTCATCACATTCCCAGTGGGTCAGAAGTTTACATACACTCAATTAGTATTTGGTAGCATTGCCTTTAAATTGTTGAACTTGGGTCAAATGTTTCAGGTAGCCTTCCACAAGCTTCCCACTATAAGTTGGGAGAATTTTGGCCCATTCCTCCTGACAGAGCTGGTGTAACTGAGTCAGGTTTGTAGGCCTCCTTGCTCGCACACACTTTTTCAGTTCTGTCCACACATTTTCTATAGGATTGAGGTCAGGGCTTTGTGATGGCCACTCCAATACCTTGACTTTGTTGTCCTTAAGCCATTTTGCCACAACTTTGGAAGTATGCTTGGGGTTGTTGTCCATTTGGAAGACCCATTTGCGACCAAGCTTTAACTTCCTGACTGTCTTGAGATGTTGCGTCAATATATCCACATGATTTCCCTTCCTCATGATTCCATCTATTTTGTGAAGTGCACCAGTCCCTCCTGCAGCAAAGCACCCCCACAACATGATGCTGCCACCCGCGTGCTTCACGGTTGGGATGGTGTTCTTTGGCTTGCAAGCCTCCCCCTTTTTCCTCCAAACATAACAATGGTCATTATGGCCAAACAGTTCTATTTTTGTTTCATCAGACCAGACCAGAGGACATTTCTCCAAAAAGTACGATCTTTGTCCCCATGTGCAGTTGCAAACCGTAGTCTGGCTTTTTTATGACGGTTTTGGATCAGTGGCTTCTTCCTTGCTGAGCTGCCTTTCAGGTTATGTCGATATAGGACTTGTTTTACTGTGGATATAGATACTTTTGTACCTGTTTCCTCCATTATCTTCACAAGGTCCTTTGCTGTTGTTCTGGGATTGATTTGCACTTTTCGCACCAAAGTACGTTCATCTCTAGGAGACAGAACGCGTCTCCTTCCTGAGCGGTATGATGGCTGCGTGGTCCCATGGTGTTTATACTTGCATACTATTGTTTGTACAGATGTTAGTGGTACCTTCAGGAGTTTGGAAATTGCTCCCAAGGATGAACCAGACTTGTGGAGGTCTACAATTTTTGTTCTTCTGAGGTCTTGGCTGATTTTTTTTTTTTTTTTTCCCTGATGTCAAGCAAAGAGGCACTGAGTTTGAAAGTTGGCCTTGAAATACAGTCACAGGTATACCTCCAATTGACTCAAATGATGTAAATTATCCTATTAGAAGCTTCTAAAGCCATGACATAATTTTCAGGTATTTTCCAAGCTGTTTAAAGGCACAGTCAACTTAGTGTATGTAAACTTCTGACCCACTGGAATTGTGATACAGTGAAATAATCTGTCTGTAAACAATTGTTGGGAAATTTCCTTGTGTCATGCACAAAGTAGATGTCCTAACTGAATTGCCAAAACTATAGTTTGTTAACAAGAAATTTGTGGAATCGTTGAAAGACGAGTTTTAATGACTCCAACCTAAGTGTATGTAAACTTCTGACTTCAACTGTAGCTCATTGGAACTGGTGGGCGCCTCTCTTCCGTAAAGCTTTAACATGGAAATATTCCTTTGTGGGAATCTTGTTAAAAAGGTGTAGTAATTTTACATTTTGTTTCATGAAAATAAATGGAAGTGAAGTTCCAAAGTTTCCAAATCCGTATTGCAATTGAGGATTGTTAACGTGTGGACAGAGCATTGGAACAGTTGTACAAATTCCTGCTCCGTCATAAGTTCTTTAACTGAGAACCCCTCTTTGGTGAACGAGTGCTAGGCCAACTGGTTAGAGGTAGGTCTAGCACTTGTTCACCAATCTCCTTTTTCCTGATGTTCTATGTTATACCTGATTACATGGCTGCGGAATGTGTGCACTGATATTTTCCATTTTGCTGCTCAGGAACCTCTGCAACAGTAAAAATGGACACAAGCCCATGCTTATTTGGAAAATCAATAGACCGGTAAGAATGTCTGTCTCTTTTGTGCTGATACGTTGGCTTTTCACAAATTTGCTAATCTAAAAGTATACGTTGCGTTGCCTGGATCCTGATATTCTGACCACCTGCTCAGAATGTAATGTCAGAACACCTGCTCTTGTGATGGTTGACATCAGTGGTTCTATTTTCAGCGAGACCCCCAGTAAATCCTATAGAAAAAGGCTGCATGGAGACATTTTTGGTAAGCTGACTGGTGACTTTTCAGTGTTGATCGATGTTGATATTTAATATATTGGTAATTATTGTTTTGATTTAAAATTTGCACAACTTTCTTTTTACAGGGCTGCTTGACACACCGAAACACTCTACGGTAGGTGCAGCTGTTCTTGGGGAAATCTTTTTAAAACCAAACTAGTGTTTTAAAAGTTCCATTACACATTTTTTAAATTAAGATCTTTTTATTTCCACAGGCACACTCTGCCAAACGTATATCAGAAAGTCTTGGTGCACAGTTAGACCCTGATATGTCCTGGACCAGTTCTCTCAATACACCTGTCATGTCGCCCACCATCATTTTGAGTAAGTATAATACTGTATGAATTTGTGGTTTTATTATAATGCGAGTTTTGCATTGGTTGTCTAAAATGGCATGTCCTCACCCTTGCAGCTAAAAGTGAGGAGCGTAGGCCTATGTGCCCAGTAAGAATTGCTACCGAAGAGCAGGTTATGGTGAGTATTCCATACAATCCCAGAAAAACTCATGGCAGGTTAAGCAAAAACAGATTTTTCTGGATGTCTAATGCTATTGATTTGCTTTAATTTTAAAAACTAAATTAGATAAATATTACAATATTGCTCCAGTACATTGGTGGCCCCTTGATTACACTTGGATACTCTACCCATGCTCAAGGCATTTGTGTATCAGACTTGTGGAGAAGGATTTGTCTGCTCTCATATAGTTTGTGCGAAAGCTTTTCCCCTCGGCCAAGGAGTCTGGAAGCACAATGCTGTCACCAGAACAGAATGATAGACCTCTCTGTCAACACAATGGTGAGTATTTGTTGAATGGTAATGGTTCTACAGTAGTAAATATTGTAGAAGTTACTCTGCACAATAACACTGTGTAACAGATGCAAGTACTGATTATTTCTCTGGTATACCAACAGGACTGGATTCCCACTTGCCTGGTGTGATTGACATCTCCCCTGGCTTTCAAGACACGTTACCTGGTGACAGTGGCAGCCATTGGAAACAGACTTTACCAGATGCTATTGAGGACGGAGAAATCCACAGCACAATGGCCGGTGTTCTAGATGGAGCTGAGGATGTCCTCTCCATATTCTTCAGCAACAGAAGTTTGGCTTTACAAAGGGTGAAGACCAAGGAGAGAATCAAAAGGAAGCAAAGTGGCGCAACTAAGGAACACGTACCTACTTCTACAATGGAACATGACAAAGTATCCAGTGAGAGAGCAGGAGAATACCAACACACCAGGGAAACCTCTGAGGCTCTTGAGTCCAGGACTGACATGAAGTCTGGGGATTTGGCGACTTCTCAGTGGACTCCAATAAATGTACCTGACATTTCAGACTATGATATGGATTCATTTCACCATGAGGGGTCTTCCTTTACTAAACACATAATTCCACAAGATGGCATAAGTGAAACATTCTGTGACTTCACTGGAAGCCAGCAGCCAGATCGTGGCTCCTCTAAGCAGACTGTCCAGGTGGAGTCAGCCCTTTCTAGAAGAACATTACCATGCACCAGCCAGCCAGAGGGATCTCAATTGACAGGGTCTGTAGTCGAAAGCTCTCTAGAACACACCTTTCCCAGGAAAACAAGGACATTTGTTTACTGTGTCCAAAATCCACTTCTGTCAGTGCAAGATAAATATGTTACTCAGATGTTACCTGCATCACCTGGAACTGCTCCCAGGGGTAAGATTGTAATGTTTTTTAATCTCATTCCAATTATAGTATTGATTTCTTTTATTCAATGAAATGATTTCACTGATATATATATTGATGCATGTGCTTTTATTCTCTTCCATCATGTTAGGTGAAAATCAGAACATAAAACAAAGTGAAACCATACCAAATGAAGCTGAGTTTAATAATCTTAACAAAATTGCCTTGGATGGGAAAAAGCCGCAAGTTCAGCAGAAAAGTGCAACTGAAGAAAATATTGTTTCACAAGCACCAACCAAAGACCCTGATCTTGATATGTCACAGCTTTGCAGGGTATTTGCGCAAGATTTTAGCCAAGTAGTTGACTACAGTCAACCATGCAGCAAAAGAGCAGATGCTATTAAAAATGGCTTCTCTGCATCAGCTTGTCTCTCAGCAATGAGACTAAGGAACAGAAAACTGTTGAATAGACTAGAATGGGGCCAGAAACCTGAACATCTTAACTCTGGCATCAGTGATGAAATGCATATTCCTGGTTCTCAGTTTAGCAACTCTGCAAACACGTCTAGAATGAAGAGTACAGTGTGTGATAGCAGCTTCCCCCCTTACACCCTTTCTGATGTCACACAAACAGAATCATCCAACGTTCACCCTAGCTCTGAAAAAAGTTATGGAAATCAATCATCTAGAGGGTTTATAACAGGTAACAACTGGATTATCTCTTTGCCTCCAGAAGCAATAAAGAAAGCAAAAGCATCATTAGATGACTTAATTGAGGAAAATATGACTAATGTTGTTACTGCTGCCAGTGAAGTGAAACCTGTGTTGTCGTGTGTGACAGGAAGCCGACTGTCCACAGAAGTGAAGTTCATTAGTCCACTCAACGTTGCCAAAAGGTCAAAGCAAACCAGCGTAAAATTGAATGGTCAAGTTCAGGTTCAGACCCCTCAGAGCATCAATGTTTCGGTTTCCTCACACCCTGGGTCTGGTTTCAAAATGGCCTCCAATAAGAAGATACATTTTTTTTCAGCAAATCTGGAGAAAGTCAAGGATCTGTTTGAGATTGAGGATGAAATACCTGCAGTCAATATTCCTGAGATAAGCCTTCCTGAGGAAGGTAATATGTCATGTGGATTGGAGCTTGTTGATGGATCTCATTTACCACCTCTACCCTATACACACCAGAGGTCTGTTGATAGCCAAGGTCCGTTGACAGCCTCACAGAGAGCTGATGTTTCAGAATTGTGCAGTCTCTTAGAAGCTGCAGACAGCCAATTGGAATTCACACAGTTTAAACCAGCAAAGCTGAACTTCTATG
Source organism: Salmo salar (assembly GCF_965601325.2). NCBI lineage: Eukaryota > Metazoa > Chordata > Actinopteri > Salmoniformes > Salmonidae > Salmo > Salmo salar. The sequence goes on from NC_138299.1 coordinate 113,014,611, forward strand.
TTCCAGATGGTAGCCCCCCTCGTCAATCTGAGAAAGAATTGGATCCCGACTTTCTCACAGGCATAGATTTCGATGACAGTTTCAACTCTGATGTTGAGAAGCAATCTGTGAAGATGGCCACCACTGACAAAAATACAACTATTTCTCATTGCAAGGAAATTTGCCAAGTAACAACCACCGAAATTAAATCTAGTGGGGCATCATCCAGCAATTCAACAGAGAAACCCAAAGAACATGTTATCCACAGAAGAGTACTTTACTTTCCCAGTTATAGCTCTGAAAACATAGCTGAGCGCTCCTTTGGTTTGTTGACAAAAACCACAAACGAGAACCATCTGCTCGATATGGATACGAACACCAGTGGAATGGAGTGTGAAAGCAAAAGTCTCCCCAAGTTGGGTGTGGGTTTTAAAACTGCTGGCGGAAATGCTATGATAGTTTCAGAGAAGTGTCTGAGCAATGCAAGGGCCTTGTTTGCAGATTTAGAGGAAAAAAACTGTGCACCCAAGTGTGCAGTAAAAAATACGGAACAAGTTGAAACCTCACCTGTTCAATATAGAGGCGAAGTTGATACAAATGTTGATTCGAATGTGACACATTTTCATGGCCCTGAAAAAAAAGTAGATCTGAAGGAACCACGTGATGAATACAGTGACAAGATTAAAGTGGACTTTATACATTCTCACAAACATGGGGATGGTGGTTTCCACACAGCCAGTGGTAAAGGAGTGACCATCTCGGCAAAGGCCCTTCAAAAAACAAATGCAGTTTTCAAAGACTGTGACGCTATGGAAAGGTCAGGTTGTGCAGCAGAAAAGCTGAGCAAAACAAGTGTATCAGAGACTGGCTGTAATAATTTTGAGAGAAACAATTGTGGCTTTAGCACTGCTCGAGGTAAGAGAGTTGATGTTTCTGCAACATGTCTACTGAAGGCAAGGACTCTCCTGAATGACTGTGATGAATTGGAAAAATCTAAGCCAGGGAAAATCCCTAGCTTGAATGCAAAGATACTAAGTCGGAATATTCAGCAGAAAAGTGACTGTGATTTTAAGAAACCCAGTTGTAAAGCAGCCTCCATATCAGCAAAGATCCCTTTTACAGCAAAAACTCCATTTGATGGTGGCACGTCACATGAATTTCTAGGGGCAAAGAGGAAAATGCTTGAACCAGAAAATTCTCAAACCCATGCTAAAGATCCTTTGAAAAATGGATCTGGGTTCAGCACTGCCAGTGGTAAGAGAGTGTCTGTGTCCAAAAGGGCGCTGTTGAAAGCACAGGCTCTTTTGAGTGAATGTAATGTAGATGGAGAGGAACTTTCTAAATCAAAGAAAAAGATCAGCGTAGATCTTCATACCATTCAAAATCCTACACAGAAGCACAGTGGATTTAAGACTGCTAGTGTCAAAGAAGTTACCGTATCACCTAAGGCCCATAAGCAAGCAAAGGCTGTTTTCAACAACTGTGATTCCAATATGGACAGCTTAATCAGTGCTGAAGCAAAGCACGGGAATATAGACGTAAAGTCTGCTGATGGTCTGATGAACAATCCAGGGGAAAGCTATTGTGCCTTCATCACAGCTGGTGGAAAGAATGTGCATGTATCTGAAAAAGGTATTTTGAAGGCGAAGAGCATTCTGAATGAAAACCTTGATAACTGCACAGACTCAAATGCCATTGAGGAGGCTTGGTTTTCAGATGGTAGATTTTCATTACTCACTGAAGATGGTACAGGTGTCAAAAAAGGAGCTAGGAACAAATCAAATTCTTCTGACCTCAACGGTGATGACAAGAGCTGTGATTTCAGCACTGCCAGTGGCAAGTCTGTGCATATGTCCGATGGAGCACTCCAGAAAGCAAAGTCTATTCTGAACGAATGTGATGTAATTGAAAATCCACAACCTGAGAATGGCCACAAAGTGCATCTGGAAAAGATTCCAACAAAGGAAACGCATGAAATCTCTCATGGTAGCACAGCCAGTGGGGAAGGGGTGTTTATTTCAGAAAAGGCTCTTCAACATGTGAAGTCTGTGTACGTTCTGGGTGAGACTGGTAATGTAAAATATTCAGTTGGCAGTAATCCAGTAGGAAGCCGTTTTGGTTTTAGCACAGCCAGTGGTGACGGACTGTCTGTTTCAGAGAAGGCACTTCAAGAAGCGTGTGATGATACCCTTGACAGTGATACTGACCCTCACAAAAGATCTGAAGAAAATAGGCCACTGAAGGTCCCTACTCCCCATATTAATGTTCAGCGTGTGCCGGTCAAAGCAGTTCGACTGGAGGACTGCGAAGTGATCCAGACCATTGTTGGAATGGCATGTCAGTCTTCATCTGTAGAATGTCAAGCGGAGTCTTCCTTGTTAAATTTTGAATCCCTTGGATTCAGTGGCTGCTCTGTGACCCAGAGGAGGTACTTTGCCCAGGAGGCCATGGATTGTACCAAGGCTCTTTTAGAGGACGAAGACTTGACCGATCATTGTCCTGGAACACCAATCCAAGCTATCCCCATGTCCTGCAAGGGGGGTTTTGAGATGAGAAGTGGAATTGGGAAAAGGTCGGCAGAGGATTTAGGGATGACAGGTAAGATATACAGTACCAGTCAAAAGTTTGGAAACAACTACTCATTCAAGGGTTAGTTTATTTTTACAATTTTCTACATTGTAGAATAATAGTGACGACATCAAAACTATGAAATACAACATATGGAATCATGTAGTAACCAAAAAAAGTGTTAATTAAATCAAAATATATTTTAGATTCTTCAAAGTAGGGTTCGTTCCTTGTTAATCATTGGCTCATTTGTGAAATTAGCATTCAGACAATATCTTTAATTAAATCATTCTAAAACCTTTAATGCAATTGCAGACAGAAGTTGACAACAGGGACATAGCATGCATGTTTCCAAGTAAGTTCTGCAAAATAGAAAGGGGCATGAGTTGTTGTTTTATTATTCCTACAGTCATATATCTCAGTGATGTCACTGCCTACGTCATTACCTTCTACTCATGAGACCAAAACCATGCCTACACAGCTATATAAACAAGAGTTTTAGTGTTATCTAAAAGCTCAGCAATAAATGTCCACTCCCCAAGTTGATTTATAGTGGAATGTCAAACTAGTCTCTTCTCTTAAACTCCCCTGCAGAGTTCTGTCTCAGTCACACATTGCTCAGACAGTTTCTTTTTAAGTGGCAGAGATTAGAAAAGACTGTTGATCAGTATTAAACCTTTATTAAACCTTTATATATATATATATATAAAATCTGTAGTCTAGGACCCTATAAATGTAAGGAGGGAGGTGTCTCCCCTGCCTTGACAGCTTTGCACACTCTTGGCATTCTCACAACCAGCTTCACCTGGAATGCTTTACCAACAGTCTTGAAAGAGTTCCCACATGCAAATTGGGTGATTGTGGAGACCAGGTCATCTGATGCAGTATTCCATCACTCTCCTTCTTGGTCAAATAGCCCTTACACAGCCTGGAGGTGTGTTGGGTCATTGTCCTGTTGAAAAACAAATGATAGTCCCACTAAGCGCAAACCAGATGGGATGGTGTATCGCTGCAGAATGCTGTGGTAGCCATGCTTAAGTGTTCCTTGAATTCTAAATAAATCACTGACAGTGTCACCAGCAAAACACCACCACCTCCATGCGATCATCGGTTCACCTACTCTGCGTCTCACAAAGATACGGTGATTGGAACCAAACATCTCAAATTTGGACTCATCTGACAGATTTCCACTGGTCTAATGTCTATTGCTTGTGTTTCTTGGCCCAAGCAAGTCTCTCCTTATTATTGGTGTCCTTTAGTAGTGGTTTCTTTGCAGCGATTCAACCATGAAGGCCTGATCCACGCAGTCTCCTCTGAACAGTTGATGTGTCTGTTACTTAAACTCTGTAGCATTTATTTGGGCTGCAATTTCTGAGGCTGGTAACTAATGAACTTATCCTGTGCAGCAGAGGTAACTCTGGGTCTTCCATTCCTGTGGCGGTCCTAATGAGAGCCAGTGTCATCATAGCGGTTGATGGGTTTTTGCGACTGCACTTGAAGAAACTTTAGACTGACCTTCATGTCTTAAAGTAATGATGGACTGTCGTTTCTGTTTGCTTATTTGAGCTGTTCTTGACATAATATGGACTCTGTCTTTTACCAAGTATGGCTATTTTCTTTATACCACCTCTCAGTTGTGTTGTGACAAGCTATTGGCTCAAACGTGTTAAGAAAACAAATTCCACAAATGTACTTTTATCAAGGCACACCTGTTAATTGAAATGCATTCCATGTGACTACCTCGTGAAGCTGTTTGAGAGAATGCCAAGAGTGCAAAGCTGTCAAGGCAAAGGGTGGCTAAAATATATTTGGATTTGTTCAACACTTTTTTTGTTTACTACATGATTCCATATTTGTTATTTCATAGTTTTGATGTCATCAAATATTCTACAATGTAGAAAATAGTAAAAATAAACAGTAAAAACCCTTGCATGCGTAGGTGTGTCCAAACTTTTAACTGGGACTGTATGTGTGTACACTGTATCTATCAGATCTAAAATAACAAAAATGTGATCAGATATTGTGATTGGGAGGAGCCTAGAGGAGTAATGTTAGACATAAGAACTTTTTACTTGCATATGAAAGTTACAGGGTTGTGTGTTTTACCAATCTAATTTCGTTATGAAGAAAATGATTTACAACATTGTCCTTTATGTGATATTATATTCAATAGACCAGCCTCCTCTGAAAAGAAGACTCTTGACCAAATTCGACAGAACTGTGGATTGTAGTAGACGGTCAAAACTCACTCCAGCTAAAAGCAGTTCAGATGGTAAGACAGTTGACCTTTTCTAAGTAAAGAATTATCAAGTAACACAATTCCCAGTACAATGAAAATGAACATTGACAAGATGGTTCATCAATGCATATTTGATTGTTTCAGGTATATTTAAAGACAGGAAAGTCTTCAAATATAATGTGGCTCTTCAACCTAATGTCACCAGGCCATATCGGTAGGTAATCCATTTAAAACAAAGGTATTTCTGAACTAGAGTACAGTACCTGTGTGTATTTGTTGTTTTCACATAGTTCAAACAACATATGTATTTTGAAATTATTTATCAAATAAAATGCATTCATTCGTTCACCTAGCAGGAAATCTGTGTGTCATAGATTCTCATCACCTATATTTGTCTTTCCAGCGCTAATCAGAGATGTGTAGACACAAGGCTGAATAAGACCGAGCCACAGAAGACAACGTCAGATCCAACCGCCGAAGACCGTAAACCAGTTAGCTCCAAGACAGCTGTATTTGTCCCCCCATTCCGGAAGAATGTCAAGCTTGAGCCACAGAGGAGCAGTGGTCTTCAGGACAAGACTAGAGCGCCTGCTGTGTTTGTTTCCCCGTTTCGAAAAAACAACCGCGTAACCAAGGAGGGTTCCTTTAAGCCTTCAGAAGATAATCATTCTCCCTTCATCTCTGAAATGCCTACCAAGACCACATCTGTTCCACTTCCTGAGTACAACCCCATCACTGACACTGGTAGTGATAACGCAAAGGAGTCCATTAAGGAACATGACCCACAAAATATTGACAGAACGGACGTAGGCAATGATGGTGGCCATTGCCTTCCTGTCACCCTAGGAGGAGAGGATGCCACTGCAGAGGAGTCTATTGCAGGTCAGCTAGCCCCTGACGCCACCGGTACCCTTCTAGATGTTGTTTATGGTACAAATATAATAATTTGTCTGACCTTTTTAACCAATGTCATCTTTGGGATATTGTAGACAATGTTATTAGTTTCAACATGGTGTGATAACACGTGAAAGAAATTATGCTGATAAATTCACTGGCTTGGGACTAAATGTGTGTACTGAATCAGAACATGCATTTATCCGAAAGTAATTAACAAGAAGGCATTTGAATCGGGACTGATAAATTGTAACTGATGTGCACTTCTCAGGAGTCGACTTAATGTGAAAAAGGGTGTGTGTGTGTGTGTAGATGCAGAGTGCTTGCAGCTGGCCCGAGACATGCAGGACATGAGGATCAGGAAGAAGAAGCGGCAGACCATTAGACCTCTCCCTGGTAGCCTGTACCTGGCCAAGACATCTGGGGTGGCCAGGCTGACCCTCAGGGAGGCTGTTGGAGGTTGGCACCCTGTACAACACACACACAAACAGGTACTGTAACTAACACACACAAACATACTGTGGCAAGAAAAAGTATGTGAACCCTTTGGAATGATCTGGATTTCTGCATAAATTGGTCATAACATTTTGATCTGAAATTCATCAAAGTCACAACAACAGACAAGCAGTATGCTTAAACTAATAACACACAAATTATTGTATTTGTTTCTTGTCTATATTGAATACATCATTTAAACATTCACAGTGTAGGTTGGGAAAAGTATGTGAACCCTTAGGCTAATGACTTCTCCAAAAGCTAATTGGAGTCAGGAGTCCGCTAACCTGGAGTCCAATCATTAAGACGAGATTGGAGATGTTGGTTAGAGCTGCCCTGCCCTAAAATAAAAACACTCAAAACATTTTAGTTTGCTATTCACAGGAAGCATTACCTGATGTGAACCAGGCCTCAACAAAAGAGATCTCAGAAGACCCAAGATTAAGAATTGTGGACTTGCATAAAGCTGGAAAGGGTTACAAAAGTATCTCTAAAAGCCTTGATGTTCATCAGTCCATGGTAAGATGAATTGTCTATACATGGAGAAAGTTCAGCACTGTTGCTACTCTCCCTAGGAGTGGCCGTCCTGCAAAGATGACTGCAAGAGCACAGCGCAGAATGCTCAATGAGGTTAAGAAGTGTCAGCTAAAGACTTACAGAAATCTCTGAAACATGCTAACATCTCTGTTGACGAGTCTACGATACGTTAAAAAAAAACACTAAACAAGAATGGTGTTCATGGGAGGACACCACGGAAGAAGCCACTGCTGTCCCAAAAAAAAACATTGCTGCATGTCTGAAGTTCGCAAAAGAGCATCTGGATGTTCCACAGCGCTACTGGCAGAATATTTTGTGGACAGATGAAACTACAGGTGAGTTTGTTTGGAAGGAACACACAACACTGTGTGGAGAAAAAAAGGTACAGCACACCAACATCAAAATCTCATCCCAACTGTAAAGTATAGTGAAGGGATCATCATGGTTTGGAGCTGCTTTGCTGCCTCAGGGCCTGGACAGCTTGCTATCATAAACTTAGGAATTCATTTTTCCGTTGACCAAGACATTTTGCAGGAGAATGTTAGGCTATCTGTCCTCCAGTTGAAGCTCAACAGATGTTGGGTGACGCAACAGGACAACGACCCAAAACACAGAAGTAAATCAACAACAGAATGGCTTCAACAGAAGAAAATACGCCTTCTGGAGTGGCCCAGTCCGAGTCCTGACCTCGAGCAGTTCACACCAGACATCCAAAGAATGTTGCTGAACTGAAACAGTTTTGTAAAGAGAAATGGTCCAAAATTCATCCTGACCGTTGTGCAGGTCTGATCCGCAACTACAGAAAACATTTGGTTGAGGTTATTGCTGCCAAAGGAGGGTTAACAAGTTATTAAATCCAAGGGTTCACATACTTTTTCCACCCAGCACTGTGAATGTTTACACGTTGTGTTCAATAAAGACATAAACACATATAATTGTTTGTGTTATTAGTTTAAGCAGACTGTGTTTGTCTATTGTTGTGACTTAGATGAAGATCAGATGACATTTTATGACCAATTTATGCAGAAGTCCAGGTAATTCCAAAGGGTTCACATACTTTTTCTTGCCACTGTATATTGTAACACACAAACACATACTGTAACCTACACATAAAAACATACTGAAACACAGACAAATAGGTAGTGGAACACAGACTGACAAACAGGTGTTGGAAGACACACACACACACAGACTGATACTGTAAAAACAGATAAACACACTGGATTGGTAGAGGTGGAACAGGGCTTTTGAAGTCTGATTTAGAATATGAACAATGGTGGGGGGCTGGGGGCTTGTCTGAACTTGTTAAGTGTGTTTTTTGGGGGGGGGTAATGACTGATGTCTAATCCTCATTGTGGATATTACTCAGCTGTATGGCTACGGAGTGCACCGGCATGTTTCGGATATCAGCAGTGAGAGTGCCGAGGCGTTCCGCTTTGTCTGCCGACACTTCTTCAGACGCGAGGCGTTTGTAGAGGGGCGCATTCAGCTGGCCGACGGGGGGTGGCTCATCCCTCGCAATGATGGAACTGCAGGGAAACATGAGTTCCACAGGTACTGTTTTATTGATTGTTTGGAACACAAAGCATTCGTTCCAACTGATGAAGTTGTTAATTTTCAACTTTTCCATGTATTCCCTTGAACATATTTATTATTAATTTGGATGAATGTATGTATATAACAGGTATACTGATGCTCCATCTACCACTATATCAAAATACTTTTTAGAAACAAATGAAATAAGTTTGTATTTAAACAACTAGTTAATCAACTTGAATAAATATTTGGTTTATAGGTTACATCACTGATGCTGCAGTTAACACTACATCGCAATACTTTGATAAAAATGTATACATTTTTAAATAATGAATTAAACTGAACATAAGCTCCCCCTCCACTTCAGAGCGTTGTGTGACAGCCCTGGCGTGGACCCCAAGCTGATCAGTGAGGACTGGGTGTTCAACCACTACCGCTGGGTGGTGTGGAAACGGGCCTGCATGGAGAGGGCATTCCCAGCGCTGATGGGCAGCCTCTGTCTCACACCAGAACAGGTGCTCCTACAACTGAAATACAGGTATGGCAGCAACCAAAAAGTTAGCTCTGGTGCAGGTCGTTGGTGCACTTTCCTTCACTAACGACCTGTATCAATGTGCGCACATCAATACAGGACGATAGTAGAGGAACGTGCACTCGCCCTGGACCAGAGCTACCAGCAAGTAACCTCATACTGCTTAAGAACATTAAATGATTTTGGATAAAGGTTGTGAATGTGTTTTGTGTAATATACTGTACATGCCTATTCAGCCTTTTATGTGACCAGGATATTTCAATTTCTGTTTTTATATGGCGAACCCATAACAATGTGTTCAGTGCAGTGAGGTTGAAGAGAGACTTGCATACATCAACTGCAGACAAAACAAATTATTGTGCGAACTAAATGTAACACATATTTGTGTGTGTGCCACATACAATGTGGAGCTGAACCACAGCAGCAAGTAGCAAGGCGTTTGTTTGTGTGTGTGTGTGTGTGTGTGTGTGTGTGTGTGTGTGTCAGGTACGACTTGGAGGTGGACAACAGCAAGAGGTCAGCTCTAAGGAAGATCATGGAGAGAGACGACACGGCAGTCAAGACCCTGGTGCTTTGTGTATGTGGTGTTGTCACCAAAGGCCATAATCCAACAAGGTGAAACAGAGTAGAAAAATAAGTTACTTTGTTCAATGTGCAGTTTGCCAAAATAAGTCGATTGACTTATTCAAGATTGACTTCATGTCATATAGTTCTGTAGAAATTGTTATTATTGTTTATAACCTCGGTTCTATGAAGGTCAAGAAGGAAATGCAACAAACAGGTATGGAGCTTGCTTCCCCATGCATTTAGTGTGTTGCATTTAGTAAGCCGACTGAAAGAGAACCCTATGTGCATCACACAGGCAGAGCTGGAGTGAGACCAAGAACAAAACCCCACCCGAGAGCGCCGCAGGGTCTAAAGCGAAGTCGTCCCTTGTAGGCTTGATCTGGCTGACGGATGGCTGGTACGCCATCAAGGCCCAGCTGGACGTACCACTGACCGCCATGCTCCACCGGGGCCGCCTGGCGATTGGGGGGAAGGTGCTGGTCCACGGGGCCGAGCTGGTGGGATCTCAGTATGCCTGCTCCCCGCTAGAGGCTCCCGACTCCCTCATGCTGAAGGTAAGAACTGGGTTGTGTTCATTAGGCACCAACCAGAAGAAAAGAGACTGTAAATGGGAGGAACTACTTGCACTTGTCTAATAAGAAACGCTGTTTTCCATTGCGCCCCCCAATGAACTCAAATGTAAGAAGACAATATAGCGGATATGGGTTTAGAAGACACTCAGTATTCAGAATGATATATTCCAACTACATATTACTGCATGTAAATGTACTGTAAATTCCTTTAGAATTCAGTCTGACTGTGCTACCAGTAGGGCTGGCACGGTAATTGTCTAATAGTGTAACAACGATTATGGAACGTGGTAAATCTTTGTAGCTCCTTGTTTTAGCAAGATGTTGTAGCAAACGAGTCTTTGGTTGCCTAGGCAACGCACCTCTCTGCAGCAGCACATGCAGCCAGGAGGAGAGTAGAAAATGTGTGTAAATCAGGCTTTGTTGATCTTTTTTTTATTTGTTTATAATAATTGCTATTTGACCAATTTCTTTTTAATAAATGTGACCAAGAAATAATTCATCCAAAATTCCAGAACTAACTACCAATAACAGCTAGTACCACTACTACTACGGATGGATCTTCCCTGGTCATTTTCAGTAGGGCACACGAGTCCTGCACAGGCATGATTTTTAAGCCCTACCCATGCCCGATTGCTTCTGCCAAATTTAAGGCCCGGCCTTGCCCAAAATCTAAAATAACTTCCTCCATTAGTAAATCCATTAGCTGTTCCTCTCTGTCACTTGCTCTCTGCACGCTGCTCGCTCTGCTCATGGATGCTCTGAGTATCCATAGCAACGACTCCACTGAGGCTGCTCTGCTCAATGACGAGACATGAGAGATCAGTTAGCTACTTTCCGTCACTCTAAAATCTGACAACTCAAGGACCGTTATTCTTTTCTGTGAAATAATCTGTCCTGTTTTGTACTGTATTTGACGAGGTTGAAGCACTTCTGACACCATGTCATGATCTTAGTCAGATAAGACTGTACTGCGCAGCAGAGCACGAGCAAATGTGTCCGCTTCAAAATGTTAGGGATCAATTTAGTGATACCCGAGCCCTAAATGGTCCTAAACGACGTATAATGTCGGGCTCGGTTCGAGTAGCAGAGCTCTAGGGCATACTTTAACAAAACATTTTGCCACTGCTGTCGGCGTATGCACTCTAGGGACCTCAATGGTATAGCAACAAGTTGGGTTGTACCCACCCTCCCTTAGCCTGTATTTTCCATTAACAGTATTGTCCCATACACACTCCTTTTGGATTAATTTGGGATTGGGCATAACCTTGGGCATAACCTAAAGCGAAACATTTTTGTTTTGTTTGAGCAGCGATTTTGAATGCAATTGCTCTTACCTAGCTCCGGGGACGAAAGCAGTTGATAGGCTACAGGGGGAAGCTGCAAGATAATGAATTTAACTGATTGGAAGTGTTTGTTATTGGTTAAGTTCCGATGGTACCTCCGCATTACACTCCATTTTGGACTTATTTCTTCTGTTTTGTGCCTAATGAACACGACCCTGATGCATGTGGTTTCAGATTGGGGCCAACGGCACCAGAGCGGCGCGTTGGTACACCAGGCTAGGGTTCTACAGCAACCCTAGTCCGTTCCTCCTCCCCCTCTCCTCCCTCTACAGCAACGGAGGCCCCGTGGGCTGTGTGGACATTGTGGTGCTGAGGAGCTACCCTACCCAGGTGTGTTTCACTGTACACGTTAGCGCTGGTCCATTGTGTTAGTGTGCGTTTACCATTTAGTGGAGGAACATGCACTAATGACCTGAACCAGAGCTAGGCACACATCATCCACTTAATGAATCCCCTAAGAAGGCATTGCTAGGTGCAGGAATTTTCCCCAGATCACGTAACCTGAACAAGGAAAAACTCTGGACCCCTAGCTGTGAGTGATGTACTCTGAGAGGGCGTGTTACATATGTATAACTTAGGCCCATGTAAAACTCCTGGCCCTTGGTGAGAGGTTTATTCAGAGAGGTTGTGTGTGTGTGTCCCTCCAGTGGATGGAGAAGAAGTCGGACGGAGGGTTTGTGTTCCGCGCAGGCCGTGCAGAGGAGAGGGAGGCGCGGCGTCATGGCGACTCCAAACACAGAGCCATGGAGATCCTGTTCGCCAAGATCCAGGCCCAGTTTGAGAAGGAGGAGGACGGTAGGAAGTCCTGGTTCCATCTCAAATGGCAACCTATTCCCTATACAGTGCACTACTTTTGATCAGGGTCCGTAAGGAATAGGGTGCCCCTATTACTGACAGGGTCTGTTGAGGTTTGATAAGATCTGTCAATCATATTACCAGTTCAATTTTCTAGTTTGATTTAGTCCATAGACTTGTTCAGGTTCCTATATCTCAAATACAAATTATTTTCATGTTCCTGCATGTATTATGTATTGCAAATTTTTATAGAATTTAGTCTGACTGCTACCAATAACAACAACAACAACAACTACTACTAATACTAATCTTCCAGAGTCATTTTCAGCAGGGCACACTGTAGCAAAACATTTTGCGATGTACATCTGTCAGTTCAGGTCCCGCCTCCCCATTTCACTCAGTTACAAAATCTTTTCCGCCTACTGAACATGACCCAACAGTTTGCGGTAAACCCAGAGGCCGGAGACGGACCCTGCTTGGTCGAGACATTGAGACGCTGCTGGACGGGGAGGAGCTGTACGACGCAGTGGAGAATGACCCAGTATATCTGGAGGTGACCATAATCACCCTGTCCAAATCCATTTGATCAACATTGTTGGGTTTAATTAAATAAAGCATCAACCTAATGGGATCTGATCAAAAGTGGTGCACTAAATATACCATAGGGTGCCATTTGGGGCATAGCCCTTGCTAGGAAGGAGTCTTAGTTATGGTTAAGGATACATGACTGGCCATATCAAATCAGTTATGTGTAGTCACTTTTATATGATGCTTTATTTCAATCCCACCAATGTTGATCAAACTGATTTGGTTAGATGGATGTCCAAAACAAGTGTAAAAAAAACGAGTGATGACAACCATCCATGATTCTGATGTTTGATGTTGACAAAACTTTACTATTTTTGGTCTCTGTGTCAATATATCCTCATAACAGTTGAGCAAAACATAATAATTTCATACATTTATTTATACAGGGAAAAATGGCACGTGTACAGTTAAAAATATAAATTGGGAATTAAAACAACTTGAGTCCTATGTAGACCTACTGACTTTCATATTGTTTTGTGCTAGGGCCGTCTGAGTGAGCAGCAACAGGAGGCGTTGAACAGCTACAGGCGTTGTGTTGGTGAGAGGAGGCAAGCGGCACTGCAGGAGCGGTTCCGCCAGGCTCTGGAAAGCACCCAGGAGGGCGGGAGCTGTCACAACCGAGACGTGACCCCCATCTGGAAGCTCAGCGTTGCTGACTCCAGGGCCAAGCCGGGCAGCAATGGTGTGAATGGATCTTTGTATATAGCATAGTCAGGGATGTAGTGGAGCCTTTTTTTCCTAACTTTATTCAGACCAAGGAGAAAGTAAAAGGGATACAGATATGGGAAAAGAGGAAGTTAGAAGGTCAACACAGGGATTTCACCCCGGACTCCAAAGGGGTAGTATACCAGCGTTCATCCTTGTTTAATTCTTGGTTTCTCACCCAACCAACACCCTCCTTCCAGCAGTGTACCTGTTGAATATCTGGCGCCCCTCCATGGATCTGCAGTCCTTGCTGAAGGAGGGCTGTCGATACAGGGCCTACCAACTATCCACGTCGGAGGGCAAGAAACGAGCCGGTAACACCTCCATTCAGCTCACCGCCACCAAGAAAACCCAGTTCCAGAATTTACAGGTAACACTGAACTTAAACCACACAGTATACGAATATAAATTCTAAAATGATCTTTCCCAATCTCAAATCAACCCTAAACTATACCCTAGGCACTTGTGTATACACTCACCGGCCATTTTATAAGGTACACCCATCTAGTATTGGGTTGGGCCTCCAGAACAGCCTGAATTCTTTGGCATGGATTCCTGCCAGGAAAACATTCCCCACACCAGTAAACCACCAGCCTGTACCAGGCAGGATGGGTCCATGGACTCATGCTGCTTACGCCAAATCCTGACTCTGCTGTTACTATGATGCAACAGGAACTGGGATTCGTCGCGCCAGGCAATGTTTTTCCACACTTCAATTGTCCAGTGTTGGTGATTGTGTGCCCACCGGAGCTGCTTCGTGTTTTTAGCTGATAGGAGTGGAACTCGGTGTGGTAATCTTCTGCAATAGCCCATCCGTGACAAGGATCGACGAGTTGTGTGTTCCGAGATGCCGTTCTGCACTGTTTGTCTGTTTGGGCCCCGCCTAATTTTTCCCCTCACAGCCATTAAACTCTAACTGTTTTAAAGTCACAGTTGGTCTCATGGTGAAATCCCTGAGTGGTTTCTTCCGGCAACGGAGTTAGGAAGGATGCCTATCTTTGTAGTGACTGGGTGTATTGATGCACCATCCAAAGTGTAATTAATAACTTCACCATGCTCAAAGGGATATTCAATGTCTTTTTTTCTTTTTTTTTTACCCATCTACCAATAGGTGCCCTTTGAGGTATTGGAAAACCTCCTTGGTCTTTGTGGTTGAATGTGTTTTGAAATTCACTGTATGTGTGGGGGGTACTAACAGAGATAAGGTAGTCATTCCAAAATCATATTAAACACCATTATTGCACACAGTGAGTCCATGCAACTTATGTGAATTGTTAAGCAAATGTTTACTCCTGAACTCATTTAGGCTTGCCATAACAAAGGGGTTGAATACTGACTCAAGACATTTCAGCTTTTCATTTGTAAACATAAAAACAAAACACAATGTCAAAGTGGAATTATATGTGTAGGCCAGGGACAAAAAAATCAAAATTTATCAATTTTGAATTCTGTCTGTAACACAACAAAATGTGGAATAAGTCAAGGTGTGTGAATACTTTCTGAAGACACTGTATTACACTGATTTAATCCTCCCAGGTTCTCACACGTGGCAAGGGTTATAGGGATTGATTTGGAATTGGTTGTCTCGTGTCATTGCCTCCATCACCCAGGCTTCTGCAGGGTGGTTGTCTGAGCGTTTCCAAGCCCGAGAGGCGGTCGGTTTTCGCGTTCTCCTGAACCGGGACTTAAAGCCGCTCTGTGGAGAGGTGGATCTGGTGGGCTACGTCATCGCCATCACAGACAGACAAGGTGGGTTGTTCATCAGGGCACACAACTGAAATGTTTTGCGACAAATTAGCATCTCTAAATGTCCCTCCCTGTTTAAGTCCGTTTTCTTATTTTTGGTACCTGATGGACAGGACCCTGTTTGGTCTGTAAATAGTTCAATTCTCAACTAGGTTATTCAGTTCAATTGATTTTATTCATCCCCCAAAGGGCTTATAATGTGACAGGCAGACAATATAACAATAGGGACAAATCAGACCTGGGTTCAAATACATGCATATTTAATTAAGTACATTTTAATGTGATTGTTTTTTAATTAAAATGGTCAAAAAGCAACAAATAGCTTTTCTCAAGCAAGAATTTTGCCAGCACTGTCTGGGAGTGGTCTGAGTGGGGAGGGGAAAACTGAAAACTAGCTGTTATTGGCAGAGATGTTTGGAACTCTCTTTCTTATTGGTCTGTTAACTAATTTAATGCCTGATGATGTCAGCAGTCTGGCCAAAACTCCATCCCACCAAGTCAGGCTAAAATTTCAGGCGGTCTTTTCAAACCGCTCTTAATCTAAAAAGGCATAATCATTTATTATTCCAACCTCGTAGTATGGAAATATATGTAAAGCGCAGGAAAATCACATTTTTGACTGCACTGGGCATTTACGTACTTTTGTGTGAACATTTTTTAAATGTTCGAATATAATTAGTTGTAAATACATGCCAATACTTTCCACATGTTTTTTTTCCAAATACATTCCAATGTTCAACTACTTGTATTTTACTTTGTATAAATACTTACTTGAAAATGTATTAAGGTAATTTAAATAAATAGTATTTGAACACAGTTCTGGGACAAATACATAACCAACAACATATATGGAAATGGTATATCAAGAACAAGAGTGAACAGATGGATTTGACCAACTCTGTTGACACGCTATGCCTGCAGGTCACTCTCCAGTGGTGTATCTAGTGGATGGCTGGCTGGACTTTGTCAAGGTCCGCTGCTGCAGCAGTCTGGTCCAGCAGGGCTTGGAGGAGGTGGTCAAGCCTCTGGCTCTGGTGGCCCTCAGTAACCTTCAGCTCAGAGCCCATCCCTCCTCCCCCATCCACAGCGCCATCCCTGGCCTATACGCTGGAGATCTGGTCTCGTTTTCCACCAACCCTAAGGAGCCACATCTACAGGAGGCTGCCGCTCAACTCAGGACCCTTGTCCAGGTAGCTAGGGATTGAGGGCATTTCAAGGTTTTGAAACGTCACAATCAAACCTGGAGTGTGATAGACAGAAAAGCTGTTATACAGGGAAATTGGACACGTTATTCCTCTGAGGTCAACATTTGTCTTCCTCACTGCCACTGATTTGAGGATATTTGCATTTGTTGTGTGTGGTTTGAGCAGGGCCAGGAACACTTCTTCAGGACTGCAGAGGAGAGGTTATGTAACTTAGTCCAGGGGTCTGTCCAGTGTCTTCCTCCGCCGCCATGGACTCCAGGCTGGAAAGCAGATGCCAAACCAAATGCAAGGACTACTGTGAGTTTTTGTTGGTTTCCCAATCAGACAACTATTCTGGTGAAGCTGGAATGAAAGTTTATTAAAAAAAAAAAAAATTACATTCCTATGTACGCAACACAAGTCTGTATCAATGTTATTCACCACTACACATCAAGTCACATCTACACATTGTACATTAAATGAACAAAGTGTGTGTCAGGGTTCGCCGAAGGTGCTTAACCTCCCTGGGCAAGGCGGGACGCTTGCGTCCCACCTAGTCAACAGCCAGTGGAATCATGTGGCGCGAAATACAAATACCTCATAAATGCTATAACTTCAATTTCTCAAACATATGACTATTTTACACCATTTTAAAGACAAGACTCTCGTTAATCTAACCACACTGTCCGATTTCAAAAAGGCTTTACAGTGAAAGCAAAACATTAGATTATATCAGGAGAGTACCCTGTCAAAAATAATCACACAGCCATTTTCAAAGCATGCATATATGTCACAAAAACCAAAACCACAGCTAAATGCAGCACTAACTTTTGATGATCTTCATCAGATGATACAATACATGCATGTTTTGTTCAATCAAGTTCATATTTATATAAAAAAAACAGCTTTTTACATTAGCATGTGATGTTCAGAACTAGCATACCCACCGCAAACTTCCGGTGAATTTACTAAATTACTCACGATAAACGTTTACAAAATACATAACAATTATTTTAAGAATTATAGATACAGAACTCCTTTATGCAATCGCGGTGTCAGATTTTAAAATAGCTTTTCGGTGAAAGCACATTTTGCAATATTCTGAGTAGATATCACGGCTAGCTAATTTGACACCCACCAAGTTTGGCCCTCACCAAACTCCGATTTACTGTAACAAAAATTGGATTACCTTTGCTGTTCTTCGTCAGAATGCACTCTCAGGACTTCTACTTCAACAACAAATGTTGTTTTGGTTCGAAATAATCCATAGTTATATTGAAATGGCTCCGTTTTGTTCATGCGTTCAGGTAACTATCCGAAGGGTGACGCGCGGGCGCATTTCGTGACAACAAAATTTAAAATATTCCATTACCGTACTTCGAAGCATGTCAAACGCTGTTTTAAAATACATTTTTACGCGATTTTTCTCGGAAAATAGCGATAATATTCCAACCGGGCGACGTTGTATTCGTTCAAAGACTGAAAGAACAAAATGGAGAATTCACATGAACGCGTATCTCCAGTGTCACTGTCCCCAGGCAGGCCAGTAAGAAACAGAGCTGCTGTACTTAGCCCAGAGACCGTAGAGCTCTCATTCCACTTTCTGGTGCCTTCTGAGAGCCGATGGAAGCCTTAGAAAATGTCACGTTACATCAGAGATGCTGTATTTTTGATAACCTAGAAGGACAACAAATTGTCAGACAGGGCACTTCCTGCATGGAATCTTCTCAGGTTTTGGCCTGCCATATGAGTTCTGTTATACTCAGACACCATTCAAACAGTTTTAGAAACTTTAGTGTTTTCTATCCAAATCTACTAATTATATGCATATTCTAGTTTCTGGGCAGGAGTAGTAACCAGATTAAATCGGGTACGTTTTTTATCCGTCCGTGCAAATACTGCCCCCTAGCCCCAACAGGTTAAAGTACTGAAATTTGGCACTCTGAAATGGAATACTTTGAAAATCAGACATTTTCTCAAGTTGGTAATTGAAAAGTAATTGAATTTAAATGAGAGAACAGACAATAAATAATATGTTTAAATGAAAAATGTATTGGTCTTGCGAATTAATTTCCGGGCAGACTACAGAGTATTATTTCCTCATGTTTCGTGCTGTGGTTGCCAGGCGAGCTCGCTCATTCTACCCACATTGCCACTCAGCCAGGAAGGTACAGAACTGACTGATTAGGTGCCGCCAAATGTCACATCGATAGCTAAAATGCTGGGTAGATTCAAATCCTGCCTTTTATGGGTATGGAAAATGTCTGGGATCTTTCATTTCAGCTCATGAAACATGGGACCAACACTTTACATGTTGCGTCTTATATTTTTGTTTTGCGTGCATGGGTGAATCGGCCCTGAAGAGTCACGAGAAGGGGGAAAAAGACATTGTGACTTTCTCTAAAACAACCTTTTGCCAATCGCCTCATTCATATATCAAGCGGGTTCTGGTGGCTGTTCACATGCCGTTTTCCTCACACAGCCCTCCCGCCCGGCGACACTAAAGCTGCCACTCGGAAGCTAGACGCTTTTTCGTAGCTATTAAGTAGGAGATTCCCAAATGCCCAATAAAAAGTAATTAACCTGTTAGGGCTAGGGGGCAGTATTGACACGGCTGGATAAAAAACGTACCCGATTTAATCTGGTTACTACTCCTGCCCAGTAACTAGAATATGCATATAATTATTGGCTTTGGATAGAAAACACTCCAAAGTTTCTAAAACTGTTTGAATGGTGTCTGTGAGTATAACAGAACTCAAATGGCAGGTCAAAACCTGAGAGATTCCTTTACAGGAAGTGGCCTGTCTGACCGTTTATTGTCTTTCTTTGACATCTCATTCCATTACAAAGGATCTCTGCGGTAACGTGACACTTCCCACGGCTCCAATAGGCTCTCAGAGCCCGGGAAAAACCTGAATGTCGTCATTCCAGCCCCAGGCTGAAACACATTATCGCCTTTCTCAAGTGGCCGATCAAGGGACTGTGGGCTTAGGCGCGTGCACTGGCCGCCCCCGTCTTTGTGTTTTTTCCTCTGTTTACCGAAAAGGAGATTCCCGGTCGGAATATTATCGCTTTTTTACGAGATAAATTGCATAAAAATTGATTTTAAACAGCGGTTGACATGCTTCGAAGTACGGTAATGGAATATTTATAATTTTTTTGTCACGAATTGCGCCATGCACGCGACCCTGATTTACCATTTCGGATAGTTTCTGGAACGCACGAACAAAACGCCGCTATTTGGATATAACGATGGATTATTTGGGACCAAACCAACATTTGTTATTGAAGTAGAAGTCCTGGGAGTGCATTCTGACGAAGACAACAAAGGTAATAACATTTTTGTTATAGTAAATCTGATTTTGGTGAAGGCTAAACTTGCCGGGTGTCTAAATAGCTAGCCCGTGATGGCTGGGCTATGTACATAGAATATTGCAAAATGTGCATTCACCAAAAAGCTATTTTAAAATCGGACATATCGAGTGCATAGAGGAGTTCTGTATCTATAATTCTTAAAATAATTGTTATGCTTTTTGTGAACGTTTATCGTGAGTAATTTAGTAAATTGTTAGTAAATTCCCCGGAAGTTTGCGGGGGGTATGCTAGTTCTGAACGTCACATGCTAATGTAAAAAGCAGTTTTTTGATATAAATATGAACTTGATTGAACAAAACATGCATGTATTGTATAACATAATCTCCTAGGGTTGTCATCTGATGAAGATCATCAAAGGTTAGTGCTGCATTTAGCTGTCTTCTGGGTTTTTGTGACATTATATGCTAGCTTGAAAAATGGGTGTCTGATTATTTCTGGCTGGGTACTCTGCTGACATAATCTAATGTTTTGCTTTCGTTGTAAAGCCTTTTTGAAATTGGACAGTGTGGTTAGATTAACGAGAGTCTTGTCTTCAAATAGCTGTAAAATAGTCATGTTTGAGAAATTGAAGTAATAGGATTTTTAAGGTATTTGAAAATCGCGCCACTGGATTACACTGGCTGTTACGTAGGTGGGACGATTACGTCCCGCCTAGCCCATAGAGGTTAAGCTGTAATTGTGAGGTCATTTAAAACAAAATATATTTAACCTTTTTTATTTAACCTGTTGGGGATAGGGGGCAGTATTTGCACGGCCGGATAAAAAAAACGTACCCGATTTTTTTTATTTAATCTGGTTACTTCTCCTGCCCAGTAACTAGAATATGCATATACTTGTTTGATTTGGATAGAAAACACCCTAAAGTTTCTAAAACTGTTTGAATGGTGTCTGTGAGTATAACAGAAGTCATATGGCAGTCAAAACCCTGAGACAAATCCTGACAGGAAACTGAAATCTGATGTGTGGATATCACTTCAAACATTTGCCATTGAAACACACAGGGCCTTGTGAATCATTTAGCACTTCCTATGGCTTCCACTAGATGTCCCCAGTCTTTACAAAGTGGTTTGAGTCTCCTACTATCAAAATTGACTGAAAGAGAGGATGTTTATCTTGGTCACAGGGGATGGGCCATTACCATTGTGACGTCGGCGCCCATGGCTACTCTCCCTTTAAGAAACGTTTTGAAAGACAATGCAACTGTCCCAATGGAATATTATTGAAGCCCTGGTTGAAAAAGCCCCTAAAGATTTATGTTATACAACGTTTGACATATTTGAACGAAATTAAATATATTTTTTTTGCTCATTCCTGACAAGTCAGACGCACACGGTACATTTTCACTAGCCTTCGGAGCGCGCTAACACTATTGGGACATAAATTATTAACTTTTTTGAACAAAACTACATTTGTTATGGACCTGGGAATCCTTGAAGTGCCTTCTGACAAAGATAATCAAAGGTAAGGGATTATTTACAATAGTATTTTTGATGGTTGATTGTTCCAAGATGGCTCCAACATTTATAGCCTAGATTTTTTTTCTGGGCATACCACGTTGTTTATTGCAAAGTGTGATTTCCCAGTAAAGTTATTTTTAAATCTGGCAAAGAGATGGCATTCAAGACATGTTAATCTATAAGTCTTTGAATGACAATATTACATTTTAACAATGTTTTCTAATAGTAATTTTGTAAATTGTAGCGCTGATTCATCGGAAGCATTTGAGGGAAAAGATTTTCTGAACGTCATGCGCCGATGTAAAATGCTGTTTTTATATATAAATATGAACTTTATCGAACAAAAAATGCATGTGTTGTGTAACATGATGTCCTAGGAGTGTCATCTGATGAAGGTTGTCAAAGGTTAGTGCTGCATTTAGCTGTGTTTTGGGTATTTGTGATGCATGCTAGTTGCTTTGAAAATGGCTGTGTGATTATTTCTGGCTGGGTACTCTGCTGACATAATCTAATGTTTTGCTTTTGCTGTAAAGCCTTTTTGAAATCGGACAACGTGGTTCGATTCAGGAGAGGTGTATCTATAAAACGGTGTAAAATAGTCATATGTTTGAGAAATTGAAGTTATAGCATTTATGAGGTTTTGCATTTAGCGCGACGCGATTCCACTGGCTGTTGATTAGGGTGGGACGCAAGCGTCCCACTGGCCCAGACAGGTTAACTAGGCAAGTCAGTTAATAACCAATTCTATTTTACAATGACTGCCAAACCCGGACGACACTGGGCCAATTGTGTGCCGCCCTATGGGACTCCCAATCACGGCCGGTTGTGATACAACCTGGAATCGAACCATGGTCTGTAGTGACGCCTCTAGCGCTAAGATGCAGTGTCTAAGACCGTGTGTTCATCAGTAGGCATCTCCCAAAATCATCAGTACTGACTTAACACTCATGTATATGTAGTGAAACAACGTATTATTGAGTAGAACTTGTAAGGTAGTGATGAATCGTTAGCCACAACCTCATGGGAAAAAATTCTATCTACTGCCATCTGGCAGCAACTAGAAACAATTGCATAGTACTAACTATTACAAATTGATGGGCCTTGAAAGTAAATATTAGTGCTTGAAAAAGTACTTGAAAGTCCTTGAATTTGACTTGCCACTCTCTGTACGAACCTTTTAGTGTGTGTTGTCTTCCAGATGACACCCCAGCAGTCAGTTCGAAGCGTTGGCCCCTTCACCCCCCTGAACAGGGTCGTCCACCCTCCACCCGCCTGCTCCTCAGGGGGGGACAACAAAGACCCCAAGAGCCTGAAAAAAAAGAGGGGCCTGGACTACCTGTGTCGCATCCCCTCTCCCCCTCCACTCTGCCCCTTGGGCACCATGACCTTACCCTTGCCGTGCGTCAGCAAGAACTTCAACACCCCTCGCAGGGCCGAGACCCACCGGATCCTAAAGACACCTCTGGCCACCGCTCCACAGCATGTCCACCTGCCCCTACAGGATGAGTGGGTGGAGGATGAAGAGCTGGTCATGATTGACACTCAGGCCCTACACGATGACATAGGGATAGACACGTGACAGAGAATGTATTGGACTGTTATTTTGAAGGTTTCAGAAAACCTCAGCACCAGTGGGTGGCTGGTCAGCTTCTCCGAGCCCACATGTTGAATTTGTGTGTTGGGGATCCACCTAGAAAGATGTAGTGCCTTTTGTAAGCTACGGGGGGGAGAGAATTTTAGAGAGGCTAACCATGACATGATTGGTGCCAGGTGAATGTTAACACTAGCAAAATGTAGGAAGATTATCATATGGAGTTGTTTGTAACATCAGGCTGAATCAAGTTAGGATTTGGTCCATCTTGCCTTTTTGGGCCAAAGTATTGATGCCAACAAGGAGCCCAACAAAATGCATCGGAATGAAAAGGGGTCGTCTTGGAGAACTCCTGAAATAGTTTAGTGAAATGGCATTAGAAGAACCGACACGAACTGTATAATATAAATGAAAAAATACTGTAACATTTTTGTCCTTGTGTTTTATGACCTTTTGTCGCTCGCATCTGCATGTTCACAATAAATGTTGTATTGTATTGGTAATATGAGTATTTTGTGTAATTTATAAACAGGATTTTACTGGTGTGGTCAAACACTTAAACAGCAACAGCAGCTGGCGATGTCGCTGCGAATTCTCCTCCATTTTTTTCACAAACAGTCGGTCTTCCTGTTAATTTCCATAAACAAAATTTTACCTAGCGAATTTAAAATCATGAAAATGTATCATAACATGTAATACTTCAACTTCATCACTTTATGGTAAGTAGCTAATTCATTAGCACAATTCTGGTGGCTGCCTATGGCTATTTTATCAGTTATCAAAATCTTGCCAAGCAGTAACTTTGCAAAACTTGCTTTAACATTGGCTAGCTTGCTAATGTTTGTAGCTATACTCCGTTGTAGCGGGATACTCTTAGTTTCATCTAGATTGTATATTTTGAATTGCTTTAAATAATTTAAAATACTTTTTCTCATGTTGGCTTGCTAGCCATCTATTTAGCGTTGTTTTGTCTAGTTAACTTACCTCAGCCATTCTTTGAAACTAGCTATAGTTAAAGCTTGATGCTTGTCAATGAAGGGCAGAAATGTTTCTTTACAAAGTATCTTAACTTTCTGGCACTGATTTCAGCTTTACTGCCAAGTATTTGCTAAGTGTTGCTAATCAAACCCATGAACTACTATGTGCAGTAGAGGGATTTTGGATTTGTCATTGAGGTCTTGTTTCCTTCGTAGCATGTTGATTCAAAGGATTTACCCCAACTTCTCGATGGCATTTCCGTGAGACAAGTCTGAAACTTCTCTCACTGGAAGAAATAGAGAACGGCTGAAGTGTTCAAAAGTGGAGACAAATGGAGCCTCTGTAACAGACAGAGTGCTGCCAGTGAGAATTGATTGAGGTCCCGGCATAAAGGGCAGAGCCAGTTATCAAAAAGCTGTGTACCAGCAGCGCTGCCTTCATTGGACCTGTACAGTTGAAGTCGGAAGTTTACATACACCTTAGCCAAATACATTTAAACTCAGTTTTCACAATTCCTGACATTTAATCCTCGTAAAAATTCCCTGTCTTAGGTCGGTTAGGATCACCACTTTTATTTTAAGACTGAAATAATGGTGTAGAGTGATTTTTATTTCAGCTTTAATTTCTTCCATCACATTCCCAGTGGGTCAGAAGTTTACATACACTCAATTAGTATTTGGTAGCATTGCCTTTAAATTGTTTAACTTGGGTCAAACATTTCAGGTAGCCTTCCACAAGCTTCCCACAATATGTTGGGTTAATTTTGGCCCATTCCTCCTGACAGAGCTGGTGTAACAGTCAGGTTTGTAGGCCTCCTTGCTCGCACACGCTTTTTCAGTTCTACCCACACAATTTCTTATGGGATTGAGGTCAGGGCTTTGTGATGACCACTCCAATACCTTGACTATGTTGTCTTTAAGCCACAACTTTGGAAGTATGCTTGAGTATTGTTCATTTGAAAGACCCATTTGCGACCAAGCTTTAATTTCCTGACTGATGTTGCTTCAACATAATTTTCCATTCCACATAATTTTCCTCCCTCATGATCTATTTTGTGAAGTGCATCAGTCCCTCCTGCAGCAAAGCAACCCCACAACATGATGATGCCACCCCCGTGCTTCACGGTTGGAATGGTGTTCTTCGGCTTGCTAGCCTCCCCCTTTTTCCTCCAAACATAACGATGGTCATTATGACCAATCAGATCTATTTTTGTTTCATCAGACCAGAGGACATTTCTCCAAAAAGTACGATCTTTCTCCCCATGTGCAGTTTCAAACCGTAGTCTGGCTTTTTTTATGGCGGTTTTGAAGTAGTGTCTTCTGCCTTGCCGAGTGGCCTTTCAGGTTATGTCGATATAGGACTCGTTTTACTGTGGTTATAGATACTTTTGTACCTGTTTCCTCCAGCATCTTCATAAGGTCTTTTGCTGTTCTGGGATTGATTTGCACTTTTCGCAACAAAGTACGTTCATCTTTAGGAAACAGAACGCGTCTCCTTCCTGAGCAGTATAATGGCTGCGTGGTCCCATGGTGTTTAATAGCGTACTATTGTTTGTACAGATGAACGTGCTACCTTCAGGCTTTTGGAAATTTCTCCCAAGGATGAACCAGACTTGTGGAGGTTTACAATTTTTTTTACCATAACTGACCTACTGTAATAACGCGCCTTGCCCACACTGGTATGACAACGAGCCATACCAGCACAGGAAACCGATGCCTTGGGGGCCCAGCTATGGTCCCAACTCAGATCACAATCACTGGCAACCTCCCCCATCATGCCACACCACCATACCCCAGGTTCCACAGACCTCCACACCACCTCCCGCCACCACCTCCAAACCCCTGCCTTCCGCCACCGCCTCCCACTGACCACCAGTATCACCCCCAAAGAGAGGGCTCCCAGCAGGTCCTACGTTTGCACAAGTTCCCTGTCCCTGATGGGTACAGGAACTCTCCAGACTTGGATGACCATGGCTTTCCCCCACAGCACTCTAAAAGAGACAGAGGGGGCTATGGTTGGAGTGATGATGAGTATGAACAGCAGGGTAATGACCAGCAAGGTTCTTCTGAATGGCGGCAGAGGTTTGACAGAGGATCCGCACCAACCACCAGAAGATACAACATACGACTGATCCTTCTCTGGTTCTCATTCTGATGAGGGGAGCCCCGGGTCTGGGAAATCAACACTGTCCAGGTGTGTGTTTATCAGGGAAACATTGTTGGGTAACATACTACAAAGGTTTTAGAAAAAGTATATAGACAGTTTAATAATCAGTAATAAAATGGTTGTAATTGGTTGAAATTATGTGATTCTCTATTTGTCAAGCATCAAAATGACAATCGCACAATTTCAACCAAAATGTTAACTATTTACTACTGTCATGACGTTGCCCTTTTGGGCGAGGTTTATGACCCCCCCCCCCCCCCAAATACCTTTCCCACTTTTTTCTCCACTCTACAGAATGGACTCTTGGAAAGCCTTGTGTTACCACAGAGAAAGTATGGTACCATCAAAAGGTTGGGGGGGAATGGAACAATATTTCCCTTTCTCAACCAGTTGAAAGTGTCCGTTGCTACAAAAAGAATATGATATCAGATCAGTTGGTGTCTGGGACATTATATCTGATGATAGGACGACATAAATTGTATCTTGGAAAGTCAGATTCACATGGATTTGTTGTGCAATTTCAATGTTTAAATATGAGACTATTTTTGAAAAGATGAAATGTAATTTTAGCTGCCTAAATAAGAGAATTGTAAGTAAAACGTAGGTCCACTCAGTGGCCAAGCCCAAGTGAACATTGCTTGAGAACTATGAAACACGCCCTTCTCTCCCCCAGTACAAAAGGCCATTGACGGAAGTCAAACTTAGTTCACGATGACCTGAGGACTGGTGTCCGTATGTTTTAAAAGGGCTAATTTCAATGTGGAGGTGACGATCACCACGCTGGAATGGTGAATTTTGACTAGACCAGCCAGAATTCAGCACAAGCTGATTATGGCAACTTGGTATGAACTTTGAACAATTATTCACTAAAGAAGCGATACGTCCAAGACGTCGAGTTATCAGCTGCAGCTGTAAACGTACGTGGCCTAGGAAAGGACAAACCATCTACTGAGAACGACAGGGTACTTCAACGTATCCGCTCTACAACACTACGACCACAAAGATTCTTCAAAGGACAACTGCGATCTCTGCTGGGTAAACCAGTCTTCCAACTATCGAAGCACAGCTCAGTGTAAATATATATCTTGCATTTTACTTTTCCGAATGGGCGGCAATTAGAATGCATAAGATTCTGTATTTACGGTAGCATAGCTTCTCAAGGTCCGATAGACCCAATCCCTTTGTCCTTCAGTCTTCCCGCTCTTTCATTCAAACCCAACCCCTTCCTTTGTGTAACCAGCCGTCATATCGGGTTAGCCCACTAGGGGCTTTTCATTACATGATTAGTAATCGATGTATGATATATCGTGTGATTTTTATTTAGTAAATAAATAATTAAGCCAATTTGTGTATTGCTGATTCAACTTGTTAGCTAGGGTTCGTGCAGATAACCAAGTACTTAGGACAATCAGAATGAGACCGATCGAGGTGACGATTAATAATTGACTCCTATTGATATAAAAGATCTTCAGATCTTTAAGAGTAGATTGACGAGATAACCGCTCTATATAAATGAATGCTTCCGTGGTGCCCCAGGTTATTAATGGTTTAATTGTTACATGGTTTAATTCAATCACGTAATCAATTAAACATTAGGTTATCGATTTGATAAAATAGCATGTCATATAATTTAATCATAGAGACACGACTCTACTCATGTTTGAATCTCTTTTTTTTTAAGCATTTGTTTTGAGCCATTGCATGTGTGTTACTCTAGGGAACTGCTGTCGACAGGCTCCAGTGGGCTGAGTACAGATGTCTACTTTTTCCTGGAGGAAGGCTACCCCTACGACCCCAGCCTGCTTGGGGCCGCACACTATTGGAACCAGAACAGAGATTGGCTCATAGCAGTGTCTTTACAAAAGTCCATCGTTGTTATAGTTTAAAAATGTTTTTAAGCTATATTCTGATTTTATTGAAAACCCAGAAAGAGAGAATGACAGTGGGAAAGATAGAAATTGTGTCAAAGGGTAGTAGGCCTGATTCAAACCTATGCCGATACTGAAGATGCATGTTGGAAGCTGAGGCATTCATGTTAGACCAGCCAGGCCACCATCATTGCTATTAATATTTTGTATTGTTTAATTGGATATAGTGTTATGTTTGTTTTGTAAACATGTAAAAAAGGTGTATAGATTAATCATTTTACATCAATGCTTTGTATTCTTTCAGCCAAAGTCATGTGTAAACGCTGTTCTCCTGTCATTATTGATAACACAAACATGCAAGCTTGGGAAATGAAGCCATACGTTAAACTGGTAAGTTTTTATCCTGTTATATTGTCTGTGTTGCAGACTGCATTGTTCAGTTATCAAAAATCTACCCATTTTATGTACATTTGTATGAATATGATGAATACTCATTTTTCACAATGCAGGCCTTGGCGAGAGGATACAGTATCACCTTCAATGAGCCTCACACCAGTTGTAAATTTGATCCCATAGAGTTAGAGAAGTAATTCTGTCCATGATTGTCTGCATTAAAAGATACCTGTACTAACGTCATGTAAGATGCCATGCCCATGTATTTAGAGAATATGCATTGTACAAATGATATATGGTACATCAAAGGGCATTCACTCGCTGCTCTAGAATGCAGAGGAAAACTGGTCAATTTAAGAGGGTGCTACTAAATTAATATCAACCTAGTTTTCTTTGCCCCATGTCATCATGAATCACATACAATTATTCATTACATTATTCTCTACAATATTATAACCTTACTTAGCAGTGATGATGAAATAAGAACGTTTGTTTTTTTGTGACCATTGCAAGTTTAGACTGACTGTCGCTATCATTTTCGGCGTTTGAACGTGGTAACATTTGGAGGCGTTTCCACACTGTGGACCAATCAAAATTAACTTGATACCCTCGTCAGTTTCATCTCCAGATCATTGGCTATAACCACGATCAATCTATGTTGAGAGGCTGTTTATATGGCTATTTATATGCCCACACCAGCAGAAATACACTTTTTCGATCTGAAAGACAATGGCCCATGTTGTAGTACATCGATTTATTTCAAAAGGTTGTCATTTTAGCCAAAGTATGATATTTGGCCTTAAAGTGGGAAATCTGAACTGGGACATTTGTGTAAATCTGTGTCAATGCGCTGTCTTTTCTTATGAGATGACGTGTGTCGTGGAAATATTCAGTCAATAATATTTCTCAAATACCGGAGCCTGTGAGTTCACTTAGACTTGATTACAAAGTAATATAAGCCGAGCTGGTTCATGAAGTAACTCCCTTTCCAGCCTTGGCACACACTTTTTATACAGGTTTCATCCTTGCGTCACACACAACTCCTCTTTATGTTAATGTTTCATCCCCTCTGGCATTTAACCACCATTATCTTTTTGCCTTGCACAAATTTTTGTTTGGTTTCATATTAGGGCATAGAAACATTAGAGTCATAGCAATGGTACAAAAATAAACAGACATGCCCACTCCCAAGACAGGTGCATGTCTAATGGCGTCTAATGACCTAGACACACAGAGTGCACTTAGTTTACTCTAAGATGTCACATATGTACTAGAAAATTTCCAATACGTGCAATTTCTTTTTAGCCTGTTATACTTCATGGCTGGGTTTTATTTGAATGTTCGCAGCACGGCATTGGTTATTTATCAGAAATACCTGCAAAGTTATTCCTCTTTACAACTGAGTGGAGCTAAACAGCCTTGCAACCACTTAGCTGCCTGAGCCCATTGTACAAATTAAAATAGTGGTTGCAAACTTATGTTTTTGCACCTACACTTTTTTTTTAACCAGAATTATTCTAATCCATTGGATAATTTGTCAATTTTCACTTATTTTCTAGCTCGTCTGTATTAATTATATATATCTAACCATTTTATAAATGGTGTAAATGCGTTATATGATTGCGTTTTGTATCCCCTCTCCCCCCGTCGCCCCAAGATCAATGTTTTTGATGACTAAAGTTTTACTTTACTACATGCTCAGGTCCACTGCTTTGATTGTGTCTATCCTATAATGAAAAGGCACCCACTAAAGAAAATTCAAGGAACTTGTTTATCTATGTGGACACCTTCTTGTCTAACCTCTCATTCTAAAATCATGGCCATTAATATGGAGTTGGTCCCCCTTTTTGCTGCTATAACGGCCTCCACTCTTCTGGGAAGACTTTCCACTAGATGTTGGAACATTGCTGCGGAGACTTGCTTCCATTCAGCCACGAGCATTGGTGAGGTCAGGCACTGATGGTGGGCGTTTAGGCCTGGCTCACAGTCAGAGTTCCAATTCATCCCAAAGGTGTTCGATTGGGTTGAGTTGGGGGCTCTGTGCAGGTGTTGGGGTTCATTTCCTTCTTCCTTGTCAATCATTGAGTCATTGGTGAAATTAGCATTATGACAATATCTTTAATTAAATCATTCCAAAACCTTTAACGCAATTGCAGACAGAAGTTGACAACAGGAACATAACGCATGTTTCCGAGTAAGTTCTGCATAAAAGAAAAGGTCCCAAGTTATTTTATTAAACCCGAAGTCCAGCCCTAGTGATGTCACTGCCATCATTATCTTCTACTCATGAGACCAAAACCATGCCTACTCAACACTAAAACTCTTGTTTATATAGCTATCTAAAAGCTTAGCAGTAAATGTCCAAGTTGATTTATAGTGGAATGTCTGACTTATCTCTTACACTCCCCTGCAGAGTTCTGTCTTCACAGTCACACTTCTCAGACAGTTTCTTCATAAGAGGCAGAGGGACTAGAAAAGTGCTGTGGAACAATATTAAGCCTCTTAATGTGTATATAAATTGTTAATCTGTAGTCTAGAACCGTATAAATGTAAGGAGGGGTCTTATAACCCCTCCCCTTCTATTAATACAACATAAGCATAATCAATTATTATAATACATCAAACATTTGGTACAGCCCCTATCATAACCCCTAGGTGAACCCCTTTCACAGGCCAGTCAAGTTCTTCCACACCGATCTCAGCAAGCCATTTCTGTTTGGACCTCGCTTTGTGCACAGGGGCATTGTCATGCTGAAACAGGAAAGGGCCTTCCCCAAGCTGTTGCCACAAAGTTGGAAGCACAGAATTGTCTAGAATGTCATTGTATTCTGTAGCATTAATCGGGCAGGTAGCAACATCAGCACAGTAAGTGTTTGTCAGGAGCTTCATGAAATAGGTTTCCAAAGCCAAGCAGCCGCTTAACCATCTGGCAGTCCAACAGAAAAATCTGGGATTGATGGATGCCAGGAGAACGCAACCTGCCCGAATGCATAATGTCAACTGTAAAGTGGGGTGGAGGAGGAATAATGGTCTGGGGCAGTTTTTTATGGTTTCCGGCTAGGCCCCTTAGTTCCAGTGAAGGGACATCTTAACGGTGTCGACATACTTTTGGTCATGTAGTGTATTGTTTTTATAAACCTTGGATGAAATACTCATTTTATAGGTGAACACACTGTCATGACGTTGGCCTGTGGGTAAGGTTTATGACCCCCCCCATAAATACCTTTCTCCCTTCCCCTCTCTTTCTGACCCTACTGAAGGACTGCTGTCCTGTTAAATATAGAGAGTCTGGGAACATCAAACAAATGGGGAAAGGAACCATATTTTGGTAATAAAACCAGTTGGAAATATGCTTTGGAACGTAATGAGTATGGATGTCAGTTCGGTTGTCATCTGAGACATTATGACTGATGACAGGACGACATAAACTGTACCTTGGGAAAGTATACACCCTCTAGTTATCAGAGTCACATGGAATTGTTATGCAATTTAAATGTTTGATATTGAAATTGTTTGTTAGGAGATTAAATGTAATTTTAGCTTCCAAATGAGAGAATTGGGTTTTCATAAGGAAAGTGCCCTGCTTGATCAGTGGCCCACCCCTGTGAAGAGACAGGGGTTATAAATGATGAAACACATCCTTCCCCCTCTCCACTATATAAGCCTTTGACGAAAAGATAAACACATGTTCCAGTACGTGAGGTCTGCAGCCTCTACGTTAGAAGGACACACGTCAAGTACAGAACTAAGCCAACCTCGGCGTGAGCTTTGGTGGCGAATGGTATGAACTTTGATCTTATTCACTACAGAAATGACACTTCCTAGCCGTTGAGTTAGCAGCGGCCGCTGTAGACGGGGGCTAGGAAAGGACGGACGACTGATCCAGTCTAACAGACAGACAAAGATACCACCACGTATCCAATTTACCACCAAAGACATTCTTCCGAGGACAGGAAGATCTGTTGGCCAACCCGGCCAGCATCTACGACCAATCTACCGAAGCGCAGCTCAGAGTAAATATTTATTGCATTTTCCTTTTCCAAATGGGCGGTAATTTAGAATGCATAAGATAATGTATTTACGATAGCATAGCTGCTGTTTCTTTGTTCCTAAGTCTTCCCGCTCTTTCATTCAAGCCCAACCCCCTTTCCTTTGTGTAACCAGCCATCATGTATGACATCATTTGTATTCGGTGTATTTGTAATTCTGTGTGATTAGTTTAGGTATTTAGTAAATAAATAATTAAACCCAATTTTGTATTGCTAATTCAACTTGTTAGCCAGGGTTCGTGAAGATGGCCAAGAATTTACAACTTTCATTATGAGACTGAAAATAAGATAAGGGTTAATATTGACTGCTATCGATGTAAAATATGACTAAGTATTTTAAGAGTTTATTCGGAAGATAACAGCTCTATAAACGTTCTTCCGTGGTGCCCCGACTTTCTAGTTAATTACATTTACATGATTAGCTTAATCAGGTAATATTAATTACAGAGAAAGGATTTTATAAGTTAGCATGTCATATCACTTAATCCAGCATAGCCAAAGACATGACAACCCTATAATACATTGCCTGTATTTGATATTTTTTGCATGAAGACATACTTTGTAGCATATTTATAGAACAACAAATACTATGTAGAGCAGAAGAAACCTTCCAATACACCCATCATTTCTCCCGTCCAGGAGAAACAAGCACAGTGTGTCAAGGAAGAAGATTGGGCAGATGCTGGAGTGGTTTGAGATGCCCATGTCCCTGGACATTGTGATGAACTCCCAGGAGCCGTTTACACCCACAAGACATCCCTCACAGCAGCAGAGACACAAGAGAACAACTAGTCCTTATGTCCTGGGGGTGTATTCATTAGTGCACACCGTAGCAAAACGTTCTGCACTGTAGCAAAATGCTTTGCAAAGGCTAATGAAAACAAGTGTTCAAATGTTATTTGTCGCAGGCGCCAAATACAACAGGTGTAGACCTTTACAGTGAAATGCTTACTTACAAGCCCTTAACCAACAATGCAGTTTTAAGAAAAATACCCCCCCCCCCCCCCAAAAAAAGAAATAAAATTAACAAATAATTAAATAGCAGCAGTAAAATAAAAATAGCGAGGCTATATACAGGGGATACCGGTACAGAGTCAATGTGCGGGGGCACCGGTTAGTTGAGGTAATTGAGGTAATATGTAGGCAGTGCAAATAGTCTGGGTAGCCATTTGATTAGATGTTCAGGAGTCTTATGGCTTGTAGGTAGAAGCTGTTTAGAAGCCTCTTGGACCTAGACTTGGCGCTCCGGTACCGCTTGCCGTGTGGTAGCAGAGAGACTATTACTAGGGTGGCTGGAGTCTTTTATTTTTTATTTTTTTAAGGTCCTTCCTCTGACACCGCCTGGTATAGAGGTCCTGGATAGCAGGAAGCTTGGCCCCAGTGATGTACTGGGCCGTACGCACTACCCTCTGTAGTTGCCATACTAGGCAGTGATTCAACCAGTCAGGATGTTCTCAATGGTGCAGCTGTAGAACTTTGAGGATCTGAGGACCCATGCCAAATCTTTTCAGTCTCCTGAGGGGGAATAGGTTTTGTTGTGCCCTCTTCACGACTGTCTTGGTGTGT
Source organism: Salmo salar (assembly GCF_965601325.2). NCBI lineage: Eukaryota > Metazoa > Chordata > Actinopteri > Salmoniformes > Salmonidae > Salmo > Salmo salar. The sequence goes on from NC_138299.1 coordinate 113,048,334, forward strand.
TTGGACCATGATAGTTTGTTGTTGATGTGGACACCAAGGAACTTGATGCTCCCAACCTGCTCCACTACAGCCCCGTCGATGAGAATGGGGGCGTGCTCGGTCCATCTTTTCCTGTAGTCCACAATCATCTCTGTCTTGATCACGTTGAGGGAGAGGTTGTTGTCCTGGCACCACACGGCCAGTTCTCTGACCTCCCTATAGGCTGTCTCATCGTTGTCGGTGATCAGGCCTACCACTGTTGTGTCATCGGCTAACTTAATGATGGTGTTGGAGTCGTGCCTGGCCATGCAGTCATGAGTGAACAGGGAGTACAGGAGGGGACTGAGCACGCACCCCTGAGGGGCCCCCGTGTTGAGGATCAGGGTAGCAGTTGTGTTGTTACCTACCCTTACCACCTGGGGTAGCCCGTCAGGAAATCCAGGATCCAGTTGCAGAGGTAGGTGTTTAGTCCCATGGTCCTTAGCTTATTGATGAGCTTTGAGGGAACTATGGCGTTGAACGCTGAGCTGTAGTCAATGAATAGCATTCTCACATAGGTGTTCCTTTTGTCCAGGTAGGAAAGGGCAGTGTGGAGTGCAATAGATATTGCCTCATCTGTGGATCTGTTAGGGCGGTATGCAAATTTGAGTGGATCTAGTGTTTCTGGGATAATGATGATGATTAGAGCCATGACCAGCATTTCAAAGCACTTCATGGCTACAGACGTGAGTGCTACGGGTCGGTAGTCATTTAGGCAGGTTACCTGAGTGTTCTTGGGCACAGGGACTATGGTGGTCTGCTTGAAACATGTTGGTATTACAGACTCTGACAGGGAGAGGTTGAAAATGTCAGTGAAGACACTTGCCAGTTGGTCAGCGCATGCTCGCAGTACACGTCCTGGTAATCCGTCTGGCCCTGCGGCCTTGTGAATTTTGACCTGTTTAAAGGTCTTACATCGGCTGTGGAGAGCCTGATCGCACCATCTTCCAGAACAGCTGGTGCTCTCATGCATGTGTCAGTGTTATTTGCCTCGAAGCGAGCATAGAAGTAGTTTAGCTCGTTTGGTAGGCTCGCGTCACTGGGCAGCTCGCGGCTGTGCTTCCCTTTGTAGTCTAATAGTTTGCAAGCCCTGCCACAATAGACGTTTGTCAGAGCCAGTGTAGTACGATTTGATCTTTGTCCTGTATTGATACTTTGGCTGTTTGATGGTTTGTCGGAGGCGTAGCGGGATTTCTTATAAGTGTCTGGGTTAGAGTCCTGCTCCTTGAAAGCGGCAGCTCTACCCTTTAGCTCAGTGCAGATGTTGCCTGTAATCCATGGCTTATGGTTGGGGTATGTATGTACGTACAGTCACTGTGGGGACGACGTCATCGATGCACTTATTGATGAAGCCGATGACTGATGTGGTGTACTCATCAATGCTATCGGAGGAATCCCGGAACATATTCCAGTCTGTGCTAGCAAAACAGTCCTATAGCTTAGCATCTGCTTCATCTGACCACTTTTTTTTAATGATCGAGTCATTGGTGCTTCCTGCTTTAATTATTGCTTGTAAGCAGAAATCATGAGGATAGAATTCTGGTCAGATTTGCCAAATGAAGGGTGAGCTCTGTGTGTGGAGTAAAGGTGGTCCAGAGTTTATTTTATTATTATTTTTATTTATTTTTCTCTCTCCTCTGGTTGCTTATTTAACATGCTGATAAAAATTTGGTAAGAAGGATTTATGATCCACTGCATTAAATTCCCGTGCTGCTAGGAGCGCTGCCTCTGGGTGAGTGTTTTCCTGCTTGCTAATGGCGGAATACAGCTCGTCAGTGCGGTCTTAGTGCCAACATCAGTCTGATCAGGAGGCATTTCTGCACTTTGGACCAAACAAAATCAACTTGATACATTCATTTTCATCTCCTGATCCTCTAATCACGGTAAGTCAATGTTGAGAGGGGCTGTTTCTATGGCAATTTTAAAAGGGAAAACTCAGAAATTCACAATCATATCCGGAACAGATTTTTTGGGGGGGGATGGTACATAATGAAATTCAGTCTGTTAGCTCTGTTATTCCCTGTATTTCATTTAGAAAAAGCCCATGTTATCACACACAAACCTGCAGCCACTAGCTAGCTTGTCAGTTGGTGTTCGATGTTGGTGCTGTTCTGCCCACCGAGCAGTGACAGAGTTCTGAGCAGAGAACACTTTTTGACCATGTTCGTAATAACATTCTTTTCGCTCTAATCATGCTAAATTCACTGATGAAATAGTATAACTTTTGAACTATATATGGTAGAGACCTAGGGTTTTTCTGGTGCAGGTTATTTTCATAAACATAGAATGAAAGAATAATTTTATGGATGAACACCCTATAATATTAACATTTTACATATTTTGATAGACCAAAGTATTAGCTATCTCACCATGTAAAGGAACAACCTAATATAATTTTGTTCTTTAAATGCAACTAACTGGATTTATTTCAACTCCTTCAGACACCATAAAAGGCATTTCATTTTTACAATTACTGTCCAACAAGTGTTTAAAGGCCTTGATTGTTTAATTCTAACAGTAGATTATTCAATTATGTAATACAAATCTCCAAACGTATTGTTTTCTTTTATAGCACTATTAAAAGTTCCAGATCTAATTTCGTTAGCATTTTGACATGTTTGACATAATACATTTTATACAGCATAGTTTATCAATGATGTCGCTCTTGCTGCGGGGGATTCTTTGATCCACCTCTACGCAGACGACACCATTCTGTATACATCTGGCCTTTCTTTGGACACTGTGTTAACTAACCTCCAAACGAGCTTCAATGCTGTACAACTCTCCTTCAGTGGCCTCCAACTGCTGTTAAATGCAAGTAAAACTAAATGCATGCTCTTCAACCGATCACTGCCCGCCCGTCCAGCATCACTACTCTGGACGGTTCTGACTTAGAATATGTGGACAACTACAAATACCTAGGTGTCTGGCTAGACTGTGAACTCTCCTTCCAGACTCACATCAAACATCTCCAATCCAAAATTAAATCTATAATCTGCTTCCTATTTCACAACAAAGCCTCCTTCACTCATGCTGCCAAACATACCCTCCTAAAACTGACTAGCCTACCGATCCTTGACTTCGACGATGCCATTTACAAAATAGCCTCCAACACTCTTTTAAGCAAATTGGATGCAGTCTATCACAGTGCCATCCGTTCTGTCACCAAAGCCCCATATACTACCCACCAATGCAACCTGTATGCTCTCGTTGGCTGGTCCTCGCTATATACTCGTCGCCAAACCCACTGGCTCCAGGTCATCTATAAGTCTTTGCTAGGTAAAGCTCCACCTTATCTCAGCTCACTGGTCACCATAGCAACACCCACCCGCCCGTAGCACGCGCTCCAGCAGGTATATTTCACTGGTCCTCCCCAAAGCCAACACCTGCTTTGGCCGCTTTTCCTTCCAGTTCTCTGCTGCCAATGACTAGAACGAAGTGCAAGAATCACTGAAGTTGGAGACTTATATCTCCCTCACTAACTTTAAGCATCAGCTGTCAGAGCAGCTTACCGATCGCTGCAGCTGTACACAGCCCATCTGTAAATAGCCCATCCAACCAACCTCATCCCATATTTGTTTTTATTTTAATTTTATTTTGCACACCAGTATTTCTACTTGCACATCCTCATCTGCTCATCTATCACTCCAGTGTTAATTGCTAAATTGTAATTACTTCGCCACTATTTATTGCCTTACCTCCTTGCTTCATTTGCACACACGGTATACAGATTTTTCTATTGTGTTATTGACTGTACGTTTGTTTATTCCATGTGTAACTCTGTTTTTGTCGCACTGCTTTTCTTTATCTTGGCCAGGTCGCAGTTGTAAATGAGAACTTGTTCTGAGCTGGCCTACCTGGTTAAATAAAGGTGAAATAAATAAAATAAAAACATTATCCCTTAGGTCTAGCACAGCAAATACTTCAATTGTTTAAGCATATGTTGCAGAACGGTGTTTAAAAATATTTTATCAGAATACTGCCAAAAACATATCGTCTCCATCAGTGACGGAGTTGACAACAGATACTCACATACATTTGTGTCTCAAAAAATAAAAGTTCAATACAAACATTTGGAAATATGGAAAATTATTAATTTTGAAAATACCCAATAAAAACAACCATTCTGTCTGATCTTTCAGCACTTTGACTGAGTTGATGTTGGACAAAAGTCTGACTGAGTTGATGTTTCACACTTGTCAGCAATTTTTTTTTTCTTAATTCAAGAGGTATACACAGTAGTAATTTATTCTGAACAAAAATAAGCGCAATATGCACCAATTTCAGAGATTTTACTGAGATACAGTTCATATAAGGAAATCCATCAATTGAAATAAATTCATTAGGCCCTAATCTATGGATTTCAAATATATGGATCAGAAAATCCAGTCAGTATCTGGTGTGACCACCCTTTGCCTCATGCAGCGTGACACATCTCCTTCGCATAGAGTTGATCAAGCTGTTGATTGTGGCCTGTGGAACGTTGTCCTGCTCCTCTTCAAAGACTGTGCAAAGTTGCTGGATACCGTACACATTGATCCAGAGCATCCCAAACATGCTGAATGGGTGACATATCTGGTGAATATGCAGGCCATGGAAGAACTGGGAAATGTTCAGCTTCCAGGAATTGTGTATAGATCCTTGCGACATGGGGTTGTTCATTATCATGCTGAAACATGACATGATGGTGGCGGATATATGGCATGACAATGGGCCTCAGGATCTCGTCACGATATCTTTGTGCATTCAAATTGCCGTCAATAAAATGCAATTGTGTTCGTTGTCCATAGCTTATGCCTGCCCATACCATAACCCCACCGCCAACATGGGGCTCTCTATTCACAATGTTGACATCAGCAAACTTCTCACCCATACAACTCCATACACACTGTCTGCTATCTGCCCGGTACAGTTGAAATTGGGATTCATCTGTGAAGAGCACACTTGTCCAGCAGTACAGTGGCTGTTGAAGGTGAGCATTTGCCCACTGAAGTCGGTTACGACGCCGAACTGCAGTCATGTAAAGACCCTGGTGATGATGAAGAGCACGCAGATGAGCTTCCCTGAGACGGTTTGTGACAGTTTGTGCAGAAATTCTTTGGTTGTGCAAACCCACAGTTTCATCAGCTGTCCGGGTGGCTGGTCTCAGATGATCCTGCAGGTGAAGAAGCCAGGTGTGGAGGTCCTGGGCTGGCGTGGTTACACGTGGTCTGCGGTTGTGAGGCCGGTTGGACATACTACCAAATTCTCTAAAATGACGGAGGTGGCTTATGGTAGAGAAATTATCTGGCAACAGCTCTGGTGGACATTTCACCAGTCAGCATGACAATTCCACGCTTCCTCAAATATTGACATCTCTGGCATTGTTGTGTGACAAAACTCCATGTATTAGAGTGGCCTTTTATTGTCCCCAGCACAAGGTGTACCTGTGTAATGATCATGCTGTTAAATCAACTTCTTGATATGCCACACCTGTCAGGTGGATGGATTATCTTGGCAAATGAGTAATGCTCACTGACAAGGATGTAAACGAATTTGTGCACACAAGTTGAGAGAGGTTTTTGTACATTTGGAGCATTTCTGGGATCTTTTATTTCAGCCCATGAAACATGGGACCAACACTTTACATATGGTATTTATATTTTTGTTAATCTTTTAGTAAATATATCACACACACTACATGACCAAATGTTTGTGGACACCTGCTCGTCGAACATCTCCTTCCAAAATTCATGGAGTTGGTCCCCCCCTTTGCAGCTATAACAGCCTGCACTCTTCAGGGGAAGCCTTTCCACTAGACGTTGGAACATTGCTGCAGGGACTTGCTTCCATTCAGGCACAAGCATTGGTGAGGACGACACTAACATAAGGCAGAACACCGATACACAAGAACAATACCAACTGGAGAGTGACATATACAGGGGAGGAAATAATGATGGTAATGGAGTCCAGGTGTGAATCATAATGATTAACAGGTGCTCGTAATGATGAGTGCCAGGTGTGCGTAATGATGAATCCCAGGACCGGTGGTTATTACTCTGGCGACATCTTACGCCAGAGTATATGCTTAATTTAGAGTTATTTATGTAAATTTAGTTGATACAAATGTTGGGCTATATGTTTTTATTAATAAATTCTAAGGCTGCATGATGCGACTCTAATGATGATTTGAAAAAAGTCACATGAAAGGCATGAGCTCTGCTTTGTTTCTTGCGCAGTCACATCAGTCACTCATTCACAATTTAACAAGCACTTGATAATGCCTCGAATTTCCCGGCTGCATCCCCTTTGTGTGGCCATAATCCCCCTTAAAAAATCAATGCCTTTTGCAGCCAGTGGCCGTTGTAACCTTGGGCTGAATATAAAGTGCATTCGGAAAGTATTCAGACCCCTTGACTTTTTCCACATTTTGTTATGTTACAACCTTATTCTAAAATTGATTAAATTATTTTTGTTCCTCATCAATCTATATACAATACCACATAATGACATAGCAAAAACAGGTTTGATCTTTTATATCAATAGCAGTCAATTATTAATCGGAAACTTATTCATTCTCATCTGAACGTCATAAAATGATTGGTTATCTGCACAAACCCTGGCTAACAAGTTGAATCAGCAATACAAAAATGGGCTTAATTATTTATTTACTAAATACCTAAATAATCACACAGAATTACATATACATAGGATGGATCATACATCGATTACTAATCATGTCATAAAAGAAAAAGTCCCTAGCGGACGAAACCAATAAGACATTTGGTTACACAGAGAAAGGGTTTGGGTTTGAATGAAAGAGCAGGAAGGCTGAGGGACAAAGGGGATTGGGTCGCTATCGGACCTTGAGAAGCTATGCTACCGAAAATACAGAATCTTGTGCATTCTAATAACCGGCCATTCTGAAAAGGAAAATGCAAGATATATATTTACACTGAGCTGCGCTTTGATAGATGGGTCGAAGATGTAAGACTGGTTTGCCCAGCAGAGATCGCCGTTGTCCTTTTGAAGAATTTTTCTGGTCGTAGTGTTGTAGAGCGGATACGTTGAAGTACCCTGTCGTTCTCAGTAGATGGTCTGTCCTTTCCTAGGCCACGTACGTTTACAGCTGCAGCTGATGACTTGACATCTAGGATATATCACTTCTTTAGTGAATAAGAGTTCAAAGTTCATACCAAGTTTCCATACTCAGCTCGTGCTGTATTCTGGCTGGTCTAGTCGAAATTCATCCCTCCAGCGTGGTGATCGTCACCTCCACGTTGAAATAAGCCCTTTTAAACGTATGGACACCAGTCCTCACGTCGTCAGGAACTGAAGTCAAAACGGGCTTTTGTACTGTGGGTGTGTTACATAGTTCTCAACCAATGAATGTTCACTTGGGCGTGGCCACTGAGTGAGCATAGTTTACTTATGAAAACAATTTTCTCATTTAGAAGCTAAAATTACATTTAATCTTTTCACAAATAGTTTCATATTTAAACATTTAAATTGCACAACAATTCCATGTGAATCTGATAACTAGAATGTGTAGACTTTCCTAGGTACAATTTATGTCATCCTATCATCAGATATAATGTACCAGACACCAACTGATCTGACATCATATTCTTTATGTACCAACGGACACTTTCAACTGGTTGAGAAAGAGAAATATTGTTCCATTCCCCAACCTTTTGATGTTACCATACTCTCTCTATGTTAACAAAGGGCTTTCCAAGAGTCCATTCTGTATAGTGAAGAGAAATGGGGGAAAGGTATTTATGGTGGGGGTGGGGGTGGGGGTCATAAACCTCACCCAACAGGGCAACGTCATGACAGTGCGTAGGGTCGTTGTCTGTTTGAAGGTAAACCTTCACCTCAGTTTGAGATCCTGAGTGCACTGGAACAGGTTTTCATCAAGGATCTCTCTGTACATTGCTCTGTTCATCTTAGCCTCAACCTTGAATAGTCTCCCAGTCCCTGCCGCTGAAAAACATCCCCACAGCATGCACTGCATTACATTTCCACAATCATTGTTACATACTCGAAAAATGCTAGCCAGGAGATTCTGGGAATTGCAATATAAAACTTAAAAGCTGTTGAAAAGAAACGACAACAGCCTAGGTAAATTGAAAATAAGCTAAAACTTAGTGCCTTCGGGAAGTATTCAGACCCCTTGACTTTTTCCACATTTTGTTACGTTACAGCCTTATTCTAAAATGGGATAAATTAAAAAAATCCTCAGCAATCTACACACAAAACAGAAATATCTTATTTACGTAAGTATTTAGACCCTTTGCTTTGAGACTCGGAATTGAGCTGAAGGGCATCCTGTTTCCAATGATAATTCTTGATGTTTCTACAACTTCATTGGAGTCCACCTGTAGTAAATTCAATTGATTGGACATGATTTGGATAGGCACACACTTGTCTATATAAGGTCCCACAGTTGACAGTGCATTTTAGAGCAAAAACCAAGCCACGAGGTCGAAAGTAATGTCCGTAGAGTTCCGAGACAGGATTGTGTCGAGGCACAGATCTGGGGAAGGGTACCAAAAAAATGTCTGCTGCATTGAAGGTCCCCAGGACCACAGTGGCCTCCATCATTCTTAAATGGAAGAAGTTTGGAACCACCAAGAGTCATCCTAGAGCTGGCCGCCTGGCCAAACTGAGCAATCGGGGAAGAAGGGCCTTGGTCAGGGAGGTGACCAAGAACCCGATGGTCACTGACAGAGCTCTAGAGTTCCACTGTGAAGATAGGAGAACCTTCCAGATTGACAACGATCTCTGCAGCACTCTACCTATCAGACCTTTACGGTAGAGCTTCCAGACAGAAACCACTACTCAGTTAAAGACACATGACCGCCCGTCACGAGCTTGCCAAAAGGCACCTAAAGACTCTCAGACCATGAGAAACAAGATTCTCTGGTCTCGTGAAACCAAGATTGAGCTCTTTGGCTTGAATGCCAAGCTTCACATTTGGAGGAAACCTGGCACCATCCCTACAGTGAAGCATTGTGGCAGCATAATGCTGTGGGGATGTTTTTCAGCGGCAGGGACTGGGAGACTAGTCAGGATCAAGGCAAAGATGAACGGAGCAAAGTACAGAGAGATCCTTGATGAAAACCTGCTCCACAGCGCTCAGGACCTCAAACTGGGGTGAAGGTTCACCTTCCAATAGGACAATGCAGGAGTGGCTTCAGAACAAGTCTCTTTAATGTCCTTGAGTGGCCCAGCCAGAGCCCGGACTTGAACCTGAACATCTCTGGAGAGACCAGAATATATCCAACCTGACATCCCCATCCAACCTGACAAAGCTTGAGAGGATCTGCAGAAAGGAAAGGGAGAAACTCCCCAAATACAGGTATGGCAAGCTTGTAACGTTATACCCAAGAAGACTCAAGGCTGTAATCGCTGACAAAGGGGCTTCAACAAAGTACTGAGTAAAGGGTCTGAATACTAATGTAAATGTGATATTTCCCCCCAAAAATTATACATTTAAAAAGATACTAAAAAACTGTTTTTGCTTTGTCGTTATGGGGTATTGTGTGTAGAATGATGGGGGGGGGGGGGGACTATTTAAGAATAAGGCTGCAATGTAAAAAAAAAAAAAAGGAAAAGTCAAGGGGTCTGAATACTTTCCGAAAGCATTGTATACAACAACAAAAAGTTAACAACTTCTTTAAATGGCTCTAACTAGTGCCTAGGGGTTTTCCTGGACTTGTTATGTTATCAGGAAAAACTATTGACCCTAGGGATGGCTCAAACATTGTAATTGTTGATTGCCTGCCCCACACTGTAGTCAGCAGTGTGCCATAGCGCTGTGTGGCATGGTCCTCATGATGTGTGTGTGTGTGCTCATTAGCGGCAGTCTGGGATGCCTGTCAGTCAACCAGGGCAGCCCTTTAAAACCTGTTGGGGCTAGGGGGCAGTATTTGCACGGCCGGATAAAAAACGTACCCGATTTAAACTGGTTACTACTCTTGCCCAGAAACGAGAATTTGCATATAATTAGTAGATTTGGATAGAAAACACTCTAAAGTTTCTAAAACTGTTTGAATGGTGTCTGTGAGTATAACAGAACTCATATGGCAGGCCAAAACCTGAGAAGATTCCATACAGGAAGTGCCCTGTCTGACAATTTGTTCTCCTTCTGTGGCATCTCTATTGAAAATACAGCATCTCTGCTGTAATGTGACATTTTCTAAGGCTTCCATTGGTTCTCTGAAGGCGCCAGAAAGTGTAATGGGGTGTCTGCAGTCTCTGGACGAAGTACAGCAGCTCTGTTTGTGAGTGGTCAGGCTGGGAACAGTGACACTGGAGATGCGCGTTCATGAGAATTCTCAATTTTTTTTCTTTCAGCCTTTGAATGAATACAACGTCGCCCGGTTGGAATATCATCGCTATTTTACGAGAAAAATAGCATAAAAATTTATTTTAAACAGCGTTTGACATGCTTCGAAGTACGGTAATGGAATATTTTGAAATATTTTGTCACGAAATGCGCTCGCGCGTCACCCTTCGGATACTGACCTGAACGCACGAACAAAGCGGAGGTATTTGAATATAACTATGGATTATTTGGAACCAAAACAACATTTGTTGTTGAAGTAGAAGTCCTGGGAGTGCATTCTGACGAAGAACAGCAAAGGTAATCCAATTTTTCTTATAGTAAATCTGAGTTTGGTGAGGGCCAAACTTGGTGGGTGTCAAATTAGCTAGCCGTGATGGCTGGGCTATCTACTCAGAATATTGCAAAATGTGCTTTCGCCGAAAAGCTATTTTAAAATCTGACACCGCGATTGCATAAAGGAGTTCTGTATCTATAATTCTTAAAATAATTGTAATGTATTTTGTGAACGTTTATCATGAGTAATTTGTAAATTCACCTTAAGTTTTCGGTGGGTATGCTAGTTCTGAACATCACATGCTAATGTAAAAAGCTGGTTTTTGATATAAATATGAACTTGATTGAACAAAACATGCATGTATTGTATAACATAATGTCCTAGGAGTGTCATCTGATGAAGATCATCTAAGGTTAGTGCTGCATTTAGCTGTGGTTTTGGTTTTTGTGACATATATGCTTGCTTGGAAAATGGCTGTGTGATTCTTTTTGGCAGGGTACTCTCCTGACATAATCTAATGTTTTGTTTTCGCTGTAAAGCCTTTTTGAAATCGGACAATGTGGTTAGATTAACGAGAGTCTTGTCTTTAAAATGGTGTAAAATTGTCATATGTTTGAGAAATTGAAGTTATAGCATTTTTGAGGTATTTGTATTTCGCGCCACGCGATTCCACTGGCTGTTGACTAGGGTGGGACGCAAACGTCCCACCTTGCCCAGGGAGGTTAAATAAAATGTCTGCCATCCGGATTTCCTATTATAAGAAAATGGGGTAAAATCATTCCAAACAATATCAAAATGACTTTGTACTGTTATCTACCCACTAAATCAACCCCACAGACAATATTAAACCAATATATCTCAAATAAAGAAATTGCATAAACTGTCCGGGAGTGTATATTTAAGTTATTAGGTACACTCATCTAGTACTGTATCGCAATAATCAAGGTTTCGTTGTTTTTACGAGGGTTTACATTATAATGTTGGCAAATGCAGCATCTCGCTCTCTGTCAGCCCATAGTGAACCGAACCATGCCCCAATGGCATCACAGCACATGCACAAAAGTGATCTACAAATCACAATCCTGGACTGCCTTTCCCAAGTTGTAACCACGGCCATGAAGTGTAGTGGCAGGCATTCTACCCAAATGGATAATGAGGAAGCCAGCTCAGCTGAATGAAATCATTCCCAAAAAGGGTAGCAATGTTTGTTCTGTCATATAGAAGTGGTTCGTGGTTGAGAGGTCAGATGTTCAACAAACCAATGTCAATTGCAAAGTGTGTCGAAAGACAATTGCTACGAAATGTAGCAGCACAACTAACCTCTTCCAGCACCTGAGACAGAAACATGCAGTGGAATGGGAGGAATGCGTGAAACTACACGATGCTGATGCTGATGCTTCCAGTTGTCCCACTCCCAAAATGTCTGGTAAAAGACAATAGCTGTGTTCAAATACTCAGATTAACCATATTATTTGTGACGTAAATTGAGTATGTAGTATGCTTATTGGTCATAGTATGAATATAAACTCAGCACAAAAAAAGAAACGTCCTCTCACTGTCAACTGCGTTTATTTTCAGCAAACTTAACAGGTGTAAATATTTGTATGAACATAACAAGATTCAACAACTGAGACATAGACTGAACAAGTTCCACAGACGTGACTAACAGAAATGGAATAATGTGTCCCTGAACAAAGGGGGGTCAAAAGTAACAGTCAGTATCTGTTGTGGCCACCAGCTGCATTAAGTACTGCAGTACATCTCCTCCTCATGGACTGAACCAGATTTGCCAGTTCTTGCTGTGAGATGTTACCCCACTCTTCCATCAAGACACCTGCAAGTTGGCACCTGCATTCTGGGGGGAATGGCCCTAGCCCTCACCCTTTGATCCAACAGGTCCCAGACGTGCTCAATGGGATTGAGATAAGGGCTCTTCGCTGGCCATGGCAGAACACTGACATTCCTGTCTTGCCGGAAATCACTCACAGAATGAGCAGTATGGCTGGTGGCATTGTCATGCTGGAGGGTCATGTCAAGATGAGCCTGCAAGTCAGCACTAGCCTGCAGGAAGGGAGGAGGATGTCTTCCCTGTAACACACAGCATTGAGATTGCCAGAAATGACAACAAGCTCAGTCCGATGATGCTGTGACACACCGCCCCAGACCATGACGGACCCTCCATCCTCCACCTCCACATCAGCCTCGGTGTAATGCTCATTCCTTCAACGATAAATGTGAATCCGACCATCGCCCCTGGTGAGACAAAACCGTGACTCGTTAGTGAAGAACACTTTTTGCCAGTCCTATCTGGTCCAGCGACGGTGGGTTTGTGCCTATAGGCGACGTTGTTGCCGGTGATATCTGGTGAGGACCTGCCTTACAACAGCCCTACAAGCCCTCAGTCCAGCCTCTCTCAGCCTATTGCATACAGTCTGAGCACTGATGTAGGGATTGTCCATTCCTGGTGTAACTCGGGCAGTTGTTATTGCCATCCTGTACCTGTCCCGCAGGTGTGATGTTCGGATGTACCGATCCTGTGCAGGTGTTATTACAAGTGGTCTGCCACTGCGAGGACGATCAGCTGTCTGTTCTGTCTCCCTATAGCGCCGTCTTAGGTGTCTCACAGTAAAGACATTGCAATTTATTGCCCTGGCCACATCTGCAGTCCTCATGCCTCCTTGCAGCATGCCTAAGGCACGTTCACGCAGATGAGCAGTGACCCTGGGCTACTTTCTTTTGGTGTTTTTCGAGTCAGTAGGAAGGCCTCTGTAGTGTCCTAAGTTTTCATAATTGTGACCTTAGTTGCCTACAATCTGTAAGCTGTTAGTGTCTTAACGACCATTCCACAGGTGCGTGTTCATTAATTGTTTATGGTTCATTGAACAAGCATGGGAAACAGTGTTTAAACCCTTTACAATGAAGATCTGTGAAGATGTTTGGATTTATACGAATTATCTTTGAAAGACGGGGTCCTGAAAAAGGTGCGTTTCTTTTTTTGCTGAGTTTAGTTAGTATACCAAAAGTTCCCGGGTTTGTACTACATTCGCCAAAATACGAAGTACACAAGCAGTGGACACTGGGTGCGTTCATAAATTCGCTCTGGCTATCTACTCCGATTTCAGAGGACTCTCATCTGAGTGTTTCAGAGCGCAGAATAACTCATGAATTTACGAATGCTCAACACCCGTTGCATTTGGCTGGTGTCAGTAAACGTCGGCAAAAAAGCGTAATTAAATTGTTTCCAGCAGCACAGTTACAGTCAACAAGGCTCTGGATAACATGAAAACTATCTAACCAGCTATGCTAGGGCGAGTAAAATGGTCAGAGTGAGGTGTTTTCTCAGTTGTGTCTGGAAGTAGCTAGCAAGCTAGCCAACGTTATCCAGTTAGCTTGGGTGCTTGACTGACGTTCTGCGCTTGGATCAACCCTACTCCTTGGCCAGAGCATCCAGTGTGCGCTCTGAACGCTCCAAGAGCGAAATACTTAGAATTTCTGAATGGACAATTGGACAATGCTCTGAATTTACTAACATCCAAAGCGCTCTCTGAGTGCACTCTGGCACTCCAGATTGAATTTATGAACACACCTAAAGTCGTAAAATGTCTAGCTAGTAATTGATTATGCTAACAAGCTAGCAAGAGGTTGCATAGCAACAGCATCAACTTCCAGTAGACAGGCATAGCGCTAGTATGCTCAACTGAAAGGATACCATTCATTTACAGTATACTAAAATGAACTAATAGTATATAGTATGTAGTGTATATACTCATTAAGTATACAGTATGTTAAATATGGGTATTCGAACACAGCTAATCTACCATAGCCACATCATTTTCAAACGTCATACCATTTGACAAGAAAAGTTTGTGGTGGAAGGAGAAAACCAATGTGGTGACCTATCACATAGCGAAATATATGGTCCCTATCTATACAGTGTAAAAGCCTGCCTTCAAAAAGCTGCGAAACACAATTGACCCCAAATATCAGTTATCAAGCCGCAAGTATTTTGCGGAACAATCATTGCCACAGTTATACATTGCTACCTGCAAAAGAGTCACGAGAAGCTGGCTAATGTGTCTTACTTTTCTACCACAACCGATCTATGGTCAATCAGAACGTCGGAGCCATACCTAAGCTTGACAGTCCACTATAAAGATGAAGAATGGACATTTCTAAATGTATGCCTCCAGACATCATACTTCCCGTTGACCATACGGGTGAAATAATAGCCCAGGGTCTCAGATGCACTGGCATCGTGGATCTGAGCGAAGCCAGATGGGTGTGCATGACAACCGACAGCGGGAGAGCAACATGATAAAAGCACTGCGCTTGAACAAGTGGACCCGCCTTCAATGCTTTGGACACAGGCTTTACCTCGCCATCGGTAAGTGTACCATTGGATAATGAAAATGCGTTCCAAAAAATTAATCTTCAGACCAGCTGCAATCTTTTTTTAACCTTAGTAGCTGATTGTGATTCAACTAATCCAATAGCAAATGAACCACAGGCATGTTTAAATAATAACAACAATATGGACAAAATGTCATTGTTTGATTTAAATACATTTTTAATCAAAACGATGCAATATGTAAACATATACAGTCGGCCTATGCAAACTGCTACAATGGTCAAACATTCCTAAACAATAGCATTGACCAGTGTTTGTGTGTGTTCCTTCTTGTATATGCATGCATAATATTATTCAGGGTGAAAAGTTTTTGCCAATATGTTTTCTTTGTCAAATAGGAATAAGGCTTATCAGGAAATGTTACATCATGATGTGTGGGAATGCTGTCTTTGTCACATTACTGAAAATGGTGCTATTCTAAATATCCTTACATTGTTTATTTTTTATTTAACAGAGAATGATCAGTAGCTTCTCCAGCTGGAAGAAGAGGAGAGATATAGTTTTGGTACAGGCTGAGCTCAGTCTCCCCTCTCACCAGCGCATCACAGTGCCCCAACCAGGTGGAGTTCAAGACAGAAGATGGTTGAACGAGTCCTGGAGCAGGAGAAGGCCATAGCCCTGGTTTCTGGCCTCAGAGAAGAAAAGCAGGCACCTGGTGCCCAGCTGGCAGGATTGACGTTTTGGAGTCAGTGACTAAAGCCATAAGCCCACTACAAGAATTCACTGACGTTCTGTCTGGTGAGGACTACGTTAGCTTTTCTTATCTCAAGCCTGTGCTACATCTGTCCAACACCAGCCTCCTGCAGCCAGAGGAGGGTGAGAACAATCTCACAAAACAAATCAAGAGCGCCACATTGGAGTATCTAAACGACAAGTATGATGACCCTGCCACAGATGATTTCCTGGATATGGCCTCACTGATTGATCCCTGGTTCAGGACAACATACATAGCAGACGACAAGGTTGAGGGCATCAAACGAAGATTGGTATTGGAGCTCCAGTCTCTGCTAGCTGAGAAAGCACACCTCAGCCTGGCACAGCTGTGCGCATGCACCAAGAAGAAGAAGCTGAACCTGTGGCTAAGAAGAGCAAGAAAGCACTTGCAAGCTTCTTCAAGAAGACAGTGCCGTCTGCCTCTGATGGGGTCAAATTGGGGTCATGATAGGGTTGCACCAAATGTTTGATGTATTATAATAATTGAATATAATATGTTGTATTAATAGAAGGGGAGGGGCTATGGGACCCCTCCTCCTCTACATTTATAGGGTCCTAGACTACAGATTAACAATATATATAAATATATATTCATTGTAAGGTTTTAGAATTGTTCCACAGTCTTTAAATCTGTGCCTCTTATAAAGAAATGGTGGTCTGTGAGAAAGCATTTAAAAGATAAACAAAGAGCCCTGCAGAGGAGTAGAAGAGATAAGAGGCTAGTCAGACATACCTTTATGTATCAACTTGGGGGAGCGGGTTTTTACTGCTGAGGCCTTAGAAAACACTGGAACTATTGTATCTCTTGCAAGTTTGTAGAGCTGTGTATGCATGGGCTTGTCTGAGGAGTAGCAGGTAATGACGTATGCAGTGACATCACAGGGGGTTGACTACAAGCATGATAAAAGCAACTTGGACTTTTCCTATGGGGCAGAACTCATGAGAGACATCAGTTGTATATGTGATGTTTGATCTTTGACTTCTGTCTACAGCTCTATTTTGATTAAAATTGTTATGATTTATAAGTGCACATTTTGAGTGTTCCTTATTTGTTAAGTAAATAAAACGGAGCACAGAAAAACAGAACCAACACTTCCCAGTCAGAAGAGGACACCATCAAACCTGAGCTGTCAAGCTACTGTACTTGATGTCCCCTGACACAGACACAGACCCACTTGAGTGGTGGAAGCTCCATGAGGCCGGTCTTCCCAAGACTGAGCAATCTTGCAAAGAAGTACCTATGCATTTCTGCTACAATTGCCCCTTCAGAGAGGGTCTTCTGCACAGGTGTAACATGTCACAAAGCATGCCTCAAGCCAAAGTCAGTTGACAGGCTTGTGTTCCTCTCCAGAAACCTATAGGTGCAAAGTAAATTAACATTGTTTTGTATGATAGCAATTTAGTATGTATTATTTTGCACATTTTCAGGGATACATGAGGCATATTTTCATTCTAATTTAAAAAATCTTATGTACAATGATGACAGCCTGGCAAGTGGTGTTGTTCATTTGTTTGTTTTGCACATATAGGCTTAGTGGCATTATTTATTTATTTATTTTAATGAAGAAAACACTTATTTGAATTATGTCTTGGTCTTTTTTTGTTTGTTTAGAGAAAACAAGAAAAATGGAGATTAATACAGTGGGGGAAAAAAGTATTTGATCCCCTGCTGATTTTGTACGTTTGCCCACTTACAAAGAAAGCATCAGTCTATCATTTTAATAGTAGGTTTATTTGAACAGTGAGAGACAGAATAAAAACAAAAAAAAACAGAAAAACGCATGTCAAAAATGTTATAAAATGATTTGCATTTTAATGAGGGAAATAAGTATTTGACCCCTCTGCAAAACATGACTTAGTACTTGGTGGCAAAACCCTTGTTGGCAATCACAGAGGTCAGACGTTTCTTGTAGTTGGCCACCAGGTTTGCACACATCTCAGAAGGGATTTTGTCCCACTCCTCTTTGCAGATCTTCTCCAAGTCATTAAGGTTTCAAGGCTGACGTTTGGCAATTCGAACCTTCAGCTCCCTCCACAGATTTTCTATGGGGTTAAGGTCTGGAGACTGGCTAGGCCACTCCAGGACCTTAATGTGCTTCTTCTTGAACCACTCCTTTGTTGCCTTGGCCGTGTGTTTTGCGTCATTGTCATGCTGGAATACCCATCCACGATCCATTTTCAATGCCCTGGCTGAGGGAAGGAGGTTTTCACCCAAGATTTGACAGTACATGGCCCCGTCCATCGTCCCTTTGATGTGGTGAAGTTGTCCTGTCCCCTTAGCAGAAAAACACCCCCAAAGCATAATGTTTCCACCTCCATGTTTGACGGTGGGGATGGTGTTCTTGGGGTCATAGGCAGCATTCCTCCTCCTCCAAACACGGCGAGTTGAGTTGATGTCAAAGAGCTCCATTTTGGTCTCATCTGGCCACAACACTTTCACCAGTTGTCCTCCGAGTCATTCAGATGTTCATTGGCAGACTTCAGACGGGCCTGTATATGTATTCTTGAGCAGGGGGACCTTGCGGTGTAGTGTGTTACCAATTGTTTTCTTGGTGACTATGGTCCCAGCTGCCTTGAGATCATTGACAAGATCCTCCCGTGTAGTTCTGGGCTGATCCCTCACCGTTCTCATGATCATTGCAACTCCACGAGGTGAGATCTTGCATGGAGCCCCAGGCCGAGGGATATTGACAGTTCTTTTGTGTTTCTTCCATTTGCGAATAATCGCACCAAATGTTGTCACCTTCTCACCAAGCTGCTTGGCGATGGTCTTGTAGCCCATTCCAGCCTTGTGTAGGTCTACAATCTTGTCCCTGACATCCTTGGAGAGCTCTTTGGTCTTGGCCATGGTGGAGAGTTTGGAATCTGATTGATTGATTGCTTCTGTGGACAGGTGTCTTTTTTACAGGTAACAAGCTGCGGTTAGGAGCACTCCCTTTAAGAGTGTGCTCCTAATCTCAGCTCGTTACCTGTATAAAAGACACCTGGGACCCAGAAATCGTTCTGATTGAGAGGGGGTCAAATACTTATTTCCCTCATTAAAATGCAAATAAATTTATAACATTTCTGACATGCGTTTTTCTGGATATTTTTGTTGTTATTCTGTCTCTCACTGTTCAAATAAACCTACCATTAAAATGATAGACTGATGCTTTCTTTGTCAGTGGGCAAACGTACAAAATCATTAGGGGATCAAATACTTTTTCCCCCCCACTGTATATTTTGTAAATTGTCAACATTTCTGAAAAATATAGAGATTACTTTTACGCCATATCGTCCAGCCCTAGTCGACCCCCCCCTTTGCCTCCAGAACAGCCTGCATTTTTCGGGGCATGGCTTCTACAAGTCGTAAACATTCCACAGGGATGTTGATCCATGCTGACGCAATGGCATCATGCAGTTTCTGCAGATTGGACGGCGGTACACCACCGCCACCAGCCTGTACCGTTGACACCAGGCAGGATGGGTCTATGGACTCATGCTGCTTACGCCAAGTCCTGACTCTGACATCAGCAGCAATTGTCCAGTGTTGGTGATCACGTGCCCACTGGAGCCTCTTCTTCTTGTTTTATTTGATAGGAGTGGAACCCGGTGTGGTTGTCTACTACAATTGCCCGTCCATGACAAGGATCGACAAGTTGTGCATTCCGAGATGCTGTTCTGCACACCACTGTTGTACTGCGCCGTTATTTGTCTGTTTATGGCCCACCTGTTAGCTTGCACGATTCTTGCTATTATCCTTCGACCTCTCTCATCAACGAGCTGTTTTCACCCACAGGACTGCCGAATACTGGATGTTTTTTGTTTGTCGCACCATTCTCAGGAAATCCTAGACACAGGAGGGTCGCCGTTTACTGGATCCAGTGTGCTTGGCACTGACGATCATATCACGCTCAAAGTCACTGAGGTCACTCGTTTTGCCCATTCTAGTGTTTAATCAAACAGTAACTGATTGCCTTAATGGCTGTCCGCCTGCTTTATGTAGCAAGCCATTGGCACGTGACTCACTGTCTGTAAGAGCGATCCATTTTCGTGAACGGGTGGTGTACCTAAAACTGGCTCGTGAGTGTACATGGAAAATAGGAATTAAACTTACTCTTAATCAGGGGTTGGAACTGAAATTATTATCTAATTGTTTTGTTCTGAACATAACCATTTTTCTTCTCGTTCCATTCCACTGTTCCTGCCATAACAGAATGGTTTAATCATAATGAAATACAAACACATTATACTTACGGAGGAGCGGCTTCTATGGAGGAACTTTAAATGTCTTTGAACTACCGTGTTGATTGAACGTTGGACCAGAGCAAATGTTAGCTAGCTAACAAGCTTGTGTGTGCAGAGTAGCACTAGAATTAAAAACACACCTTAACTTTTTGTAGTTAATAAATCCAATGTGAAACGTGATAACTTTAGTGTCCATAACTAGCATTGAAAAAGTAAATCCATTCTTCTCTAATTAATCCTAATTTCTGAATTACGCTTTTAACGTCGTCAGTAGGCTACAGTAACCTATGCTTCAGAAGGGAGGGCAGGTAGCCTTCTGAGTGACAGAGTGAGGGTTTTGCATAGGCGCCTTTTTGCAATTTTTGTGAGACTGGAAAAAAATGCCTGGAATGTAAAATAACGTTATTAACCTGTTGAGGACAGACGTTCCGCTAGCGGAACCCCGTTCCGCCTGTGGAACCCCTAGCCAACAGCCAATGGCATCGCACGGCGCGAAATACAAAACCAACTAAAATACCACAATTCAATTTTCTCAAACAATCAACTATTTTACACCGTTTTAAAGATAAGACTCTCGTTAATCTAACCACATTGTCCGATTTCAAAAAGGCTTTACAGCGAAAGCAAAACATTAGATTATGTTAGGAGAGTACATAGACACAAATAATCACACAGCCATTTTCCAAGCAAGCATATATGTCACATAAACCCAAACCACAGCTAAATGCAGCACTAACCTTTGATGATCTTCATCAGATGACACTCCTAGGACATTATGTTATACAATACATGCATGTTTTGTTCAATCAAGTTCATATTTATATCAAAAACCAGCTTTTACCATTAGCATGTGATGTTCAGAACTAGCATACCCACCGAAAACTTCCGGTGAATTTACTAAATTACTCATGATAAACGTTGACAAAATACATAACAATTATTTTAAGAATTATAGATACAGAACTCCTTTATGCAAACGCTATGTCAGATTTTAAAATAGCTTTTCGGTGAAAGCACATTTTGCAATATTCTGAGTAGATAGCTCGGCCATCACGGCTAGCTATTTTGACATCCGCCTACTTCGGGGTTACCTAAACTCAGAATTACTATTAGAAAAATTGGTTTACCTTTGCTGTTCTTCGTCATAATGCACTCCCAGGACTTCTACTTCAACAACAAATGTTGTTCCAAATAATCCATAGTTATATCCAAATACCTCCGTTTTGTTCGTGCGTTCAGGTCACTATCCGAAGGGTAACGCGCGAGCGTATTTCGTGACAAAAAAATTCAAAATATTCCATTACCGTACTTAGAAGCATGTCAAACGCTGTTTAAAATCAATTTTTATGCTATTTTTCTCGTAAAATAGCGATGATATTCCAACCGGGCAACGTTGTATTCATTCAAAGGCTGAAAGAAAAAAATGGAGTCATCTCGTGAATGCACATCTCAGTCTCACTGTCCCCAGGCTGACCACTTACAAACTCTGCTGCTGTACTTTGCCCAGAGACAGCAGACACCCCATTCCACTTTCTGGCGGCTTTAGAGAGCCAATGGAAGCCTTAGAAAGTGTCACGGTACAGCACAGATGCTGTAATGTCGATAGAGATGCAACAGAAGGACAACAAATTGTCAGACAGGGCACGCACTTCCTGTATGGAATCTTCTCAGGTTTTGGCCTGCCATATGAGTTCTTTTATACTCACAGACACCATTCAAACAGTTTTAGAAACTTTAGAGTGTTTTCTATCCAAATCTACTAATTATATGCATATTCTAGTTTCTGGGCAGGAGTAGTAACCAGATTAAATCGGGTACGTTTTTTATCTGGCCGTGAAAATACTGCCCCCTATCCCAAAGAAGTTAACCGGTTCCCATGCTTTTAAAATTAAGGTTCTGTTCCGGAACAGCACAGAACACTTTCGTTTTTGATTAGGGTTCCTCAAATAATTTAGTTGTTTTCCGATTTTCGGTTCTGTTCCCTGAACCGGTTTCAAACCTTGCTCTTAACAACTGAAATGAAACTGAGGAATGCCTTGACAGGATTTAAATACAAACTAAAGGTGTGAAGGAGCTTATCAGGGCTTTCCTGATAATTAGTGACAAGTTTGTGGCATTGAGAGAGAGTCAACAGGTGAAATCAACTTGGTTGATCAAGTTCATCTCAGAAGTATGCTGCTCCACTCAGGGCTTTTGTACAGCCACCAACCAGCTGCATGGGACCGTACTGGACACGATTCACATTATCATATCTCCATAAATAATTGGTACATACAGCCCAATAACAGCTTAAAATGTTTGCGGCCATATATACATATCCTTTGAAATGTTAGGGCTTAGGCAATGTAGAAAATAAAGAAAACCCCTGGAATGAGTAGGTACCCAAACATTTCACTGGTACTGTATGTACATTTACACTCTTATCCAGAGCAACTTAAAGTAGTGAATGCATACATTTCAAATATTATGTATTTATTTTTTTTCCCATACTGTTCCCCGTGGGAATCGAACCCACAACCCTGGCATTGCAAACACCATGCTCTACCAACTGAACCACACGGGACTACACTGAGCCACACGGGACTACAGGTTTCTAACCAGGATATCCATGCTGTTGTTGTCCCCAAGTGCAATGGGAGACAGGCAGGTGAAGATGAGACAGAGAACGTGTTTTTCTCCACTGTCAGGAGGCCTGTGACCAGGAGGACAAGGACAGTTGGAGAGAAGATGTACATCGATTTGCCTAGGCTGTGTGTATCTGTCCTTGATGTTCAGTTGTTAAGCTTTGCCACACACACATCCACCTTGGTTTGTCTAACAGTGTGACGCCGACCACGTGAATGATCCAAACTGATGAAAATAAATGTAAATAGTCTCTTTTGCCTTTGTACCAGGAGGAAGTTGTATAGCTTGTTTCAACTAGCTCGAATATATCAGACCAGCTCTAACTGTCATAGTGAATGTTCGGAATCAACTTTTAGCAGTACTGTATCGGTAATTTTTCAGTATTTTTTTTAATTCTTCTTCTGTATCATTCCGTGACAAGGAAAAACAGTGTCTTAGATGTAATTTTATACTTGTCATTTTTGTTCCTTCATTTGTGTACTCCTGTTTGTGTTTTATTGTGCATGTGCAAAGGCACCTCTGCAGAAGAAGAAAAAACAACAAACTATGAAGTGAAGATTAAATCAAGTATTTGGTCCATTTTGCTGCCATGTATTGTTTTATCAGTGTTTTGAGACGGAAAATGAAGAGCATTAAACAGAAAATAATATATTTTCAACTAATTAAATTTGATATTTGGCCTTGTGCAGAGGAGAATGCAATTTCTTAATATATTTTCCAGTCTGTTTAAACAATAAAATATTCCATATGAAATGTGTTTCCTTCATGTTCCTCTGTGGAACATGGAAGCTCTGCCAGGGGTATTGGTCATGCTGTGTCCCAAATAAAACTTTATTTATCACATGCTTCATAAACAACAGGTGTAGACTAACAGTGAACTGCTAACTTACATGTTCCTAAAGATAAAAAAAACATAAAAGTAGTGATATGAGGAATATATACACAGTGAACAACGAGTAAAAATAACATGGCTATATACGGGGAGTACCTGTACCGAGTAGATGTGCAGGGGTACGAGGTAATTGAAGTAGATGTACAGTACTGTACGTATCAGTAGGGATATAGGGACTAGGCAACAGGATAGATAAGACCGTAGCAGCAGCGTATGTGGTGAGTGTGTGTGGTGTCCATATGCATGTGTGCACATGTTATGTGTGTGTGTGTTGGGGTGTCATTGTAAGTGTGTGTAAGAGAGTTAGTGCAAAAAAGGGTCTATGCAGGCAGTCCGTGTAGCCATTTGATTAGCTATTTAGCAGTCTTATGGCATGGGGGTAGAAGCTGTTCAGTGTCCTGTTGGTTCACAGACTTGGTGCACTGGTACCACTTGCCTTGCGGTAGCAGAGAGAACAGTCTATGGCTTGGGTGGGCACTGTTGTGCCCTCTTCACAACTGTGTGTGTGGACAATGTTAATTCCTTAGAGATGTGGACACTGAGGAACTTGAAGTTCTCGAACCGCTCCACTACAGCCCCATCGATGTTGATGGGGGTGTGCTCGCCCCTCCGTTTCTTGTAGCCAATGATCAGCTCCTTTGTCCTGCTAACGTTGAGGGAGAGGTTGTCCTGGCACCACACTGTCAGGTCTCTGTCAAAAGTAGTGCACTAAATATATATATATTTTTTAAATAAACCTTTATTTAACTAGGCCAGTCAGTTAAGAACAAATTCTTATTTCCAATGACAGCCTACAGCGGCCAAACCCAGACAACACTGGGCCAATTGTGCGCTGCCCTATGGGACTCCCAATCACGGCCAGGTGTGATACAGCCTGGATTCGAACCAGGGTGTCTGTAGTGACACCTCTAGCACTGAGATACAATGTCTTAGACCACTGCGCCACTCGGGAGTCCAATATATAAGGATTAGGGTGCTTTTGTCAAAAGGAGTGCACTGAGTATATAAAACATTAAGAACTCTTTCCATGTCACTACAGATCCTGGTTCGATACTGGCATGTGTCGCAGCCGGCCACAATCAGGAGACCCATGAGGCGACACACAATTGGCCCAGCGTCGTCCAGGTTAGGGGAGGGTTTGGCCGGCCGGGATGTTCTTGTCCCATTGCGCTGTAGTGACTCCTGTGGAGCATGCACACTGACGCAGTCACTTGTTAAATCCACTTCAATCAGTGTAGATGAAAGGGAGGAGACATGTTAAAAAAAGATTTTTCTAAAGCCTTGAGACGATTGCTATATGGATTGTGTATGTGTACCATTCAGAGGATGAATGGACAAGACAAAATATTTAAGTGCCTTTGAACGGGGGGTGGGGGGGGTATGGTAGTAGGTGCCAGACTCACCGGTTTGTGTCAAGAACTGCAACGCTACTGGATTTTTTTTACGCTCAACAGTTTCCCGTGTGTTTCAAGAATAGTCCACCACTCAAAGGACATTCAGCCAACTTCACACAACTGTGGGAAGCATTGGACTCAAAATGAGCCAGCATCCCTGTGGAACGCTTTCGACACCTTGTAGAGTCCAGAATGGTAGTTGAATTAGTTAGCATTTTAGCAAACCCGAACCTTTGTTTTAACCTGCTACGGAAACTCCATTCTGACATAAACTGTACCCCATCTAGTCAAAACAGGTTAGAACGCCAAATTTCACTCAGCGTTTATCAACGAAGCCTTCCTATTTGTACATCTTGCTGTTGTTGCTGACATGTAACCGAAACGAAAAATTGGCCGGCAGAAGAATATACGGTAAATATGATGCATGTTACATTGTTATAACGTTACCGATTGAACGGGATACAAATTTGAGTATGCTACGCGAATAATCGTTCTTTTGAATTTGTGGTAATAGTTTTTAAGTAGAGTGGTTTCTTTAGGCTAGTTAGGGTATATGCACGTATGCGGTGGTTCCCAACCAGGGGTACTAGGACCCTTCGAGGGTACTTGGCCTACCCACAGTTGGTGATTGAGAAGTCTCATGAGACCATCGGCCTACTGGTAAAATGCACTTGAGGGGGTACTTCAGGGGTACTCCAGGCAGACCAAAATTCAGTCACCCAACAGTGGTACAGTAACCAAAAAAGGTTGGGAACCACTTAGCCCAAGATGTACTCTTATGTGACCTTAATTTAAGGGTCAATGACCTTTGTTATTTTCAGAGATAGACTAGCAGACAAATACTCCATCTGAACGTGAATCAATTATCAACTACCATTCTGCTAAAGTTAAATCTAGACTTGGTTTCCTCTATCGTAATCGCTCCTCTTTCACCCAAACTGCTAAACTAACCCTGATTCAGATGACCATCCTACCCATGCTAGATTATGGAGACATAATTTATAGATCGGCAGGTAAGGGTTCTCTCGAGCGGCTGGATGTTTTTTACCATTCTGCCACCTAGGCCGTCATCATAGGCAAATGCAAATATGTATTATATAATATATATTATATATTAATAATATCCTAATAAGCAACTCATTCTGAAACACTGAGAAATATAACAATTTCATTAATTACAATCTACATGACCCTCCCTTGGATTCGATTTCTTTTAAATACTAAAACCTCCTTCTGTAAATTTCGGTCTGTCCCTAATGACATAAGGATCCTCTCTTTTGGTTATCCTTTAGCCTTGCTTGACCTCTAGCAATCATGCTAAATCTGCTGTGATGTTGCTGGGTTTGACATCTGTACTGACATTGCAATTCTCACACCGATCATTATATTGAATTATTTAAGAATACTTTTGTTCATCATGTAGGAACATTAAAAGGCCAGGGTTGTGTTCTGTAGGAACAAAATGGCAGAAAATGTTTTGAAATGGAATGAGGGACTACCTGTCCTGAGCTAAAAGGCCAAGGTCTTGTTTTGTACACACAACAGATTTTTGGGGTGGAAATGGGACAAGGGGCTACCTGTCCTGATCTTAGCCCATAAGAACACTGGTTATGTCCCAAATGGCATCTTATTTCGGGAATAGGAGCACCATTTGGGATGCAGCCTTTGCCTTGAAAATCCAACCCGTTGTTATTGTCTTCCCTGTAGCTGTGCGGCTGAGGTGGGCTGAATTGATGAGCAAGCCTGGATGACTGTGATGGAGGACGCTGCCACTCGGCTGGAGAGGGAGCATGTGCACAGCGTCTACGAGAAGATTGCTCCCTATTTTAACGACAGCCGCTACAAGGCCTGGCCCAAGGTGTGCCAGTTCCTACTGGAGCATGAACCTGGCAGTATCATCGCTGACGTGGGTATGTACACTACTGTGTCTGTTCTACTACTGATGGACATGCATTAAGTGGGTATGTGTCTGGCTTTTTACTGGCCTCTGTCTGTCTGTCTGTTGTGGCCCGAGTGTAATTGAAACGAACAAAAAGGCCAATAACATACTCTGCCTAAGGTTTTCTACCTGCTATTGACTGATTTCTTGATGCAGTGTTTCGTTGTCGTCAAGCAAATTGGTATTTTTTTTACACTTGCAGTCAGCTACTGTAAGATGTGATATCCTTCATTTCACGCAAAGGACTTAATTTTCACACTCGAAAGTACCAGTCATTCTGATTCTGAGGCCTTGCTTCAAGTCATGATGTCAATGTCAAAACACAAGTAGCACTCCAGAAGTAGTGTACTATATAGGCAATTGAATAGGGTGCCATTTTGTATTGGCCTCATGCATGTCTTTCTTTTGGGGTTGACATCTAGGCTGCATCCTGATTCTCCGCCATTCTCCCAAAGGGTGCACATGCACATTTCCGGTCAGGGATAAACCATGGTGGAAACTCCCTACAGCCAATGTTTACACCAATCCAATTATTTGAACTCCATTATGGCAAGTGCACACTTTGGGAGAAGGGTAGAGAATTGGAACTGGGACCTGGTGTTTGTTGTTGATTGTCTGCCATCATCCACATCACAGGCTGTGGCAATGGCAAGTACCTGCACGTCAACGGCAGTGTGTTCAAGCTGGGCTGTGACGTGTGTCTCCCCCTTGTGGACTCAGCCCGTAGCCAGGGCCACGAGGTGCAGCTGTGTGACTGCCTCAGGCTGCCCTACAGGGACAGCTGCTTTGACGGCGTCCTTTCCATTGCAGGTAGGCCTATACTTCACTCAACATGGGAGCGTAGTGGTCTAGCGGTTAGTGTGTCTGACCCCGGTTCAATCAGAATGGGTTTGAATCCGGCAAACAGGCTTGCATTCTAACTCGCACTCCTGCTACCATTACTGTCTTATTTTCACTGTCCCCCTCACTCCCTCCTCGGGCGTAACCCTACAATGTTTGCATATCGGAAGGGTCTGGATAGGTGTAATCAGTGACTTGGGATGAAAGAAGTGCAGGAGCTGTCTTTTTCCAAGTCGGTCCATTAGACTATTTTATGTTCACTGAAATTCTGAAATTACATTATGTTATAGAGACCTCTGATTATTCATTGTTAAGGGTTTATACCCATTTTCCATGACTTCTCCATGACTTTTAACTAAATGTTTATGACTATTATTACAGCCTACATGTAAGAGTAAGTATTATTGACACTGGAAGGTTGCTGTGTCTGATCCCATGTAGGCCAAATCTCCTGCAATTGTGCCCTTGATCAAGGCACGTAACCCCCCACAAAGTAGAGCTGCACTGTTAGTCACATGTTGTCAACCCTCCATCTGGAGAGCTCCTGGGTGTGCAGGCTTGGCTTTTGATCCAAGTCTGCTCATCAAGGTCCTGTTGAGCAGCTGGTGTTTAGGCTACAATGTGGTTAGACCAGGGCTGGAACAAAAGCCTGCAAACCTAGTAGCTATTCTGGAGGATGGTTGCCACCCTTGATATAAAGTATTGCAACATTACAACCAAATACTTTTGTATTTTTTTAAATGATTCCTTCATTCAATGAATCAGTGCTCAAAGACATAACTTGCTTTGAAGTAGCCTACCTTATCTAATTATACATGTTTATATAGCCTGCAGTATAAGGCTAAAACATTCATGCTTCAGGGGAGATCTATGCACATCAATGTATTTGTCAATTAGGCTATTCTTAGACAATTTTGTAACATTGTTGCAATTACATGGCTTACAATTACCCAGCTTTCCAATGGTGCAGATTTGTTTAGGCCAGGATTACCCAACTGGCAGCCTACGTTTGCTGAGCAAAAAAAAATATATGTATTAATTTTTTTTTTACTGTTGGATATAAAAGATTGTAAAAACACCAGTTATTTAAATGTTGGAAATCTGTTCCCAAGTATTCCCACGCATAATAAATATACAAATGAAAGCAAGGATTGAAATGATCATGTTTTTGTCATCTGTTTGGGATTATTCTACAAATTATATGTAATTATGTTCTGGCCCCCCGACTTTCCTCTCACAAAAAAAATCGGCCCCGGCTAAATCTATTTGATGATCCCTGATTTAGGCTATCTACAGTGCCGGTGGAAAGGTGACAACATGAATGCTTTGTTAGCTATAGTTAACTTTAGCATTTTCTCACTAGTATGTTTCTAATTGGCTATTTAGTTAGTCTGTCTGGCATTATTTTCTGCACGTTAACGCTAGAGGCTTTTTTACCCAAAATGTATCAATTGAAAGTGTGAGTTCACAGCTCGTGAGACATGGTTAAGAAAGATTGTTTTGAACACTGACATTAACCTTTCTGGTTATAACCTTTTTTGTCAAGACAGATCTTCCAAAGGTGGTGGAGTGGCAATCTTTACCAAGGAACACCTTCAGTGCTCGGTTGTCTCCACCAAGTCTGTCCCCAAACAATTTGATTTGCTGAGCAAACCTTCCTTCATGACCTAGCCTCTAAATTGGTATAGGCCAACAGCTCCGTCCTCCCCGCAGCTACTTGCCCGAGCCTCCCCAGCTTCTCCTTCATGCAAATCCAGATTGCAGGTGTTCTGAAAGAGCTGCAAAACCTGGACCCGTACAAATCAGCTGGGCTAGACAATCTGGACCCTCTATTTCTTAAACTATCCGCCGCCATTGTTGCAACCCCTATTACCAGTCTGTTCAACCTCTTTTTCTAATCTTCTGAGATCCCTAAAGATTGGAAAGCTGCCGCGGTCATCGCCCTCTTCAAAGGGGGTGACACTCTAGACCCAAACTGACCTATATCCATGCTGCCCTGCCTCTCTAAAGTCTTAGAAAGCCAAGTTAATAAACAGATCACTAACCATTTCGAATCCCACCGTACCTTCTCCGCTGTGCAATCCAGTTTCTGAGCTGGTCACAGGTGCACCTCAGCCACGCTCTAGGGCCTAAACAATATCATAACCTACATCGATAAAAGACAGTACTGTGCAACCGTCTTCATCGACCTGGCCAAGGATTTGGACTTTGTCAATCACCGTATTCTTATTGGCAGACTCATTAGCCTTGGTTTCTCAAATGACTGCCTCGCCTGGTTCACCAACTACTTCGCAGACAGAGTTCAGTGTGTCAAATCGGAGGGCCTGTTGTCCGGACCTCTGGCAGTCTCTATGGGGGTACCACAGGGTTAAATTCTCGGGCCGACTCTTTTCTCTGTATATATCAATGATGTCGCTCTTGCTGCGGGTGGTTCCCTAATCCACCTCTACGCAGATGACACAATTCTGTATACATCTGGCCCTTCTTTGGACACTGTGTTAACTAACCTCCAAACGAGCTTCAATGCCATACAACACTCCTTCCATGGCCTCCAACTGCTCTTAAACGCTAGTAAAACCAAATGCATGCTTTTCAAACGATCACTGCCCGCACCCGCCCGCCTGACTAGCATCACTACCCTGGACGGTCCTGACCTAGAATATGTGGACAACTACAAATACCTAGGTGTCTGGCTAGACTGTAAACTTTTCTTCCAGACTCATATTAAACATCTCCAATCCAAAATCAAATCTAGAATCGGCTTTCTATTTCGCAACAAAGCCTCCTTCACTCACACCGCCAAACAAAACTGACCATCCTACCGATCCTTGACTTCGGCGATGTCATCTACAAAACAACCTCCAATACTTTACTCAGCAAACTGGATGCAGTCTATCACAGTGCCATCCGTTTTGTTACCAAAGCCCCTTATACCACCCACCGCTACGACCTGTATGTTCTAGTCGGCTGGCCCTCGCTACATATTTGTCGCCAGACCCACTGGCTCCAGGTCATCTATAAGTCTATGCTAGGTAAAGCTCCGCCTTATCTCAGCTCACTGATCACGATAACAACACCCACCCGTAACATGCGCTCCAGCAGGTATATCTCACTGGTCATCCCCAAAGCCAACACCTCCTTTGGCCGCTTTTCCTTCCAGTCCTCTGCTGCCAGTGACGAATTGCATAAATCGCTGAAGCTGGAGCCATATTTCCCTCACTAACTTTAAACATCAGCTATCTGAGCAGCTAACCGATCGCTACAGCTGTACATAGTCCATCTGTAAATAGCCCACCCAATCTACCTACCTCATCCCCATATTGTTTTTCTTTTTTTTCTGCTCTTTTGCACACCAGTATCTCTACTTGCACATCATCATCTGCTCATTTATCACTCCAGTGTTAATCTGCTAAATTGTAATTATTTCGCTACTACTATACGCCATTTGCACACACTGTATATAGACTTTCTTTTTTCTATTGTGTTATTGACTGTGCGCTTGTTTATTCTATGTGTAACTCTGTGTTGTTGTTTTTGTCGCACTGCTTTGCTTTATCTTGGCCAGGTCGCAGTTGTAAATGAGAACTTGTTCTCAACTAGCTTGCCTGGTTAAATAAAGGTGAAAAAAAATAGAATCAGCTTGATCTCTGTTAAAGACGCTTGGACCTTTTTCGGGCATTTTCAGTGGTATTCCTTCATAAAGAAAATGAGAATTAAAAACAGGTTTAGCCCCTGGTTCGACCGTGATCTGGCAGAATTACTCCACCTCAAGAATTCCATTTGGCAAATCACTCGACCACATGCATACTCAGGCTGACTGGCTCTTGTTCAGGCAAATGAGAAATAAGTGCACTCAGGCTCTCCAGAAGGCCAAAGTGAGTGACTTTAAGGAGCAGTTCTCTCCCTGTGGGTCTAATCCCAAGAATTTCTGGAAAACCTGGAGAATAAAGCCTCCTCCTCACAGCTACCCATGTCCCGTAATGTTGATGATGTGGTTGTTACTGACCAGGAGCACATGGTTGAGCTCTTTAATCACCACTTCATTAAGTCAGGATTCCTATTTGACTCGGGCATGCCTCCTTGCCCTTCCAACATTTCCTTATCTCCCACCCCTTCTAATGTGACTAGTCCCGATGCTGCTCCCACTTTTTCTCCTGCCCCACTACAAAGTTTCTCCCTGCAGGTGGTCACTGAATCTGAGGTGCGAAAGGAGCTCATTTAACTGGACCCCAAAAAACCTATGTCAGATGGTTTAGACCCTTTCTTCTTTAATGTTTTAGCCCCATCATCGCCAAGACTATCTCTGACCTTTTTAACCTGTCTCTCCTCTCTGGGGAGGTTCCCATTGCTTGGAAGGTAGCCATGGTGCGTCCTTTATTTAAAGGCGGGAGATCAAGCTGATCCTAACTGTTATAGACCAATTTCTAGTTTGCCCTGTTTATCTAAAGTGTTGGAAAATCTTGTCAATAATCAACTGGCCTTCTTGATGTATATCGTATTCTCTCTGGTATGCAATCTGGTTTCCGCTCAGGTTATGGATGTGTCACTGCAACCTTTTTAAAGGTCCTCAATGATGTCACCACTGCCCTTGATTCTAAGCAATGTTGTGCTGCTATTTTTATTGACTTGGCCAAAGCTTTTGATGCGGTGGACCATTTTATTCTTGTGGACCAGCTAAGGAGTATTGGTGTCTCTGGGCGGTCTTTGGCCTGGTTTGCGAACTACCTCTCTCAAAGAGTGCAGTGTATAAAGTCCGAAAATCTGCTGTGTCAACCACTGCCTGTCACCAAGGGAGTACCCAAAGGCTCCATCCTAGGCCACACACTCTTCTCAATTTACATCAACAACATAGCTCAGGCAGTGACAAGCTCTCTCTCATCCATTTATATGCAGATGATAGTCTTATTCTCAGCTGGCCTCTCCCTGGATTTTGTGTTAAATGGTCTATACAAAGCTTTCTTAGTGTCCAACAAGCTTTCTCTGCCCTTAAAACCTGTTGCCGATAGCCGTTCCGCCAGTGGAACCTCTACCCAAAATCCAATGGAACTGCAGGGCACGAAATACAAAACATCAAAAATCGAATAATGTAAATTTCTCAAACATACGACTCTTTTACAACATTTTAAAGATATACTTCTCCTTAATGTAACGACATTGTCCGATTTCAAAAAGGCTTTACAGCGAAAGCAAAACATTACATTATGTTAGGAGAGTACATAGACAAAAATAACCACACATCCATTTTCCAAGCAAGTATATGTGTCACAAAAACCCAAAACACAGCTAAATGAAGCACTAAACTTTGACGATCTTCATCAGATGACACTCCTAGGACATCATGTTACACAATACATGTATGTTTTGTTCGATAAAGTTCATATTTATATCCAAAAACAGCATTTTACATTGGTGCGTGATGTTCAGAAAATGTATTCCCACCAAAACTCCCAGTGAATGAGCACATCAATTTACAAAAATACTCATCATAAACGTTGACAAAATATATAACAATTATTTTAAGAATTATAGATACACTACTCCTGGATGCAACCGCTGTGTCAGATTTTAAAATAGCTTTACGGAGAAAGCACATTTTTCAATATTCTGAGTACATAGCTCGCCATCACACAAGCTATACAGACACCCGCCAAATTCGGGGTCAACTAAACTCAGAATTAGTATTATAAATATTCTCTTACCTTTGCTGATCTTCGTCAGAATGCACTCCCAGGACTGCTACTTCCACAAGAAATGTTCTTTTTTTCCGAAATAATCCATATTCATGTCCAAATACCTCAGTTTTGTTCGTGCGTTCAGATCACTATCCAAAGGCATAATGCGCGAGCGTAATTCCAGACACGAAAAGTCAAAATGTTCCATTACCGTTCTTAGAAACATGTCAAACGTTGTTTACAATAAATCTTTAGGGTATTTTTAACGTAAAAATGCAATAATATTCCAACCGGACAATAGCGTATTCATTCCAGGAGAAAAAGAAGGAACGGTGCGCTCACGGGATCGCGCATCACCAAGCCCTTTGTCCTCAGGCAGTCCACTCATTCACTGAGCTACTATTCTCTGCCCAGTAACAGGAGAAGCATGAAAAAACTTTCTGAAGGCTGTTGACAGCCAATGGAAGCCTTAGGAAGTGTAACGTGACCCCACAGGCACTGTAGTTTTGATAAGGATTCAAAAGAAGAACTACAATTCTCAGATTTCCCACTTCCTGGTTGGATTTTTCTCAGGTTTTTGCCTGCCATATGAGTTCTGTTATACTCACAGACATCATTCAAACAGTTTTAGAAACTTCAGGGTGTTTTCTATCCAAATCTACTAATAATATGCATATTCTAGTTTCTGGGCCAGAGTAGTAGGCAGTTTAATTTGGGTACGTTTTTCATCCGGCTGTGAAAATACTACCCCCTATAGCGAAGAGGTTAACCTTGTTCTGAATACCTCCAAAACAAAGGTCATGTGGTTTGGTAAGAAGAATGCCCCTCTCCCCACCGGTGTGATTACTACTTCTGAGGGTTTAGAGCTTGAGGTAGTCACCACATACAAGTACTTGGGAGTATGGCTAGATGGTACAGTGTCATACTCTCAGCACATATCAAAGCTGCAGGCTAAAGTAAGATCTAGACTTGGTTTCCTCTATTGTAATCGCTCCTCTTTCACCCCAGCTGCCAAACTAACCCTGATTAAGATGACCATCCTACCCATGCTAGACTACGGAGACGTAATTTATAGATCGGCAGGTAAGGGTTCTCTCGAGCGGCTAGATGTTCTTTACCATTCGGCCATCAGATTTGCCACCAATGCTCCTTATAGGACACTTCCCTGCACTCTATACTACTCTGTAAACTGGTCATCTCTGTATACCCATCGGAAGACCCACTGGTTGATGCTTATTTATAAAACCCTCTCAGGCCTCACTCCCCCCTATCTGAGATACCTACTGCAGCCCTCATCCTCCACATACAACACCTGTTCTGCCAGTAATATTCTGTTAAAGGTCCCCAAAGCACACATATCCCTGGGTCGCGCTTCTTTTCAGTTCTCTGCAGCTAGCGACTGGAACGAGCTGCAAAAAAACACTCTTCATTCAAAGACTCAATCATGGACTGACATTTGTGGCTGCTTCGCATTTATTGTTGTCTCTACCTTCTTTCCCTTTGTGCTGTTGTCCGTGCCCAATAATGATTGTAACATGTTTTTTGCTGCTGCTATGTTGTGTTGCTGCCATGCTATGCTGTTGTCTTAGGTCTCTCTTTATGTAGTGTTGTGGTGTCTCTCTTGTGTTGTGTGTTTTGTCCTATATTTAAATGTTTTATCCCAGCCCCCGTCCCCGCAGGAGGTCTTTTGCCTTTTGGTAGGCCATCATTGTAAATAAGAATTTGTTCTTAACTGACTTGCCTAGTTAAATAAAGGTTCAATTAAAAAAATGTATACCTGCTGCTGAAATGTCGCACTCTCTCCTCTGGCAGTGGCCCACTCGCACTGGCACACATGCAGCACACACGGACCTGCACTGAAAGGTCATTACGATAATGGCTGATATGTAGATTTTTAAGTGGTTGATAATATTTAAGTGTGCATTCATGAATTACATAAAAAAAAATGAAACTAATTTCTTGACTTTACAAACACTAATTTGACCATTTGGAACAGCGCATCATGCTCATTCAAGCTGGCGCATTTTCAATCTTTGCAATCTCAAAGCCTACTGTCACGCAGATTCACAGACTAGCGGCAAATAAACTTGAGCAAAACGGAATCAGGAAATTAATGCCCACTTTCCATTGCTATTCAATGCAAATCCCGACTTCATTCCGCTTTGATCAACCTTTTTTGCCTCCGTGTGTGAATCTGGGCCAGTGATGGGCTACTTTGTTTTATAGAAGAGCCACTGAACCGTTACTCAAAAAATTTAGAAGTGCCGGTACGGTGCTCCGGCTGGTAGGGGTGGTATCCAGAAGATAGCCCTATTTGGTAAAAGACCAAGTCCATATTATTGCAAGAACAACTTAAATAAGCAAAGAGAAACAACAGTCCATCATTCCTTTAAGATAACAAGAGTATGTTTGGGAAATAATCAATGGTTTTATTGCAAGGTAAAGTGGTGTCTAATTACCAACGCTGTGAGTAGGCAGGATTCAGGTGCTCATTTGCCCTAGGACAGTATTAATAAACACTGGCCCTTCAGTGGCCTCGGGTGGTAGAACAGTTGCTGCCACTGCCTTCAGAGCACATGTATAACGGTGTTGGCGTGGGTTTAAATCCAGTCCATCAGGGTTGGGGTCAATTCAAATTGAAATAAGTCAATTCAGGAAGACATTCAAGTTTAAAATTGCCCAAAAACGTTTGAAATAAATAAATACTTAGATGCCTGTTATGCTATTATTGAACTGGAATTTCAGTTTAATTCCTGAGTTGATTGCCACAATTGGAATTGAACCCAACCCTGTAGCCTTATGCCCTTTTGCACACCCTCCTTTTAATTTTGCTCGTCTCTCTTCACTCTCAATATTCCCCCCAGCCCTTTAGAAAGATTTGTTGAACATGACACTACTGTACAAGAAGCTCCAACACCCACCGCTGTCCCAGTTGCGCTGCTGAACTTAAACTTTCCGACTTTCAAATGTTTTTTTCTCCTACTAGTCATCCATGATCTGTCCACCAAAGAGCGTCGTATTCGAGCAATAAAAGAAATGGCAAGGACCCTGCGTGTGGACGGGCGCATCATGATCTACGTGTGGGCCATGGAGCAGACATGGCGGCAGTTTCAGAAGCAGGACATCTTCGTGCCCTGGAACCCCAACCCCCCATCCCCCACCCTGGGCAGGGAGTGGTCAACACCCCGGTGGAGGGGCGCAGCACAGAGTGTGAGCGGTAGGTAGCTATTTACGGGTAAGGGAGGTGCCAGAAGGTTGCTGGTTCAAATTCCAGGCAGGGCAATGTAAGAGAGAAGCTGGT
Organism: Salmo salar; assembly: GCF_965601325.2. Lineage (NCBI taxonomy): Eukaryota > Metazoa > Chordata > Actinopteri > Salmoniformes > Salmonidae > Salmo > Salmo salar. Next base: position 113,084,971 of record NC_138299.1, read on the forward strand.
AACATCTGGAAGGCTGCTGTTTTTTGTTGTTGTTGATCCCAGGTACAATCTCCTGCTGTTGTCCCTTTGAGCAAGGCACTAAAATAGTGTTTGAATGTGTGTGCATGCGCACGTGTGTGAGCTTGGACTAACCAAGTACTATTCTATTCTTATCTATCCAAGAATACCTCTACAGCGACAGCAAAGTTGAGCACAGGAAGGTGAAAAGCACATCGTTCATGCTGGATGAAGAGATGGCCTGCAGTCCCCAGCAGAGCCAGAGGCTGTGGTTCTTCTCGCGCTCCCTGGACTCAGTCTTTGACTTTGGCAGCCTGACCATCTCCAGGGCCAACGACAACCACTCCCCCTCCACAGAGAAGACCAGTGTCTCTACCGCCTTGGTCCAGGAGTGTGGCTCGATGGCCCTGCCTGATTTGGTCACCTCCTACCAGATGGAGCACACAGAGGGACCAGGGCAGCCAGGGGAGAGGGAAGCAGGCCCACCAGGAGACCTCAAACAGGACAGCAGTCAGAGCCCCCAGGACAGTGAAGGGGAGCCGGAGGCCGCCTCGTGTCTGCGCTATTACCACGTGTTCCAGGAGGGCAAGCTGGCGGAGCTGATCAAGAGCCACGTCGAAGAGCTCCACGTCCTTTACTCCTGCTTCGACCACGCCAACTGGTGCGTGGTGGCCGAGAAGGTCCAGGTTTGGAAGATATGACTTGGTTTTAATAAGTTTGATTAGTATTTTTTTTTATCGTTTATTCATTTGCACCTCAAATGTAAAAAAAATATATAAAAAAAACATTTTTAAGAGATTTTGAAGGTACTGTTCACATTCTTAAGGTGTTTTAAGAGTTACTGTGTTTCGCAAATTAATAGCACCTAATAAGCAGTATCCAGAGGGCCAGGATATATATGGGCTGCATCCCAAATGGCACCCTATTCCCAAGACTTCTATTCTCCGTTCCAATGCTGCTATCGATGGACCACCAATAACAATCAATGAAAAATGTCTGCCAAGGATGTGCGTCATTTCAGTTTTCCCCCTCCAAGTTTTTGCTCTTCTGTTTTTAGCCACAACCCTTGAGACTTAGTGGTGGAATGGGTCTCTCATATATGCAAATTCTGCCTGTATTTGTCTTCAAATGTTCTGCAATATACAAGGGGAATCAACCTTGCAGCAACGTTCTGTGATGTGTTGGTATCCCTTTCTATGGACCACCTGTGAATAATGAGTCATGTTCCAAGGAGCCAAGTGCTGTTATTAAGAATGCTTAAGGCAAGTGCTATAATTTCAATACTGTCTGTGTGATTTGTGTTAATATTTTGTCCGGCTGAACGAACCGTTTTTTGGTCAAATGAACAGACATCCTAGATGATACTGTGAAACGTTGCATTGTAGGTATGTTGCTGAATGTCAGTGAAACATTTCTGTAGTCAGTGAACCAGGGAGGTTGCATAAATAAGCCTGTCAGTGCAGTGCAACTGTTCTAGACCCACTTCTATGTTACTGGTATAGAGATTGATATATCACCTAGCATACATTTTTTTTTACTAAAATAGTGTAAGGTTTACTTTTTAAAGTGAACATTTTTAAGTATAATTTGTCCGTGTATGTTTTTGTTTACCCCATTTTTGATAAATTATTTTTATGAATCTCCTCCTTATGATTGATTTACTGGTCCTAATCAAATGTTTATTCTACCAATGTTCTGAATTTCCTGATACGCCGTGGCCAGGGATACGGGTACAAAACAACATTAACTGTCTCAGACAAATTTAATAGACTACACTACATAATACTGTTAGTGTCATCCTATGGCAAGCCAGGGAACTACAAAAAAAAAGCAAAATATTCCATTACCGTACTTCGAAGCATGTCAAACGCTGTTTAAAATACATTTTTATGCGATTTTTCTAGTAAAATAGCGATATATTCCAACCGGGAGACCTTGTTTTCGTTCAAACACTGAAAATAGAAAATGGAGTCTTCACATGCACACGTGCGCCCGTGTCATTGTTCTCAGAACGACCACTTTCCAAAACCCCTACTGTTTTTCGCCCAGGGACTGCAGTCATCATTCCCCGTTCTGGCGCCTTCTGAGAGCCTATGGGAGCCTTAGAAAATGTCACGTTACAGCAGAGATCCTCTATTTTCGATAAAGAGGCTATAGAAGGACAAGAAATGGTCAGACAGGGCACTTCCTGTATGGAATCTTCTCAGGTTTTGGCCTGCCATATGAGTTCTGTTATACTCACAGACACCATTCAAACAGTTTTAGAAACTTTAGGGTGTTTTCTATCCAAATCAAATAATTATGTGCATATTCTAGTTTCTGGGCAGGAGTAATAACCAGATTAAATCGGGTACGTTTTTTATCCGGCCGTGAAAATACTGCCCCCTATCCTAAACAGGTTAATGTGATTTAAAAATACTTTGAGGGGCGATTTGTAGCAAAGTACAATATAATGTTTTGCATTGTGTACATCCTTACACTGATAAAACAAAACTAGTGAAGATTAATCCTCTCTGGGTTCTCTTGAGCCTCAGGTAAAACCATGGAGTTACATCCTCTGTTCTCTCTATACCTGAAAGGAAAGGAACAGTAGTTTAACCATTTGGACAGAGCTATTCTCTTATACTTGTCTGGACTAGTGTCCGTCCTGGGTAGTGGACAGTAGAGTGTCTCAGACCTGAGTAGCTTCTTCGTGGACTAAGCAATTCATCACCCGAGAACTGGACTATTGTCCTGGTTAGTGGACTAGCGAGTGTCTGACCTGAGTAGCTGCTCTGTGGACGATGAAGTGTCTGAGGGCTAGTTTGTCGACGTCTTAGGAATAGCCTCCTCCTACACTGTCTTTATCACATACAGGCCCCTATTCTAAAGACCTGTCAAAGAAACAACAGCATTGAACACCAGGGGTGCGTTCAGTTCATTAAATAACTACATTGGTGCACACAGTTTTTCAACAGTCTGAGGTATATTTGCACTTTGGTGGGTGTGGCCTGATCAATATAGGTGTGACCATTTTGAAATCACAAAACTCATGCAGCCCTCTGTAGGGACACAGTCACCCTTTGGATGACCATAATCGCAACATTCTTCAACTGGTCGATCAGAACAGCAATGTTTTTGTTAAATTAAATGTTGCACACCATTGCGCGTTGTCTATATTTCTAACGTAGTGTTTCTCAATCCTGGTTCTGGGAACCCAAAGGGGTGCGCATTTTTGTTTTTGCCCTAGTTAGCGGTGCGCTCTAGTAGCGTTTTCATCGGTGACATCCCTTGCTCTGAGACCTTGAAGCCGTGGCTTTTGTGGAGCGATGGGTAACGATGCTTTATGGAATGCAGTTGTGTTCTGAGTGTCCCTGGTTCAAGCCCAGGTTGGGGCGAGGTGAGGGACGGATGCAAGACTCTTACATTGATGCTGTTGACCTGGATCACTCAGTTGGGCTCTGCCCAGCTGCTGGGGTTGCGGAGGAGGAGGAGGTCAAAGGGGGGTGAGTGTAACCGGTGTGAAATGGCTAGCTAGTTAGCGGTGCGCGCTAGTAGCGTTTCAATTGGTGAAGTCACTTGCTCTGAGACCTTGAAGTAGTTTTTTTTCTTGCTCTGCAAGGGCCACGGCTTTTGTGGAGCGATAGGTAACGATGCTTTGTGGGAAGGCAGTTGTTGATGTGTGCAGAAGGTCCTTGGTTTGAGTCCAGGTTGGGGCAAGAAGAGGGATGGAAGCAATACTTTTACACTAGAGCTAACGCTAAAGGCTTGATGTTGAGTTGATTAGTTGAATCAAGTGTGTTAGTGCTAGTGTAGCTGGGGATCTGTGAAATTCACTCTTCAGCCTGAAGTGTTTTTTAATAGCGAGGTGGGTTGAAATGCTTTAGGAGGGCGTTCACGTCTGTTTGCGAGGCAGAGGTCCTGAGTTCGAATCTTGGTATGAGCTGAATCAGGGGAAAGAGGTATTTGCTAAGCAAGTAGCGTGACATCCTTTACAATGGTGCCGCAAGACTCGGATCTACACTCCGCTCGACTGCTGGGGTTGCTGTGGAGTGGGTTTGGGGTGTGAATGTAGCAGATGGGGAAACTCTGTGAAACTCACTCCTCAGCCTGAAGTGTTGACCCTTGCACCATTGAAGAAGGCCTTTTGAAATGGGTTGGAATGCTTCAGGAGGGCAGTCCGTGTGTTTGTGAGGCAGAGGTCCTGAGTTCTAGCCTCGGTATATGCTGATCATATGGAAGTCGGTACTCTCTAAGCAAGCAGCTTGACCGTGACGTCCTTTACATTATGGCAAAAACTAAAACGTGCAACCGTTTGGGTCCCCAGGATTGGGAACTGATCCAACTCACCCTGCTCAGTCAGCCGCAGCCTCCCCAGCTTGTCATCCCAGTGAGGGTCGACTCCAGCATCGTACAGTACCAGGTCTGGACGAAACGTCTCTAGCAGCCAGGGAATATAGCAGCCATATCTACTAACCCACAAAACAAACAATAATGTTGTGTTTATCAGTAGAACTTTAGCATGTCTGAATTACATTTCTACCTCACAGGAGAGACAGTTGATAAAAACATTAAAAAGTAAGTCTTAGCCTGATTGTGGGAGAAAATATGGAATGCATAGGGCCTTAAGCTCACTGGCTATCCTCAGAACTGACATTGCTCAAGTCAATGATTCTCTGTAATACTGTACATGTATTGGTTTTCATGTCCAGGGATGCACTAATTTTGACCAGGAAAATAATTAGTTTACGCGTTTAGATAATTGATGTCAAAGGTTAATAAATTACATTTTATCTTTGTAATTTATGAAAGTATACAACTGTTTGTAAACTTTCAAATTATATCAAACTCAACAGTATTTTTTTCACTGGTGAAGATATAGATGTGTGAGCTCAAAGTATTGGGCTCAAAGTATTGGGACGGTGAGCTCAAAGTATTGGGACGGTGACAAAACATGTTTTTTGTCTCTACTCCAGCACTTTGAATTTGAAATGATACAATGACTGAGGTTAAAGTGCAGACTGTCAACTTTAGTTTGAGGGTATTTTCATCCATATCAGGGGAAACGTTTAGAAATTGCAGCACTTTTTGTACATAGTCCCCCAGTTTTAGGGGACCAAAGTAATGGGAACAATTCACTTACAGTATGTGTAGTAAAAGGTTAATTATTTGATCCCATAATAATAGCATGCAATGACTACATCAAGCGTGTGACTCTTGTCATGACGTTGCCCTCTTTGGGTACAGCGAGCACAAGTGACCCCCCTCCCTCTGCACCAGCCCTTTTCTATGCACCATCCCCCCTGACCTCTATACTCCTGACACCAGGCTTTGTAAGAAGAGGTCGTAAATTCCTATGAGGAGATTCTCTCCTCATGGCCACAGTATAGAGACAGTGAGTTTTTATAGACCACACCAAGGAATTTCTTCTACCTCACAGAACTTGACAACCGAACAATATTCAGGTTCTGGAAAAGGTATAAAAGATCGGTGAAGAATCCAGCTATGAACTGGTCCGTTTGGTACAATTTTGTGAAACTCATGAGAGACAATACATTACCATAATCATGTTTATACAATAGCCTCAACTATGAGACTTACATCTAAATGGTTGTATAAAATGAATGAATAAGGATGGAACTGTTTGTGAAATTGTGTAATGTGATTTTGGACTGTTCAATGAAGGAAACTCCAATTCCCTTTGGAGTCTTAACTAAATCAGAGGACCGGCCATGAGCACAGTTATGGTCTGGCGTCATGGGACAGGCCCTTTTCTGCTCTTCCGAATAAAACCCCCACCTAGGTTTTCTATCACCAGACCGAGCTTACCTCAATTACGAGATGGCTAAAGGTTGGAGACCAGTTTACCTCGATAACGGGCCAAGGTTTGACCATACCATCCTCTTGCTGAACTTTTAACCATACCACGTGGTTAAACTCTTAGACTATCGATACCAACAGAATAAGAACAAGTCTTTGATATTAATTACTAGTCTGCAGCTAGGAATTCGGTATCATTGAACGCGAAGACCGACAACCGCTGAAACATCCATTCTATAACGACATTAATGAATGTCGCTTTGAAAGATCCATTCTAACCGAGAGAGAACGAGGACCAAAACTCTCCAACAAGGATCCCGACGACACACTGAGCGTAAATATATATTGATTGCAATTGTTCCCGAATGAGTGAGCGTTCATGTGCAAAGGATTAGTATTGCAATTGTTATAATTATCAACTCTGTAGTGCCTTCTCAGTTGACCCCCCCCCCCCCCCCCACTCCCCTTTTGTCTAACAGGCCGCCATGCCGGTTTAGCCGTATATTTTTACTTTTCCCCTCACTCAACTTTTTTCATTCAACTTTTTCACCCCGGAGGTTTTATCTGGACATGGTTCGTCAGGACTTCAAACAGCCGAAGCTAAGTAACATTAACATGATGCCTTCTAATTGCAGTCGTTGTACTTATAATATACAGGAGAACGATCGCCTTACGGCAAGGATAGCTGTGCTGCAAGCCCAGCTTCAGACGCAATCGTTAGGCAAGGGTAATTTCAGTGTAGGAAAGGATGAAACAGCGTCTGTGCCACCAGTAAGTACAGATAGTAACGTTAGTATAAACCCCCTCGCACGGTCCCCGCAGCCGGACATCTTTCTCATGGCTTCTGGAGGGAAACGCTGTAGGAATGCTCAACCGGTGTCGCTTATTCAGCCGACAGAAACTTTCAACCGGTTCTCCCCATTAAGCGAGTCGGAGTCAGAGGCCGAGACTTCTCTGGTCTCTACTCCTCCCGTTGTGGGGTCTGAGACGCCGACGGCTCCCACCATTAGCTCTGACAAATTGAAAACCCTAGTCATTGGCGACTCCATTACCCGCAATATTAGACTTAAAACTAATCATCCAGCGATCATACACTGTTTACCAGGGGGCAGGGCTACCGACGTTAAGGCTAATCTAAAGACGGTGCTGGCTAAAGCTAAAACTGGCGAGTGTAGAGAGTATAGAGATATTGTTATCCACGTCGGCACCAACGATGTTAGGATGAAACAGTCAGAGGTCACCAAGCGCAACATAGCTTCAGCGTGTAAATCAGCTAGAAAGATGTGTCGGCATCGATTAATTGTCTCTGGCCCCCTCCCAGTTAGGGGGAGTGATGAGCTCTACAGCAGAGTCTCACAACTCAATCGCTGGTTGAAAACTGTTTTCTGCCCCTCCCAAAAGATAGAATTTGTAGATAATTGGCCCTCTTTCTGGGTCTCACCCACAAACAGGACCAAGCCTGGCCTGTTGAGGAGTGACGGACTCCATCCTAGCTGGAAGGGTGCTCTCATCTTATCTACGAACATAGACAGGGCTCTAACTCCTCTAGCTCCACAATGAAATAGGGTGCAGGCCAGGCAGCAGGCTGTTAGCCAGCCTGCCAGCTTAGTGGAGTCTGCCACTAGCACAGTCAGCGTAGTCAGCTCAGCTTTCCCCATTGAGACCGTGTCTGTGCCTCGATCTAGGTTGGGCAAAATTAAAAATGGCGGTGTTCGCTTTAGCAATCTCACTAGTATAAAGACCTCCTCCATTCCTGCCATTATTGAAAGAGATTGTGATACCTCACATCTCAAAATTGGGTTACTTAATGTTAGATCCCTCACTTCCAAGGCAGTTATAGTCAATGAACTAATCACTGATCATAATCTTGATGTGATTGGCCTGACTGAAACATGGCTTAAGCCTGATGAATTTACTGTGTTAAATGAGGCCTCACCCCCTGGTTACACTAGTGACCATACCCCCCGTGCATCCGGCAAAGGCGGAGGTGCTGCTAACATTTACGATAGCAAATTTCAATTTACAAAAAAAAAAAAAATGATGTTTTCGTCTTTTGAGCTTCTAGTCATGAAATCTATGCAGCCTACTCACTCACTTTTTATAGCTACTGTTTACAGGCCTCCTGGGCCATATGCAGTGTTCCTCACTGAGTTCCCTGAATTCCTATCGGATCTTGTAGTCATAGCAGATAATATTCAAATTTTTGGTGACTTTAACATTCACATGGAAAAGTCCACAGACCCACTCCAAAAGGCTTTCGGAGCCATCATCGACTCAGTGGGTTTTGTCCAACATGTCTCTGGACCTACTCACTGCCACAGTCATACTCTGGACCTAGTTTTGTCCCATGGAATAAATGTTGTGGATCTTAATGTTTTAACTCATAATCCGGGACTATCGGACCACCTTTTTATTACGTTTGCAATCGCAACAAATAATCTGCTCAGACCCCAACCAAGGAGCATTAAAAGTCGTGCTATAAATTCTCAGACAACCCAAAGATTCCTTGATGCCCTTCCAGACTGCCTCTGCCTACCCAAGGACGTCAGAGGACAAAAATCAGTTAACCACCTAACCGAGGAACTCAATTTAACCTTGCGCAATACCCTAGATGCAGTTGCACCCCTAAAAACTAAAAACATCTGTCATAAGAAACTAGCTCCCTGGTATACAGAAAATACACGAGCTCTGAAGCAAGCTTCCAGAAAATTGGAACGGAAATGGCGCCACACCAAACTGGAAGTCTTCTGACTAGCTTGGAAAGACAGTACCGTGCAGTATCAAAGAGCCCTCACTGCTGCTCGATCATCCTATTTTTCCAACTTAATTGAGGAAAATAAGAACAATCCGAAATTTCTTTTTGATACTGTCGCAAAGCTAACTAAAAAGCAGCCTTCGCAAATGGAGGATGGCTTTCACTTCAGCAGTAATAAATTTATGAACTTCTTTGAGGAAAAGATCATGATCATTAGAAAGCAAATTACAGACTCCTCTTTAAATCTGGGTATTCCTCCAAAGCTCCATTGTCCTGAGTCTACACAACTCTGCCAGGACCTAGGGTCAAGGGAGATACTAAAGTGTTTTAGTACTATATCTCTTGACACAATGATGAAAATAATCATGGCCTCCAAACCCTCAAGCTGCATACTGGACCCTATTCCAACTAAACTACTGAAAGAGCTGCTTCCTGTGCTTGGCCCTCCTATGTTGAACATAATAAACGGCTCTCTATCCACCGGATGTGTACCAAGCTCACTAAAAGTGGCAGTAATAAAGCCTCTCTTGAAAAAGCCGAATCTTGATCCAGAAATTATAAAAAACTATCGGCCTATATCGAATCTTCCATTCCTCTCAAAAAAAATTGAAAAAGCTGTTGCACAGCAACTCACTGCCTTCCTGAAGACAAACAATGTATACGAAACGCTTCAGTCTGGTTTTAGACCCCATCATAGCACTGAGACTGCACTTGTGAAGGTGGTAAATGACCTTTTAATGACGTCAGACCGAGGCTCTGCATCTGTCCTCGTGCTCCTAGATCTTAGTGCCGCTTTTGATACCATCGATCACCACATTCTTTTGGAGAGATTGGAAACCCAAATTGGTCTACATGGACAAGTTCTGGCCTGGTTTAGATCTTAACTGTCGGAAAGATATCAGTTTGTCTCTGTGAATGGTTTGTCCTCTGACAAATCAATTGTAAATTTCGGTGTTCCTCAAGGTTCCGTTTTAGGACCACTATTGTTTTCACTATATATTTTACCTCTTGGGGATGTCATTCGAAAACATAATGTTAAATTTCACTGCTATGCGGACGACACACAGCTGTACATTTCAATGAAACATGGTGAAGCCCCAAAATTGCCCTCGCTAGAAGCCTGTGTTTCAGACATAAAGAAGTGGATGGCTGCAAACTTTCTACTTTTAAACTCGGACAAAACAGAGATGCTTGTTCTAGGTCCCAAGAAACAAAGAGATCTTCTGTTGAATCTGACAATTAATCTGGATGGTTGTACAGTCGTCTCAAATAAAACTGTGAAGGACCTCGTCGTTACTCTGGACCCTGATCTCTCTTTTGAAGAACATATCAAGACTGTTTCAAGGACAGCTTTTTTCCATCTACGTAACATTGCAAAAATCAGAAACTTTCTGTCCAAAAATGACACAGAAAAATATATCCATGCTTTTGTTACTTCTAGCCTGGACTACTGCAATGCTCTACTTTCCGGCTACCCGGATAAAGCACTAAACAAACTTCAGTTAGTGCTAAATACGGCTGCTAGAATCCTGACTAGAACCAAAAAATTTGATCATATTACTCCAGTGCTAGCCTCCCTACACTGGCTTCCTGTTAAGGCAAGGGCTGATTTCAAGGTTTTACTGCTAACCTACAAAGCATTACATGGGCTTGCTCCTACCTATCTTTCTGATTTGGTCCTGCCGTACATACCTACACGTACGCTACGGTCACAAGACGCAGGCCTCCTAATTGTCCCTAGAATTTCTAAGCAAACGGCTGGAGGTAGGGCTTTCTCCTATAGAGCTCCATTTTTATGGAATGGTCTGCCTACCAATGTGAGAGACGCAGACTCAGTCTCAACCTTTAAGTCTTTACTGAAGACTTATCTCTTCAGTAGGTCCTATGATTAAGTATAGTCTGGCCCAGGAGTGTGAAGGTGAACGGAAAGGCTGGAGCAACGAACCGCCCTTGCTGTCTCTGCCTTGCCGGTTCCCCTCTTTCCACTGGGATTCTCTGCCTCTAACCCTTTTACAGAGGCTGAGTCACTGGCCTACTGGTGTTCTTCCATGCCGTCCATGGGAGGGGTGCGTCACTTGAGTGGGTTGAGTCACTGACGTGGTCTTCCTGTCTGGGTTGGCGCCCCCCCCCCCCCCCCCTTGGGTTGTGCCATGGCGGAGATCGTTGTGGGCTATACTCGGCCTTGTCTTAGGACGGTAAGTTGGTGGTTGGAGACATCCCTCTAGTGGTGTGGGGGCTGTGCTTTGGCAAAGTGGGTGGGGTTATATCCTGCCTGTTTGGCCCTGTCCGGGGGTATCATCGGATGGGGCCACAGTGTCTTCTGATCCCTCCTGTCTCAGCCTCCAGTATTTATGCTGCAGTAGTTTATGTGTCGGGGGGCTAGGGTCAGTCTGTTACATCTGGAGTATTTCTCTTGTCTTATCCGGTGTCCTGTGTGTATTTAAATATGCTCTCTCTAATTCTCTCTTTCTCTCTTTCTGTCTTTCTCTCGGAGGACCTGAGCCCTAGGACCATGCCTCAGGACTACCTGGTATGATGACTCCTTGCTGTCCCCAGTCCACCTGGCCGTGCTGCTGCTCCAGTTTCAACTGTTCTGCCTGCGGCTATGGAACCCTGACCTGTTCACCGGACGTGCTTGTTGCACCCTCGACAACTACTATGATTATTATTATTTGACCATGCTGGTCATTTATGAACATTTTAACATCTTGACCATGTTCTGTTATAATATCCACCCTGCACAGCCAGAAGAGGACTGGCCACCCCTCATAGCCTGGTTCCTCTCTAGGTTTCTTCCTAGGTTTTTGGCCTTTCTAGGGAGTTTTTCCTAGGGAGTTTTTCCTAGCCACCGTGCTTCTTTCACATGCTTTGCTTGCTGTTTGGGGTTTTAGGCTGGGTTTCTGTACAGCACTTTGAGATATCAGCTGATGTACGAAGGGCTATATAAATAAATTTGATTTGATTTAGCCCACTAGGGCACATTCCCCTATGATTTCTTTGTAACCATATCCATATACGTGCTTCTACACCTGCATTGCTTGCTGTTTGGGGTTTTAGGCTGGGTTTCTGTACAGCACTTTGAGATATCAGCTGATGTAAGAAGGGCTATATAAATAAATACATTTGATTTGATTTGATTAGCATATCAATTGTTAATATTTATCAACTCTGTGTGCCTTCTCCGCTGCCCCCACCCCCCTTATTTGTTTAACAGGCCGCCATGCCTGTTTAGCCCACTAGGGCACATTACTCCACCAATGCTTTGTGACGATAACCAACTGTTTGTATGCTTTCTGTGAATTACTTAGTTTAGTAAATAAATGATTTTAAGACAATTGATGTATGGATGACTTTTAGTAAAGGCTGGATTCGTGCAGATACAACAATTTACGATGTTTGGAATGAGACTGGACGCGAGGTAAAATACACCATTTAAACCAGAAGATAATCGGCCTATACTATAATATAATATATAGTGTTATAATATAGGAAAGTTATATTAGGAAAATTATAACTTTGTAATCTGAATATTTTCCTTAGTGCCCCGATCTCCTAGTTAATTACAATTAAATGATTAATCAGTTTAATCGCGTAATAATAATTACAGGGAGTTATTTGATAAACATGTCTTCAAGTTAATGGTGCCCAAAGACACGACAAGTGTCTTAACAGTGCAATTTGCCAAGGCAGGATACTCTGAGCGCAGCCCAATCCAGAAATCAGGCAGTGGCTTCTGATTAAATTCAATTTTCACAGAACCGCTTGTTGCATTTACGATGAGGCTCTCTTGTTCAGATATCGGTAAGTCGACTGAGGCAGGGCATGAAAGGGATAACGAATCCAGTTGTTTGTGTCATCCGTTTCGGGAAAGTACCTGCGTAATTGTGCACCCAACTCACTCAGGTGCTGCGCTATATCAACTTTGACATTGTCCGTAAGCTTGAGTTCATTTGCACACAAAGAAATCATACAATGATGGAAAGACCTGTGTGTTGTCCTTGATAATTCATAAATTAATCATAGCCTCAATTTTGTTCCGCACATTGAACATAGTTACGTAGAGTCCCTGTAATCCTAGATTCAGATCATTCAGGCGAGGAAAAAACATCACCCAGGTAGGCCAGTCGTGTGAGAAACTCATCATCATGCAAGCGAACAGATAAGTGAAAATGATGGTCAGTAAAGAAAACTTTAAGCTTGTCTCTCAAATAAAAAAAATAAACTTGTCAATACTTGGCCCTTTGATAAGCAGCACACGTATGTTGTACAGTATCTTTTACAGTATGTTGTAAAAGCGTTACATGGTCACTGCCCATATCATTGCATAATGCAGAAAATATACGAGAGTTCAGGGGCCTTGCTTTAACAAAGTGAAGCATTTTCCCTGTAGTGTCCAAAACGTATTTTAAGCTGTCAGGCATTCCCTTGGCAGCAAGAGCCTCTCGGTGGATGCTACAGTGTACCCATGTGGCGTTGGAAGCAACTGCTTGCACACGCGTTACCACTCCACTATGTCTCCCTGGCATTGTTTTGTGCCATCAGTACAGATATCAACACATCTTGACCACCAAAGTCCATTTGATGTCACAAAGCTGTCCAGTACTTAAAAAAAATATCCTCTCCTGTTGTCCTGGTTTCCTCTTCCTTAATTGACCACCGCATAAACGTAACGGACATATACCAGGAGCTAGGCCAGGCCCACCATGTCTGTTGACTCATCCAGCTGTAACACATAGAATTCATTGGCTTGTATACAAAGCAGTAATTGTTTCAAAACATCTCCTGCCATGTCACTGATGCGTCGTGAAGCAGTGTTGTTTGATGAAGTCTGTCTGTATAGTTTTTTTTGTCCTTTTCCCCCCAGCATTGTCCCAGCCATATCTGCGGGAGCAGGAAGAAACAGGCTCTGGAGGCGAAGGTCGAGTCATGCGTCCTCTGTAACATGACCCGCCAAACCACGCTTCTTAACACCCACCCGCTTAACCCAGATGCCAGCCGCACCAATGTGCTGGAGGAAACACCGTTCAACTGAGGACTGCAGGCACAAGGAGACGTTAGAGTGCGATGGGCCAAATCGAGCCAAACCTTCCCCTAACCCGGACGACGCTGGGCCAATTGTACACTGCCCTAAGGGACCCCGATCACGGCCAGTTGTGATACAGCCCGGGATCAAACCCGGGTCTGTAGTGAGGCCTCTAGCACTGCCTTACACGGCTGTGCCACTCGGGAGGCCCCTTTTAAGTAGCCTGTGTGTTTATGCAACTTTCAAAATGATTCCACCAATCTTAGAGTGGATGTCAGTGACAGAAACCACAAAAGTGTATTTTGAACACTCATATTTGGGCACAGCCAAGCTTCAGAGTAGGTGAATAGAGCGAATACCATACTCATGGGAAACAAGATCCCGGACAAGCCCCCATTTTGTTACGTTCCCCAGAAAGAAAACCAAAAATGTCTCTCAAACCGAATGGGTAACTAATAAAGAGTCACTGACAATGACCAAAATGAGACAGGTTGGGTTCTAGGAGATGTTCTTTAAGACACTCATGGGGGTGTCCACTGAAAGTTGACTAGGAACAAGAAATGGGACCTAAAGGTCACCACCATGAGCGCCCACTACATTTGCCCAAGAAGGGGTAAACAAAATAAAACCGACACCAAACTTAAAAGAAAGGAAGCAAATCAAATATGGCAAGCCAACTAAAGGTGTTAACCCTTCACATCTCTCAAGCCAACTCGAGCACTGGGACAGACGCTCTTAAACATAGGAGGAAACGCCTTCTGACAAACGAGATGACAAACCAGCACAGGTGTAAAACATACTAACGAGGTGACACCAATCGGTGCGGCCAAATTGCTAACATCCAACCTCGAAATATAAATGGAAAAACCAAAGCCTGTAACAGGGGGTATGGTATTTATGCCTCTAACTTTCTCACTCATCATTATTAACGATTCATTCAGGATGATCCGTAATCATGGTAGCATCCACATTCATGTAGAGTGTTTAGAAACATTCTATTCTTATTTATAATAAAAGTGACTCCAAAATGACAATACATTATTTACCATTCAATTTTTTTGTGCCCAATAGGAATTAAACACAACCAAAACAAACAGCAAATGCATCCAATAAATTTGTAGAGTGGTATGTCTTTGGCATCATTAAAACTGAATAACTATTTATCAAATAACTCTCTGTAATTATAATTACGCGATTAAACTGATTAATCGTGTAACTGTAATTAACTAGGAAGTCGGGGCACCAAGGAAAATATTCAGATTACAAAGTTATAATTTTCCTAATATAACTTTCAGATATTTTAATATCTGATCAATTAGTCTTCTGATTAATGACGTAATCTTTACCTCACGTCAGTCTCATTCCAAACATCGTAAATTGTTGGTTATCTGCACGAACCCAGTCTTCACTATGAGTCATCCATACATCAATTGTCTTAAAATCATTTATTTACTAAGTAATTCACAGAAATGCATAACAAACAGTAGATATGGTTACAAGGAAATCATAGGGGAATGTGCCCTAGTGGGCTAAACCGGCATGGCGGCTTGTTAGACAAAAGGGGAGTGGGAGGGGGGTCAACTGAGAAGGCACCACAGAGTTGCTAATTAAAACAATTGCAATACTAATCCTTTGCACATGAACGCTCACTCATTCGGGAACAATTGCAATGAATATATATTTACGCTCAGTGTGTCGTCGGGATCCTTGTTGGAGAGTTTTGGTCCTTGTTCTCTCTCGGTTAGAATGGATCTTTCAAAGCGACATTCATTAATGTCGTTATAGAATGGATGTTTCGTCGGTCTTCGCGTTCGATGATATCGAGTACTTAGCTGCAGACTAATAATTAATATCAAAGACTTGTTCTTATTCTGTCGCTATCGATAGTCTAAAAGTTAACCACGTGGTGTAGTTAACTTTCAGTAGAGGAATTGGATGGTCAAACCTATTGGCCAATTCTCAATGGAGTGGAGGCCTGGTCTGATGAAAGAAAATCAGGGTGGGGTTTTATACGTGAACATAGAACAGGCTTGTCACATGACGCCTGGTCCTGTCTGTGTCCCTGGGGGGCGTGCCGATGACTGATTTAAGCTTTGAACAGAAATACATTCTATCACATTAACATCAGTACATAGCATCTCAACGTATTCCAAATAGCTTTATCCTTATTAACCTGTTAGGGCTAGGGGGCAGTATTTGCACGGCTGGATAAAAAAAATGTACCCGATTTAATCTGGTTACTAATCCTACCCAGTAACTAGAATATGCATATACTTATTATATATGGATAGAAAACACTCTAAAGTTTCTAAAACTGTTTGAATGGTGTCTGTGAGTATAACAGAACTCATTTGGCAGGCAAAACCCTGAGACATTTTCTGACAGGAAGTGGATACCTGATGTGTTGTATTACCTTTAAACCTATGCCATTGAAAAACACAGGGGCTGAGGAATATTTTGGCACTTCCTATTGCTTCCACTAGATGTCACCAGCCTTTACAAAGTGTTTTGAGTCTTCTGGAGGGAGATCTGACCGAACAAGAGCCATGGAACGATGATGGCCCATTAGACACCTGGCGCACGAGTTCATGTTGGGTACCCTCGTTCCAATAAGTTATAAAAGAGTATGCATTCGTCCACCTTGAATATTATTCATGTTCTGGTAAAAAAAGGTTGATGATTTATGCTATACAACGTTTGACATGTTTGAACGAACATAAATATATTTTTTCCCCTCGTTCATGAAGTGAAGTCCGGCGGGCTTAGATCATGTGCTAACAAGACGGAGATTTTTGGACATAAATGATGAGCTTTTTTGAACAAAACTACATTCGTTATGGACCTGTGATACCTGGAAGTGACATCTGATGAAGAGAATCAAAGGTAATGGATTATTTACATAGTATTTTCGATTTTAGATCTCCCCAACATGACGACTAGTCTGTATCGCAACGCGTATTTTTCTGGGCGCAGTGCTCAGATTATTGCAAAGTGTGATTTCCCAGTAAGGTTATTTTTAAATCTGGCAAGTTGATTGCGTTCAAGAGATGTAAATCTATAATTCTTTAAATGACAATATAATATTTTACCAATGTTTTCTAATTTTAATTATTTAATTTGTGATGCTGACTTGACTGCCGGTTATTGGAGGGAAACGATTTCCTCAACATCAATGCCATAGTAAAACGCTGTTTTTGGATATAAATATGAACTTGATAGAACTAAAAATGCATGCATTGTCTAACATAATGTCCTAGGAGTGTCATCTGATGGAGATTGTAAAAGGTTAGTGCATCATTTTAGCTGGTTTTATGGTTTTGGTGACCCTGTCTTTGAATTGACAAAACATTACACACAACTCTTGTAAATGTACTGTCCTAACATAGGAGACCTGGGAGTGCATTCTGACGAAGATCAGCAAAGGTAAGAGAATATTTATAATACTAATTCTGAGTTTAGTTGGCCCAGAACTTGGCGGGTATCTGTATAGCTTGCTTTGATGGTTGAGCTATGTACTCAGAATATTGAAAAATGTGTTTTCTCCGTAAAGCTATTTTAAAATCTGACACAGAGGTTGCATTAAGGAGAAGTATATCTATAATTCTTTCAATAACTGTTGTAAATTTTATCAACGTTTATGATGAGTATTTTTGTAAATTGATGAGCACATTCACCGGTAGTTTTGGTGGGAATACATTTTCTGAACATCATGCGCCAATGTAAAATGGGGTTTTTGGATATAAATATGAACTTTATCGAGCAAAACATACATGTATTGTGTGACATGAAGTCCTATGAGTGCCATGTGATGAAGATCATCAAAGGTTAGTGAATATTTTAGCTGTATTTTTGGTTTTTGTGATGCATGTCCTTGCTTGGAAAATGGCTGTGTGGTTTTTCTTGTGAAGTTTATGTCCTAACATAATCTAATTTTATGCTTTCACCGTAAAGCCTTTTTGAAATCGGACAATGCGGTTAGATTAACGAGAAGTTTATCTTTAAAATGGTGTAAAATAGTTGATTGTTTGAGAAAATGAAATTAGAGATTTTTGCTGTTTTGTATTTCGCGCTCTGCTATTTCACTGGCTGTTGAATAGTGTGTTCCGCAGGTGGGACGGTCACGTCCCACCTAGCCCATAGAAGTTAAAGGATTTCATCAGACTCTGAAGTCTATGTTGAGAGCTTACTGCTTTGAGTTTGAGAAAGACTGGGATGAAGGGGTCCCTCTTGTTTTGTTTGCAGTGCAGGAGGTTCAGGAATGTCTTGGTTTTAGTCAAAATGAGCTCGTGTTTGGACATCATGTCAGAGGTCCTTTGAGCTTCTGAGAGAAAGGTTGTTGCAGGACAACACGTTAACCTCTCTGGGCTAGGTGGGACGCTTGCTTTTTTTTTTTTTTTTTACATTAGCATGTGACTAGCATGTGACTAGCATTCCCACCGAACACTGCCGGTGAATTTACTAAATTACTCACGATAAACGTTCACAAAAAACATAACAATTATTTTAAGAATTATAGATACAGAACTCCTCTATGCACTCGCTATGTCCGATTTTAAAATAGCTTTTCGGTGAAAGCACATTTTGCAAGATTCTCAGTAGATAGCCCGGCATCACAGGGCTAGCTATTTAGACACCCAGCAAGTTTAGCACTCACCAAAGTCAGATTTACTATAAGAAAAATGTTTTTACCTTTGCTGTTCTTCGTCAGAATGCACTCCCAGGACTTCTACTTCAATAACAAATGTTGGTTTGGTCCCAAATAATCCATTGTTATATCCAAATAGCGGTGTTTTGTTCTTGCGTTCAAGACACTATCCGAATGGTAAAGAAGGGTGACGAGCACGGCGCATTTCGTGACAAAAAAAATCTAAATATTCCATTACCGTACTTCGAAGCATGTCAACCGCTGTTTAAAATACATTTTTATGCCATTTTTCTCGTAAAAAAGCGATAATATTCCGACCGGGAGTGGTGGTTTTCGTTCAAAGAGAGGGAAAATAAAAACATCTCGTGCCCTCGTGCACGAGCCCCAGTCTAATGGTCCTCTGACAGGCCACTATCCAAACGCGCTAATGTGTTTCAGCCTGGGGCTGCCTCGATATCATTCAGCTTTTTCCCGGGTTCTGAGAGCCTATGGGAGCCGTAGGAAGTGTCACGTTACAGCAAAGATCCTCAGTCTTCAATAAAAAGAGCCAAGATGAACAACAACTTGTCAGACAGGCCACTTCCTGTTCAGAATCTTCTCAGGTTTTTGCCTGCCATATGAGTTCTGTTATACTCACAGACACCATTCAAACAGTTTTAGAAACTTTAGGGTATTTTCTATCCAAAGCCAATAATTATATGCATATTCTAGTTACTGGGCAGGAGTAGTAACCAGATTAAATCGGGTACGTTTTTTATCCGGCCGTGTAAATACTGCCCCCTATCCCCAACAGGTTAAACACAAAGCAAATCTGTTGGAGCATGTTACTGCTTTTTGATACAGATTGCAATGCACCTGTGAGCTTGCCAGTGAGAATCTGGAGAAGGCGCAAATTAAAGTTTGGTACGATCGAAAGGCCTGAAGCAGCACTTTCAATGTGGGTGACCAAGTCTTGGTTTTGTTTCCTGTTCCGAGGTCACTGTTGCAAGCTCGCTTTTCAGGCCCTTACCCCATAGTGAAAAAAGTGTAATCTGGATTACCTCATCGCCACACCGGAGCGAAAACAAAACAAACGGGTGTGTCATGTCAACATGTTGAAATCATACATCACTCACTATGATTGGGCTGAGAAGTCGGTGTAAACCGGTAGTGATGTTCTGCCTGTTGCCACTGCTGTCACCGTCTTCCTCAAGCACGAGGAAAGCCCAATACACCCTGTGCCTGTGGAATGACTGAGTAACCCAGAGATTCTGGAAAACCTGGTTGTCTTTTTGGCACACCTACCTCCGGAGGAAATGGGTGACATTGTTGCACTGCTTTTAGAATATCAGTTTATTCTCAGATGTGCCAACTCAGACAAATTTCCCAGAGCATGACATTGATGTTGGGGGCTCTGCCCCAATTAAACAACATGCTTATTGAGCGAATCCTGAAAAGAGAAACTCCGCAGTGAGGTGGAGTTCATGCTTGAGCACGGTATTGCACAACATGGGAATAGTCCGTGGAGTTCGCCCTGTATATTAGTACCTAAGGCGGATGGGTCTCTGCGGTTTTGTTTAGATTTTCGGGAAACTCAATGCCGTAAGTAAGTCAGACTCGCACCCTTTGCCCAGGGTTGATGATTGTGTGGACTGTGTTGGCGCTGCTAAGTACATTAGCAAGTTTGATCTGTTGAAAGTATATTGGCAGGTCCCTCTAGCTGAGCGTGTCAAGGAGTTGTCCCTCCTGATGGTCTGTTTTCTTACCTTTGTCTCCCGTTCGGGTTACGAAATACTAAGACCCTTTTGTGTCCTACATTGGTCCTACTTTGCTGGCACCGGTGCTAGCTGCTCCGGATATCCATCGTCCATTTGCTTTGTACACCGATGCCAGCAATGAAGGAGCAGGTGCTGATTTTGAAAAGGCTTTTGATAAAGTTCGACTGGAATTTATATATAAATGCCTGGAACATTTTAATTTTGGAGAATCTCTTATCCAATGGGTTAAAATTATGTATAGTAACCCTACATGTAAAATGTTAAATAATGACTACTTCTAAGAAAGTATTAAACTGTCAAGAGGAGTAAAGCAAGGTTGTCCACTATCGGTATATCTATTTATTATGGCCATCGAAATGTTAGCTATTAAAATCAGATCCAACAATAAAATCTACGGGTTAGAAATCCAGGGCTTAAAAACAAAGGTGTATGCTGAGGATTCATGTTTTCTTTCAAATCCACAATTTGGATCCCTCCACAGCCTCAGAGGACCTAGATAATTTTTCTAACCTCTCTGGATTACAATCAAATGATGATAAATGTATTATATTACATATTGGATCACTAATAAAATACAACTTTTACATTACCGTGTAGTTTACCAATAAAATGGTCTGAGAGTCAAGTTGGACATATTAGGTATTCATATCCCGAAAGAAATGATCTCACTACAATACATTTTAGAAAGTTAGCAAAAAAAATGGAAAGGAAAATACCTGCCTATTTGTGGAAAAATCACCCTGGTTAACTATTTAGTCAAATCCCAGTTTATGGCCCTGCCTACACCTAACAACTTGTTTTTTAAATTATATGAGCAAAGAATATTCCATTTTATTTGGAATGGCAAGCCTAACAAAATTAAATGGACCATTTTATGTAGTGAATAAGAATTTGGAGGGCAGAAAATATTAAAGCATTAGGCTTCACTCATACAAAAAATATACCTAAATCTTAACTGGTTCTCTACCATATTAGTAAGAATGGCTCAGCCCATGTTCAACAATGGCCTTTTTCGCTCTGTCCAGATTACAACCTCTCACTTTTGGTTATTTGAAAATGAAACTATCTCAAAAATATCGCTATTTTTAAAACAAGCCATAGGAAGTTGGTTGCTAGTTTAGTTAAATCCACCAGAAAATACATAACTATAACAACAAATATTATGGTTAAACTCAAATATACTAATTGATTAAAAAAAATATGTCTTTGGAAAAAAGGTTTAAAAACTGTATAATCTTTGTAAATTATATCATAAATAGGACTGGTGAAGTAATTCCACACATGCAGCTAACAAAAATACAGTTGAAGTCGGAAGTTTACATACACCTTAGCCAAATACAATTCCTGACATTTAATCCTAGTACAAATTCCCTGTTTTACGTCAGTTAGGTTCACCACTTTATTTCAAACAACTTTCCTAATCCAACTTTAGGTATTTTAAAATGTAAATAATCGATAACATTTAAGACGGGATAAACTGTGTTCATTACCGGATAAAAACAACGTGAAGCGCGTTACCTGGAACGCGCATCAAAACAGTATAATCCACTCGACTGGACCCTCGTTCTGAATAGCCGTACTTCATCATTTCTCTAAAGAAAAATATCAACCAATTTCTAAAGACTGTTGACATCTAGTGGAAGCAATAGGAACTGCAACCAAGTGCCACAAATGTAGGTTCCCATAGAAAACCAAGTGAAAACAGGGTCACCTCAAAACTATTTTCCTGGATGGTTTGTCCTCGGGGTTTTGCCTGCCAAATAAGTTCTGTTATACTCACAGACAGTGAGACATATTCTCACAGACATATTTTAACAGTTTTAGAAACTTTAGAGTGTTTTATATCCAAATCTACCAAATAAATGCATATCCTAGCTTCTGGGCCTGAGTAGCAGGCAGCTTACTTTGGGCACGCTTTTCATCCGGACGTGAAAATACTGCCCCCTATCCCAAACAAATTTTAACTTGGGTCAAACATTTCTGGTAGCCTTCCACACAATAAGGTGAGTGAATTTTGGCCCATTCCTCCTGACAGAGCTGGTGTAATTGAGTCAGGTTTGTAGGCCTCCTTGCTCACACACGCTTTTTCAGTTCTGCCCATACATTTTCTATAGGATTGAGGTCAGGGCTTTGTGATGGCCACTCCAATACCTTGACTTTGTTGTCCTTAAGCCATTTTGCCACAACTTTGGAAGTATGCTTGGGGTCACTGTCCATTTGGAAGACCCATTTGCGACCAAGCTTTAACTTCCTGACTGATGTTTTGAGATGTTGCTTCAACATATCCACATAGTTTTCTTCATTTAAGTCATTTAGCAGCCGCTCTTATCCAGAGCGACTTACAAATTGGTACATTCACCTTATGATATCCAGTGGAACAACCACTTTACAATAGTGCATCTAAATCTTTTAGGGGGGGGGGGGGTTAGAAGGATTACTTTATCCTATCCTAGGTATTCCTTAAAGAGGTGGGGTTTCAGGTGTCTCCGGAAGGTGGTGATTGACTCCGCTGTCCTGGCGTCGTGAGGGAGCTTGTTCCACCATAGGGGTGCCAGAGCAGCGAACAGTTTTGACTGGGCTTAGCGGGAACTGTGCTTCCGCAGAGGTAGGGGGGCCAGCAGGCCAGAGGTGGATGAACGCAGTGGCCTTGTTTGGGTGTAGGGCCTGATCAGAGCCTGAAGGTACGGAGGTGCCGTTCCCCTCACAGCTCCGTAGGCAAGCACCATGGTCTTGTAGCGGATGCGAGCTTCAACTGGAAGCCAGTGGAGAGAGTGCAGGAGCGGGGTGACGTGAGAGAACTTCGGAAGGTTGAACACCAGACGGGCTGCGGCGTTCTGGATGAGTTGTAGGGGTTTAATGGCACAGGCAGGGAGCCCAGCCAACAGCGAGTTGCAGTAATCCAGACGGGAGATGACAAGTGACTGGATTAGGACCTGCGCCGCTTCCTGCAGCAAAGCACCCCCACAACATGATGCTGCCACCCATGTGGTTCACGGTTGGGATGGTGTTCTTTGGCTTGCAAGCCTCCCCCTTTTTCCTCCAAAAATAACGATGGTCATTATGGCCAAACAGTTCTATTTTTGTTTCATCAGACCAGAGGACATTTCTCCAAAAAGTATGATCTTTCTCCCAATGTGCAGTTGCAAACCGTAGTCTGGCTTTTTTATGGCGGTTTTGGAGCAGTGGCTTCTTCCTTGCTGAGCGGCCTTCCAGGTTATGTCGATATAGGATTCGTTTTACTGTGGTTATAGATACTTTTGTACCGGTTTCTTCGATCATCTTCTCAAGGTCCTTTGCTGTTGTTCTGGGATTGATTTGCACTTTTCTCACCAAAGTACGCTCATCTCTAGGAGACAGAACGCGTCTCCTTCCTGAGCGGTATGACAGCTGCATGGTCCCATGGTGTTTATACTTGTGTGCTATTGCTTGTACAGAGTAACGTGGTACCTTCAGGCGTTCGGAAATTGCTCCCAAGGATGAACCAGAACTTCCAGATTATTTCACTTATAATTCACTGTATCCCAATTCCAGTGGGTCAGAAGTTTACATACACTAAGTTGACTGTGCCTTTAAACAGCTTGGAAAATGATGTCATGTCTTTAGAAGCTTCTGATAGGCTAATTTACATAATTTGAGTCAATTGGAGGTGTACCTGTGGATGTATTTCAAGACCTACCTCCAAACTCAGTGCCTCTTTGCTTGACATCATGGGAAAATCAAAAGAAATCAACCCCCAAAAAATAGATTTCTTTTGATTTTCCCATGATGTCAAGCAAAGAGGCACTGAGTTTGGAGGTAGGCCTTGAAATACATCCACAGGTACACCTCCAATTGACTCAAATTATGTCAATTAGCCTATCAGAAGCTTCTAAAGCCATGACATCATTTTCCAAGCTCATCATAAACATTGATAACATATTAAACTGTTATTCACAGAACTTTAGATAAACATCTTGATGGCAGATTTCAAAAAAGCTTCACGGGGAAAGCACACTTTGCAATAATCTGAGTACTGCGCTCAGAAAAATCCATCAGGCAATACAGATACCCGCCATTTTGGAGTCATCTAAAATCATAAATAGCATTATAAATATTCACTTACCTTTGATGATCTTCATCAGAAGACACGTCCAGGAATCCCAGGTCCACAATAAATGTTGTTTTGTTCGATAAAGTCCATAATTTATGTCCAAATACCTCCTTGTTGTTTGCGCGTACTCCAAATGTAGGAAGCGCGCCGAAAATTTCACGACGTAAAGTTAAAAAAAAGTTATATTTACGTTCGTAGAAACATGTCAAACGTTGTATAGCATCAATCTTTAGGGCCTTTTTAACATAACACTTCAATAATATTCCAACCGGACGATTCCAATGTCTTGAAAAACGTTATGGAACACAGCTACCTCATAACGTGAAAGCGCGCCAATGAACTCATGTCATTTTCTGAGTCACCAACTTCCCTGCCTTCTTGTTCGCTCTCTGTTCACTGCAAAAGCCTGAAACAAGGTTCTAAAGACTGTTGACATCTAGTGGAAGCCTTAGGAAGTGCAAAATGAACCCTTAGTCACTGTGTTAGATAGGCAATGACTTGAAAAGACTACAACCATCAGATTTCCCACTTCCTGGTTGGATTTTTCTCAGGTTTTTGCCTGCCATATGAGTTCTGTTATACTCACAGACATCATTCAAACAGTTTTAGAAACTTCAGAGTGTTTTCTATCCAAATCTACTAATAATATGCAATTTCTAGTGTCTGGGCCCAAGTAGTAGGCAGTTTAATTTGGGTACGTTTTTCATCCGGCCGTGAAAATACTGCCCCCTACCCAAGAGAGGTTAATTGTGATTTATTCAACCCAGATGCAAATTTAGTTGCATAATTTTCTATAAAACCTTTAGTGCCATCCCATAGATTCTGGGGGTCATCGACTTAATTTTTATTGATCATTATGAATTAAGTTGAAACTAACTTTTTAAATTTCAAATTGATCACAGAATGTAGGATTTTTTTGTAATGAAATGTTGAAACGCCATCTTGTGGCACTTTTAGGAGATTCTGAAATTTGAAGTTGGCAGTAAGCGTGGTAGTCAGACGAGCTCATATGTCTAATTTATATTTTCTTGATTAAAGAAAATAGAGGTGTAGATAATAGTATGAAATCGATTAGTCTACATTATTTATGCCTGTTTGAGTAGAACGTGTACTTTTTGGCTTTAGGATTATGTGCTCGCCAGGCATCAAATTAAATACAATTTTATTAGTCACATACACATGGTTAGCAGATGTTATTGCGAGTGTAGCGAAATGCTTGTGCTTCTAGTTCTGACAGTGCAGCAATATCTAGCAAGTAATCTAACAATTCCACAACAACTACCTAATACACACAAATCTAAGTAAAGAGATGGAATAAGAATATATAAATATATGGACCAAGCGGCATAGGCAAGATGCAATAGATGGTATAAAATACAGTTTATACATATGGGATGAGTAATGCAAGATAAGTAAACATCATTATTAAAGTGACTAGTGATCCATTTGTTAGAGTGGCCAATGATTTCAAGTCTGTATGTAGGCAGCAGCCTCTGTGTTAGTGATGGGTGTTTAACAGTCCAATGGCCCTGAGGTATAAGCTATTTTTCAGTCTCTCGGTCCCAGCTTTGATGCACCTGTACTGACCTCACCATCTGGATGAGGTTGTAATCAGAGAGTATATGCTGGAGAGCCTTGGTTGCATGTGGATTGTAGTTGATTTGTCCAAAAAGGCACTCATGTCGATCCCAATAACCAGATGGAATTCAGTTAATTCTAACAATATGCTATTCAGATATTTAAAAAACATAGGATAATATGAATTTGGAGCGTACACATGAATAAAGGCAATTTGTTATCCACTATGGATACATTTAAGGAAATCGATTCTCCCCTCTTGGTCTTCGCCTTTACCCAAGATGGTAACTTGAGTTATTTATGTATCATTATGATTACACCTTTAGATTTGTTTGGGGCTGATGAAATAGCAGCCAGTTTGTACAAATGGTTCTCAATTCTATGTGAGTCCTTTTGGAGCAGGGGTGTTTCTTGGAGCATTGCTATATCAACATGGTTTCTTGCTAGGATATCAAGACAGCTGGAATGTTTAATAGGACAGTCTAGGCCTTTTAAAATTCCAAGAGAGAATAGCTAGCGTTGCCATTGTTTAAAAAAAGGATTATTAAGGATGTCATTGTTATCTTTAGTGTTAATAAGCCCATGGATGTGAACCAAAAAGCAGGACCCAAAGGGAAACCCACCCATTGGTCATTCCCCATCCAGAACCCTCCCATTGGTCGTTCCCTACCCAGAACCCCCCACCCTGCAATTTTTATCAGCTTCCCTTACCCAAACAGTTCATAAAAAAGATTGCTCATGAAGGAAGTTGGGTTGCCTACTTCCACACCAGTTTCAAGTCCTGTGACCTGCATATTGAATTTACGGAATTATTTTTGAGTGATTTGGTTTTCTTTGTTAGCAGGTTGATTTCCCCTTCCAACTTATATTGCAATGTTTCCAGGTCATGGAGTCACCCCTCTGTCACATAGGCCACTGTCTCAAAACGTTCCACTTTAGTTGAGTAGGTATCCACTTTAGAAGTGAGCAGTGCAAGAGATTCATTTATCAGTTTTAATTGCAAGTCGAGGGCAGAGGTAATTTCCTCACGAACAATCTCTCTGAAAGGAGTGGCCAACACTTTCTGTTGTCGGGTGTTGACAGCTGCCATGATACCACAGGTGAATTGTGAATGGACAGATTATGCTACCTGCTGGAGTGAAATAGAGCTACTGTTGCTCCTTGTAATACAGTGAATGTCCCACACCTTAATGTGATGTTGTATACACTACCATTCAAAAGTTTGGGGTGACATAGAAATATCTTTGTTTTTGAAAGAAAAGCTATTTTTTTTTGTCCATTAAATAAACATAAAATGTATCAGAAATACAGTGTAGATATTGTAAATGTTGTAAACGATGATTGTAGCTGGAAACAGCTGATTTTTTATGGAATATCAACATAGGCGTACAGAGGCCCATTATCAGCAACCATCACTCCTGTGTTCCAATGGCACGTTGTGTTAGCTAATCCAAGTTGATCATTTTAAAAGGCTAATTGATCATTAGAAAACCCTTTTGCAATTACGTTAGCACAGCTGAAAACTGTTGTCCTGATTAAAGAAGCAATAAAATTGGCCTTCTTTAGACGAGTTGAGTATCTGGAGCATCAGCATTTGTGGGTTCAATTACAGGCTCAAAATTGCCAGAAACAAATAACTTTCTTCTGAAACTCGTCAGTCTATTCTTGTTCTGAGAAATTAAGGCTATTCCATGCGAGAAATTGCCAAGAAACTGAAGATCTCGTACAACGCTGTGTACTACTCCCTTCACCGAACAGCGCAAACTGGCTCTAACCAGAATAGAAAGAGGAGTGGGAGGCCCCGGTGCACAACTGAGCAAGAGGACAAGTACATTAGTGTGTCTAGTTTGAGAAACAGACGCCTCACAAGTCCTCAAATGGCAGCTTCATTAAATAGTACCTGCAAAACACCAGTCTCAACGTCAACAGTAAAGAGGAGACTCTGGGATGCTGGCTTTGTAGGCAGAAAATGTGCTTTTCTTTCAAAAACAAGGACATTTCTAAGTGACCCCAAACTTTTGAACGGTAGTGTATGTTGACAATTATTTAAAAATAACCGGAAACCCCCCCAAAAAATCCTTATTCTCTTTCATACTGGCTTAAGGAATCCATCATTTTAAGATTTAAAGTAATGCAATTACTACTACTAACTTAATTTTTCATATCTATAACTGTCCAATATTACTTTAAGTTCACAGGCACTATCACTTGCCTGTGATCTTGTTGTCATTGCTTAATATATTATAATCCTCTTTAGTTAGAAGAGAAGGAGGAGTTTTGGTTGTCTTTGGAATATGAACTTTAGACCTAGATGAGTCATTCTTTGTGCATTTGTATGAGCACAGATTACTTTTGTCATGACAGGATTAAATGCATGTGTCTAAGAAAGACTGTAATAACCAGCCCTTCAAAACACAGCCCCTCCCTGAAAAATAATTTATATTTGGTTAGTAGAGACCCTACACTCTTAGAAAAAATGTTCCAAAAGGTTTATTATCCACCCCAGTTCGAGACAGGTAAAGTTCTCTCTACAGTCCAATATGTATTTCATTTAAAGTGTAGTGCATTGGGGCCAATGGATTTGGCAGAGCAAAAGGCCAGCAGCACTCTAATCTAGACAAATGCCTAGAACAGGTATGCCTGTCTGTTAGCACTTCTTCTAATGACAAACCCGGTTTCCATTGCATCGTGGTGTCTCATGGTAATATTGGCATGTGTTTCAAGAGCACAAGAGCACAATGACACCAGACCCTCCTAATTAACATTCCAAACCTTAATTCCTCTCACTTCTTACCTTTTTTATCCAAGAGCTAAAATATGAAATCACATCTATATGGTTTTGGTACACATATTTGAAGATAGGCTGACAACATTACATGCTAAAACAGTAGCTGTTCATGGTGCTGATATGTGTTGCACTGTTCAAATGTCATCATAAAGCTAGAAGCATGACCTAGCTTTTTGTCCAAACTCACCTGTGTGGTATTCCAGGGACTAGTGAGTAGACTGGCATTGGCACCTATAATAGTGTTTTCGATATATGCCATTTATAGGCCAACAGAATGTGTGCAGTAGAAAGCGCTGCTGGGCATATAGACCTCAAAGCCTCATGAAATGACACCAAATATATATTCTACAGACCCAATTGAGTACTCCCAACCCCACTTTTGGGGGGCAGAAATAATCATTTTTACACTATAAAGAGCAATATTGTCACATACCAGTCTTAAACTTATTTTTGTTGTGTACTTTTTACCCCTTTTTCTCCCCAATTGGTAGTTACAGTCTTGTCCCATCGCTGCAACTCGGGAGAAGCGAAGGTCGAGAGACATGCTTCCTCCGAAACACGACCCCACCAAGCCACACTGCTTGCTTAACCCGGAAGACAGCTGCACTAATGTGTCGGAGGAAACATTGTACAGCTGGTGACCAAAGTCAGCGTGCATGCGCCCGGCCCGCAACGAGCGCGAAGGACATCCCAGCCGGCCAAACCATCCCCTAACCTGGACAACGCTGGGCCAATTGTGCGCCGCCTCATGGGTCTCCCGCATCCCGGGATCGAAGTTGAAATATCTCATTTGCATAAATATTCAGACACTTTACTCAGTCCTTGGTTGAAGCACCTTTGGTAGGGATTACAGCCTCGAGTCTTCTTGGGTATGAGGCTACAAGCTTGGCACACCTGTATTTGGGGAGTTTCTCCCATTCTTCTCTGCAGAACCTCTCAAGCTCTTTCAGGTTGGATGGGGGCGTTGCTGCACAGCTATTTTCAGGTCTCTCCAGAGATGTTCGATCGGGTTCAAGTCCGGGCTCTGGCTGGTCCACTCAAGGACATTCAGAGACTTGTCCTGAAGCCACTCCTACGTTGTCTTGGCTGTGTGCTTAGGGTCATTGTCCTGTTGGAAAGTGAACCTTCGCTCCAGTCTGAGGTCCTGAGCTCACTGGAGCAGGTTTTCATCAAGGATCTCTCTGTACTTGCTCCGTTCATCTTTCCCTCGATCCTGACTAGTTTCCCAATTCCTGCCACTGAATAACATGCTTCACCGTAGGGATAGTGCCAGGTTTCCTCCAGATGTGACGCTTGGCATTCAGGCCAAATAGTTAAATCTTGGTTTCATCAGAATCTTGTTTGTCATGGTCTGACAGTTCTTTAGGTGCCTTTTGGCAAACTCCAAACGGGCTGTCATAAAGGGTTGATTGGTAGAGTGCTGCAGTGATGGTTGTCCTTCTGGAAGTTTCTCCCATCTCCACAGAGGAACTCTAGAGCTCTGTCAGAGTGACCATCGGGTTCTTGGTCACCTCCCCGACCAAGGCCCTTTTCCACCGATTGCTCGGTTTGGCCGAGCGGCCAGCTTTAGGAAGAGTGTTGTTTGTTCCAAACTTCTTCCATTTAAGAATGATGGAGGCCACTGAATTTTTAGGGACCTTAACCTCTCTGGGGTAGGTGTCTACACACAATACACCATAATGACAAAGCAAAGACAGGTTTTAGAATTTTTGCACATTTATAAAAAAAATAAAACATGAATACCTTATTTACATAAGTATTCAGACCCTTTGCTATGACTCAAAATTGAGCTCAGGTGTATCCTGCTTCTATTGATCATTCTTAAGATGTTTCTACAACTTCATTGGTGTCCACATGTGGTAAATTCAATTGATTGGACATGATTTGGAAAGGCACACACCTGTCTATAGAAGGTACCACAGTTGAAAGTGCATGTCAGAGCAGAAACCAAGCCATGATGTTGAAGGAATTGTCCGTAGAGCTCCAAGACAGGATTGTGTCGAGGCACAGATCTGGGGAAGGGTACCAAAACATTTCTGCAGCATTTAAATAAAGGTTACACACACACCAAAAAGTTATTTTGTTGGCATTTACGTATATCCCCATTACCAGTAAAACATAATCAAAACCTATTTCTTTCACTTACTTGCTGTGCTGTTTCGTTGTTCAGTTGTTTCATTCTCCACCAGGATTTCTATGGAACGCTGTTTGGGTCTTTGCGTGTCAAAAAAGATACACGTGAAATAACATTATTTGATGTGTCAAATAAGCTTGTTGACCAATCAGGACCTGAATATGACTGCACGTCACAATAATTTAACACGTTCATACATTTTTTACGTAGTTATTACACATTGATTACACCATCACTCGTATTTCATATGTCACAACGATTCATCAATACGTATGCTATGATGCTGGTAAAGTTCACGAGCACCTACAGTGCTGGTCATAAAAAAAGCTAGCTAGCTCATGGATGCAAACAATGTTCTTCCCCAAAAACATAGCAAAACCACAATCTGTTTCAGTAGCTATAGTTAGCTAACTATATAGCTAGGTGTCATCTAAAATAACCCTAATTTATAAGACAGTTCTTATTTCGTTAATGGTTGTCGGACCCATCTATGTGAAGCTAGCCACAATAGTGGACTTTGCGGTTAGCCTTCAAAGTAAAAGTATGGCATAATTCTACTATTTGTATTCATTTGCATCACTGTCAATTACACTTGTGTTGAAGGGAAACTGCAAATTCCACAATTGTGCCTAATCCTTATTGTGGCTAGCTTCACAACACATAACCCAGTCCGGTCGAGCGTCACTAGCCAGATGAAGCTAGCTGGCTGCTTATAATGTTAGCTTTGGGCAACAGTGTTAAGTAGCTGGCTAGCTAGTTATTTTCATGAACTGAAAGTTCAATTATAATAGGCAAACAACAAGTGGCAACCTAGCTAATACTTAGTCACAAGGATTCCTAAATCATTGCTAAGAATAATGAAAACAACTGCAGTTTCTACTGGTCATTGTTTTCAGGCTGGTTGTATTGGTGCTAGCTAGGTACGAAGCTAAAGCTAGCTACCCCAGAAGTTACGGTCGAACAAAATTATGCTTTATTACCAACGCGGTATTGTAAACACATCGTTCGTGACCGGTGTTTGCAGACTTTTTTTGTACAGCTTTGACAGTGCTTCTGTATCTTTTTTTGATACGCAAAGACCCAAACAGCGTTCCATAGTAGGTATGTTGTGAAGCTAATAGCAGTGAGGCTATTACTGTGTAACTCCGGTAGGGCAACATCTGAAAAATAGCGCAGTTGGTAGTGTGTACTGGTGCTCGACCAGTCGGCGAAAGCCAACATCACCCACGACAGAGAATGGTTGATTGTCAAGGGCAATGAATACCATTATCTTGGCTTTAAACTAGATGATAGGAACACTGTGGACAATTTTCAGCAAGTTGCAACCATGAAATACAGTTATAAACAGTTTTCCATAAACAAGGTCTAAATCATGTTTGATGCACTCTGTAAGTACAATTTTTTGCAGTACTGTTTAAACTAGATGATAGGAACACTGTGGACAATTTTCATTACGTCATGTACCTACGTTATATAGGTATGCACGGTAGCTTTGACATCGGTTTAAAAAATATCGGTGTTAAACTAGACATCAAGCCGATACCGATGTTGGCATTTTTAGCTAATGTCGGCCGATTCAGATATGTTCACCAATATATCGTGCATCTCTACATGGAACACCTTCAGTGCTCGGTTGTCTCCACCAAGTCTGTCCCCAAACAATTCGATTTGCTGGTTTTACGCATTAAACTTTCAAATAACTCTTTGTTGACTGTTGCTGGGTGTTAATCGGCCACCATCACCTCTGGCCTGTTCCCTAAATGCCCTAAGCTCTCTCCTGGCCCCTTACACTAAGTCTGAATTTGTCCTGCTTGGTGACCTAAACTGGGACATGCTTAAAACCACCTGACCAAGGCCTAAACTAATGTGACTCCCTAAATATTTCTCAGATTATTACCAATCCCACAAGATATTTTTATTTTTTTATTTATTTATTTAACCAGGTAGGCAAGTTGGGAACAAGTTCTCATTTACAATTGCGACCTGGCCAAGATAAAGCAAAGCAGTTCGACACATACAACAACACAGAGTTACACATGGAGTAAAACAAACATACAGTCAATAATACAGTAGAAAAATAAGTCTATATACAATGTGAGCAAATAAGGTGAAATAAGGGAGGTAAAGGCAAAAAAAGGCCATGGTGGCAAAGTAAATACAATATAGCAATTAAAACACTGGAATGGTAGATTTGTCGTGGAAGAAAGTGCAAAGTAGAAATAATGGGGTGCAAAGGAGCAAAATAAATAAATAAATACAGTAGGGGAAGAGGTAGTTGTTTGGGCTAAATTATAGATGGGCTATGTACAGGTGCAGTGATCTGTGAGCTGCTCTGACAGCTGGTGCTTAAAGCTAGTGAGGGAGATAAGTGTTTCCAGTTTCAGAGATTTTTGTAGTTCGTTCCAGTCATTGGCAGCAGAGAACTGGAAGGAGAGACGGCCAAAGGAGGAATTGGCTTTGGGGGTGACCAGAGAGATATACCTGCTGGAGCACGTGCTACAGGTGGGTGCTGCTATAGTGACCAGTGAGCTGAGATAAGGGGGGACTTTACCTAGCAGGGTCTTGTAGATGACCTGGAGCCAGTGGGTTTGGCGACGAGTATGAAGCAAGGGCCAGCCAACGAGAGCGTACAGGTCGCAGTGGTGGGTAGTATATGGGGCTTTGGTGACAAAACGGATGGCACTGTGATAGACTGCATCCAGTTTATTGAGTAGGGTATTGGAGGCTATTTTGTAAATGACATCGCCGAAGTCGAGGATCGGTAGGATGGTCAGTTTTACGAGGGTATGTTTGGCAGCATGAGTGAAGGATGCTTTGTTGCGAAATAGGAAGCCAATTCTGGATTTAACTTTGGACTGGAGATGTTTGATGTGAGTCTGGAAGGAGAGCTTACAGTCTAAACAGACACCTAGGTATTTGTAGTTGTCCACATATTCTAAGTCAGAACCGTCCAGAGTAGTGATGCTGGACGTGCGGGCAGCAATTGGTTGAAGAGCATGCATTTAGTTTTACTTGTATTTAAGAGCAGTTGGAGACCACGGAAGGAGAGTTGTATGGCATTGAAGCTCGTCTGGAGGGTTGTTAACAGTGTCCAAAGAAGGGCCAGAAGTATACAGAATGTGACTCCATACACCCAGAAAAGGCTACTTTCCTTGATGTTATCCTTACAAATAATCCTGATAGGTATCAGTCTGGTGTTTTCTGTAATGACCTTAGTGATCACTGTTTTACAGTCTGTGTTCGTAATGGCTGCTCAGTGAAATTACCTGTCCTGATTTGTCATAGACGCTTGCTAAAAACATTTTCATGAGCAAGCCTTTCTTCATGAACTGGCCTCTGTAAAATGGTATAAAATCAGCTTGATCCCCTCACGCTTGGACCTTATTTTTTAATATCTTCAGTGGTATATTTAACAAATACACGCCCATAAAGAAAATTAGAATTAAAAAACAGGTTCAGCCCCTGGTTCAACCAGTTACTCCACCTCAAGAATTCTATTTGCCAAATCGCTCGGCACACGCATACTCAGGGTGACTGGCTCTCGTTCAGGCAAATAAGAAATAAGTGCACTCAGGCTATCCGGAAGGCCAAAGTTAGTTTCAAAAAGGATCAGTTCTCTCTGTGGGTCTAACCAAGAAGTTCTGGAAAACTTTTAAAGACCTGGAGAATAAACCCTCCTCCTCACAGCTGCCCATGTCCCTTAATGTTGATGTGGTTGTTACTGACAAAGAGCACATGGCTCAGCTCTTTAAAATCACCACTTCATTAAGTCAGGA
Organism: Salmo salar; assembly: GCF_965601325.2. NCBI lineage: Eukaryota > Metazoa > Chordata > Actinopteri > Salmoniformes > Salmonidae > Salmo > Salmo salar. Next base: position 113,119,313 of record NC_138299.1, read on the forward strand.
TTCCGATTTGACGCTGCCATGCCTCCTTGCCCGTCCAACATTTCCTTATCTCCCACCCATTCTAATGTGACTATCCCCGATGCCCCTCCCTCTTTTTCCCCTGCCCCACTACAAAGTTTCTCCTTGCAGGCGGTCACTGAGTCCGGGGTGCTAAAGGAGCTCCTTTAACGTATTTATTTAAAAGGGGGAGATCAAACAGATCCTAACTGTTATAGGCCAATTTCTATTTTGCCCTGTTTATCAAAAGTGTTGGAAAAACTTGTCAATAGTCAACTGACTGGCTTTTTTTAATGTTTATAGTATTCTAAACTAAATGCTAAATTAGGATTGGACTGAAAACCTACAGGACAGTAGATCTCCAGGAAGAGGGTTGGGCAGCCCTGCTCTACAACAAAGCTTTCTTTAGTGTCCAACAAGCTTTCTCTGCCCTTAACCTTGTTCTGAACACCTCCAAAACAAAGGTCATGTGGTTTGGTAAGAAGCATGCCCCTCTCCCCACCGGTGTGATTACTACTTCTGAGGGTTTAGAACTTGAGGTAGTCACCACATACAAGTACTTGGGAGTATGGCTAGATGGTACAGTGTCATTCTCTCAGCACATATCAAAGCTGCAGGCTAAAGTTAAAGCTAGACTTGGTTTCCTCTATTGTAATCGCTCCTCTTTCACCCCAGCTGCCAAACTAACCCTGATTAAGATGACCGTCTTACCCATGCTAGACTACGGAGACGTAATTTATAGATCCACAGGTAAGGGTGCTCTCATGCGGCTAGGTGTTCTTTACCATTCGGCTATCAGATTTGCCACCAATGCTCCTTATAGGTCACATCCCTGCACTCTATATTCCTCTGTAAACTGGTAATCTCTGTATACCCGTCGGAAGACCCACTGGTTGATGCTTATTTATAAAACCCTCTCAGGCCTCACTCCCCCCTATCTGAGATACCTACTGCAGCCCTCATCCTCCACATACAACACCCGTTGTGCCATTCACATTCTGTTAAAGGTCCCCAAACCACACACATTCCTGGGTCGCTCCTCTTTTCAATTTGCTGCAGCTAACGACTGGAACAAGCTGCAAAAAACACTCAAACGGGACCATTTTATCTCCATCTCTTCATTCAAAGGCTCAATCATGGACACTCTTACTGACAGGTGTGGCAGCTTTGCGTGACGTATTGTTGTCACTACCTTCTTGCCTTTTGTGCTGTTGTCTGTGCAAAACAATGTTTGTACCATGCTTTGTGCTGCAACTGCAGTAACATTGATGTTACTCATATTGATGTTACACAGGAAACGGAAACCAATTGTCACTTACCTTATTCATGTGCGGGTTGACAACATGCATTGTATAATTTTCTTAACTATATATATATACTGCTCAAAAAAATAAAGGGAACACTTAAACAACACATCCTAGATCCGAATGAAAGAAATACTTTTATTAAATACTTTTTTCTTTACAGAGTTGAATGTGCTGACAACAAAATCACACAAAAATAATCAATGGAAATCCAATTTATCAACCCATTGAGGTCTGGATTTGGAGTCACACTCAAAATTAAAGTGGAAAACCACACTACAGGTGATCCAACTTTGATGTAATGTCCTTAAAACAAGTAAAAATGAGGCTCATCCACATGCCTGTATGACCTCCCTACAACGCCTGGGCATGCTCCTGATGAGGTGGTGGATGGTCTCCTGAGAGATCTCCTCCCAGACCTGGACTAAAGCATCCGCCAACTCCTGGACAGTCTGTGGTGCAATGTGGCGTTGGTGGCGTTGGTGGATGGAGCGAGACATGATGTCCCAGATGTGCTCAATTGGATTCAGGTCTGGGGAACGGGCGGGCCAGTCCATAGCATCAATTCCTTCCTCTTGCAGGAACTGCTGACACACTCCAGCCACATGAGGTCTAGCATTGTCTTGCATTAGGAGGAACCCAGGGCCAACCGCACCAGCATATGGTCTCACAAGGGGTCTGAGGATCTCATCTCGGTACCTAATGGCAGTCAGGCTACCTCTGGCGAGCACATGGAGGGCAGTACGGCCCCCCAAAGAAATTCCACCCCACACCATGACTGACCCACCGCCAAACCGGTCATGCTGGAGGATGTTGCAGGCAGCAGAACGTTCTCCACAGCGTCTCCAGACTCTGTCACATCTGTCACATGTGCTCAGTGTGAATCTGCTTTCATCTGTGAAGCGCACAGGGCGCCAGTGGCGAATTTGCCAATCTTGGTGTTCTCTGGCAAATGCCAAACGTCCTGCACGGTGTTGGGCTGTAAGCACAACCCCCACCTGTGGACATCGGGCCCTCATACCACCCTCATGGAGTCTGTTTCTGACCGTTTGAGCAGACACATGCACATTTGTGGCCTGCTGGAGGTCATTTTGCAGGGCTCTGGCAGTGCTCCTCCTGCTCTTCCTTGCACAAAGGCGGAGGTAGCGGTCCTGCTGCTGGGTTGTTGCCCTCCTACAGCCTCCTCCACGTCTCCTGATGTACTGGCCTGTCTCCTGGTAGCGCCTCCATGCTCTGGACACTACGCTGACAGACAAAGCAAACCTTCTTGCCACAGCTCGCATTGATGTGCCATCCTGGATGAGCTGCACTACCTGAGCCACTTGTGTGGGTTGTAGACTCCGTCTCATGCTACCACTAGAGTGAAAGCACCACCAGCATTCAAAAGTGACCAAAACATCAGCCAGGAAGCATAGGAACTGAGAAGTGGTCTGTGGTCCCCACCTGCAGAACCACTCCTTTATTGGGGGTGTCTTGCTAATTGCCTATAATTTCCACCTGTTGTCTATTCCATTTGCACAACAGCATGTGAAATTTATTGTCAATCAGTGTTGCTTCCTAAGTGGACAGTTTGATTTCACAGAAGTGTGATTGACTTGGAGTTACATTGTGTTGTTTAAGTGTTCCCTTTATTTTTTTGAGCAGTGTATATAAATAAATAAATAATTAAATGTGACTACAACACAAAGCATATTGAAACATGGTGGCAGAGGTACTCAAAAGAACCTGGATCGCATCAATATAAATGAAGAATACATCCCAGGCGGCAGTTTGGAAAAGTGCCGCATTTACAAGCTAGTCATCGTGCCGAACGTCAACGTTAGCAGGCTATTGTGAGTGAGTCTATGCTAAAAGCTAACTGGCTATTGGATCCAAGCAGATTCGTGCGTAGCTAACATTCCATTCTACAAATAAATCGGCATGGAAAATGCACTGAAACCTCACGGAAAAATAGACTTTGAGCACTGACCTTGAAAATATGGAAAGAGGAATTCAATTTGTACATGGCTCTTACAATGGGAGAAAAAACCTGATGACTACAAAGTGAAGCTACTGTATTATCTCATTGGGGGAAAAGGCAGAGAGATCTGTGAGACCCTCCGTGTAGGCAGTACAAAAGACTATCATTGTTGATGAAGTAATTGCAGCACAGGATGCATTTTGTGATCCCAAGAAAAATGAAACAACTGAGAGATATCATTATTTAATGCGCAGTCAGGGCCAAGATGAGAGTTTAGACAAATATCTCACTGATATCCACTTTGCAACTTTGGAGTAATCACAGACTCTCTTATCAGGGGCAGGATTGTGTGTGGCACGTGTGACACACACTTAAGAGAGCGCTTACTCAGAGAGACTGATCTCAGTTTAGAGAAATGCATAAAGATTGGAAGAGCTGAGAACTGTCCAGATAGATAGCTAAAGTCATAAATGTGCAGGGCCCTGTAGCAGTGCATGCAGTAACACAGAAAGAGACCGAGAGGGAGAGAAGACCCTACAGAGGGACAGAACATTATTCAATTCAGATACTGTGGATGGACACGTAAAAGAAAAAATGCCCTGCATATGGACAAAAATGTAAATCCTGTGGAAATAAAAACATTCAAAAGTGCAGGGACCAGCAAGAGAAACAGAGACATAGCAATGGAAAATGTGTCAGCTGACTCAGAGAGCGGTGAGGATGTTCTCTGCATTACACTAGGGCCAAAGTCAGAGAGCATCAATGTAGTACAGGAGAAAACCACAAACCCCAATGCAGCTCTCTTTGCAACCATGCTGGTCAACAAAAAGTTAGTCAGATTTCAGATAGATGGTGGTGCTAGTTGTAATGTTATCCCTGCAAACCTGACAAAAGCAAGTCACCTAGAGCCCTGCAGTCAGGTATTGGTGATGTATAACAAGAGTACTCTGACGCCACTGGGGAAGTGCACACCTAAAGTGATCAATCCCCACAAAAAGAAAAACTACCAAGTTGAGTTCATTGTAGTCAACAAAAATGTGAACAGGCCCATTCTAGGCAGTAAGGCTATCTAGGCAATGGAGTTGATTACTGTGCAGCACCACAACATCCTGGCAATCGAGAAAACAACAGGATCCTGGAATAAAGAGCAAATAAAACAGGAGTGCTCTGATGTATTCCAGGGAGATGGATGCTTACCCGGCAAACTGACGCTGGAAGAGAATGAGCGAGTGGAGTCCGTCCAGCTGCCAAAGAGAAGAGTGCCAGTAGTGTAACCAATGTGAAATGGCTAGTTAGTTAGCGGTGGTGTGCGCTAGTAGCGTTTCAATCAGTGACGTCACTCGCTCTGAGACTTGAAGTAGGGTTTCCCCTTGCGTTGCAAGGGCCGCGGCTTTTGTGGCCAGGGATACCATTGCACAGACCCTGTGCTGAAATACTACAACCCAACAGAGCAGCTTGTACTACAATGTGATGCTTCAGAGAGTGGGTTAGGAGCAGTGTTGATGCAGGGAGGACAACCAATAGCATACGCCAGCAGAGCCCTGACAGAGACTGAAAAAGGGTATGCACAGATAGAAAAGGGGCTGCTTGCAGTGGTGTTTGGCATGGAGAGGTTCCACCAATTCACATATGGACGAACTGAAGTCAGATCACAAGCCTCTAGAGAGCATCATGACAAAGCCTCTCCTCAGCGCACCAAAAAGACTACAACGCATGCTCATGAGACTTCAAAACTACGAGGTCAGTCTCCGATACGTTCCTGGAAAACACGTGGTGCTGGCCGACACCCTGAGCAGGGCGTACCTCACAGAACAAGGAAACAGAGGCCCTGTGGAGGTCGAAGTGGAATCAATCAATATGATACACTACCTCCCTGTATCAAGCGAGAGACTTAAGGCCATCCACAGAGCTGGACCGGGAGCTCCAGACACTGAAAAATGTGATCCTGCAGGGGTGGCCTGAAGTGAAATAACATGTACTCTTGGAAGTAGCCATGTATTTTCACAGAGATGAGCTGAGTGTGCAAAATGGAGCTATGTTCAGAGGTGAGCGAGTCATGACTGCCCTCAGGTCATAGATAATACAGACAATCCATTCCTCACACAAAGGAATCAAGGGATGTCTGAGAAGAGCTTGCAAGTGTCTCTACTGGCCGGGCATGAGAACATATATGGAACAATGCAGCACCTGCACTGCATGGGGTGTGAAGCAGCAGAAAGAGACGCTGAGGCCACACGAAGCACCAAAGCGTCCCTGGGAAAAAAAGAGGGACTGACCTGTTCCAATTCAACGACAGATGGTCACAGTTGATAATCGCTCCAGCTTCTGGGAAGTGGACCATTTGGAGAACACAAACGGTAATTTGAAAACTGAAGACACACTTTGCACGCTATGGGATACCTGACATCCTTTATTCAGACAATGGCCCCCAGTACTCTTCAGACGAGTTCCGAAGTTTCAGCAAGGCTTGGGACTTTCCACACAAAACATTGTCTCCAGGATACCCGCAAAGTAGTGGGAAAGTAGAATCGGCAGTGAAAACAGCCAAAAGACTAATGGCAAAAGCAAAGAGAGCAGGTGCTGACCCATACCTGGATCACATAAATACACCGTCACAAGGAACAGACAGCAGCCCTGCAATGGCACTCATGGGAAGACATACAAAGACACTACTGATAATGAGTGAAAATCTTCTGGGACCAGCAATGGCAAACTGTCAGCTGGAGAAGTTAACAGAAAGATAGCAGAGACATGCAAAGTACTACAACACCTCTGCTAAGGATTTCACAGAGCTGCAACGACATGACAGAGTGAGAGTTCAGCCACTCACAGGACAGAAACAGTGGTGGCAGAGGGCCACAGTAGTCAGACCTGTGGAGCAAAGGTAATTCGAGGTGAAGACAGAACAGGGGCAAGTCTTCAGGAGGAATGGGAGACACCTGAGGAAGAGCAGAGAAATAGAGGATTTCCCCACAATGGGGGAGCCTGGCACAGAGCCAGTAAACAGAGCACTAGCTGATGCCCAGCAAATCAAATGTATTTATATAGCCCTTCTTACATCAGCTGATATATCAAAGCGCTGTACAGAAACGCAGCCTAAAACCCCGAACAGCAAGCAATGCAGGTGTAGAAGCACGGTGGCTAGGAAAACCTCCTTAGAAAGGCCAAAACCTAGGAAGAACCTAGAGAGGAACCAGGCTATGAGGGGTGGCCAGTCATCTTCTGGTTGTGCCAGGTGGAGATTATAACAGAACATGGCCAAGATGTTCAAATGTTCATAAATGACCAGCATGGTCAAATAATAGTAATCACAGTGAACAGGTCAGGGTTCCCAGCAGGGTGCAGAACACAACCTAGAGGTGGATGCTGCACCTCAGCAAGAAGATCCAAACATCTTAGGTCAAGCACCTCCTGATGTAATCAACAGTCCCCACACAAGGTGTGGTAGGGCAATCCGAAGACCTATACACCTAAAAGACTTTGTGTGAATGTAAATAATAACAATAATGTAATGGACAGTCAGAGACATTAAACAAAAATTCAGTTCACATTCCAGTTTATTGCAGACATGGAAAGCCAAAGTTCGGTGGAGTCTGCCTTTGTTGTGTATAAACAAAATTAAAAAGAGAACATCAAGCAATATTGATGTTACTCATATTGATGTTACACTAAGGTGACCAGATTTCTGAAATGAAAACTGGGGACATTTCCAGTTCGGCGGTCAATATATAATTAAAATATCCAATGTTATTATCTATGAAATAAAAATGGGGGACAATTCCGGTTTCATGTATTTAGTCTAACAGGCACACTGTGATAGACAGAGAAAACAACTATATTACTGAAACACTACAGACAAGACATAACTGTCCGATCTGAACAGCCATTTAGTGGTCCTGGTAGAATAAGAGCAGAGGAGAACATGAGCAAAATTGGAAAAAAAACAGACAATAGTATGTGTGAAATACTTACCAATCTCATCAGCATCTTATTTCTTTATTATGTTGTTAACTACATACTATACTTATACCAACCTAATCTGTATATTTCTCAGAAGAATGTATTTTCTTCAGGATTGCTCTGTCTTTGGCCAGCTTCTCCATGAACTCCTGGCAGTGGAGGTTGAAGTTTGTCTTCACAATAAGCATGGCCTTGATGGTAGGAACAGTGAACCTATTTCTTGCTGCTGTCCATATATATCATTCATTAATTTGGGAGAACACTTCTCTCGACTGGTGCATTACTTCCAGGTAAGCACATGACAACAGGCGCTAATCTAGCCAGGTTAGTGTGTGGGATTGTCACGAGAATTTCTATCTCATTGTTCTAACTGAACTATTTTATATCTCTGTCTAATTCTTGAAGGTTGTAAAGCTCCAGTTCAAAGAAATAGACCGTCTCAGCCTGCAATAGATCAATTCTTTATTCAGAGAGCGCTCTGCCCTTCAAGTGCAGAGCGAATGTTTTATACACACACACAAATGAACTCACATCAGTAGAAACTCCACCTCGCTTTAGGCGGGCTGTATTTTTCCACAGTTCACATATATTGTTTATCACACTTCTGCAACATGTTTCATTACCTTCTGCAAGCCTAGCCGTTTCTAACAGTTTTTCTCCTCCCTAGGGTGGGGAGGCCACTTTCCAGTTATTAGTTTCACCGTTATCACAAGTCGACAGTTCAGTTGTCCTTGAACGTCTCAACTATACCCTATATTGCAAAATAGTAGCACAATGGCCTAGTCTTAAAAGGTCTAGTCACACACATTATTGGATTATGACTAACACATTTCATACAATTATATGGTTTCAGGGTGGAATACTTTAGTCATTATCTTAAACATACAAATTATTCTATCAGGGATGTCATTCTCTTTGATGTCGGTAACCACCGTGCCCCATCTCTATTCTCGCTATACACCAAGTCACTTGGCTCTGTCATATCCTCACATGGTTTCTCCTATCATTGCTATGCAGACGACACTCAATTAATCTTCTCCTTTCCCCCTTCTGATAACCAGGTGGCGAATCGCATCTCTGCATGTCTGGCAGACATATCAGTGTGGATGACGGATCACCACCTCAAGCTGAACCTCGGCAAGACGGAGCTGCTTTTCCTCCCGGGGAAGGACTGCCCGTTCCATGATCTCGCCATCACGGTTGACAACTCCATTGTGTCCTCCTCCCAGAGTGCTAAGAACCTTGGCGTGACCCTGGACAACACCCTGTCGTTCTCCACATGCCTGTGCCATTAAACCCCTACAACTCATCCAGAACGCCGCAGCCCGTCTGGTGTTCAACCTTCCCAAGTTCTCTCACGTCACCCCGCTCCTCCGCTCTCTCCACTGGCTTCCAGTTGAAGCTCGCATCCGCTACAAGACCATGGTGCTTGCCTACGGAGCCGTGAGGGGAACGGCACCTCCGTACCTTCAGGCTCTGATCAGTCCCTACACCCAAACGAGGGCACTGTGTTCATCCACCTCTGGCCTGCTCGCCTCCCTAACTCTGCGGAAGCACAGTTCCCGCTCAGCCCAGTCAAAACTGTTCGCTGCTCTGGCACCCCTATGGTGGAACAAGCTCCCTCACGACGCCAGGACAGCGGAGTCAATCACCACCTTCCGGAGACACCTGAAACCCCACCTCTTTAAGGAATACTTGGGATAGGATAAAGTAATCCTTCTAACCCCCCCCCCCTAAAAGATTTAGATGCACTATTGTAAAGTGGTTGTTCCACTGGATATCATAAGGTGAATGCACCAATTTGTAAGTCGCTCTGGATAAGAGCGTCTGCTAAATGACTTAAATGTAAATGTAAAATCTCTGACTAAGAGGTGTCTCAGATGTTTTCCATTCTTCAAGCGATCCCCCCTTTAGGAACTCTTGCAGGCCAGTAACCTTGTCACACAATGCATCCTCATTCATGGTCACATTGGGGAATTTTTCCTGCAGTGTGCCTGCTGCCTTCTGGATCTCTTCACGCAGAGCTTGCCTTTTTAAAAAGGAGACAATGTAAATCTTTTAGATTATCTGTGTGCTTTCCCCATGCTTGCAAGTAGTTCACAGCCATAGTGAAGAATGATTGGGATGTTTTGAGAAAGCTCTCTTTAGACATGGCTCCATTTTCCTCTAGCTCTCTCAGAAGTCCTCTGACCAAAACTGGAATGAAGTTGTCATCACGTCTTGCAGTCAATTTTGTCTCAACATTTCTTAGAATTGCAGCGGACTCCACAGCACAGTGGTTCTGGCCTCCAAGCATCTTGATTGTGTCACTGAATACAATCAGGTTTCCATGGACAAAGGCTAGCCAAAGTTCAGTCAGTGGATCTTCGAACATTGTTCGCAGGACAACAGGGCATTTGTCTTCAGAAATAAAAAAGGATTTCAATGGCACATACATTTTCAGCACTCTTTCTAGAGCAGGGAGCATGGACAGCCAGCGAACATTGCTGTTTCCTAAAATGTTATGGTACTCCTGGCCAACAAACTCACAAAAGCCCTTCAGTCTTTCTACTCTGACGGTGAAAATATGAACATATCCAAATATCTTTGTGAGCAGGTACTCAACATCATATTCAAAGCTGTTCTGGCCGTGATATGAATGATGTGGGCAGGACAACCTAAGCCAATCACCTCCCGCTGCAGAGCATTTTTAACTTTGGTATGGACATTGACCCTCCCCAGCCTATTCAGTCCTCCAAAGTTGGTATTTGTTGTCGACAGAGAATGTTTTCCAGGTTACATTTTTGGATAACCACCAGGGCCTTTCCTCTGCAATTTCCTCTGCTGTTTCTCCATTCAATTCAACAAAATCAAGCAGTTATGTTTCCACAGATGTGCTGCCATCATATATCTTACAATATCTGACTACTATTGGCAGCAGCTTTACATGTCCATGATTGGACGCATCAATGGACAAGGACACAAATTCAATCTGGTCTAGGGCCTGTGTTACCAAAGTAGTTGCCCATGTTGCTAACACGCTACTCACTACGGCGTCACATTTTGTCCTAGCACATGTAAACTTTGACTCATAAAGCGTCCATGTCAGTTGTGCTGTGCAGTCCATAGATCTGTAACTATGATTGTGTCGCATAGTGTGGTATGCAAAGACACCCTCCTGCACAGCTAAACCATATTCTTCTTGGGAAGGCTCTACCTTCTTGAAGAATGTGATGACAGAGTGCATACCAACACGGGCAATCAGAGAGGCTTTATGCTTTTTCGTCTGCTGATGTTCTACCACTGTCGTTCTTCTCCGGCTGCCAATTGAAAGAGAGGAATTAAAAAGGGTGCAGTGAACCATTCTATCTTCTTGACCTGAGCGTATAAACGGAAATTCTCTCATCATGTTTTTCATAAAAAGTGCATTTCCGTTTCTTGGAAAGAGTCATTGTATCTCCTCCGTCTGCTCTTCTTCACTCTCCTTGTGTCACTCTTCTTACGCTCTTAACTTTTTCTTCTCATCCAATCTTTCTCCTCTTTTCTTCACTCGTCTTCCTTCCTTTCCTTCTCTTCACCTTTCCACCTCACTCTTCTACACTCTCCTTGCTTCACTCTTTTTACTCACTTATTTTTTCCTTCTCCTTCCTCTCCAATCTGTATTAATAAATAGCATACTATTAGATAAAATACTTTGGTTAACAGATTCCCATTGCTTGCCTCATTTTTGTATTTTATCTCAAAAACATTGTTTGGAATAATAAATTGGCAGGCTCTGCAAATCATATCTTTACCTTTCCTCCTCTGTCGCCTTCACTCTTCATCCTATCCAGTCTTCCTCCTCTCCACTACTAATGTTATCCATGAACATTTCTAAATATATTTTCACACTACTTATTATAATGCCAAACCATTAAAATTGTAATCTACAAAAATATTCTCATAATTAATTGTGCATTCATTTAATATAATCATATTTTCAAAATAGTCTGTCCACTGCATGTTTACATGTGAACGTTTTTTTTCAACCTAGCTACCATAACAGTAGCTAGCTAATCTAGCTAGCTAATTTAGGAGGAGGAAAGGAGCAGGAAGGGTAAATATATGATTTGCAGAGCCTGCCAATTTATTATTCCAATCAATGTTTGAGATAAAATTAAAAAATATATTAAAAATTGAGATAAAATACAAAAATGAGGCAAGCAATGGGAATCTGTTAACCAAAGTATTTTATCTAATAGTATGCTATTTATTAATACAGATTGGAGAAGGAGAAAATAACATAGCTAACCTAGCTAGCATAACCTATTTAAAACCTTATAGAGCAGATCATCTATCTATATAATAAATTGTGACATTATAACATCACTTTGTGGTGATGTTGTGGAATCACTTGACACCTTGCTAGCTTCTGGCCGAGTTTTCCACAGCAGTTTTCTCTAAAACTATCGCGAGCAAGTAGTTAGTAGAAGAAGAGTGAATGAAGCTGCTATAGCGAGCAGCCCCCTTTGTTGGCCTCAACAAGCACAACGCGATTGAGACGTCAACCGGTAGGCTCTGCTGCCCGGCCTTTCTTGCCAAGTGAAATATTTCATTTTGCGGTCTGTTTTTAACGCACATTTAAAAACGGGGACATTTCCAGGGAAAGGCCACCAAAAACGGGGATGTCTGGTCACCCTATTTTACACAGGAAACGGAAACCAATTGTCACTTAGCTTATTCATGTGCGGGTTGACAACATGCATAGTAAAGTTTGCTTAACTATATATCTTTGTCTGTCGTGACTACAACCAACACAAAGCATATTGAAACAGCTAATATGCTGTTGTCTTAGGTCTCTCTTTATGTCGTGTTGTGGTGTCTCTCTTGTGATGTGTGTTTTGTCCTAAATTTTATTTTTTAATCCCAGCCCCCGTCCCTGCAGGGTGCCTTTGGCCTTCTGGTATGCCGTCATTGTAAATAATGAATTTGTTCTTAACTGACTTTCTTAGTTAAATAAAGCTTAAAGAAATAAACAAATACAACAGAAGTCCCAAATAATTTCAATACAAGTAAAGACGCATAGGAACTACGTACATCGAAGCGCGACCAAAACTAAACGCATGCGCATATGACGGCCCCAGTCCTTTGACGCCATTTGAGACATCGCAGGACTGTTTTTCTTCAGGTACTTGCTAATGTTGATCAATTGGCTATTGTTTTAATTTGTTGACCGGCATGATACACTATAATTGCTGGCTAGCTCTCTGACCAGATTGTATTATTTAATTAGCTAGATCTTGACGTTCAAGTTGTGGTTGCTAGCTAGCTAGCAGGTTGGCCTATAATTTGTCGGTGCAGATTTCTTGTTTCGGAACTTAGATTTTCTCATTGATGTAATAAACACAGATAACATTGATTCATCGGCGAGCCTAAGTACTGAGCTGATTGTCCATAGTGTCTTTCAGACAAATGGATGGCGAAGAGGACGAATTCTTCTCCGGGAACCACTCTGGTAAGAACTGCTTCGGCGGGGGCAAGCTTCCTAGCTAGGTCTTATTGGTTTGTTGTTTACTGTACCAGCAACGAGTTGTCTGTTCTTTCGTGTATTTATTATGGATCCCCGCAAGGCAGATCTTACAGGCCTAGTTTTGTCGCTTCTGGACGACTGGTCATTTGCCACAAAGAAGAACTTGGGAAAATTACAACTGGCCCAGAACAGGGCAGCAAGGCTGGACCTTAAATTAATAATACGTATGCCAATAACGCGTGGCTTCATTTTTGCTGGGGTCCAGCAATGTTGTGGTGGGTTTTTCTTAACTTTTTACTTTTTTCTACATTGTATAATAATAGTGAAGACATCAGAACTATTAAATAACACATATGGAATCATGGAGCAACCAAAAATATATATTTATATTTGAGATTCTTCAAATAGCCATCCTTTGCCTTGATGACAGCTTTGCACACTCTTGGCATTCTGTCAACCAGCTTCAGCTGGAATGCTTTTCCACCAGTTTTGAAGGACATCCCACATATGCTGAGCACTTGTTGGCTGCGTTTCCTTCTCTCTGCGGTCCGACTCATCCCAAACATCTCAGTTGGGTTGAGGTCCGGCGATTGAGGAGGCCAGGTCATCTGGTGCAGCACTCCATCACTCTCCTTCTTGGTAAAATAGCCCTTAAACAGCCTGGAGGTGTATTGGGTCATTGTCTTGTTGAAAAACAAATTATAGTCCCACTAAGCCCAAACCACATGAATGTCGTATTGCTGCAGAATGCTGTGGTAGCCATGCTGGTTAAGTGTGCCTTGAATTCTAAATAAATCACAGACAGTGTCACCAGCAAGCACCCTCACACCATAGCACCTCCCCCTCTATAATTTACGGTGGAAAAATACACATACGGAGATCATCCGTTGACCCACACCTCGTCTCACAAAGACACAGCGGTTGGAACCAAAAATCTCAAATTTGGACTCCAGACCAAATGACAAGTTTCCACCGGTCTAATGTCAATTGTTCGTGTTTCTTAGCCTAAGCAAGTCTCTTCTTCTTATTGGTGTCCTTTAGTAGTGTGTTCTTGGCAGCAATTTGACCGTGAAGGCCTGATTCACAGTCTCCTCTGAACAGTTGCTGTTGAGATGTCTGTTAATTGAACTCTGAAGCATTTATTTAGGCTGCAATTTCTGAGGCTGGTAACTCTAATGAACTTATCTTCTGCAGCAGAGGTAACTCTGGGTCTTCCATTCCTGTGGCGGTCCTCACTAGAGACTGTTTCATCATAGCGCCTAATGGTTTTTACGACTGCATTTGAAGAAACGTTCAAAGTTCTTGACATTTTCCGGATTGACTGACCTTCTTGTCTTAAAGTAATGATGAACTGTTGTTTCTCTTTGCTTATTTGAGCTGATCTTGCCCTAAAATGGACATGGTATTTTACTAAATACCAATACCATGTCCTAATCTTCTTTATACAAAAACATGTAATGATGAAGTCAGTCTCTTTGAGCCATGAGTGATTGACATGCGTATTATTCGTGTTAACTCTGCATGTACATTTAAGGGCCAGCCGTGCTGCCCTGTTCTGGGCTAGTTGTAATTTTCCCAACTTCCTCTTTGTGACACCTGACCACACAACTGGGCAGTAGTCCGGGAGCAACAAAACTAGGGCCTGGAGGACCTGCCTTGTTGATATTGTTGTTAACAAGGGAGCGCAGCGCTTTAGTATGGACAGACCTCTCCCCATCTGAGCTACTGTTGCATCAATGTTATTGTTTACATTGTCATCATGCCAATTGTATATGATACCAATAGTTGTAAACATTCATTCTGGAATGCCAAAAAATGTGTTGGTTATGTCCTGGTCTTGTAGATGGTGGTGGCACCCCGGTACAGGACGAAAATGCTCCCGGTTCAGATGCGGAAGAGGAGATGAGGATTGAGTCGTGCCACTCAGAGGTAAGGGGATTGTCATCTAAGCAAGACGTGTTCAACATCAGTCTAGTGTGGTGGTCAAGCCCTCTTGATTCCCCAACCATCTTGCACATACAGATTAACATTTTAAAAATATTTATAATATCCCAGGGCTCTATGCTGACCTTTTTTTACAAGGAAAAATGTAGGTGCACACACAGACATTTAGGAGCACAATAAAGCTAGAATACTTCATTTTTCTAGGCGCATTGGTGCTCCTAAATTAAAATGTCAGATCGCACAGCAAAATATTTAGGCTCATATGCAAGTGAAGTGCTGGCACTGTAGAACCCTGTATCTATCCTAACCTTAGACTTATAAAGCATTTTATATTTCCACTTTTTGTTATGCAGGATGAGAATAGTCATGGTGAGGGTGCAGCTCAGGCCATGGAGACAAACGGTTTGGCCAGTGGGTCAGACAACGAGGGCCACAAAAGGGAGGACAGTGACTCTGAGGAGGAGGCACCAGTCAAACGCAGCATCTCAGACATAGAGTGCACCCCCCCACCCAAACTCAGGGGCAGCACCTCAGACATAGAGTTCCCACCCAAACGCAGAGGCAGCAACTCTGACATTGAGGGGTCCCCAGTCAAACACAGAGGCTGCACCTCTGACATGGAGGAGAAAGAAACCAATCAGGCTGCAGCCGGGAGCGACTCTGAGAATGAGGATCAGCCCCCATCTCCAGCCCGGAGCAGACACTCGAATGCACGCAGTGACTCTGAGACTGAGGTGCCCGAACACAAAGCACAGATCGAGTCTGATGGAAAGGACGAGGAGTGCGGTGCGAAGAAAGGGAAGTGGAAGGCTGTAATGCATTCCGACAGTGAGGATGAGGTGGAGGCTCGGCCAGTGAAAGCAGCTGCAGGCAGTGGCCAGGAGAAGGGTAGTCACGCAAAACGGGTGGTGGATGATAGTGAGGATGACGACGCAATGCCAAGTAGGTGCCATCTACATCAGAGTATTGGGATAGGGGAAACAGTTGACTCCTGATATGTACACAATCAATCAGTCTACTGATCCCTATTCGAATATGTTTTCTATTCACTTTCTCCAGATATCGGCATGCTCTGGATTAGTACACACATTCATACAACAACAGTTCCAAGTTATTGCACTATATCAAGTAGGGGTGTGACATTTAAATGAAATTCAGAAAAAATCCCTAACCTAAAAGGAAAAATGTTTTACAAAATTAAAATCGCAGTGCAGTTATCACTAAACTACCACTAACAGGTCCCGGTCATCATAAAGGGGGAAATTAAACATACCTAACACAATAATACTTTAATGTTAGTTGGAGGAGATATGCATCTTTCAAATTATTTACATTTTAGTAATTTAGCAGATGCTCTTATCAAGAGCGCATACATTTTTCATACTGGTCCCCCGTGGGAGTCGAACCCCAACCCTGGCAGTGCAAGTGCCATGCTGCACCAACTGAGCCATCCCAGACTGCCACAGTTATAAAGCGTTCTGCATGTCATTGTCATTCACAGTTGGGAAAATGGCAGAGTGAGACAGGGAAGCGACAGCAACAAAGTACTGTAAGGCTATATTTTGAAAAGTTAAATGAGAAAGTTGTGTAATGCAAACTTTGAGGTGGAATTGAGCTATAGTGGCAGTACAGGTGTCAGGTGCAATGCCGACGGGAGGCACTGTGAGACCCAACCTGTTGCTTGCAGCAGTGCGATTAGGGACGGAGTGAGAAAATCAGCGCTGATTACAGAAATGATTGCAGTTAATATGCAGCCATTGTCAATGGTAGAGGATGTCGGCTTCAATGTTGCCTTAATGGCATGTATAGAGCCAGACTACAAGATGACAAACCGTGAACACCTGGATGTAGAAATTGTACAATGATTGCTCTGTAAGTACAAAGTGCAAGCTCTCAAACACCAGATTTTTGGAAGTTTATGAACACGCTGTCACACATCGCTGCAACGAGCCATCACATTGAGAAGTGAGAACAGGCACACAGCAGAGAATTGTTGCTGAGTGGGTGGGTAGCAGCAGTAAGGTGAGCGCCGTCTGGTAGGGTTTCCACTAGATCGCAAAGTCATAATTGTCTATATCGTAAAAATGCATGAAAAGAAATACACTTTTTGGTCTTAATTTAAGGTTAGGGTTAGGCATAAGGTTAGCAATGTGGTTAGGTTTAAAATCAAATTTTAAAGATGCACTATGCAGAAATCGCTCTGCCATTTCCTGTATGCAAAAATTCGAATAGTCCGCCTAATTTCAGTTTGTGGCAAAACAAGCAAGTATAGTGTAGAGAATCATCGTACCATCCAAACCACTGTGAAATATATTTTCCATAACCAATAATCTTGTATATTTAGCTGTTTTTGAAGCTAGTGTATAAAACCGAAGGTAAAAGTTGCAAAAACAAAACTTAAGCATGGGAAGCATAGAAATAGCACACCCAGAACGAATCTACTGCTTCTTAGACTTGCTTTCAATGAGAATTACAGATCTATAACTCACATTTCTATGTGAAATTTGTTTGGGTCGCACAAAAAGTTACACATTGCAGCTTTAACCTCTTTGGGCTAGGGGGCAGTATTTTGACATCCGGATGAAAAGTGTGCCCAAAGTGAACTAACTGCCTGTTACTCAGGCCCAGAAGCTAGGATATGCATATAATTTTATAAAGTTTCTAAAACTGTTAAAATAATGTCTGTGTGTATAACAGAACTGATATGACAGGCAAAACCCTGAGGACAAACCATCAAAAAAATACCATCAAAAAAATATTATAATTCAGCCTACTACTGTTTCCAATGGCTGTCATGTTTATTATGAGGCGAAATCCTCCCAGATTGCAGTTCCTATGGCTTCCACTAGATGTCAAGTCTTTAGAAAGAGTTTCAGGCTTGTTTTTGGAAAAATTAGCTAGAATTTGTAGTTTTTCTAAGTGGCTCCCATTTTGGCTGTAGTGTTTTCATGCGATGAGAGCGCGTTCTTTTGTTGTTTATCTCCAGTAAAGACAATAACGATTCTTCGTCTCAAATGTTATCGTTTATGTATTAGGGTACCTGAGGTTTGATTATAAACGTTGTTTGACTTGTTTGGAGAAGTTTATTGGTAACGTTTGGGATTCATTTTGTATGTGTTTTGAAGGAGGGGAAACCGGTGGATTATTGAATGAAGCGCGCCAGCTAAACAGTTTTTTTTTTTTATGAAACAAAAGGACCATTTGTGATGTAGCTGGGACCTTTTGGAGTGCCAACAGAAGAAGATCTTCAAAGGTAAGGCATTTATTATATCGTTATTTCTGACTTTCGTGGCGCACCTGCCTGGTTGAAAAATGTTTCGGGGCGCGGGGCGCTGTCCTCAGATAATCGCATGGTGTGCTTTCGCCTAAAGCCTTTTTGAAATCTGACACAGCGGCTGGAATAACAAGAGGTTAAGCTTTATTTTGATGTGTGACACTTGTATTATCATGAATGTTAAATATTTCTGTAATTTGAATTTCGCGCTCTGCGATTTCACCGGAAGTTGTTGAGATGGGACGCTACCCTCCCACCTGCCCATAAGAAGTTAAGAAGAGAAGTTGTCTGAATAGGCGGGGTTTATGACTCTGTGGCTGTGGTAACTAGTGATGACCGTCCGGTCGGACTGGATTGCGGTAGATTGAACTGCATTGCCCCTTAATGGTCATACGGAGGACCATATCTGAATCGTGAAGTCACATCAATCATAAAAAATTTCTTATCGTGTAACGATAAACAAATGGCAGTTTAAACATTAACCTGTTGAGGGTAGGGGGCAGTATTTGCACGGCCGGATAAAAAACGTACCCGATTTTAATCTGGTTATTACTACTGCCCAGAAACTAGAATATGCATATCATTATTGGCTTTGGATAGAAAACACCCTAAAGTTTCTAAAACTGTTTGAATGGTGTCTGTGAGTATAACATAACTCATATGGCAGGCAAAAACCTGAGAAGATTCTGTATAGGAAGTGGCCTCTCTGACCATTCCTTGGGCTTCTTGACTCTCTTTATTGAAAATGTAGGATCTTTGCTGTAACATGACTCTTCCTACGGCTCCCATAGGCTCTCAGAACCCGGGAAAAAGCTGAATGATGTCAAGGCAGCCCCTGGCTGAAAAACATTAGCGCCTTTGGTAAGTGGTCTAACAGAGGACAATGAGACTGAGGCGTGTGCATGAGGCGACCCCATGTTTTTATTTTCTCTCTCTTTGAACATAAACACGGTTTCCCGGTTGGAATATTATCGCTTTTTTACGAGAAAAATGGCATAAAAATTGATTTTAAACAGCGGTTGACATGCTTCGAAGTACAGTAATGGAATATTTAGATTTTTTTTGTCACGAAACGCGTCGGGCGCGTCACCCTTCTTTACACTTCGGATAGTGTCTTGAACGCACAAACAAAATAGAGGATATTTGAACATAACTATGGATTATTTTGAACCAAACCAACATTTGTTATTGAAGTAGAAGTCCTGGGAGTGCATTCTGACGAAGAACAGCAAAGGTAATAACATTTTTCTTATAGTAAATCTGACTTTGGTGAGGGCTAAACTTGGTGGGTGTCTAAATAGCTAGCCCGTGATGGCTGGGCTATCTACTCAGAATATTGCAAAATGTGCTTTCACCGAAAAGCTATTTTAAAATCGGACATAGCGAGTGCATAAAGGAGTTCTGTATCTATAATTCTTAAAATAATTTGTTTTTTGTGAACGTTTATCGTGAGTAATTTAGTAAATTCACCGGAAGTTTGCGGGGGGGTATGCTAGTTCTGAACATCACATGCTAATGTATAAAGCTGGTTTTTGATATAAATATGAACTTGATTGAACAAAACATGCATGTATTGTATAACATAATGTCCTAGGATTGTCATCTGATGAAGATCATCAAAGGTTAGTGCTGCATTTAGCTGTGGTTTGGGTTTATGTGACATTATATGCTAGCTTGAAAAATGGGTGTCTGATTATTTCTGGCTGGATACTCTGCTGACATAATCTAATGTTTTGCTTTCGTTGTAAAGCCTTTTTGAAATCGGACAGTGTGGTTAGATTAACGAGAGTCTTGTCTTTAAAATGGTGTAAAATAGTCATATGTTTGAGAAATTGAAGTAATAGCATTTCTAAGGTATTTGAATAACGCGCCACGGGATTCCACTGGCTGTTACGTAGGTGGGACGATTTACATTTGTCACATGCATCGATCCCCGGTTCAAATGTTTAAACGTTGTGGTTATTTCCATGTGTAGTAGAGAAATAACAACAAATAAGGCACTGACTGATAGCTGTTAGTGTATCTAGCTAGTATGCTAACCGTAGCTAGCTAATTCAAGTTATATGAGCACCATTTCAGTTAAGATGGGTGAAAAATAATTATTTCAGAAAGACTACCTGTCGAGATGAGTTTCAGCAAAACCATGCCTATTATACAAGATGTTGACGCTTGTCTGACTTTTGCCGTTTGATAATTCCAGTGACCCTGTCGGATTGCAGATGTCATTAATATTTGGACATGCACACGGACATGATCAAAAAGCTATATTTGCTCTCTCTGTCATTTCAGCAAGCTAGCTATATATCAATGCATTATTTAAATTGCATCTGCAAATCCGCCATAGAAATGGAAAGAATTTAAACTCTGGTAATATGGATAGACAAAATATTGAACAATGGGCGAGTTCGTTTAGCATGGCTGGTGCACCAGGTGGAAGGAGATTTCTCTTTAGGATCAATGGAATGGTTGAGAATGAGCAAACCCTGCACACCCGGGGAAGCGGACCATGCAAAACTAATTTGCCCAAAAATGTAGTGGTCAAACTATTCATCTTGGGGGGGGGGGGAGCGGGGGTTCTAAAATGCAGTCATGTCACGCAATTTTACTATTGTTTAGATAGTCGGATATTTTTCTTTTTAATGCAGACTAGCTCAAAAATAAGTGAAATTACCCAATGGATTATGATAATTTTATGCCCAAAAACGTGGTGTAAAAACATTCGTTTTCACCACATATTTTAATTTGCTCCATGGTTCAGGCAGCCAAGTGTAGGCTACGGCGAAAAGCTGTAGCCAGAGAAGGAAGGGGAAGCGAGACACCCCACTTGGCAGTTTTTTTTTTCTGCTTCTATGAAAGTCGATGAACTAAGAAGACCAGACCCAGCTGCTATTGCATTATTGTCTATCAAACACCCACCCCGTTAAGTAAACCGGAACCAAAAGATGTTTCAATAGTTTACTCAGGCCGATTACCATCTTAATTTAGCCACCATCTTTGCTGTAGCCAAAGATTAGGGTAAGCATACCAATTGAGTCCATGTACCCATTAAGCCCACGCCCATCCTTTGGGTTCAAATAAATAAAAAAATTCAGCTGTTTTAATGTTTCAACAAATTAATCTGGTTATATCCTGGACACAGAGCGGGGTGCCTCGTAAGGATCCGCAGAAGGTGAGTGGGAAAGCTGCCGTTACCGTCAATATTACTCGCCAACGTGCAATCATTGGACAATAAATTACACAATGTGCGATCACGAACATCCTACCAACGGGACATCAAAAACTGTAATATCTTATGTTTCACGGAATCGTGGCTGAATGAAGACATGGATATTCAGCTAGCGGGATATACGCTGCACTGGCAAGATGGAACAGCACACTCTGGTACGACGAGGGGCGTGGTCTGTGCATATTTGTAAACAACAGCTGGTGCATGAAATCTGAGGAAGTCTAGATTTTGCTCTCCTGAAGTAGAGTATCTTGTGATAAAATGCATACCACACTATTTGCCTAGAGAGTTTTCAGCTATACTTTTCGTGGCTGTTTATTTACCACCACAGACGGATGCTGGCACTAAGACCGCAGCTGTATAAAGAAATAAGCAAATAGGAAACCGCGCACCCAGAGGTGGCGCTTCTAGTGGCCAGGGACTTTAATGCAGGGAAACTTAAATCAGTTCTACCTAATTTCTATCAACATGTTAAATGTGCAATCAGAGGGGAAAACAATTCTAGATAACCTGTACTCCACACACAGAGACGCGTACAAAGCTCTCCCTCGCCCTCTATTTTGGTAAATCCGACCACAATTCTATCCTCCTGATTACTGCTTACAAACAAAAATTTAAAGCAGGAAGCACCAGTGACTCTGTCTATAAAAAAAGTGGTTAGATGAAGCCGATGCTAAACTACAGGACTGTTTTTCTATCACAGACTGGAACATGTTCTGGGATTCTTCCGATGGCATTGAGGAATACACCACATCAGTCACTGGCTATATCAATAAGTGCATCGAGGACGTCGTCCCCACAGTGACTACGTACATACCCCAACCAGAAGCCATGGATTACAGGCAACATTCGCACTGAGCTAAAGGGTAGAGCTGCCGCTTTCATGGTGCGGGTCTCTAACCCGGAAGCTTATAAGAAATCCTGCTATGCCCTCCGACGAACCATCAAACAGGCAAAGCGTCAATACAGGGCTAAGATTGAATGATCACGCTATCCGTAGCCAACGTAAGACCTTTAAACAGGTCAACATTCACAAGGCTGCGGGGCCAGGTGGATTACCAGGACGTGTGCTCCGGGCATGTGCAGACCAACTGGCAGGAGTTTTCACTGACATGTTCAACCTGTCCCTGACTGAGTCTGAAATACCAACATGTTTCAAGCAGGGCACCATAGTCCCTGTGCCCAAGAACACGAAGGCAACCTGCCTAAATGACTACAGACCTGTAGCACTCACGTCCGTAGCCATGAAGTGCTTTGAAAGGCTGGTTACAGCTCACATCAACACCATTATCCCAGAAACCCTTGACCCACTCCAATTTGCATACCACCACAACAGATCCACAGATGATGCAATCTCTATTGCACTCTACACTGCACTTTCCCACCTGGACAAAAGGAACATCTACGTGAGAATGCTATTCATTGACTACAGCTCAGCGTTCAACACCATAGTACCCTCCAAACTCGGCACTAAGCTAAGGGTCCTGGGACTAAACACCTCCCTCTGCAACTGGATCCTGGACTTCCTGACGGGCTGCCCCCAGGTGGTGAGGGTAGGTAGCAAAACATCTGCCACTCTGATCCTCAACACTTGAGCCCCTCAGGGATGCGTGCTCAGTCCCCTCCTGTACTCCCTGTTCACCCATGACTTCATGGCTAGGCACGACTCCAACACCAAGTTTTCCGACGACACAACAGTGGTAGGCCTGATCACCGACAATGACTGAACAGCCTATAGGGAGGAGGTCAGAGACCTGGCCGGGTGGTACCAGAATAACAACCTATCCCTCAACGTAACCAAGACTAAGGAGATGATTGTGGACTACAGGAAAAGGAGGACCAAGCACACCCCCATTCTCATCGATGAGGCTGTAGTGGAGCAGGTTGAGAGCTTAAAGTTCCTTGGTGTCCACATCACCAACAAACTAGAATGGTCCAAACACACAAAGACAGTCATGAAGAGGGCA
Source organism: Salmo salar (assembly GCF_965601325.2). Lineage (NCBI taxonomy): Eukaryota > Metazoa > Chordata > Actinopteri > Salmoniformes > Salmonidae > Salmo > Salmo salar. Next base: position 113,142,433 of record NC_138299.1, read on the forward strand.
CAAAGCGTATTCCCCTCAGGAAACTAAAGATTTTTCATGGGTCCTCAGATCCTCAAAATGTTCTACAGCTGCACCATCAAGAGTATCCTGACTGGTTGCCAACCCCGCTCTTACACTGCTGCTACTCTCTGTTTATCATATATGCATATTCACTTTAACTATACATTCGTGTACATACTACCGCAATTAGTCCGACCAACCATTGCCCCCGCACATTGGCTAACCGGGCTATCTGCATTGTGACTCATCACCCGCCATCCCCTCTTTTACACTACTGCTACTCTCTTTATCATATATGCGTAGTCACTTTAACCATATGTACATACTACCTCAATCAGCCCGACTAACCGGTGCCTGTATATTACCTCGCTACTGTTATTTTTCACTTTTTTTCTTTTGTTTTTGTTTCTTTACTTACCTATTGTTTACCAATATATGTTTTATATTAAGTGATTGTGCTTATGTATGCACATCGTAGCATATTTCATGAGCATTCATTACTATTTCTTGCCAATTGAAAATATGGGTTTTTCATCCTAGCAGTCGTGCTGTCTGTATACCACCACAAACCGCCTTTTACCATACAGTGCATTCGGAAACTATTCGGACCCCTAGACTTTTTCCACATTTTGTTACATTACAGCCTTATTCTAAAATTGATTTAAATAGTTTTTTCCCCCTCATTAATCTACACACAATACCCCATAATGACAAAGCAAAAACAAGTTTCTAGAAATGTTTGCATATTTCTTACAAATTTAAAACTGAAATATTACATACATATTGAGACCCTGTGGGCCCCCTGAGTGGCGCAGTGGTCCAAGGCACTGCATCGCAGTGTTAGCTGTGCCACTAGAGATCCTGGTTCGAGTCCAGGCTCTGTCTCAGCCGACCATGACCGGGAGACCCATGGGGTGGCGCAGAATTGTCCCAGCGTCATCCGGGTTACGGGAGGGTTTGGCCAGCAAGGATGTTCTTGTCCCATCGCGTGCTAGCGACTCCTGTGGCGGGCCGGGTGCAGTGTACCCTGACACGGTCACAAGGTGTACAGTGTTTCCTCCGACACATTGGTGCGGCTGGCTTCCGGGTTAAGCAGGCATTGTGTCAAGAAGTGCGGCTTTGCTGGGTTGTGTTTCAGAGGATGCACGGCTCACCGACCTTCGCCTCTCCCGAGTCCGTACGGGAGTTGCAGCGATGGGACAAGACTAACTACCAATTGGATATCACGCAAAAGGGGTGCAAAAAAAAGATTATTCAGACCTTTTACTCAGTACTTTGCCTAAGCACCTTTGGCAGTGATTACAGCCTTGATTATTCTTGGGTAGGACGCTACAAGCTTGGCACCTGTATTTGAAGTTTATCCCATTTTTCTCTGCAGATCCTCTGATTGGATGGGGAGCGTTGCTACACAGCTATTTTCAGGTCTGTCCAGAGATATTCTTTCGTGAGTCCCGAAGCCACTCCTGTGTTGTCTTGGCTGTGTGCTTAGGGTTCTTTGTCCTGTTGGAAGGTGAACCTTCGACCCATTCTAAGGTCCTGAGTGCTCTGGGGCAGGTTTTCATGAAGGATCTCTCTGTACTTTGTTCCTTTCATCTCTCCCTCAATCCTGACTAGTCTCCCAGATGCCCAACAAGGCCCTCATCCCGTCATTCGCAGGAGAAAAAGACGGCGGTATCGAGGACGAAGGTCCTGGTGCCTTGTAAGGATCCGTCATCAAGAGGGTAATCTACCTTTGAACATCAGCCCTATTAGCCAACGTACATTGGTAGGATATACGAATATCCTACCAATGGCACATTAAAAACTATCTTATGTTTCACCGAGTCGTGGATGAACAACGACATAACATACAGCTGGCGGGTTTTACATTTTTTGGGCAGGATAGAACAGCGACCTCTGGTAAGACGGGGTGGCGGTCTGTATATTTGTAAACAGCTGGTGCACGATATCTAAGGAAGTCTCAGTTTTGCTCACCTGAGGTAGTGTGGTCTACAGCTTATCATGAGATAAACTATTGGCAAATAGAGTATCTGTATTTTTTGTTGTTGCTGTCTATATACCACCACAAACCGCCACGCTGATCCTTAACTCGGGGACCCCTCAGGGGTGCGTGCTCAGTCACCTCCTGTACTCCCTGTTCACTCATGACTGCATGTCCAGGCACGACTCCAACACCAAGTTTTACCCATGACCCAACAGTGGTAGGCCTGATCACCAACAACGATGAGACAGCCTATAGGGAGGAGGTCAGAGACCTGGCCGTGTGGGGCCAGGACAACATCTCCCTCAACGTGATCAAGACAAAGGGATGATTGTGGACTACAGGAAAAGGAGGACCGAGCACACCCCCATTCTCATCGACAGTGCTGCAGTGGAGCAGGTTGAGAGCTTCAAGTTCCTTGGCGTCCACATGTCCAAGAAACTCTCATGGTCCATGTCGTAGACTGTTCTCTCTGGTACCGCACGGCAAGCGGTGCTGGAGCGCCAAGTGTAAGACCGAAAGGCTTCTTAACAGCTTCTTCCCCCAAGCCACAAGACTCCTGAACAGCTAATAAAAATGCTACCCAAACCCCTCTTTACGCTGCTGCTACTCTGTTTATTATCTATTCATAGTCACTTTAACTCTACCAACATGTACACATTTCCTCAATTACCTCGACTAACCGGTGCCCCCACACGTTGACTCTGTACCGGTACCCACTGTATATAGCCTCGTTATTGTTGTTTTACTGCTGCTGTTGAATTATTTGTTACTTTTTTATTTTCATTTTTTTTACTGAACACATAGTTTTTCTTAACTTCTTAAAGCATTGCTGTTTAACCTGTTATGACTAGGGGGCAGTATTTTCACGGCCGGTTAAAAAACGTACCCGATTTAATCTGATTATTACTCCTGCCCAGAAACTAGAATATGCATATAATTATTAGCTTTGGATAGAAAACACTCCAAAGTTTCTAAAACTGTTTGAATGGTGTCTGTGAGTATAACAGAACTCATTTGGCAGGCCAAAACCTGAGAAGATTCTGTACAGTAAGTACCCTGTCTGACCATTTCTTGGCCTTCTTGATTATCTCTATCCAATACAGGGGATCTCTGCGATTACGTGACACTTCCTACGGCTCCCATGGGCTCTCAGAAGGCGGCAAAAAGCTGAATCGTGGCTTTGCAGGCCCTGGCTGAAAAACATTAGCGCATTTTGATAGTGGTCGAACAGAGTACAGAGACTGGCGCGCGCGTGCACGAGGCGACCCCATGTTTTTATTCTTTCGTCTTTGAACGTAAACACGCTTTCCCGGTTGGAATATTATCGTTTTTTTACGAGAAAAATGGCATAAAAATTGATTTTAAACAGCGGTTGACATGCTTCGAAGTACGGTAATGGAATATTTAGATTTTTTTTTGTCACGAAACGCGTCGGCGCATAACCCTTCGTCACCCTTGGATAGTGTCTTGAACGCACGAACAAAACGCCGCTATTTGGATATAACTATGGATTATTTTGAACCAAACCAACATTTGTTATTGAAGTAGCAGTCCTGGGAGTGCATTCTGACGAAGAACACCAAAGGTAATCAAACTTTTGTAATAGTAAATCGGAGTTTGGTCAGGGCTAAACTTGGTGGGTGTCAAAATAGCTAGCCGTGATGGCTGGGCTATCTACTCAGAATATTGCAAAATGTGCTTTCACCGAAAAGCTATTTTAAAATCGGACACCTCGATTGCACAAAGGAGTTCTGTATCTATAATTCTTTAAATAATTTATGTATTTTGTCAACGTTTATCATGAGTAATTTTGTAAATTCACCAGAAGTTTGCGGGGGGTATGCTAGTTCTGAACGTCACATGCTAATGTAAAAAGCTGGTTTTTGGATATAAATATGAACTTGATTGAACAAAACATGCATGTATTGTATAACATAATGTCCTAGGGTTGTCATCTGATGAAGATCATTTACATTTTAGTCATTTAGGAGACGCTCTTATCCAGAGCGACTTACAGTAGTGAACGCATACATTTCATACAATTTCATACATTTTTTTCTGTGCTGGCCCCCCGTGGGAATCGAACCCACAACCCTGGCGTTGCACACACCATGCTGGCATTGCAAACACCATGCTCTACCAACTGAGCCACAGGGAAGACACTTCCCCGAAGTGGTTAGTGCTGCATTTAGCTGTGGTTTTGGTTTTTGTGACATTATATGCTAGCTTGAAAAATGGGTGTCTGATTATTTCTGGCTGGGTACTCTGCTGACATAATCTAATGTTTTGCTTTCGCTGTAAAGCCTTTTTGAAATCGGACAGTGTGGTTAGATAAAGGAGAGTCTTGTCTTTAAAATGCTGTAAAATAGTCATGTTTGAAAAATGGAAGTTTTTGTATTTTTGAGGAATTTGTCATTCGCGCCACGCCTATCATTGGATATTGGAGCAGGTGTTCCGCTAGCGGAACGTCTAGATGTAAGAGGTTTTAAGGGCTTGTAAGTAATCATTTAATTGTAAGGTCTACACCTGTTTGTAATCAGCACGTGACAAATAAAAATTGATATGATATGAGTCCCTGCCTGCTGGAAAAACAACATCCCCACAGCATGATGCTGCCACCATTGTGCTTCACCGTAGAGATGGTGCCAGGTTTCCTCCAGACGTGACGCTTGCCATTCAGGCCTAATTTTCAGTCTTGGTTTCATCAGACCAGAGAATCTTGTTTGTCATGGTCTGAGAGTCCTTTAGGTGCCTTTTGGCAAACTCCATGCGTGCTGTCATGTGCCTTTTTTTTACTGAGGAATGGATTCCGTCTGGCCTCTACCATAAAGGCCTGATTGGTGGGGTGCTGCAGAGATGGTTGTCCTTCTGGAAGCTTTTCCCATCTCTGCAGAGGAACGCTGGAGTACATTGAGTGACCATCAGGTTCTTGGTCACATCCCTGACCAAGGCCCTTCTCCCCTGATTGCTCAGTTTGGCCGGGCGGCCAGCTCTAGGAAGAGTGTTTGGAACTAACTTCTTCCATTTAAGAATGATGGAGGCCACTGTCTTCTTGGGGACCTTCAATGCTGCAGAAATGTCTTGGTATCCTTCCCCAGATCTGTGCCTCGACACAATCCTGCCATGGAGCTCTACGGACAATTCCTTCGAACTCATGGCTTGGCTTTTGCTCTGACATGCTATGTCAACTCTAGGACCTTTTATATAGACAGGTGTGTGTGCCTTTCCAAATCATGTCCAATCAATTGAATTTACCACAGGTGGACTCCAATCCAGTTGTAGGAACATCTCAAGGATGATCAATGGAAACAGGATGTACCTGAACTCAATTGAGTCTCATAGCAAAGGGTCTGAATACTTATAAGTAATGTATTATTTATTAATTTTTTTACATTTGAAAGAATTTCTAAAAATCGGTTTTCATTTTGTCATTATGCTCTATTGTGTGTGTGTGTGCTGAGGAAATAGTTTTATTTAATACATTTTAGAATAAGACTGTAACATAACAAAATGTGGGAAGAAATTGAATCCGAAACCGCTATACATTTAAAATCCCATGCAGAATGCTAACAAGTGCATTGTGAACATTTTATACAGCTTTTGACCTAAACTATTTTCAGGACAGACATTTTCAGCTCATGAACAAAAAATGGTATTCACGGTTTGCTGCACGCACAAAACAAATATTAGACAGTACGTCTCTTGTTCTAACCACTTAGTTCGATAGCTAACTAGCTACTAAGTAAGCAATCCAAATGTCCAATTGCAGAGCATTTAGCACATTTTAGACTGTTAACCCAGTTAACAGGTACCCATTAAGCCCAGTCTGGACTTTTTGCATTGTATTCAATATTTTTATGTAAGTAAAGTCATTAAACTTTATGAGAGATTCACTTTTCTTAGAAAAATTAGGGCTGTATATGTTAGAAATATCTAAACTTAGATTTTGGAACGCACATATTTGCGCAAAGCGGGCAGATCGGTTTTGTCACTTCAAGCCCAAATATATCCTACTTTGACTAAAACGGTGACTTGCATTGTTGTGCAACATCATGGGTAAGCTCTGGCCATTGTCTTCCAGCTTGAAAAAGTGGATTTCTACTGCAGTGGGTGTTTTAAGATATGAGTTCATCGGCCGTTGGAACCCCAAACCAATGAATCTCCGGTAAATTTTTTTTGTTGTTGTGCATATTACCTTCTGAAACTTTTTTGTTGTTGTGACAACTGATGCGTCCTCTCCTTCACTGTTGAATTAACCATGTAACTGCGTTGGGATTGACCCCATTTAGTCGGTTGTTTGGTCAATAGGCTGTTGGTCAACCGAGATGTCAATAATAAAGCATATAGCAAAAGAAAATAAATAATTAATTGTGATATCACGCCTGTGTTAGTGGACTAATCCATTGGAGGCTGTGGGGATGGCAGTCAATCACTTGAAGACGTGCTACTGAAATTGTATGTGGTGGTAATAATAACAATGGTGCAAAACTATTCGATTGGTCGAAAGAACAGATGACTCCTGGTCGACCAAGATTTTTTTTTTTGTCGGGACAGCCCTACTATTGATCTACAAGTCATTTTGCATGCCGAATAACCTCATGCAATATCAGTAGCCTAGTCAAACTGTGCACTGCTTTATAAAATGGCTTGAACAATATTAGGCTTTATTAGTTGAGGGACAGCCAATGTAATTGGTTATTGTTATCAAATGCCCTGTTGACTTTTCTTTACCGGCATAAAGGTAAACTATCGCCTGAGACACAACTGTCATTTGGCTATTCTGCTGATTATACATACATACATACATACATACATACATACATACACTGCTCAAAACAATAAAGGGAACACTAAAATAACACATCCTAGATCTGAATGAATGAAATAATCTTATTAAATACTTTTTTCTTTACATAGTTGAATGTGCTGACAACAAAATCACACACAAATAATCAATGGAAATCCAATTTATCAACCCATGGAGGTCTGGATTTGGAGTCACACTCAAAATGAAAGTGGAAAACCACACTACAGGCTGATCCAACTTTGATGTAATGTTCTTAAAACAAGTCAAAATGAGGCTCAGTAGTGTGTGTGTGTGTGTGTGGCCGTGGCCTCCACGTGCCAGTATGACCTCCCTACAACGCCTGGGCATGCTCCTGATGAGGTGGCGGATGGTCTCCTGAGGGATCTCCTCCCAGACCTGGACTAAAGCATCCATCAACTCCTGGACATTCTGTGGTGCAACGTGGCGTTGGTGGATGGAGCGAGACATGATGTGCTCAATTGGATTCAGGTCTGGGGAACAGGCGGGCCAGTCTATAGCATCAATGCCTTCCTCTTGCAGGAACTGCTGACACACTCCAGCCACATGAGGTCTAGCATTGTCTTGCATTAGGAGGAACCCAGGGCCAACCGCACCAGCATATGGTCTCACAAGGGGTCTGAGGATCTCATCTCGGTACCTAATGGCAGTCAGGCTACCTCTGGCGAGCACATGAAGGGCTGTGCGGCCCCCCAAAGAAATGCCACCCCACACCATGACTGACCCACCGCCAAACCGGTCATGCTGGAGGATGTTGCAGGCAGCAGAACGTTCTCCACGGCGTCTCCAGACTCTGTCACGTGTGCTCAGTGTGAACCTGCTTTCATCTGTGAAGAGCACAGGGCGCCAGTGGCGAATTTGCCAATCTTGGTGTTCTCTGGCAAATGCCAAACGTCCTGCACGGTGTTGGGCTGTAAGCACAACCCCCACCTGTGGATGTCGGGCCCTCATACCACCCTCATGGAGTCTGTTTCTGACCGTTTGAGCAGACACATGCACATTTGTGGCCTGCTGGAGGTAATTTTGCAGGGCTCTGGCAGTGCTCCACCTGCTCCTCCTTGCACAAAGGCGGAGGTAGCGGTCTTGCTGCTGGGTTGTTGCCCTCCTACGGCCTCCTCCATGTCTCCTGATGTACTGGCCTGTCTCCTGGTAACGCCTCCATGCTCTGGACACTACGCTGACAGACACAGCAAACCTTCTTGCCACAGCTCGCATTGATGTGCCATCCTGGATGAGCTGCACTACCTGAGCCACTTGTGTGGGTTGTAGACTCCGTCTCGTGCTACCACTAGAGTGAAAGCACCGCCAGCATTCAAAAGTGACCAAAACATCAGCCAGGAAGCATAGGAACTGAAAGTGGTCTGTGGTCATCACCTGCAGAACCACTCCTTTATTGGGGGTGTCTTGCTTATTGCCTATAAATTCCACCTGTTATCTATTCCAGTTGCACAACAGCATGTGAAATTTATTGTCAATCAGTGTTGCTTCCTAAGTGGACAGTTTGATTTCACAGAAGTGTGATTGACTTGGAGTTACATTGTGTTGTTTAAGTGTTCCCTTTGATTTTTTAAAATTTATTTAGAATTCAAGGCACACTTAACCAGCATGGCTACCACAGCATTCTGCAGTGATACACCAGTCCCACCAAGCGCAAACCAGATGGGATATCATTTGTTTTTCAACAGGACAATGACCCAGAACACACCTCCAAGCTGTGTAAGGGCTATTTGACCAAGAACGAGAGTGATGGAGTGCTGCATCAGATGGCCTGGCCTACCCGATCTCAACCAAATTGAGATGGTTTGGGATGAGTTAGTCCGCAGAGTGAAGGAAAAGCAGCCAACAAGTGCTCAGCATGGAGTATTGTTGAGCGTGAAAAACCCAGCAGTGTTGCAGTTTTTGACACACTCAAACTGGTGCCCCTGGCACCTACTAACGTACCCTGTTCAAAGCCCCTTAAATATTTTGTCTTGCCCATAGGCTACATTGCGGGGTGGTAGATGCCCAGTCTCCCGTATGGCTCAGCTCAGGTGCCTGCATACACCATAGACACATATACTTGTCACAGACACACCTTGGTTTCACTGTCCAAGTGGGGACCAAAACATTTTATTCCCATTCAAAATCCTATTTTCCTTAGCCCCTAACAGTTAAACTAACCCTAATTGTACCCCTAAACCTAAAGGCCTCAGCATGCCAGGCGAACCAAACGAGTGTGCTCGCATACTCCCTTAAAAAACCTTCGCTTGAAAAACTGTAAGAAATATAGTACTGTGTCAATTGTTCTTGATGCCATAGCCAGTATACATACACTTCCTCAAAATAGTCAGAATGAATCTAAGATAACTCAAGAAATGTCATACTTTATGTTTTTGCAGAGGGAGATCTTAGTTGTGCAATTTTACATCTAAGATGTTTGCAGTATTTCTCAAAAAAAGGGCATGAAAACAAGTCCTCTTGTTGAATGACAACAGACTGTATTGAATAATCCATACTGTTGACCAATCACTGACGAAGGGGCGAAGACTTCGGCTATCAACTTTGGCTTGCCTAAATTTTTTGTGTACGCCCGAACAGCCGGAAAAACCCTTACTGAAGTCCAAATCGAACAAACATTTTTCATTTTGGGGACTGGCGAAATGTCCCTTTTAATTATTATTTTTTTTTAATCCCCCTTGTTTTACTATCCTTGTGAGGACTTTTGGAACCCAAAAGGATAGTGAAGTTAGACCACACAGAATTCAGCTCGGACAGACACAGGCAGGCGTCAGCTCGGACAGATCCAGCTCAGTGAGGTCCAACTCATGTACTCTGTCAGCAGCATATTTTAATTTTAGAATGGAAAATGAATGTGTTTATGCAATAAATGTTAGGGCATTGAATCGCACCAAATTGTTTCAAACTAAAATGTATCGTTACTTTTCTAAGTGAAAGATGCACATCCCTGCACTGTATCTATCAGGTCTCTAACTCCATCTGTTGGTTTCTTAATGTGATTTTGTTGAATGTGTATGTGCTGTTACAGTGAAGAGGAAGAAGGCCATCCTGTCAGACAGTGAAGATGAGAAGGCTGACGAACCAGGTAAAATGACAGACCGGCAGCTGGGCCCGCGCAATTGGGTGGCTCTGGTCAAAAGTAATGTACTGTATGGGGAAATAGGGTGCCATTTAAGATGCACACCTTATCTTGAAGTCTATGACGGTTAGCTAGTGTGTGGAGATTAAGGCTGCATCTTAAATTACTCCATAGTGTACACTACACTGTGGTGTGTTAGGTCTGTATTTTTTTTTATTGAGCTGCTCTGTTGGCCAGGTCTCCCTTGTAAAAAGAGGTCTTCTGACCTCAATCGCACTTCCTAGATAAATAGTTTTGGTCAGAGCCGTGGGGCTTTATGATCATAATGATGGTGACTCCTCTTCCTCAGCGTCGAAGAAGAGCCGCACCGAGTCTGACGACGAGAACTCTGACAGTAACGCAGGCTCAGAAGCGCCCGACAAAACCATGGCCAAACTGCGGGAACTGGGCTCAGAAAGCGAAGACGAGGATGATGGACAGAAGGCGGCAGGAGGGAAGAAGGACGAGAAAACACTGTTTGGTAGCGACAGCGAATCAGGTAATGAGGAAGAGTAAGTATTCCGATCCCTTCACACACACTCACACTCCGTTTTAGTTTGAGTTTTGAATTTCCTTATATAAATGACAATTTGCTGTTTACTTTGCTTTTTACTAACTTTGTCATTCTTTCTGTAATGATAGCACTATACAAGGTATTGTTATTTTTATTCTGTAACTTGACATAAATAAAATTGTTTTGGATTTTTTCACATGCTTCGTAAACAACAGGTGAAATGCTTACTTACGGGTCATTTTCCAACAATGTAGAGTTAAAGATAGATTACAAAAAATTATATTAAAATATTGACATAAGGAGTAACAAATAACAGGGAGTACCAGTACCGAGTCGCTGTGCTGGCGTATGAGGTAATTGAGGTAATTACTATTATACATGTATTTAAATAAGGAACACAGACTGAGAAAAATGTATTTTACAGCTGGGCCCTGCGTATACAGTTTAGGTACAATGATTAAGAAATTACACAAGACAAACAAAGCGGTCACAGATGGCATAAAAAAATACAGTAGCAGATTGTTATATTTACACACAGGTTATTCCCCTAATAGCACAAGAACTTGCATTAACTGAATCAGTTGCAAGCAATACAAAAATGAAAATCCTCCAATTGTTTAAAATGGGCAGGGGGGACAAGTCTCAAGTCTAAGTTTAGTCTGCAGGCTATTCCATAAACAAGGAGCGTAACAGGAAAAGGCAGCCATACCCAACTCAATGGAGATCGCAGGGGCGTCAAGTGTAATCCTGGTTTTATGAATTATAGTTATAATGTTGATGAGTGACGATAAATAAGAAGGTAGTTTATTCAGAAGTGCTTTATAGACACACGAGAGCATGTTCTTGTCTCATGGACAGCGAAGTCCAACCCACATTTTGATATAAAACACAGTGGTGAGTTCTGTAGCTAGCACCCGTAATAAACCTAAGTGCGCAGTGATAAGTAGCATCCAGCGATTTTTAAGTGTGGGTGCCATAGCATGCATGTAGATAATATCCCCATAATCTATAACAGACATAAAAGTAGCTTGCAAAATTTGTCTTCTATTTGGAGAGGACAAACATGTTCCTGTTTCTATAGAGGAAGCCTAGCTTGATTTTTAGCCGTTTACAAAGTTCGTCAACATGTATTTTAAGACAGTTTATCATCCAACCATATCCATAAGTATTTATATGCAGAGACCTGATTTAATTCGAGAGCCATCTAAGCTCGTAAGTGCACGTGTATTTTCAACCAACTTTTTGAACCTATTCAAAATCATAATCTTTTCTTTGTATTTAAACAAGTTTCAGCTGTATAAAAGACCCTTTTAATATCTTAAAATCTGTCTCCAATTGTGATGATGCTTGGTCAGCTGTTGAAGCGATAGAGTACATGAGTGTCATCAGCATATAAATGAATTTGACACTTATCTCATCACCGATATTGTTTATGTAGAGCGTGAACAGTAATGGACCAAGTATAGAACCTTGTGGGACCCCTTTAACCAAGTCCAATGGCTCCGACTGGATGCCGTCGACTCTAACAGCCTGACTTCTATCCTTTAGATAGTCATGAAACCAACGACAGGCTTCCGATCCCAGTCCTATTAACGACAGCTTACCCAAGTCTGCAGTACATGCGATACATATGTACTGAAAGGATGCGTATGTATTCTAGACCATATGGTTGGTTCTGATAGTAGGGTTCCTATGCTCTCTCTCATATAGGAAAATGATTGCAGACATTTTTGGTGACTCGGGTGATGAAGAGGGGGAAGAGTTTACGGTGAGTTTTACTAACTTTACAAATCAAATTTCAAAAGTTTGGACACACATACTCATTCCATAATTTTTCTTTATTTTTACTATTTTCTACATTGTAGAATAATAGGGAAGACATCAAAACTATGAAATAACACATATGGAATCATATAGTAACCAAAAAAGTGTTAAAGAAATCTAAATATATTTGAGTTTCTTCAAAGTATTCACTCCTGTAGCGGGCCGGGCGCAATGCACGCTGACAAAGTCGCCAGGTGTACGGTGTTTCCTCCAGCGCGTTGGTGTGGTTGGCTTAAGCGAGTATTGTGTCAAGAAGCAGTGCAACTTGTCAATGTTGTGTTTCGGAGAACGCACAGCTCTCGATTTTCGCCTCTCCCGAGTCCATACGGGAGTAGCAGCGATGGTTCAAGACTGTAACTAACAATTTGGATATCACGAAATTGGGTAGAAAATGGGGTATAAATAAATAAACAGCCTTGATGGCCTTAATGTAGTTTTCATTCTCTCAGTCCCAGCTTTGATGCACCTGTACTGACCTCGCCTTCTGGGTTATAGCGGTGTCCACAGGCCGTGGCTCGGATGGTTGATGTACTTGATGATCTTTTTGGCCTTCCTGTGACATCGGGTGCTGTAGGTGTCCTGGAGCCAAGCCACATTTCTTCAGCCTCCTGAGATTGAAGAGGTGCTGTTGTGGTGTCTTCACCACACTATGTGTGGGTGGACCATTTCAGATCGTCAGTGATGTATATGCCGAGGACCTTGAAGCTTTCCACCTTCTCTACTGCGGTCCCGTCGATGTGGATAGGTGCGTGCTCCCTCTGCTGTTTCCTGAAGTCCACAATCAGCTAGTTTGTTTTGTTGTGAGGCTATTTTCCTGGCATCACTCTCCCAGAGCCCTCACCTCAACCCTGTAGGCTGTCTCATTGCTGGTAATCAGTCCTACTACTGTTGTCGTCTGCAAACTTGATGATTTGAGTTGGAGGCGTGCGTGGCCATGCAGTCGTGTGTGAACAGGGAGTACAGGAGGGCGCTGAGCACACACACCCTTCTGGGGCCCCTGTGTTGAGGATCAGCGAAGTGGAGGTGTTTCCTACCTTCACCACCTGGGGACGGTCCATCAGGAAGTCCAGGATCCTGTTGCACAATTTTATTCGACACATGCTTCGTAAACAAAAGTTAAATGTTTACTCACGGGCCCTTCCCAACAATGCAGAGAGAAAGAAAATAGAGAAATAATCTATACATAATAACACACACAATTATAAATACACAGTGAGTAACGATAACTTGGTGTACCAGTGATGTTGTTAGACTTGCCCCAAACATAATGCTTTGTTTTCAGGACAAAAAGTTTATTTCTTTGCCATATTTTTTGCAGTATCACTTTAGTTTCTTATTGCAAACAAGTTTTGGAATATTTGTATTCTGTAAAGACTTCCTTTTCACTCTGTCATTTAGGTTAGTATTGTCGAGTAACTGCAAAGTTGATCCATCCTCAGTTTTCTCCTATCACAGCCATTAAGCTATGTAACTGTTGTAGCCTTTGGTCTCCATGGTGAAATCACTGAGCCTTTTTCTTCCTCTCCGGCAACTGAGTTAGGAAGGACGCCTGTATCTTTGTAGCGACTGGGTGTGTTGATACACCATCCAAAGCGTAATTAATAACTTCATCATACTGAAAGGGATATTCAGTGTCTGCTTTTTTTTCTCCACATCTACCAATAGGTGCACTTGTTCTTTGCGAGACATTGTAAAACATCCATGATCTTTGCTTGGAATTCACTACTCGACTGAGGGAACTTAGAATTATCTGTATATGGGGTACTCATAAAAATTAACCACTGTTATTGCACACAGAATAAGCCCATGCAACTTATGTGACTTGTTAAGCAAATTCTTACTCCTGAATGTATGTAGGCTTGCCATAACAAAGCGGTTGAATACTTAGTGACTCAAGGCATTTCAGCATTAACATTTATTTTTTATTATTTTATTGTTTATTTCTAAAAACAAAATTACACTTAGACTTTGTGGGGTATTGTGTGTAGATCAGTTGCACAATCTCGACGTAATCAATTTTCAATTCACACTAACACAACAAAATGTGGAAAGAGTCTAGGTGTGTGAATACCTTATGAAGGCACTGTATGTACATATAACTAGGAATAAAGTGACTAGGCCAAAGGATAGATAATAAACATTAGCAGCAGTCTATGTGATCAGTCCCAAAAAAAGTTTGTGCAAAAAGGGTCAATGCAGATGGTCTGGGTAGCTATTTGGTTAACTATTTAACAAACTATTCAGCAGTCTCATGGCTTGGGGGTAGAAGCTATTCAGGGTCCCGTTTGTTCTAGCATCGGTACCGCATGCCCTGCGGTAGCACAGAGGAACAGTCTGACTTGGGTGGCTAAAGTTTGTACATTTTTAGGACCTTTCTCTAACACCGCCTGGTGTAGATGTACTGGGCCGTATGCACAACAGAGGGTAGCCACTTGCGGGTCAGATACCAAGCAGTATGTTGTCTTGCTGTTCTGCCTCCTGTCCTAGTGTTCTGTCTCCATTGGTCCCGCTAGCAATCCTACCCCTGCACATTTTACAGATTGTAAAGTACTGGACAAGTGAGCGCTAGCCATAAAGAATATTTAGCCTATAACTTGTATTATTCAGAAACATAAAATACCGCCATACCGTCAAATGAGAAAAATACTGTGAAATTGTTTTTTTGACCATATCCAGTCCTTTCAGATCTGTGAACATCAAGGGTCCCAATCACAGATTAAGCTTGTCCTGGACTAAAAAGCATTCTTAATGGAGAATCTCCATTGAAAGGGCTTTTAGTCCAGGATTACACTTAATCTGTCTGGGAAACTGCCCCCAAATATTTAGGGACTCTTGGGAATTGTCCAGACACCGAAACTATACCTTATCTTTGATTCCCGATCCCAACGACTGCTGTTGTTTCTGCACCAATAGGGTTTCAATCAGGAGGATCTGGAGGGGGATAAGAACCAATCACAGGCCTCAGCAAAGAAAGCAATGGCAGACGACTCGGACTCTGACGAGGGCGTGGACAGGGGTGGTGGCCAAGAGTGAGTATCTCATGAAGTCTTTGTCAATATTTTCAATCAATCGATTTCCTCTTGCCACTATACTTTCATTCTATAGTGGAGGCGTGGCTAACTGGCTGACTGTCTCTATTCAGCACCAGCTTCATGTCAGACTTTGACGTGATGCTGGCTCGTAAGAAGGCCCAGAGCGGGAAGCGACGACGGAACCGCGACGGGGGAACGTTCATAAGTGATGCTGACGATGTGGTCAGCGCCATGATCACCAAGATGACGGAGGCTGCAGAGGTGATGTTCAGGCCCCAAACTGTGTGTGTGTTCTGTCATAGCTCTTCAATGCAGATGCGGGGGTACCATTCTAACTGTGTGATTTACAGGAGGACAGAACACTGAATGCTCAGAAGAAGCCAGCCTTAAAAAAGCTGACCCTCCTCCCCACTGTAGTTATGCACCTGAAAAAGTGAGTCCATCCATGGCTCTTGATACTACCACAAGCATAGTCTATATTCATTGACTTTACAAAACATTAGGAACTTTCCATGACAGAATGACCAGGTGAAAGCTGTGACTTCTTATTGATGTCACTTGTTAAATCCACTTCAATCAGTGTAGATGAAGGGGAGGAGACCGGTTAAAGAAGGATTTTTAAGTCTTGAGACATGGATTGTGTATGTGTGCCATTGAGGGTGAATTGGCAAGACCAAATATTTAAGTGCCTTGGAACGGAGTATCGTAGTAGGTTCCAGCCTCTTAAGGCAGTTCTGAAGGATGGCTGTAGTGTCTATTTTTATTTTTTATTTTTGAGTGTTAACTATAAACTTGATGTCCTCTTTAGCCTTGTCTACAAGGCTTGCTGCCACCAAATGCGCCTTGGTTTGGGTGTTGTACAGCCCAACTTTGAATTCTGCATGATAAGACAGGGGTTATGCGTTTGCTTGTTGTTGAACTGCAAATTACACCTGCTCTGAGCACTTCGTCGGTAGATGCACTGCCCAGCTCCCCGTCTCCCTCTCATGCTGAGTCTGACTCGCTAGTAGGCCTACGGTGGGGGTGCCGGTGGTGATGCTGAACTGGTGGGATTAGCAGTGCTGCTAGCTAAGAGGCATTGCCATCAGGAACTGTTTGCCTCTCACTCCTCTCCTCCGCACTGACCGATCTCTGGCTCGTTCTGGGTTTAATTCACCATCTTTCTCTGGATTTTCGGACTTGGAAAATGTCATCAACCTTGATTGCCTTTTCTTATCCATTTTTTTTTATTATTTGGCTTTGCACATTTCAAATTCAGTAGGGAGATGACTGGCCTAGACGACGTGATTTACATAGGGACCTCTTCACCAGCTGATCACCACTACCAAGAACTGTGTCAGGATCAGTTACTTCCAACACTGGCCCTCCCCAAAACCTCTATGTACAAATAATAGCGCAGGTCTGGAATCAATGTGGTATGATAGGATGCTTACACAGAAGGATCACCCCGCATTTACTTGATGGTCTTTCTGGGGGGCAGGGGAAGTGATTTAACCCTGATCGCTTTTATTAGAATGTCTACAGTGCGAACAGTGAAAAAATTAATAAATCATGCTGCGAGAGGTACCGGATCGGGGAAATACGTGTCAGAACAAACAAAGTCCAATCTGAGCGGTGCCGGATCCTGTTCCAGCAGGATCCAGCTCAAATTAAGCACTAGCTATATGTTTTGATTTTTAATACATTGTAAGGCTGCTTTGTTTTTTGCGCAGGCTGTACACACTTCATTAGTCTCTTATTCACAATTTGACAAGCGCTTGATAATGCCTCGAATTTCACAGCGGCATCCCCTTTGTGGCCGTAATGCACCCTAAAAAAATCCATGCCTTTTGCGGCCAGTGGCCGTTGTGCCCTTGGCCTGGAGTGCTGCGTTGGGCCCTTCTCACTGAGCGCTATGCGCTCCTAAGCACCTCTCACTCAGATGGCTCTCCATCAGGTGATCGGGTCTTTCTCACAGGCTACAAGTGAAGAGACGCATCGGGGACGCAACTGCGCGCATCCTTATGCAATTCCGAGATGCATATGACTGTCCAAATTTTACTTTTCGTCAGCCAACAAGATGAGTAGGCCTAAAGGAACAGCAAAAGCACTAGCCTATGTCAATCTACTATCCCCCATAATACAGAAGTTGACCTATTCTGTGCGATAAATAAATATTCCAAACATAGTCTGGGACAGTTGTGGGATGCAATGGATCCCAAATTAATACAACCCCACTAGCATCAAAAAAA
Source organism: Salmo salar (assembly GCF_965601325.2). Lineage (NCBI taxonomy): Eukaryota > Metazoa > Chordata > Actinopteri > Salmoniformes > Salmonidae > Salmo > Salmo salar. Next base: position 113,159,958 of record NC_138299.1, read on the forward strand.
ACTTTTTTACGCAATGTGGCTGACGCAACAAATCAGAACATTTAGCTTAAAATGTTGATAAACTGAGGCTATTTCTTCACATTATAAGCAGAGCAATGTGCACTTATGGCAGTAGGCCGTAAGCGTGAATGTTCCATTACCCGAAAACACCATTATCAAAGGTGACCGCAAATGTGATTATACATGTAATGCTTTTGTTATAACGGTGCATTTTTATGGTAAATTCTAACCCAAACTTGAAACTCACATGCTGCTTAACTGTGCCAGTTAGGCTCTAAACACCTTGTAAAGCAGATTAATGTGCTTAATTGTAAGAAGTTATTTGGTCACTTTAGTTGTGATACAAACCTTATCAAAACATATAGGCCTATGGGCTAGACTACATGAGGTGTGCGACTATGATTCGAAAGGCATTGTTTCTTATGCTGGGCATCATTCACAAGTGATAGTTTGATAGGCTAATATTGTCACCTATTGTTGATTTAATCTTGTCTTTACATATACAAAATTATGTATGTGTGAAATTTATTTTGATTTAGAATGGACCCTTATCATGCACCTGTCTCAAAACGGGCAGCGGGATAAAATGCATGTAATCTATGCACTTAAATAGCGAATGGAGGATGCTTTTCCGGTGGTTAATTTTCATGCCAGCCAGGTAGGCTTTACTCCTGTTGTGAAGATAAACAGTGTGCTTAATATTAGGAAAGTTGAGAGAAATATAGTAGGCCTAGGCTATAGAAGGCTTAGGGGATCCTCTTTTTAGTAGCCATCAATCTGTTTTCTCGCGTAACTGCATAGCCTATTGAAATGTTGCGCAAAATGAGCTCATGGGCTCTCATGAAGTGTGTGATTTAGATTTTCAATCACATTTGCATTGATGCCAGAGTGATTAGAGGGACCGTAGAGTGCTGAGTACCAGGCAGTTAGCAAGTTTTGTAGACTACTAATGACCATCAGCATCACAGCTTGGAGAAGCCTAATTACCGTGACAAAACAGTCCCATGGAATTTGACTGTCGTCATTACTCGTGACCACCGGTGTGGTGGTAATACAGTCACCGTAACAGCCCCATACACAATCCATGTCTCAAGGTTTAAAAATGATTCTTTAACTTGTCTCCTCCCCTTCGTCTACACTGATTTGAAGTGGATTTAACAAGTGACATCAATAAGAGATCACCTGGTCAGTCTATGTAATGGAAAGAGCAAGTGTTCCTAATGTTTTGTACACTGTGTGAGAAATACCACATGGAATCATGTAGTAACCAAAAAAGTGTTAAACAAATCTAAATATATTTAATATTTGAGAATTTTCCAAGCTTCTTCAAGTGCAGTTGCAAAAACCATCAAGCGCTATGATGAACTGTCTCTCGTGAGGACCGCCACAGGAAAGGAAGACCCAGAAGTTACCAATGCTGCAGAGGATAAGTTCATTACAGTTACCAACCTCAGATATTGCAGCCCAAATAAATGCTTCAGACTTCAAGTAACAGACATTTCAACATCAACTGTTCAGAGGCTGCGTGAATCAGGCCGTCACGGTCGAATTGCTGCAAAGAAACCACTATTAAAGGACACCAATAAGAAGAAGAAACTTGCTCGGGCCAAGAAGCACGAGCAATGGACAGTAGATCGGTGGAAATCTGTCATTTGGTCTAGAGTCCAAATTTGAGATTTTTGGTTCCAACCACCGTGTCTTTGTGAGACAGTGTATGTGAACGGATGATCTCCGCATGTGTGGTTCACACCGTGAGACATGGAGGTGTGATGGTGTGGGGGTGCTTTGCTGGTGACACTGTCTGTGATTTATTTAGAATTCAAGGCACACTTAACCAGCATGGCTACCACAGCATTCTGCAGCGATATGCCATCCCATCTGGTGTGGCCACCAGCTGCATTAAGTACTGCAGTGCATCTCTTCCTCATGTTCTGCACCAGAGTTGCCAGTTCTTGCTGTGAGATGTTACCCCACTCTTCCACCAAGACACCTGCAAGTTCCCAGACATTTCTGGGGGGAATGGCCCTAGCCCTCACCCTTCGATCCAACAAGTCTCAGATGTGCTCAATGGGATTGAGATCCTGGCTCTTCGCTGGCCGTGGCAGAACACTGACATTCCAGTGTCGCAGGAAATCACGCACAGACCATGACGGACCCTCCTCCTCCAAATTAATCCCGCTCCAGAGTACAGACCTCAGTGTAACGCTCATTCCTTCGATGATAAACACGAATCCGACCATCACCCCTGGTGAGACAAAACCGTGACTTGTCAGTGAAGAGCACTTTTTGCCAGTCCTCTCTGGTCCAGCGATGGTGGGTTTGTGCCCATAGGTGACGTTGTTGCCGGTGATGTCTGGTGAGGACCTGCCTTAGAACATGCCTGCATGCCCCCAGTCCAGCCTCTCTCAGCCTATTGTGGACAGTCTGTGCACTGATGGAGGGATTGTGCGTTCCTGGTGTCACTCGGGCAGTTGTTGCCATCCTGTACTGATCCTGTGCAGGTGTTGTTACACGTGGTCTGCCACTGCTAGGACGATCAGCTGTCTGTCCTGTCTCCCTGTAGCGCTGTCTTAGGTGTCTCACAGTACGAACATTGCAATTTATTGCCCTGGCCACATCTGCAGTCCTCATGCCTCCTTGCACAGATGAGCAGGGTCCCTGGGCATCTTTCTTTTGGTGTTTTTCGAGTCAGTAGAAAGGCCACTTTAGTGTCCTAAGTTTTCATAACTGTGACCTTAATTGCCTACCGTCTGTATACTTTTAGTGTCTTACATCTAGGCGTTCTGCTAGCGGAACCCCGTTCCGCCAGCGGAACCCCTAACCAACAGCCAATGGGATCGCATGGCGTGAAATACAAAAACAACTAAAATACCACAATTCAATTTTCTCAAACATACGACTATTTTACACCATTTTCACAATTTTTCTCCTGAATCCAACCACGTTGTCCGATTTTCAAAAAGGCTTTACAGCGAAAGCAAAACATGAGATTATGTTAGGATACCACCACAGCAAAAAAACAACACAGCCATTTTCCTAGCAAGGACAGCCATTTTCCAAGCAAGGGTAGCCGTCCAAAAGCACAAAACCAGCTAAAATTATGCATTAACCTTTGACGATCTTCATCAGATGACACTCCTAGGACATTGTTAGACAATACATGCATTTTTTGTTCCATCAAGTTCATATTTATATCCAAAAAAACCATTTTACATTGGTGTGTGACGTTCAGAAAATGTATTCACCCCAAAATTTCCGGTGAATGTGCACCATAATTTACAGAAATACTCATCATAAACGTTGACAAAATATATAACAATTAAATAAAGAAGTATAGATGAACTATTCCTTTATGCAAACGCTTTGTCAGATTTCAAAATAACTTGACGGAGAAAGCACATTGTTCAATATTCTGAGTACTGAGCCCCAAGCTATTCAGTTAGCCGTCCAGCCACGGCATCCACAAAACGCTGAAATATGTTAAAAATATTATCTTACCTTTGCTGATCTTCGGCTGAATGCACTCGGAAGGTCTCCCACTTCCACAAGAAATGTTCATTTCTTCGATAAAGTCCATAATTTGTTGAAATAAATCCGTTTTGATGGCACGTCCAGATCACCATTCCAAAATGCATCGATCCACCGTCGACGAAAAGTTAAAGTTCCCTCAGCGGTTGTAGAAACATGTCAAACCATGTTCACAATCAATCTTTAGGGTGTTTTTAACGTAGAATTACGATAATATTCTAACCGGACAATAGCAGATTCAATACAGAATAAAAATAAAAATGGCTAGCCCTGCGTGACCGCGCATGAGGTAAGTCAATGACCCCAGCCCGACCACTTACTGTTCCGGGTATTATTCAATCAAATTGCATTGTAGAAGCCTCAAACAAGGTTCTAATGACTGTTGACATCTAGTGGAAGCCTTAGGAAGTGCAATATGACATCACAGACACTGTAGTTTAGATAGTCATTTCAAATAATGTTCTACAACCATGTGAGGTCAAACTTCCTGGTTGGATTTCTCTCAGGTTTTTGCCTGCCATATGAGTTCTGTTATACTCAGACATTATTCAAACAGTTTTAGAAACTTCAGTGTTTTCTTTCCAAATCTACTAATAATATGCATATCCTACCTTCTGAGTCTGAGTAGAAGGCAGTTTAATTTGGGTACGTTTTTCATCCGGCCGTGAAAATACTGCCCCCTATACTCAACAGGTTAACGACCGTTCCACAGGTGCATGTTCATTTAACCTGTTAGGGCTAGGGGGCAGTATTGACACGGCTGGATAAAAAACATGTAACCCAGTAACTAGAATATACATATACTTATTACATATGGATAGAAAACACCCTAAAGTTTCTAAAACTGTTTGAATGGTGTCTGTGAGTATAACAGAACTCAAATGGCAGGTCAAAACCTGAGAGATTCCTTTACAGGAAGTGGCCTGTCTGACCATTTCTTGAACTTCTTTTCCATCTCTATCTTTTACTAAGGATCTCTGCTCTAACGTGACACTTCCCACGTCGTCCATAGGCGCTCAGAGCCCGGGAAAAAACAGAATGTCGTCATTCCAGCCCCAGGCTGAAACACATTATCGCCTTTCTCAAGTGGCCGATCAAGGGACTCTGGGCTTATGCGCGTGACCCGACCGCCCCCGCCTTTGTGATTTTTTTCCCTCTGTTTGCCGAAAAGGAGATTCCCTGTCGGAATATTATCGCTTTTCTACGAGAAAAATGGCGTAAAAATTTATTTTAAACAGCGGTTGACATGCTTTGAAGTACGGTAATGGAATATTTAGAATTTTATTGTCACGAATTGCGCCATGCGCGCGACACTTCTTTACCATTTCGGATAGTGTCTGGAACGCACGAACAAAACGCCGCTATTCGGATATAACGATGGATTATTTTGGACCAAACCAACATTTGTTATTGAAGTAGCAGTCCTGGGTGTGCATTCTGACGAAGACAACAAAATGTAATGAAACTTTTATAATAGTAAATATGATTATGGTGAGTGCTAAACTTGCCGGGTGTCTAAATAGCGAGACCGTGATGCCTGGGCTATGTACTTAGAATATTGCAAAATGTGCTTTCACCAAAAAGCTATTTTAAAATCGGACATATCGAGTGCATAGAGGAGGTCTGTATCTATAATTCTTAAAATAATTGTTATGCTTTTTGTGAACGTTTATCGTGAGTAATTTAGTAAAATGTTAGCGAATTCCCCGGAAGTTTGCGGGGGGTATGCTAGTTCTGAACGTCACATGCTAATGTAAAAAGCTGTTTTTTGATATAAATATGAACTTGATTGAACAAAACATGCATGTATTGTATAACATAATGTCCTAGGGTTGTCATCTGATGAAGATCATCAAAGGTGAGTGCTGCATTTAGCTGTCTTCTGGGTTTTGGTGACATTATATGCTGGCTTGAAAAATGGGTGTCTGATTATTTCTGGCTTGGTACTCTGCTGACATAATCTAATGTTTTGCTTTCGTTGTAAAGCCTTTTTGAAATCGGACAGTGTGGTTAGATTAACGAGAGTCTTGTCTTTAAATAGCTGTAAAATAGTCATATGTTTGAGAAATTGAAGTAATAGGATTTTTAATGTTTTGAAAATCGCGCCACAGGCTGCAAGTGGCTGTTACGTAGGTGGGACGAATTCGTCCCGCTAGCCCAGAGAGGTTAATTGTTTATGGTTCATTGAGCAAACATGTGCAACATTGTTTAAACCCTTTACAATGAAGATCTGTGAAGTTATTTGGATTTTTACAAATTATCTTTGAAAGACAGGGTCCTAAAAAGTGATGTTTATTTTGATTTAACATTTTTTTTTGGTTACTACATGATTCCATGTGTGTTATTTCATAGTTTTGATGTCTTCACTATTATTCTACAATGTAGAAAATAGTAAAAATAAAAACCCTTAAATGAGTAGGTGTGTCCTAAATTTTGAGTGGATCTGTATGTAAGTTCATGTGTATATGAATATGTGTGTATATATATATATATATATATATATATATATATATATACACACATCTCACTCTCACACACACACCAAATTAGTAGATTTGGCTATACCTACTGCTGACAAGTGTATTAAGTCGAGCAGACAGCCATGCAATCTCCTTAGACAAACAATGGTAGTAGAATGGCCCGTACTGAAGAGCTCAGTGACTTTCAACATGGCACTATCATAGGATGCCACCTTTCCAACGAGTCAGTTCGTCAAATTTCTGCCCTGCTCGAGCTGCCCGGTAAATTTTAAGTGCTGTTATTGTGTAGTGGAAACATCTAGGAGAAACAATGGCTCAGCTGCGAAGTGGTAGGTCACAAAAGCTCAGAACTTGTGTGACCTACTGGAGCAGGGGAAATGCGTTGTCTGGAGTGTTGAATCATGCTTCACCATCTGGCAGTCCGACGGACAAATCTTGGTTTGGCGGATGCCAGGAGAACGCTACCTGCCTGAATGCGTTGTGCCAACTGTAAAGTTTGGTGTAGGAGGAAAAATGGTCTGGGGCTGTTTTTCATACTTTGGGCTAGGCCCCTAACGTTACAGTATGCATTGACATTCTAGACAACTCTGTGGCAACAGTTTGGGGAAGGTCCTTTCCTGTTTCAGCATGGAATGGATTTGTGCCCCGTGCACACATACAGGTCCCTACAGAAATGGTTTGTTGAGATTGGTGTCTAAGAATTTGACTGGCCTACACACAGAGCCCTGACCTCAACCCCATCAAACACCTTTGGGATGAATTGAAACGCAGACAGTGAGCCAGGCCTAATCGCCCAACTCAGTGCCTGACCTCACTAATGCTCTTGTGGTTGAATGGGAGCAAGTCACCGCAAAATAGTGGAGACTGTTATAGCAGCAAAGGGGGGAACAACGCCATATGTAATGACCATGATTTTGGAATGAAATGTTCGAAGAGCATGTGTCCACATACTTTTGGTCATGTTGTGTGTACTTTATATATACAGTGCTTTCGGAAAGTATTCAGACCCTTTGACTTTTTCCACATTTTGTTACGTTAGTCTTATTCTAAAATTGATTAATTCGTTTTTACCCTCATCAATAATGACAAAGTAAACTTTTTTTTTTATACATTTTTGCAACTTTATTGAAAATAGAAAACTGAAATTTGACTTACATAAGTATTCAGACCCTTTACTCAGAACTTTGTTGAAACACCTTTAGCAGCAATTACAGCCTCGAGTAATCTTGGGTGTGACGTTACAAACTTGGCACACCTGTATTTGGGGTGTTTTTCCCATTTATTTTCTGCAGATCCTCTCAAGCTCTGTCAGGTTGGATGGGGAGTGTCGCTGCACAGCTATTTTCAGGTCTCTCCAGAGATGTTTGATCGGGTTCAAGTCCAGGCTTTGGCAAGGCCACTCAAGGACATTGAGACTTGTCCCAAAGCCACTCCTGCGGCGTCGTCTGCTGTGTGCTTAGGGTCGTTGTCCTGTTGGAAGGTGAACCTTCACCCCAGTCTGAGGTCCTGAGCGCTCTGGAGCAGGTTTTCATCAAGGATCTCTGTACTTTGCTCCGTACATCATTCCCATGATCCTAACTAGTCTCTCAGTCCCTGCTGCTGAAAACATCCCCACAGCATAATGCCACCATACTTCGCAGTAGGGATGGTGCCAGGTTTCCTCCAGACGTGACACTTGGCATTCAAGCCAAAGAGTTCAATCTTGGTTTCATCAGACCAGAGAATCTTGTTTCTCATGGTCTGAGTCTTTAGGTGCCTTTTGGCAAACTCCAAGTGGGCTGTCATGTGCCTTTTGCTGAGGAGTGGCTTCCGTCTGGCCGCTCTACCATAAAGGCCTGATTTTGGTGGGGTGCTGCAGAGATGGTTATCCTTCCAGAAGGGTCTCCCATACCCACAGAGGAACTCTGGAGCTCTCTGTGACCATCAGGTTCTTGGTCACCTCCCTGACAAAGGCCCTTCTCCCCCGATTGCTGTTTGGTGGTTCCAAACTTCTTTCATTTTAAGAATGATGGAGGCCACTGTGTTCTTGCGTACCCTTTTGCAGATATGTGCCTCGACACAATCCTGTCTCAGGGCTCAAAGGACAATTCCTTCGAGTCGCATAGCAAAGGGTCTGAATACTTATGTAAATAAGGTATTTTTATTTTTTATACATTTGCAAAGATTTGTAAAAACCTGTTTTTGCTCTGTCATTATGGGGTATTGTGTGTAGATTGATGAGGAAAAGTCATTGTATTCCATTTTAGAAAAAGGCTGTAACGTAACAAAATGTGGAAAAAGTCAGTGGGTCTGAATACTTTCCAAATGGTGTGTGTGTGCACAGACTGAATGATCAGAGTTTTTTAATTAAAATGTAGTACAATTGAGTTCACGTGCAGCACGTAGGTGATTGTCATTTTGCCTGCGTATATTGTGTGTGTGTTCAGGCAAGACCTCAAGGAGACGTTCATCGACAGTGGAGTGATGTCGGCCATTAAGGAGTGGATCGGCCCGCTGCCAGACAAGAGTCTCCCGGCCCTCAAAATCAGAGAGGATCTCCTCAAGATCCTACAGGAAGTAAGTGCTAGGGATTCCATTGCTGCCAATTCCCCCCTGAAACGTCACCATGGCTTTTAATCTTTGTAAAGACCTGTGTTTTTCATATAGTTTTCGGTTCTCCCCCCAGCTCCCCAGTGTGAGTCAGGAGACTCTTAAACACAGCGGGATTGGCCGAGCCGTCATGTTCCTCTACAAACACCCCAAGGAGTCGCGCCCCAACAAGGACCTCGCCCTCAAACTCATCAGTAAGTGCCTAGATATCTACGCTCAAAAACATAAAATATGCATACAATAATGTGCATTTTGCTGACATTAATAGCTGACCAAATATTGTCTGACGTTGAAACGGAAGTTGGTTATTAAAGGGCTAAAAAAAAAAACATTCTCATTTTCACTCACCTGTTTCATAGCTTTGGTTTTTAGTAAGTTCCAGTGGCTTCTAACGAGCATGCAATAGGACACGGTCCCTCTGTAGAGGTAAATAGTGTTTGGATGTTGGTAGAGTATTAGTATTGAAACGTGCCATGTCTCTACAGACGAGTGGTCCCGCCCTATCTTTGGCCTGACATCCAACTACAAGGGCATGACGCGTGAGGAGAGACAACAGAGAGACCTTGACCAGCAAATGCCACAAAAAAGACTCCTCAGGTAAATGTGTGCACACCCCAGGGTTTCCGTTAGGAAAATGTGGCGCTGGATAAGGTGACCAGCAAGTTATTAGAAAAAAATATATACATTACCGTTCAAAAGTTTGGGGTCACTTAGAAATGTAATTGTTTTTGTCCATTTTTAAAATAACAAAATTGATTCAGAAATACAGTGTAGACATTGTTAATGTTGTACATGACTATTGTAGCTGGAAACAACAGTTTTGTTTCAGCAATATAATGGAATTTCTACATAGGCGTACAGAGGCCATTCCATTGGAACAGAGGAGTGATGGTTGCTGATAATGGGCCTATGTAGATATTCCATTAAAAATCAGTCGTTTCCAGCTACAATAGTCATTTACAATGTCTACACTGTATTTCTGATCAATTTGATGTTATTTTAATGGACATAGAATTGTCCTTGTTTTTGAAAGAAAATACAATTTTAAGTGACCTCAAACTTTCGAACGGTAGTGTATATATTTTTACCAACCATTTGAGAAATTTACCGGACCCATATGCATTGGTTCCATAACCCATTAGGGCATCCACCCACGGTGCTCAGAAGGATGGAAATCTCATTTAGATTATGGCAACTCATGTAATGAAGCGGCCAATAAAAAGTAATTTTCTAACGTTTTATCAAAATTCAATTTGTGGGAAAACACCTTTCTAAACAGCGCACCTGATAAGTTTCATATGTGAAAGAGATTAAAATCTCTGTAAGAAACTTAGAAAGAGGGGGAATCTAAAGATGCAACATGGAATCTAAAGATGTAACTGCCTTAATTTTGCTAGACCACAGGAAGAGTAAAAGGGATCCATAATAAATACAAACCACTAGGATGGGTTGCTAATATGACTAGGATTTTGCCTTTGGCTTCTGGACAACAGAAGACTGTTGATATGAAAACCAATAGAACAGGAGAGAAATGGCATAGCGGTGGGTCCAATGGGGAAGTAAATGGCGATTTAATTTGCCAGAATTATATAATTACTACTGTCTATACATACATAAATAAAATACTTCACCAGAAAGCATAACTTAGCCACAGAGGATCCAAGGCTCATTAGCATCTTAAAAAAAAAAATAGCTGTGGATTGTTTCAAATCACAAGATAAAGGGCTTATTCCTATTTGGGAAGACTGCAATTTGGGCAGCGCATGTGGCAATAGGCCTAGCTGATTACTGAGTTGTGGCTGTCAGTGAAAAGCATCTAAAATATTTCTTGAGTATCATTTAAAATGTTGAGACAAAAAGGGGAGGGCGATTGTTTCATTGTGTGAATTGTTTGCCTGTTTATTTTGATCAATTCCCCATTTGTGTAAGTCACCAGTAGTAAATGTACCCCTAATCCCCATCATTTGGTTACATAAATTTCTGTTAATGCATGTTTATTTAGCATTCTCATTCTTTGAGTGGAAACATTGTTTGCTGAGTTCACAACCTGCTACACTTGTGAGAAACAAGTTTTAGTTTCTAACCATCATTTACGAGATTTGTCAATTTTTTAAAATTGTCTTCAGTTTCGGGTGCTCCATGAGAGCATGTCTGGTTTCTCTGTCCTGATAATGTTGAGGGAGCATGCACGCCTGAGCATGCATAGAAGTACCTGGCCTGCTGAGCGGAAATGTAGGATTTTTTTTTTTGGGGACATCCATTGCGAATGATAATATATTAACTGTAGTTCCTCACAGTAAGCTATTTGGAAAAATCTTTCCAACAATCTCCCCCTCGATAATCACCAATCCTCGGTGTGAAAAGGCAGTGGAAGTTTATAGGCCTACTGCTGCATTGGCCTATAGGCTGAGTTCCATGTACTAATTTCTTCAGCCGCCAATGGATCACGATGTATCAATGTTTCCTCATGGCAGAGGCTGGTGATCTCGCATTAGTTGACTTCTAACTTTCCGATGTGTAATTTTTATTCCGTTTATTTATTTTTTATTAACCACGTGACAATGATTTTTTGAAACTGTTCCACACAAAAATGTGCCTATGAAAATCATAACTAGCACGCAGAACGGTAGAAATGGTATTCTAACCTAAACGTGAAACTCGCGCGGTGCCTATGAAGTCTTTTTATAAAATAATTTCCTCCACCTTTACCTGGTTGGATTTTGCCTATAGGCTACTTTGAAGCAAGGTAAGACATGCCTCATAATGTAATAAAATGTTCAGGTTTCAAACATGTTTTCAAAATGCATACTGCCTCCTGCTCACATTGTAAAGTGGTGGTTGACGCGCTGATAGCCTGTTGCCTGCACTTTAATGGTGAATGGGAGGCGTGCTTCAATTACCAGTTGAGAAATAAAAATGGTAGCGCATTTCAATCGTGCCCCAAAACTGTTTAACTGCATTTATAATTGTTGCACAATAAATGGGCATATAAAACCACGTTTTACTCCAGCTGAGGAACTGCAGGTGAAATCCCGCTCAAAATAGGCTGTGCATGTGTGATAGTCATCATGCATCTTATTTATCCAAAAACGAATGAAAATACACACGGGCCAATTTAATTCCATAAAATTATGCAAATTAACCTATAGACCGATAAGCATGATAGTCAAATGTATTTCCATCAATTTAATAAAAAGCATTATTTTCTCCTGGTCTTTTTTATCTGCTTAATTCTTTTTTCCATCTGGCTCTTGCTGACTAACGGAGACCCTGACACACACGTGTAAATGTACCACACACTCGTTATACAATATACTCCTGAAACACACATGCAGTTGTTTCACATTATCACTGTAGACATGATCTGTTCACTCCAACCAACCCCGTCCCACCCTTTCCAGCTCATTGTCCCACTGTCCTATCAAATCCTCCTGCCTGTCCTCCATTCATCCACTTTTCAGTCCTCTCTCCTCCTTTCACTGTCATTCTCATGTTTGTCAAATCCCCCTCTTTCCATGATATTTGTCTATACTTCCCGATGTTGTCCCCCTTCCTCCTTCCCTTCCTTTCCCCCCAGTCAGCCCCAAAAGGTGGATAGGTCCAAGGAACCAGATGTCTTCTCCCCGCAGCAACTCAGGTTCAGTGTGGTTGCATGGTTGCTCCGCCTCCCGAGTGACTTTGGCTGCAGTCAGATTTTCAACCTCTCCAGGTTGTTACGCTTGATGCCCCCCTCCCACAAAGACGATGATACAGTTGTTGGTATGAATGATAGAGGAAAGAGTCAGATTGAGCCTAGAGTTACTGAGGCTTTGTTGTGTCAGTGGCTTAATTTTGATTTTTTTTTTCTTCCATTTTCTTTGGGATTCGAAGGGCTACTTTGTGGGAGATTCTCTTCATTTTAATCATGCTGGATCAGTGTTTGCTGTTGTAACTCTAACCATGTCTGTCTGTCAGAAGCTAAAATGCATCACTGGGCTAGGGTTTCGATCTTGGCATAAAGCAGAGTATAGCTATGGATCTCTCCCTCAGTTAGTAGTGAAGGTTGTCTGGCCATTTGCCTGCTTGCTGACCTTAACCCTACCCTTTGTGCTCTTCATACCTTTTTGCTCTTCAAATGACATCTCTTTCCAGCTGAGGAATGAACAACTCGTTTTTTGGGGGTGTTTAGTTTTTCTTCGTGTAGCCTGTACGTTTTGTTTGGGTGTGCATCGTGTTTTGATAGTTCAATGCTGTATTGATACACGGTTATGTTAGGACCTAAAGAACTGAGTCAGTTCAGGCAGCACACGAGTGACATTAAGTCATTTTCTTATTTGCTATAGCTTATTTCATTAAATGTTATACAGAACTCAAGAGTAATGTAGTCTAGACAGAACAGAGAATTCCACCAAAGCAGGGCAAAATGTCTTGTCAGAAAATAATGTTGCTCTCCCCCTCTGGTGCATGGGTCTTTATTAGAGGTCGACCGATTTTTAAAGTTTTTATAACAATCGGCATTTTTGGACACTGATTATGGCCGATTACATTGCAATCCACAAGGAGACTGCATGGCAGGCTGACCACCAGTTACGCAAGTGCAGCAAGGAGCCAAGGTAAGTTGCTAGCTAGCATTAAACTTATCGTATAAAAAAAACAATCTTAACATAATCACTAGTTAACTACACATGGTTGATATTACTAGTTTAACTAGCTTGTCCTGCGTTGCATATAATCAATGCGGTGCCTGTTAAATTATCATCGAATCACAGCCTACTTCGCTAAACGGTGATGATTTAACAAAAGCGCAATCGTTGCACCAATGTGCATAAACATCAATGCCTTTCTTAACAATACACAAGTATATTTTTTAAAATCTGCATATTTAGTTAATATTGCCTGCTAACGTGAATTTATTTTAACTAGGGAAATTGTCCCTTTGCTTGCACTGAACGCAAGAGTCAGGGTATATGCAGCAGCTTGGGCCGCCTGGCTCGTTGCGAACTGTGTGAAGACCATTTCTTCCTAACAAAGACCGTAATTAATCTGAATTATGACATAACATTGATGGTTGTGCAATGTAACAGCAATATTTACACTTAGGGTTGCCACCCGTTCGATAAAATACAGCACTGAAAGAATAAATGTATTGTTTTCGAAATGATAGTTTCTGGATTTGACCATATTAATGACCTAAGGCTCGTATTTCTGTGTGTTTTATTATATTATAATTAAGTCTATGATTTTGATAGAGCAGTCTGACTGAGCGGTGGTTGGCAGCAGCAGGCTCGTAAGCATTCATTCAAACAGCATTTTCCTGTGGGGTTTGAGAAGTGAAATTATTCTTTAGTTAATTTTCTCAATCTAAAAGCACAACCTAGATTTGAGCCAATGTTTAAGTAGTTAACATGTTATTACTCCAACCTCATGAAATTGACACGTTTACATTTTTCTCAAAAACAACTTTCTCGAAGAGGTGCATTTGATTTGACACAATGCTCATGTGTAGTTCGGCACAAGAGTGTTAGACCCTATGACGTGTTTCTACGCATGAGCTTAGCTAGCCAACATTGCCATGACATTGTCTATAAGTGTGATCTGGGTTTTATTGAAGAAGCAGTTTCTGCCTGTCTTTGCTGCTACTCTCAAACTTGAACCTTTTGAGAACAGGAAAGTGGTAGTAATGGCATGTGTTAAGACTTAAGACCAGTGTGCAACTGTAGCTGAACATTTACATTTGGTAAATTGTGTGTGGCCTAAGCAGTCAGTGGTCACTCAGGACCAGAGAATTGACAGTCTCTCTCTCTCACACTCTACAGCTCAGGGGGACAGACTCCTCATAGAGACCTGGAGAAAGTACTGACAGGAGAAGAGAAGTGAGTAGCTGTGACCTGGGTGTTCACATGTGTGTGTCTGAGGCCTTTGTATGTCTGTCTTGAGTCTGTGTATGTTGCTTTCTGCTGACACCCCTCCTGTGTTTGTTGCCCGACAGAGCTCTGCGCCCAGGCGACCCTGGGTTCTGTGCCCGAGCCAGGGTGCCCATGCCATCCAACAAGGACTACGTTGTGCGACCCAAATGGAACGTGGAGAGCGAGTCCAGAGCAGTGAGTGTTTGGCTGTCCATCTGTCTGCCAGAGAGAAGGACCCATGATAGTTTTCCATTTATTTTAAATTGTCTCGATCAGACCAATAATTTTCTCATCATACCTGGATTCTGGACATGACCTAGAAATTGTTATTTTAGCTAAGTTACCTTAGGTGTGACTGAACTGGGTCTGAATTGTAGCTTGTCACTACATGACATGGGCATCAGTAAGGGAAGGATGGTTAGGAGCTGAATTTGATTGGTTCCCGACTGTAGACAGGCTTTAAGAAAGGGATAAGCCGATTGGAAAAGCACAAGCGTCGCATCGCCCAGCAGAGGTCACAGCGGCGCATCACGGCGGTGAAGATCAACGTGGACGGCAATGGCATGCCCCTGTAGTACCTACTGTCACCACACGGGGCAGTAAGTGCCACCTGCATGCCTCTTGCTGGTCCTGGGTAGGAGAACAACCCTCCCACCAAGTCAAACGGCTCTGCACGCTGTTGCCAGCCACCTAATAATTTAATGAGTACGCTGGTTTTAAGACATTAGGCTATACCAGCATGTCGCTTGAGTTTCTGTGTCCGGCGTGGTGGGAATGTGTTACTATTCAACTTAGTGTTGAGTTTTAAATACTAGGGTTACGAAACTTAATGCAG
This sequence comes from Salmo salar, assembly GCF_965601325.2. Lineage (NCBI taxonomy): Eukaryota > Metazoa > Chordata > Actinopteri > Salmoniformes > Salmonidae > Salmo > Salmo salar. The sequence continues at coordinate 113,175,275 of NC_138299.1, forward strand.
AACATTCCAATTTTCATGATTCCAAAAGGTGTGTGTCTTGGTACCCTCACTCGCTAGGTTTGTAGTGGTACTACAGTATATTACCACTACGGCAAATGTATATGTTGTCGAAGAAACACTGTTTTAGTGAGTAGTTTAACTTTCTCCTCTCCCCCCCCAGGCCCCGGTTAAGAAGGGCATGTCACGGGTGGACAAACAGTTGCGTCGCTTTGCCGACATCAAGCGTATGACGAAGACGGGCCACGCGGTGAAAATCAGCGTCCAGGGCAACCGGATGCCCCTCTGATTTTTAAAACTTCTAGCTTATTTCAGACTTATTTCTCCTATAGCATGGTCCCAGTTCAAATTGTTCATCCTCATTACTTTCTTGAAGTGATTGGCTATGTGAAAGCATAGGTTTCAATACATAGCTTTTACTGATCCAGTAATAACAGAGCTGTGATTATTCCAAGGAAAGGAGGATAGAATAATGCAATTATTTCTTTGATTTGGGCCAGGGTCCCAGTTCTGTGCACTTTAGCCAACTCCTCTAACTAGCATGACAATGTTTAGAAGAGTTGGCTAAAGCACATGGGACCATTCCCTATACAAACCCCCTCAGCCCAGACTGAATGCATGATAGTGGTGTGGCTTCACAGGCTGGTTGGCCTTCGGTCCTCTAGACTGGGATAGATTCAATACGGAGTGTGGAAGATTCACATTATAGAGCAGACATGCAGCGTTTAGCAAACATTGCCCTTAAATTTCAAGCGCTCCATATTGAATATACATTAGGCCTTCGTTGTTTTACTTTGTTTCTGAAGAAGCTGTACAGACGTAGGAGCTACCTGTGTGCTGGTTGGTTCCGAAGTTACTTTCATAATAAAGAGGGTTTCACCAGATCTCTTGATTTCTCTTCTTTATTTGAGAGAGGTTACCTATGGCCTTGAACTATATCAATCTCATTTCACTACTGTTGATGTCTTAAACATGACGCATTGATTTGAGTGAAATAATTCAAACTACTTATTGCAACACATGTACTGTTAAGTTTCATAAGTCCTAAAACGTTGCATTACTTGGGGGTACATTGTTTTTAATGGGGCAGGGAAACTGAAAGTGCTCTGGGAACCAAAATCGTACCTGATGAACAATATGCATGTGGTCAAATCTTTGGTAACTTGTAATATGTTATTCACAATAAAATTAAATAAGGTAACTGGTTGAAGCTCTATTCATTGCATTTCTATCTGCAATGTTCTGACATGATATCCAATTTATACATCATGACTTAAAATGCAGTGTAACCTCTGAACATATTCCATAACTTGTGCATTTCTGTAGAGCTAAAAGGATTGGACAGTTGTACCCTATATAGTTTAAATTCCTCCTCAGAGGGCAATTAAAAGTTAATGCCTATCAGATCCAATCTACATAAATTGTTTAGGGGCTAGAGTTTGACTTGGAATTCATTATCAGCCACTCCCAATTTGTTCCTTGGCCCTAACCCTTCGATCTTCGCAGGTGTGTAAGCATGGTAGAATGCTTACACATGGTAGAAGCGCCTCCACTAAACTGCTTGCACTTATCCAGACCCTTCAGATGATCAAAGCTGCAATCATCGAAGGGCCAAGGGGTAGGGAATGAATTGGGATTGTCTCCGAGCTGCACCTCAGGTATGTGAACTGTTATGCACCTGCCTTTCTATAGTATCTTGTATCCAGTGCAGGTAGTTCCCTAGCCGGGTGTAGATGCCATACTTCCCCTTGGCGGCACACTTCTCCCCCCAGCTCACCACCCCTGTGAGGAACCAGGTCCCGCGGTAGTTGACCACAAAGGGACCTCCACTGTCCCCACTGCAGGCATCCAAGCTGGCCTCCAGGTAGCCCGCACAGAACATGTTGTCTGTGATGACCTGCTCCGTGGAGCGGATGCACTTCTGCTGGTCGACCACGGGCAGAGCAACTTTCCTCAGGAAGCGTGAGGAGCGCCCCAGGTACTGTGTGGCGCCCCAGCCTGTGACCATGCCCCTCACATCCTCCCGCTGGAGGTGGTGAGCCAGCTGACCATTGGGAAGGCAGGCGGGCACCGCCACAGGGCTCAGCGTCACAGGGGCAGAGAGGTAGACGAGAGCAATGTCGCTATCGAAGGTGTAGTCATGGAAGTGAGGGTGGACGACGACCTTCGCCACTTTGATCTTCTGCTCGTCTGGGTCGGGACGCCGCTTGTCATAGTCCCCTGTAAAACACAGACAGACAGTTTAAACAGGCACAATGGATCATCAACATGTTGCAATTGTTGAGTTCTGAGAATATGACATATACTTATTCATGTCACTAGGGGAGAGTGGGTAATGTATGACATTTACATTATGTCAGGATGTTATTGTTAGCTGGGAGGAGAAAAGACAGTCTGGTACCAGGCACCATGACAGCCGTGAGCACTTTGGGGTAAAGGTCAGATGAAGAACAGATTTACCTAAGGTTCTGTCTAGCAACAGATGCATTGTCTGTTCAGATGTGTAGGAGACTCAGAAGGAAGGGTTAAATATCAGTGCTTGTATGAAATGTCATCTGATGCAGCTGTATTGACCCTCTGGTAGAACTTGGTTAAGCTTTCATTGTGTTAGGTTCTAATTCTTAGAGTAAAAAACTCAACAAAAACTGCTAGAGCATTTGACAGTATGCTCACTACTTCTAAACAGTGCATAGCCTCACCGATAGTCACATGGTCAGGGGTTTCCTGCATGCAGTGTGCGGCACTGACCACCCACCGCTGACTGATCAGAGTTCCCCCACAGAAGCCATACCCATCCTCCCTCCAGAGCATGACCTGCAGGGACATGGAACAGGTAGGAGTAGTATTAGGGGCCTGCCACAAACACTGTCATCATCATACACTACATGCATTATGATTTCTGAGATTAGTGCCTGCAGTGTCAGTAGAGCTCCAATCAAGACAATCTTACCAACGAGACATTAAAAACAAATATCTCATGTTTCATCAAGTCGTTGCTGAACAACGACATGGATAATACAGCTGGCTGGGTTTTTGGTCCATCGGCAAGATAGAACAGTCGCCTCCGGTTAGACAAGGGGTGACGGTCTGAGGTAGAGTATCTCATGATAAGCTGTAGATCACACTATTTACATTAAGAGATTATATATTTTTTTGTAGCTGTCTACCACCACAAACCCGGTGCTGGCACTAAGACGGCACTCAACGACCTGTGTAAGGCCATAAGCAAACAAGAAACTGCTCACCCAGAGGAGGCGCCCCTAATGGCTGGGCACTTTAATGCAGGGAAAATTAAATCCATTTGACCTAATTTCTACCAGCATGTTACATGTGCAACCAGAGGAAAAAAATTCTCTAGACCACTTTTACTCCACACACAGAGATGCTACAAAGCTCTCCCTCACCCTCCATTTGGCGAATTTGACCATCATTCTATCCTCCTGATTCCTGCTTACAAGCAAAAACTAAAGTAGGAAGTAGCAGTGACTTGCTCAATAAGGAAGTGGTCAGATGATGCAGATGCTAAGCTACAGGACTGTTTTGCTAGCACGGACCGGAATATGTTCCGGGATTCTTCCAATGGCGTTGAGTACACCACATCAGTCACTGGCTTCATCAATAGGTGCATCGATGATGTCATCCCCACAGTGACTATACATACCCCAATCAGAAGCCATGGATGACAGGCAACATCAGCACTGAGCTAAAGGGTAGAGCTGCCGCTTTCAAGGAGCGGGACTCTAACCCGGAAGCTTATAAGAAATCCCGCTATGCTCGCCGACGAACCATCAAACAAAGCGTCAATACAGGACTGGGATTGAAACATACTGCTCTGACGCTCGTCGGATGTGGTAGGGCTTGCAAACTATTACGGACAACAAAGGGAAGCACAGCCAAGAGCTGCCCAGTGACACGAGCCTACCAGATGAGCTAAATAACTTCTATGCTCGCTTCGAGGCAAGCAACACTGAAGCATGCATGAGAGCATCAGCTGTTCTGGACGACTGTGTGATCACCCTTTCCGCAGCAGATGTAAGACCTTTAAAACAGGTCAACATTCACAAGGCCGTGGGGCCAGACGGATTACCAGGACGTGTACTCTGAGCATGCGCTGACCAACTGGCAGGTGTCTTCACTGACATTTTCAACCTGTCCCTGACTGAGTCTGTAATACCAACATGTTTCAAGCAGACCAAGGTAACCTGCCTAAATGACTACTGACCTGGTGTACTCACGTCTGTAGCCATGGACTGCTTTGAAAGGCTGGTCATGGCTCACCATTATCCCAGAAACCCTAGACCCACTCCAATTTGAATACCGCCCCGACAAATCCACAGATGCAATCTCTTGCACTATACACTGCCCTTTCCCACCTGCATAAAAGGAACACCTATGTGAGAATGCTATTCATTGATTACAGCTCAGCGTTCAACACCATAGTGCTCTCAAAACTCATCACAAAGCTAAGGACCCTGGGACTAAACACCTCCCTCTGCAACTGGATCCTGAACTCCGGGGTGCTTGCTCAGTCCCCCCCTGTACTCCCTTTTCACCCATGACTATGGCCAAGCACGACCAACACCATCATTAAGTTTTCCGACGACACAACAGTGATCAACGATGAGATAGCCTTTAGGGAGGTCAGAGACCTGGCAGTGTGGTTCCAGGATAGCAACCTCTCCCTCAACATGATCAAGACAAAGGAGAAGATTGTGGACTACAGGAAAAGGAGGACCGAGCACGCCCCCATTCTCATCGATGGGATTGTAGTGGAGCAGGTTGAGAGCTTCAAGTACCTTGGTGTCTACATCACCAACAAACTAACATGGTCCAGGCACACCAAGACAGTCGTGAAGAGGGCACGACAACGCCGATTCCACCTGAGGAGACTGAAAAGATTTGGTATGGGTCCTCAGATCCTCAAAAAGTTCTACAGCTGCACCATCGAGAACATCCTGACTGCTTGCATCACTGCCTGGTATGGCAACTGCTCGGCCTCCGACCGCAAGGCACTACAGAGTGCACTGCGTATGGCCCAGTACATCACTGGAGCCAAGCTTCCTGCCATCCAGGACCTCTATACCAGGCGGTGTCAGAAGAAGGCCCTAAAAATTGCGCTAGACTCCAACCACCCATAGACTGTTCTCTCTGTTACCGCTTGGCAGGCGGTAGCGGAGCGCTAAGTCTAGGCCCAAAATGCTTCTTAAAAACTTCTACCCCAAGCCATAAGACTCCATAACAGCTAATCAATTGGCTACTCAGACTATTTGCATTGTCCCCCCCACCCCCATGTTTATGCTGCTGCTACTCTGTTTATTATTCATGCATAGTAACTTTAACTCTACCTACATGTACATATTACCTCGACCAACCTGTGCCCCCGCAGATTGACTCTGTACCGGTACCCGCTGTACATAGACTCGCTTCTGTTATTTTACTTCAGTTTATTTTAGTAAATAATTTCTTAACACATATTTTTCTTCAACTGCATTGTTGGTTAAGGGCTTGTAAGTAAGCATTTCACTAACACCTTTTGTATTTGGCGCATGTGACAAACAAAATTTGATGTAGTAACCAAAAAAGTGTTAAACAATAATATTTTAGATTCTTCAAAGTAGCCACCCTTTGCCTTTGACAGCTTTGCACAGTCTTGGCATTCTCTCAACCAGCTTCATGAGGAATACTTTTCCAACAGTCTTGAAGGAGTTTCCACAGATGCTGAGCCCTTGTTGGCTGCTTTTCCTTCACTCTGCGGTCCAACTCATCCCAAACCATCTCATTTGGGTTGAGGTCGGGTGATTGTGGAGGCAAGGTCATCTGATGCAGCACTCCATTACTCTCCTTGGTGAAATTGCCCTTACACAGCCTGGAGGTGTGTTTTGGGTCATTGTCCTGTTGAAAAAAAAATAAAAAATCCCACTTAAGCGCACACCAGATGGGATGTCGTATCGCTGCATAATGCTGTGGTAGCCATGCTGGTTAAGTGTGCCTTGAATTCTAAATATATCACTGAGTGTCTCCAGTAAAGCACCCCCACAAGATCACACCTACCCCATGCTTCACGGTGGGAACCACACATGCGGAGATCATCCGTTCACCTACACTGCGTCTCAAAGATACGGCGGTTGGAACCAAAAATCTCAGATTTGGACTCATCAGACCAAAGGACAGATTTACACCAGTCTAATGTCCATTGCTTGTGTTCGCCCAAGCAAGTCTCTTATTATTATTATTGGTGTCCTTTAGTGGTGGTTTCTTTGCAGCAATTTGACCATGAAGGCCTGATTCACACAGTCTCCTCTGAACAGTTGATGTTGAGATGTGTCTGTTACTTGAACTCTGAAGCATTTATTTGGGCTGCCATTTCTGAGGCTGGAATGAACGTTTCCTCTGCAGCAGAGGTAACTCTGGGTCTTCCTTTCCTGTTGCGGTCCTCATAAGAGACAGTTTCAACATAGCGCTTGATGGTTTTTGTGACTGCACTTGAAGAAACTTTCAAAGTTCTTAAAATTGACTGACCTACATGTCTTAAAGTAATGATGGCTGTTGTTTCTCTTTATTTGAGCTGTTCTTGCCATAATATGGACTTGGTCTTTTACCAAACAGGGCTATCTTCTATATACCACCCCTACCTTGTCACAAGACAACTGATTGAGCAAAGAAAGAAACCTGTTAATTTAAATGCATTCCAGGTGACTACCTCCTGAAGCTGTTTGAGAGTAAAGTGTGAAAAGCTATCAAGGCAAATGGTGGCTACTTTGTACAATCTCAAATATAAAATACTTTAACACTTTATTGGCTAGTACATTATTTCATAGTTTCGATGTCTTCACTATTATTCTACAATAATAAAAATAAAGACAAACCTTTTAATGAGTAGGTGTCCCCAAACTTTTGACAGGTACTGTATTTATAAAAAAATAATGCTGCATTGTCGACAATACACCATCGGCTCGAATCCCGACATTGTGTCCTTCACATGTAGGCTAAAGTTCCTTTGCATGTTTCATTTATAAATCACATATATTCTTATTGAACAAGTTCAGGTAGTACCCCCCCCCCCCATCTCACTTTGTTCCCAACTTTTTCTTCCGATTTGTGCCTACTGAACACCACCTCGTAGCCCTGTGTTGTAGGCCTACCTGCCATGGGCTTCCTCCCTGCCTCTCCAGCTGCCCTCCCACTATCCGGTTGTCGTCATTAACACCCTCCATGTATTCAGTGCTGTTCCCCCCTGGCTGGGTTGAGTTAATCCCAGACAGGGTGGAAGTTGAGTTCCCTTCTCCCTCCATGGAGATGTTGAGGTTCCCGTCAGAGTTGCGGAGGGTCAAGGCCTCAGACTCGTCCAGCAGAGAGCGATGCAGGGAAACCTCACTCTGCTTCTTCCCACAAGGGAACGACACTGGCAATGAAAATGTACAGTATAGGAAAACCATAACCATCTAGAGCATATGCCTCTAGAGACAGTAAAGAAATAGGTGATTTGTTTTTCAGTGCTTAGTCTACCTGCTTCAGAGCAGGTCTTGCCGTCTTCATCTAACTGGTAGCCCTCTGCACAGCTGCACTGGACCCCTGTGGTGCGCTCCTGATTGGTGCAGTAATGCAGACAGCCGCCATTCTTAAACTGGCACTCAAATACCTCTGGAGGAACAGAACAAGGTTCAATGAAATGGCCATTTTATGGTATTAGAAGAGTAGAAAAGAACTGACTCTTAAATTGTATTTTATTGAGCAGGCAATTAGCTCTTTTTTACCTGAAGGTTACTATAGTATCAATCAAAATTAGCGTACAAATATTTCCTTCTATAAGTACAGTAATTAGCTTGCTAGCGAGTTTTTTTTAAACAAGTCCTAATTCTATTGTTTAGATAGGGCATTCAGACCCCTTGACTTTTTCCATATTTTGTTACGTTACAGCCTTATTCTAAACAGTGCATGTCAGAACAAAAACCAAGCTATGACAAAGGAATTGTCCGTAAGAGACAGGACTGTGGCGAAACATTTCTGCAAAATTGAAGGTCCCTAAGAACACAGCAGCCTCCATTATTCTTAAATGGAAGAAGTTTGGAACCACAAAGACTTCGTATAGCTGGCCACCCGGCCAAACTGAGCAATTGGGGGAAGGGCCTTGGTCAGGGAGGTGACCAAGAACCCGATGGTCACACTGACAGGACAACCATCTCTGCAGCACTCCACCAATCAGGCCTTTATGTTACAGTGGCCAGACGGAAGCCACTCCTCAGTAAAAGGCACCTGAAAGACTCTCAGACCATGAGAAACAAGATTCTCTGGTCTGATGAAACCAAGATTTAACTATTTGGCCTGAATGCCAAGCGCCACGCCTGGAGTAAACGTGGCACCATCCCTATGGTGAAGCATGGTGGTGACAGCTTAATGCTGTGGGGATGTTTTTCAGCGGCAGGGACTGTGAGACTAGTCAGGATCGAGGGAAAGATGAACGGTGCAAAGTACAGAGAGATCCTTGATGAAAACCTGCTCAAGAGCGCTCAGGACCTCAGACTGGGGCGAAGGTTCACCTTCCAACCGGACAACGACCCTAAGCATACAGCCAAGGCAACGCAGGAGTGGCTTTGGGACAAGTCTCTGAATGTCCTTGAGTGGCATAGCCAGAGCCCAGACTTGAACCCAATCGAACATCTCTGGAGAGACCTGAAAATAGCTGTGCAGTGAAGCTCTCCATCCAACCAGACAGAGCTTGAGAGAATCTGCAGAGAAGAATGGGAGAAACTCCCCAAATACAGGTGTGCTACGCTTGTAGGGTCATACCCAAGAATACTCAAGGCTGTAATCGCTGCCAAAGGTGCTTCAACAAAGTACTGAGTAAAGGGTCTGAATACGTATCTATAAATTTGCAAACATTTCCAAAAATCTGTTTTTGCATCGTTATTATTGGGTATTGTGTGTAGATTAAAATAATTTAGAATAAGGCTGTAACGTAACATAAAATGTGGATAAAGTCAAGGGGTCTGAATACTTTTTTAATATGTTGGTTTACCCTTAGATGGGAGCAAAATGTGAAAGCAATGTGGAGAGTTCACATTACGCTCATTCAACTACGAGAAGGGTTGTACAGTAACTTCTGCAAGTGGTTTTCCAACAACTGTGGTGCAGTGAGGTCACATTCACAAAATAATCCGCCATGCCACAGCAGTTGGGACGTGTTGTACAATGATTGTAGACCAGAGGAGGCTGGTGGGATGAGCTATAGGAGGATGGGCTCATTGTAATGACTGGAATGGAATAAATGGAACAGAGTCATATGTTTGATACCGTTCCATTTATGCCATTGCAACCTCCTATAGCTCCTCCCACTAGCCTCCTCTGTTGTAGACGCGCCAGTGTGAACGGCACCAGTCCTGTAACGGAGCAATATTCAGTGTGGATTCCAGTCTATGACTGGGAGGTCCAGGGTCATGTAATTCAGGAGGTGAGAGTTTATAGACACAGGAAAACAGATGTATTATGACTGAGTAAAACCATACCTATTGCACAGGTTTTCCCATCGTAGCGTGGGGGACACAGACAGAGGTATCCATCCCGATCGATGGTGCAGATTCCTCCATTCTTACATGGGTTGTAGTGGCAAGGATTTAGATCTAATTCACAATTCATACAGAGACGTCTCATCACAAGCTTTCCTTTTAAGTGACAATGCGGATTTCTGATGTTTTCAAAACAACTGGAAAGAATCTAATGAAGCAATACGGTACTCACTCTTATACCTATACCAAAACTCCATCTGTAAGATAAAACAAAAGGGATACAGTCAGTTTAAATGTGGTATTTTGAGCTGTATGCGCTTTAGCCTACTCCTCTGACTATCCTGTCATGTAAGAAGGCCTGGTTACTTACACCTTGCATTAACATGTGGGCGGGCGGGTTTAGGGACATGAAATATTTGGTGAATATAGGGCGGGTTGAATAAAGACAAAACAATGCATAAAAAATCCATAAATGTATACATTCTTGTGCAATTAGTATCTATAGGCTACATTGAGGTTTTCTTTAATTATTTTTTATCTGCCATTAGTGGGTAAGCTTAACAGTGGGTTTTGACCAAAGTCATAGCTAGCTAGTTGCTCTAGCTAATGTTCTTTTAAAAGAGGCTTTCTCACTTTGATGACAGACTGGCTAAACTGAGAAAAGTCCAGGAACAGTGGTCCAAAACACGTATGTTAGCCTATTATTAGTTGTAATATATTAATTAATTCTATGTGTTTTTAGTTATGCGAAGGGAGTGTACTAATCTTATGATGGCATCTGTAAATCATTTGTGCAATGGAGTGTATGAGGAAGACTCTCTGGAAAATCTGTCTCCCTCCAGCAGGTGGCGTTTTTCATCCACCAAGCAAGGACTATTTGTATGAAGGTCAACGAGAGTGTCGAATTTGGTCAACAAAAACATTAATGGTTATTTGATCGAATAGAAGTTGTTTCGATGCATATTCCTACCATTTCCTTTCATTGAATATAGGCGGTTTACGTCAACAACCCTCATTGAATATTAAAAAAATGATTACAATAGTGAGATGTATCCACCAATCCAAAGAAAGAATAGGAAGCTAGACAGCCCTCTGTGCTGCTTTGTAACTCCCCAGTGTTAGGGTAAGGAGAGACATTTTTAATTTCACCTTTATTTAACCAGGTAGGCCAGTTGAGACAAGTTCTCATTTACAACTGCGACCTGGCCAAGATAAAGCAAAGTGCGACAAAAACAACAACACAGAGTTACACATGGAATACGACAGCAAAAACACAATAGAAAAATCTATATACAGCGTGTGCAAAATGAATTAAAGAGGTAAGGCATTAAATAGGCCAATAGCTGCTCTTCCTCCCGGGGAAGGACTGCCCGTTCCATGATCTCGCCATCACGGTTGACAACTCCCTTGTGTCCTCCTCCCAGAGTGCTAAGAACCTTGGCGTGATCCTGGACAACACCCTGTCGTTCTCCACTAACATCAAGGCGGTGACCCGATCCTGTAGGTTCATGCTCTACAACATTCGCAGAGTACGACCCTGCCTCACACAGGAAGCGGCGCAGGTCCTAATCCAGGCACTTGTCATCTCCCGTCTGGATTACTGCAACTCGCTGTTGGCTGGGCTCCCTGCCTGTGCCATTAAACCCCTACAACTCATCCAGAATGCCGCAGCCCGTCTGGTGTTCAACCTTCCCAAGTTCTCTCACGTCACCCCGCTCCTCCGCTCTCTCCACTGGCTTCCAGTTGAAGCTCGCATCCGCTACAAGACCATGGTGATTGCCTACGGAGCTGTGAAGGGAACGGCACCTCCGTACCTTCAGGCTCTGATCAGGCCCTACACCCAAACAAGGGCACTGCGTTCATCCACCTCTGGCCTGCTGGCCCCCCTACCTCTGAGGAAGCACAGTTCCCGCTCAGCCCAGTCAAAACTGTTCGCTGCTCTGGCACCCCAATGGTGGAACAAGCTCCCTCACGACGCCAGGACAGCGGAGTCAATCACCACCTTCCGGAGACACCTGAAACCCCACCTCTTTAAGGAATACCTAGGATAGGATAAAGTAATCCTTCTATCCCCCCCCCCCCCCTTAAAAGATTTAGATGCACTATTGTAAAGTGGTTGTTCCACTGGATATCATAAGGTGAATGCACCAATTTGTAAGTCGCTCTGGATAAGAGCGTCTGCTAAATGACTTAAATGTAATGTAATGTAAATGTAGTGGCAAAGTAATTACAATTTAGCAATTTACACTGGAGTGATGTGTGCAAAAGAGCAGAAAAACAAAAACAAATATGGGGATGAGGTAGGTAGTTGGATGGGCAATTTACAGATGGGCTGTGTACAGCTGCAGTGATCGGTAAGCTGCTCTGACAGCTGACGCTTAAAGTTAGTGAGGGAGATATGTCTCCAGCTTCAGTAATTTTTTTCAATAAGTTCCAGTCATTGGCAGCAAAGAACTGTAAGGAAAGGCGGCCAAAGGAGGTGTTGGCTTTGGGGATGACCAGTGAAATATGCGTGCTACGGGTGGGTATTGCTATGGTGACCAGTGAGCTGAGATAAGGCGGAGCTTTACCTAGCAAACACTTATAGATGACCTGGAGCCAGTCGGTTTGGCGACGAATATGTATCGAGAACCAGCTAATGAGAGCATGCAGGTCGCAGTGGTGGGTAGTATATTGGGCTTTGGTGACAAAACGGACAACTTGATATACTGACAACATGTATCTTGTCAGTATATCAAAATATCTTTGGCTGTATTCATGAATTAAAATTGCTTAATTTTATAGACAGTGGTAGTAAAGTACTGTGTCATGAAGTTGGCCTCTTTTGGTACAGGGAGGACAGTTGACCCCTCCCTTTTGCACCCAATCGACCCTGTGTGTAAAGGGTCGTAAAAACTCTAAAATTCCAGGAGAGTCTCTGGCCACATGGCCCATAGAGAGACACAGGAAATTCTTCCAACTCATAGAATTGGAGAGCCAAGCGACATTTTGTGTTCTGGAGAAGGTATGGAAGATTGGTGAAGAATCCAGCTACGAACTGATCCGCTTGGTACAATTTTGTGATACTCAGAAGAGACAATATAGCCATATTACCATAAAACTGTTTATATAATAGACTCAGTTTAAGACTTGCATCATATGGGTGTATGGAATGTATTAATAAGGATAAAGCTTTTGTAAGACATTGAGATGCTATGTACTGATGTAATGTAGCTCAGTTGGTAGAGCATGGTGTTTGCAACGCCAGGGTTGTGGGTTCGATTCCCACGGGGGGCCAGCACAGAAAAAAATGTATGAAATTGTATGAAATGTATGCGTTCACTACTGTAAGTCGCTCTGGATAAGAGCGTCTGCTAAATGACTAAAATGTAAAATGTGATAGAATTGTATTTCTTTAACCAAATCTAACTCAGTCATAGGCACGCCCCCAGGGACCCATACAGGACCAGGCGTCATTTGACCAGCCTATTCTATGGGCACTATAAAACACCCCCGGATTTACATTTCCTCAGACCAGGCATACACTCCGTTGGCTAATTGGTTTTACCTTCCAATTCCTCTACTGAAAGTGAACCATACCACGTGGTTAACTTTTAGACTATCGATACTGACAGAATAAGAACAAGTCTTTGATATTAATTATTAGTCTGCAGCTAAGTAAATTATATCATTGAACGCGAAGACCAACGAAACAACCATTCGATGACGACATTAATGAATGTCGCTCTGAAAGATCCATTCTAACCGAGAGAGAGAACGCGGACAAAACTTCCCAACAGAACCGAACTCTCCAACAAAGAACGACGACACACTGAGCGTAAATATATATTGATTGCAATTGTTCCCGAATGAGTGAGCCTTCAATTGTTAATATTAATGAACTCTGTGTAACTTCTTAGCCTGACCGTTTATGATCCATTGTTCAACAGGCCGACCTGCCTGTTTAGCCAACAAGGGCACATTCCGATACCAATCCTTTGTGACGATAATTACTGTTTGTATGTTTTTCTGTTAATTACTTAGTGTAGTAAATAAATGATTTTAAGACAATTGATGTATGGATGATTTTAGTAAAGACTGGGTTCGTGCAGATACAACAATTTACGACGTTTGGGATGAGACTGGACTAGAGGTAAATACACAATTGAAACTAGAAGATAATCGGCCTATACTGTAATAGAATATAATATTATAGTACAGGAAAGTTATATTAGGAAAATTATAGCTTTGTAATCTGAATATTCTCCTTGGTGCCCCGATCTCCTAGTTAATTACAATTATACGATTAATCAGTTTAATCGCGTGATAATAATTACAGGGAGCTAATTGATAAACATATCTTCCGTTTAATGGTACCCCCAAAGACACGACAACTGTATGCTTTAATTTAGAGATAAGCCTAGTTTTCAGTTACTTAAATTTATTCTCCTTATGCCGCGTTTACATAACATGGCACGAGGTAGACGGTAAACCGGATGTCATTGTTTTCAATGAGAGCACAACGATAAATACTGTTGAGGCTGGTGGTGAATGCCGCCACGGCAGACGGGACTTGCCACCAAAGTTCACATTTTTCCTGCCGTAGCGTTGTTTAATACACCATAGCAACGCATACCATCGCACTGGCTTGCTTTTGCCATCACCCTCTTTCTTGCTTTTTTATCCCGCTATGCCGACAGGCATGACAGTTTTTGCATCCCTCATCTAAACACAGCATTACAGGCCAAGACAGCAACCCAATAGAGCAACTGTGGTTGGTTACTCTCCATCGACTCAAGTCAGAGAAAAGAGAAGGACCAAAGAGTGGAAAGGGAGATATACATTCTGAGACAGCCAAGAGAGTGCTTCATTAAGGACTACCTCCAGAAAAATAAGCATTCTCTTGTGCTGGTCCCATGTCTTGCAGGTAAGTTTCAACCAGTGTTTAACAGAATATACATTTAAATAAAAAATTATTAACCTGTTATGGCTAGGGGGCAGTATTTTCACGGCTGGATAAAAAACGTGCCCGATTTAATCTGGTTACCACTCCTACCCAGTAACTAGAATATGCATATACTTATTACATATGGATAGAAAACACCCTAAAGTTTCTAAAACTGTTTGAATGGTGTCTGTGAGTATAACAGAACTCATTTGGCAGGCAAAAACCTGACAAGGTTTCAGGCAGGAAGTGGCCTGTCTGACAAGGTGTCGTTCTTCTTGTCTCTGTTTATTGAAGAGTGAGGATCTTAGCTGTCCCGTGACACTTCCTACGGCTGCCATAGGGTCTCAGAAGGCGGTAAAAAGCTGAATCGTGGCTTTGCAGGCTCTGGCTGAAACAAAGTAGCGTGTTTGGGTAGTGGCTGGTTACAGTACTGTGAGACTCAGGCGCGTGCCCGCGTCGACCGAATGCTTTGTTTTCTTTCCTCTGTTTAGCTAAAAGGAGATTCCCGGTCGGAATATTATCGCTTTTTTACGAGAAAAATGGCATAAAAATGGATTTTAAGCAGCGGTTGACATGCTTCGAAGTACGGTAATGGAATATTTCGATTTTTTTTGTCACGAATTGCGCCACGCGTGCGACCCTGATTTACCATTTCAGATAGTGTCTACGACGCACGAACAAAACGCCGCTATTCGGATATAACGATGGATTATTTTGGACCAAACCAACATTTGTTATTGAAGTAGCAGTCCTGGGAGTGCATTCTGACGAAGACAACAAAAGGTAATGAAACTTTTATAATAGTAAAGCTGATATTGGTGAGTGCTAAACTTGCCGGGTGTCTAAATAGCTAGCCCGTGATGCCTGGGCTATGTACTTAGAATATTGCAAAATGTGCTTTCACCAAAAAGCTATTTTAAAATCGGACATATTGAGTGCATAGAGGAGGTCTGTATCTATAATTCTTAAAATAATTGTTATGCTTTTTGTGAACGTTTATCGTGAGTAATTTAGTAAAATGTTAGCGAATTCCCCGGAAGTTTGCGGGGGGTATGCTAGTTCTGAACGTCACATGCTAATGTAAAAAGCTGGTTTTTTATATAAATATGAACTTGATTGAACAAAACATGCATGTATTGTATAACATAATGTCCTAGGGTTGTCATCTGATGAAGATCATCAAAGGTTAGTGTTGCATTTAGCTGTCTTCTAGGTTTTTGTGACATATGCTAGCTTGAAAAATGGGTGTCTGATTATTTCTGGCTTGGTACTCTGCTGACATAATCTAATGTTTTGCTTTCGTTGTAAAGCCTTTTTGAAATCGGACAGTGTGGTTAGATAAAGGAGAGTCTTATCTTTAAAATGCTGTGAAATAGTCATATGTTTGAAAAATTGAAGTTTTTGTATTTTTGAGGAATTTGTAATTCGCGCCACGCCTATCATTGGATATTGGACCAGGTGTTCCGCTAGCGGAACGTCTAGATGTAAGAGGTTAAGGAGAAGTGTATCTTTCAAATGGTGTAAAATAGTCGTATGTTTGAGAAATTTGAATTATTCGATTTTTGATGTTTTGTATTTCGCGCCCTGCTATCCCATTGGCTGTTGGCTAGGGGTTCCACTGGCAGAACGGGGTTCCACTAGCGGAATGCCTAGAAGCAAGAGGTTAAAGGTCTTGCTCACATCGGTTACGGAGAAGGTGATCACACAGTCGTCGGGAACAGCTGGTGCTCTCATGCATTCTTCAGTGTTGCTTGCCTCGAAGCATAGAAGGCACTTAGCTCATCTGGTAGGCTTGCATCACTGGGCAGCTCGTGGCTGGGTTTCTCTTTGTCGTCTGTAATAGTTTGCAAGCCCTGCCACATCCGGCGAGCGTCATAGCCAGTGTAGTAGGATTCAATCTTAGTCCTGTGTTCACACTTTGACTGTTTGATGGTTCGTCTGAGGGCATAGCGGGATTTCTTATAAGTGTCTGAATTAGTGTCCTGCTCCATGAAAGCGGCAGCTCTAGCCTTTACCTCGATGCGAACACTGCCTGTAATCCATGGCTTCTGGTTGGGATATATACGTAAGGTCACTGTGGGGACGATGTCGTCAATGCACTTATTGATGAAGCCGATGACTGACTGACAGGTGGTATGCTCAATGCCATTGGATGAATCACGGAACATATTCCAGTCTGTGCTAGCAAAACAGTCCTGTAGCGTAGCAACCGCGTCATCTGACCACTTCCGTATTGTGTGAGTCACTGTACTTCCTGATTTAGTTTTTGCTTGTAAGCAGGAATCACGAGGATAGAATTATGGTCAGATTTGCCAAATGGAGGGAGAGCTTTGTATGCGTCTCTGTGTGTGGAGTAAAGGTTGTCTAGAGTTTTTTTTTTCCTCTCTGGTTGCACATGTATCATGCTTGTTGAAATGAGGTTTAATCGGGTACGTTTTTTTATCCAGCCGTGAAAATACTGCCCCCTAGCCCCAACAGGTTAACACATCTGGTAGACTCGTGGCTGTGCTTTCCTTTTGTAGTCTGTAATAGTTTGCAAGCCCTGCCACATCCGACGAGCGTCGGAGCCGGTGTAGAGGATTCGATCTTAGTCCTGTGTTGATGCTTTGCCTGTTTGATGGTTAGTCGGAGGGAATAGTGGGATTTCGTATAAGCTTCTGTGTTAGAGTCCCGCTCCTTGAAAGGGGCAGCTCTAGCCTTCAGGTCAGTGCGGATGTTGCCTGTAATCCATGGCTGCTGGTTGGGGTAGGTACGTGCAGTCACTGTGGGGACGACGTCATCGATGCACTTATTGATGAAACCAGTGACTGATGTGGTGTACTCCTCAATGGCATTTGAAGTATTTCCACGGCCGGATGAAAAACGTACCCAAATTAAACAGCCTACTACTCGGGCCCAGGGTCAAATATTTGCATATTATTAGTAGATTTGGATAGAAAACACTCTAAAGTTTCTAAAACTGTTTGAATGATGTCTGTGTATAACAGAACTCATATGGCAGGCAAAAACTTGAGAGGTATCCAGCCAGGAAGTGGGCACTCTGAGGGTTGTAGTAATTTCAAATTATGTTCTATTCAAACTACAGTGTCTGTGATGTCATATTGCACTTCCTAAGGCTTCCACTAGATGTCAACAGTCATTAGAACCTTGTTTGAGGCTTCTAAAATGCAATTTGATTGAATAATACCCGGAACAGTAAGTGTTCTGGCTGGGGTCCCTTCATTACCTCATGCGCGGTCACGAAGGGTTAGCCATTTTTATTTTTCTTCTGTAATGAATGTGCTATTGTCCGGCTTTAATATTATCGCAATTCTACGTTAAAAACACTCTAAAGATTGATTGTGAACATGGTTTGACATGTTTCTTCAAACGCTGAGGGAACTTTATAACTTTTCGTCGACGGTGGATAGACGCATTTTGGAATGGTGATCTGGAAGCGCCAACAAAAACTGCTTTATTTCGACATAAATGATGGACTTTATCGAACAAATGAACATTTGTTGTGGGAGTCCTTCCGAGTGCATTCAGCCGAAGATCAGCAAAGGTAAGAAAATATTTCAGAGTTTTGTGGATGCCGTGGCTGGATGGCTAACTGTATAGCTTGGATTGATGATGTGGCTCAGTACTCAGAATATTGAACAATGTGCTTTCTCCGTAAAGTTATTTTGAAATCTGACAAAGCGGTTGCGTAAAGGAGTAGTTTATCTATAATTCTTTAATTAATTGTTATATATTTTGTCAACGTTTATGATGAGTATTTCTGTAAATTGATGTGCCCATTCACCGGAAATTTTGGGGTGAATACATTTTCTGAACGTCACGCGCCAATGTAAAATGTTTTTTTTTTTTTTTATATAAATATGAACTTGATAGAACAGAAAATGCATGTATTGTCTAACATAATGTCCTAGGAGTGTCATCTGATGAAGATCGTCAAAGGTTAATGCATAATTTTAGCTGGCTTTCTGCTTTTGGACAGCTACCCTTGCTTGGAAAATGGCTGTGTTGTTTTTTTGCTGGGGTGGTAGCCTTATAATGTCCTAACATAATGTAATGTTTTGCTTTCACTGTAAAGCCTTTTTGAAATCGGACAATGTGGTGTGATTAACCTGTTATGGCTAGGGGGCAGTATTTTCACGGCTGGATAAAAAACGTACCCGATTTAATCTGGTTACCACTCCTACCCAGTAACTAGAATATGCATATACTTATTACATATGGATAGAAAACACCCTAAAGTTTCTAAAACTGTTTGAATGGTGTCTGTGAGTAAAACAGAACTCATTTGGCAGGCAAAACCCTGAGACATTTTCTGACAGGAAGTGGATACCTGATGTGTTGAATTACCTTTAAGCCTATGCCATTGAAACACACAGGGGCTGATTGTTTTGGCACTTCCTATTGCTTCCACTAGATGTCACCAGCCTTTACAAAGTGTTTTGAATCTTCTACTATGAGATCTGACCGAACAAGAGCCTTGGAACGGTGATGGCCGATTAGACTCTGGCGCGCGAGGTCATGTTGGGTACCCTCGTTCCAAAACGTTTTAAAAGAGAATGCATTCGTCCACCTTGAATATTATTCATGTTCTGGTTAAAAAAGGCCCTAATGATTTATGCTATACAACGTTTGACATGTTTGAACGAACGTAAATATATTTTTTCCCCTCGTTCATGACGAGAAGTCCGGCTGGCTTAGATCATGTGCTAACAACACGGATCTTTTTGGATATAAATGATGAGCTTTTTTGAACAAAACTACATTCGTTATGGACCTGGGATTTCGGGAAGTGACATCTGACGAAGAGAATCAAAGGTAATGGATTATTTACATAGTATTTTCGATTTTAGATCTCTCCAACATGGCCGTTTGTCTGTATAGCAAAGCATATTTTTCTGGGCGCAGTGGTCAGATTATTGAAAAGTGTGATTTCCCAGTAAGGTTATTTTTAAATCTGGCAAGTTGATTGCGTTCAAGAGATGTAAATCTATAATTCTTTAAATGACAATATAATATTTTACCAATGTTTTCTAATTTTAATTATTTAATTTGTGGTGCTGACTTGACTGCCGGTTATTGGAGGGAAACGATTTCCTCAACATCAATGCCATAGTAAAACGCTGTTTTTGGATATAAATATGAACTTGATAGAACTAAAAATGCATGCATTGTCTAACATAATGTCCTAGGAGTGTCATCTGATGGAGATTGTAAAAGGTTAGTGCATCATTTTAGCTGGTTTTATGGTTTTGGTGACCCTGTCTTTGAATTGACAAAACATTACACACAGCTATTGTCAATGTACTCTCCTAACATAATCTAACTTTATGCTTTCGCCGTAAAACCTTTTTGAAATCGGACAACGTGGTTAGATTAAGGAGATGTTTATCTTTCAAAGGGTGTAAGATAGTTGTATGTTTGAAACATTTGAATTTTGACATTTATTTGGTTTCAAATTTGCCGATCTTGAAATGCACCTGCTGTTGATAGGGTGCACCACGGGTGGCACGCTAGCATCCCACATAGCCCCAAGAAGTTAAATTACTTCTATGCTCACTTCGAGGCAAGTAACACTGAAACATGCATGAGAGCATCAGCTTTTCTGGAACAACTGTGTGATCACGCTCTCCCCGGAGCAAATGTGAGTAAGACCTTTAAACAGGTCAACATTCACAAGGCCGCAGGGCCAGACGGATTACCAGGACGTGTACACTTGAGCATGCGCTGACCAACTGGCAAGTGTCTTCACTGACATTTTCAACCTCTCCCTGTCTGTAATACCAACATGTTTCAAGCAGACCACCATAGTCCCTGTGCCCAAGAACACGCCTATGGCCTAAATGACTACCGACCCGTAGCACTCACGTCTGCAGCCATAAAGTGCTTTGAAAGGCTGGTCATGGCTCACATCAACACCATTAACCCAGAATGCTATTCATTGACTATGGCTCAGCGTTCAACACCATAGTGCCCTCAAATTTCATCACTAAGCTAAGGACTATGGGATTAAACACCTCCCTCTGCAACTGGAACCTGGACTTCCTGACGGGCTGCCCCCAGGTGTTAAGGGTAGGTAACAACACAACTGCCACACTGATCCTCAACATGGGGCCTCTCAGGGGTGCGTGCTCAGTCCCCACCTGTACTCCCTGTTCACTCATGACTGCACGGCCAGGTCTGACTCCAACACTATTATTAAGTTTGCAGATTACACAACAGTGGTAGGCCTGATCACCGGCAATGACGAGACGGCCTATAGGGAGGAGGTCAGAGACCTGGCCATGTGGTGCCAGGATACCAATCTCTCCCTTAATGTTATCAAGACAAAGGAGAAGATTGTGGACTACAGGAAAAGGAGGACCGGACACGCCTCCTTTCTCATCGGCAGGGCTGTAGTTGAGCAGGTTGCGAGCTTCAAGTTCCTTGGAGTCCACATCACCAACAAACTAACATGGTCCTAACACACCAAGACAGTCGTGAAGAGGGCACGACAAAACCTATTCCCCCTGAGGAGACTGAAAAGATTTGGCATGGGTCCTCAGATCCTCAAAAGGTTCTACAGCTGCATCATCGAGAGCATCCTGACGGTTTGCATCACTGCCTGGTATGGCAACTGCTCGGCCTCCGACCGCAAGAGACTACAGAGGGTAGAACGTACGGCCCAGTACATCACTGGGGCCAAGCTTCCTGCCATCCAGGACCTCTATACCAGGCGGTGTCAGAGGAAGGCCCTAAAAATTGTCAAAGACTCCAGCCACCCTAGTCATAGACTGTTCTCTCTGCTTCCGCACGGCAAGTGGTACCGGAGCGCAAAGTCTAGGTCCAAGAGGCTTCTAAAGAGCTTCTACCCCTAAGCCATAAGACTCCTGAACATCTAATCAAATGGCTACCCAAACTTTTATGCTGCTGCTACTCTCTGTTATTATCTATGCATGGTCACTTTTAAAAACTCCACCTACATGTACATATTACCTCAATTACCTCGACTAACCGGTGCCCACGCACATTGACTCTGTACAGGTACCCCCTGTATATAGCCTCACTATTGTTATTTTACTGCTGCTCTTTAATTATTTGTTACTTTTATTTCTTATTTTTAGGTATTTTTCTTAACTGCATTGTTGGTTAAGGGCTTGTAAGTAAGCATTTTACTGTAGGTCTACACCTGTTGTATTCGGCGCATGTGACATAACATTTTAGTTGATCTGCTGACCCAAGCAAACAGAGATTTTCATGGCCCTCTGTGTCCAGAACGAACGCTGTGCATAAACTTGGGTAGGGCGAGAGCTTTGAGCAAAAGCAAACAACTCTTTGTGCCTTGGGCACCTCCCTGCAAGGGGAGGCCCCTCTCTCGTCAACGGTTATGTGGAAGCTATTACATTGGCCTATAAAAGCAAGGGGTTACAGCCTCCAGAGGGCCTAAGGGCTAACTCTACCAGAGGTATGGCTACCTCTTGGGCACTGTTCAAAGGCATCTCCTTGCAGGAGATTTGCTATACGGCTTGTTGGGCATCCCCTCATACTTTTATGAGGTTCTATCGACTAGACGTCACTGCGCCCTCTTTTGTGCATATTGTCCTTAGCGTCGGGACCTCCGAGGGTTGATATTGAGAGTACCTGGCTTCGGCGAGCGTGTGCAATATGGGAGTTGGCCATATCCCACTAGTGAGATGTCAAAACGAATAATTGAAAGAGAACTAAAGGCTACTTGTGTAACCCCAGTCCTTTGATATTATGAGTGAGACATCTCACCACATTCCCCTACTCGCAATCTCAGAGGTCAGGCGGGTGACTCTTTAGTATGAGGTGAAGGGCTTCGATAGACGTATATGATTTGTTTTAAGCTACTTAGGAGATTCTGGTTAATTCCACTAGTGAGATGTCTCACTCATAATATCAGAGAACTGGGGTTACGCAAATAACCTTAAGTTTGTCTTCCAGTCAAGATGATCCAATCACTATCTAATCAAGGCTCGGTGAGTCTACACATGGTATTAAAATGTATCTCTTATTAGTCCACTGTGACCAGATGAGGGCACAATCAGAATGTGGTCAAAATCTGGACAAAGTATAAACAGAGCGTTCATAAGCTCTGGTCCAGGGCATCAGTGCGCATTCCCTGGACCAGAGCTTTCACATGATGGAGCTGTTCTAGTACCGTCTTCTCCTTGGTCTGGAAGATCTCGG
This sequence comes from Salmo salar, assembly GCF_965601325.2. NCBI lineage: Eukaryota > Metazoa > Chordata > Actinopteri > Salmoniformes > Salmonidae > Salmo > Salmo salar. Next base: position 113,197,889 of record NC_138299.1, read on the forward strand.
CAGCCTCCTCCTGGGAGCAGATTTCCTCATAGCACTCCCGCTCCAGGTTGCCGGGCATCATCTCCTCAAGGAAGAAGTTGGCCCTGGGTCGCCGGGCCCCTCGGAGCAGCTGCCCTGCATCCCTCTGCTCCAGAAACACTGGGTACAACGGAGTAGGGTGAAGTTGCCACTAGACTCTGATCTTGAATCAGTTTAGCATTTTCCCCACTTGTGGTTAAAGATAAGATTGGGGGAGGGGAAGCTGATCCTAGATCTGTACCTAGGGGAAACTTCACCCCAGAGCGGGCACAATGCTTTAGTCCTGTGTGGCTCAGTTGGTAAGAGCATGACACTAACAATGGCAGGGTTGTGGGTTCAATTCTCGCAGTGATCACAAGACATAAAACATGTTGGCCTATGTACTGTAAGCTGCTTTGAAAAGAAAAGGTGTCTGCTAAGTGGCACTCATAGACAATACTGACATCTGCAACCCAGACATTGACAAGGGCCTCAAGAGCATAGATTTGCTGGTTTTAGTTGTGTAGCTTAATCATATCACTGAATTTAGTTATATTTTAATGTATGACACCCATCACAAACGTAAATATCTCATTACGTATCTAGTAAGCTGGAATTGAGGTGGTTTAATTAAATATTGCAAATACAGTACAATAAATGGGCACGTTCCACTGACAACAAGGTGAGGTGTTACCTTTTGATTCAAACAGGGAACAGACAGAGACCAGTAGTACTGTGAGGAGCCAACCGTCAGACTGTGACATCCCTCCGCTCCAGGTAGAAGTTGAAGGGAGTGAACTGGGATCAGCTAGACTTTTCTGTGTGGACAAAAGTATACAAAATGGTAAGAAAGGCAGGAACTGTATCCATATTGCCACAACCAAATTGACAGTACTAATCCTTTAGCAGTAGTCTGAATTTCTGAGGATCCTATTGTTGTCTTTACTTAATCAGTGTCCATGTAGTACATACTTTGAGATATCTACTCTGTGCCTGGAGCACACATTTCCCCTTCGGTTCACTAATCAAGATTTAGTTATGAGAAATAACCTACCGTTTTCTGTGGGTGTCTGCTAAAATGGTGGCTTTCCCCACAAGCTCAGCTATTGATCTTTAACTAGATTCTAAATGTTGACACAGTGAATCATTGGCACTGGCCAGGGCAGCGTTCAAGGCACTCAACAGTTTTCCACTATTCATCATACTCATGTCTGATTCTAAAATATCATGAGACTGAATGTCTTAATGAGAATTTTTTTTTCTGCCATAGTTCTAAAGTGTGGCCAGGGAAGCCGTATGCATGTTAAAAACAATGTTGGACCTTCAATTTATGAACGAAACATTTTTAAACATGGCTAAACATTGAAATCTTGAACATAATCCACGTGATGGTATTGACTAAAGAAACACATCCAAAGACCCAACTCAAACATATACAATTTTTATTACAGGATGGCTGTATTTCAATATACAAGACAGACATATTTACAACCAAGTGGGTCGGGCTTATGTACATGGAAAAAAGAGGTATAGCATACAGTATTATTTCTAACGTATAAATTATCAATAAATACTGGAACGGAAGAGACCGCTTCCCAGGGGTTCTCGATTCTCGACAAGCAAAGAAGAAAGGGACAACCCCAAAGGTTGCGAGGAGGGAAATTATATGACCATACAGACCATAATGAAAACAATTGCATCACTGCACAGCCAGACATAAAACAGAACCTGGACATCCACACAGGACTGAGTGGGAGAGAACATGACTAGGCCAAAGAGTTTCCCCTGACCCAGGGACTTGACCAGGAAGAACACTGGGCCATACTTATTATAACCTAGATATTACCGAATCCCAAATACAGTGCCTTGCGAAAGTATTCGGCCCCCTTGAACTTTGACCTTTTGCCACATTTCAGGCTTCAAACATAAAGATATAAAACTGTATTTTTTTGTGAAGAATCAACAACAAGTGGGACACAATCATGAAGTGGAACGAAATTTATTGGATATTTCAAAAAAATGTAACATAAAAAACTGAAAGATTGGGCGTGCAAAATTATTCAGCCCCCTTAAGTTAATACTTTGTAGCGCCACCTTTTGCTGCGATTACAGCTGTAAGTCGCTTGGGGTATGTCTCTATCAGTTTTGCACATCGAGAGACTGAAATTTCTGCCCATTCCTCCTTGCAAAACAGCTCGAGCTCAGTGAGGTTGGATGGAGAGCGTTTGTGAACAGCAGTTTTCAGTTCTTTCCACAGATTCTCGATTGGATTCAGGTCTGGACTTTGACTTGGCCATTCTAACACCTGGATATGTTTATTTGTGAACCATTCCATTGTAGATTTTGCTTTATGTTTTGGATCATTGTCTTGTTGGAAGACAAATCTCCGTCCCAGTCTCAGGTCTTTTGCAGACTCCATCAGGTTTTCTTCCAGAATGGTCCTGTATTTGGCTCCATCCATCTTCCCATCAATTTTAACCATCTTCCCTGCCCCTGCTGAAGAAAAGCAGGCCCAAACCATGATGCTGCCACCACCATGTTTGACAGTGGGGATGGTGTGTTCAGGGTGATGAGCTGTGTTGCTTTTACGCCAAACATAACGTTTTGCATTGTTGCCAAAAAGTTCGATTTTGGTATCATCTGACCAGAGCACCTTCTTCCACATGTTTGGTGTGTCTCCCAGGTGGCTAGTGGCAAACTTTAAACAACACTTTTTATGGATATCTTTAAGAAATGGCTTTCTTCTTGCCACTCTTCCATAAAGGCCAGATTTTGTGCAGTATACGACTGATTGTTGTCCTATGGACAGAGTCTCCCACCTCAGCTGTAGATCTCTGCAGTTCATCCAGAGTGATCATGGGCCTCTTGGCTGCATCTCTGATCAGTCTTCTCCTTGTATGAGCTGAAAGTTTAGAGGGACGGCCGGGTCTTCGTAGATTTGCAGTGGTCTGATACTCCTTCCATTTCAATATTATCACTTGCACAGTGCTCCTTGGGATGTTTAAAGCTTGGGAAATCTTTTTGTATCCAAATCCGGCTTTAAACTTCTCCACAACAGTATCTCGGACCTGCCTGGTGTGTTCCTTGTTCTTCATGATGCTCTCTGCGCTTTAAACGGACCTCTGAGACTATCACAGAGCAGGTGCATTTATACGGAGACTTTATTACACACAGGTGGATTCTATTTATCATCATTAGTCATTTAGGTCAACATTGGATCATTCAGAGATCCTCACTGAACTTCTGGAGAGAGTTTGCTGCACTGAAAGTAAAGGGGCTGAATAATTTTGCACGGCCAATTTTTCAGTTTTTTACCTGTTAAAAAAGTTTGAAATATCCAATACATTGTGTCCCACTTGTTGTTGATTCTTCACAAAAAATTACAGTTTTATATCTTTGTTTGAAGCCTGAAATGTGGCAAAAGGTCGAAAAGTTCAAGGGGGCCGAATACTTTCGCAAGGCACTGTAAACCCTTAATCCCTACCTCCTATTCGTTTGTGCAGACCTAAGAGGATAGGTATAAGCAATTGGCGACAATTCCACCTGGCCTGTCAGAGGGCAAAGCTGAGCTACCTCCATATTGCTTATTGACCTATCCAATCCTGTCATATCTACACAAGTGCCCACAGGGGTAGGCACTAGCGGTTGATTTGAGTTTCAGGATATAACATGGTCAGGAAACACTAGAGGCCTTAAACATTACCGGCCAGTTTCTTGGACCCAGATTGAGTCCACTCTTGGACTAAAAACCACTTTCGAGGTAGATTCTCCATTGAGTGTGCCTGTTTAATCCAGAAATAGGCTTAATCTGGGTCCGGGAAACTACTTTAACCGAGGTGAATAATCTTAAGGCAGTGTTCTAAAAATGTGATCTTATTGACACCAAAGAGTGCCAAGACATACTACACACCCAGAGATCTGCCTGATATGTGACAGTTTGTAGATTATTTAAGGCATGGTAGAGTTTTGCTTTTCCCTACAATACATAAGTGTTGTGTTCAGTAGGATGGAAACCTTTTGAAACAGGGTGACTACCTGAATCTCCAATGTACACTAATGAATACGAACATCGGGGGCCCATCACGCTCTAAAATGACGTTTGGTGACAAAGCAGGGTCGTCGCTTTCGTCTAGTTTACCAGCCCCGCACTCAACCTAGGTAGTTGGAATTGTAATTGTTATTCATATAAAAAGGACAGGGACGAGGAGAGACATAAGGAGAAAGAGAAATTACACATGCACCTGGGAAAAGGCTGAAGGTTGTTGGAGTGATTGGTTGATTGTCGCTGCTTAACCTTGTAGTTCAGACCTCTTCCAGTCTATCTGTTTTTCTTTTGGGAACATATTACCTGGCATCCCACGTCATTTTCAGAAACATCCTGGTTCAAACACATTCAAACTCAACATATCCAGTACAACGCATAAGAAATAAATAGATGCATATTTCAATACAAAAACTCAGCCTCTTCCATAAGTCTTTTCCATGATCCAGTCAGTGGAAACTATGGAAATATAACCTATGGTGCCCACTCTATATGTTCAAAAGACACCTCCTAGTATCATGCAGTGCATTACCTCTTGACCTATGGAGCTCTGGTCAAAAATAGTGTCCTATATGAGGAATAGGGTCATTTGAGATGCAGTCTTGCTAGTTTCTGCATCTTCCTTGACTTTGCAAACAAGCTTCTGAAATGTATCAACTGTTTAAAAAGTTAAATTGGTCAAACGTTAATTGGTGGACTCTGGCGCTGGTTTGTTGATACGGCATTCTGGGTAGTTTAGTTTTTCTGTCAGCAGACTTTGTTCCTGGTAGTCAGCCCGATTGGATTCCCTGCAATCTCTCCTGACCTTCCTCTCTCAACTGACATCATTGAACACCCCTCCCCAGTGGCGATAGTCATTTGGCCTCCTCCGTTTGCAGTTCAGTTGGTTGCTCCCAGACATGGACTCTGCAGAGATGGGGTGTGAAGAAAGGCACTGTGGTAAATTTTATTGGTTGATTAAACTCAAATCCATATTTGAGTGTATAGAGGTCCCGTTGGGTTCAAGCTGTTCAAGGCTTGGGAGGTGTGGGTACAGCATGGCTGGGTACAGTCAGTTTAGGTACATGGTCTGGTGCAGCACACACAGTTGTACAGGAGAGAGCCTAGGCTTCGCTGGCAGTGCTGCTGCGACTCAACTCTCTGATACCCTGGAGAATACGCTTCATGTGGCCAACCTTCGTCACCCCCAAGTCCTGCAATGGATGGACACACACACACAAATTAGAACAAACACCAGGACACACATGTGGACCCATGTACCATGTAGGGTCAGGAATTTTTCCAGACGTCACCTGGCAGGGAAAACTCCAAGCTCTTTATAGACTATAAATAACTTAAATCAATGAACAGGGAGTCAAATTAAACACCCATGGTAAAACCCCAGAGTAGTGAAACATAAGAAAGCTCTACCTGGCACCTGAAAGAATGGCTGTGTCCCAATAACATCTCCTTTCACATGACGTGTGCACTCGTTCACAATGTTGGGGAAGCTACTCTGAAAATATAGTTTACCAAGCTACCAATTACTTCACACTGGAATAAGTTAAGCTACAATAAAGCTACCCTTAAGAAACATAGTTTACTTAACTAAAATTATTTTCAACAAGTAGTTCACTACATCCAAACTATACTGAAAAAGAAAATGTAAACGCAACATGCAACAATTTCAAAGATTTTACTGAGTTACAGTTCATATGAGGAAATCAATCAAATGAAATAAATTCAATTAACCATAATCTATGGATTTCACATGACTGGGAATACAGATATGCATCTGTTGGTCACAGATACCTTTAAAAAAGAAAAAACTAGGGGGATCCCGAATGGCGCAGCGGTCTAAGGCACTTGTGTCCTTGTGGCGGGCAGATTAACCTCGGTCGTCAGGTGAACAGTGTTTCCTCCGACACAGCTGGCTTCCAGGTTAAGAGGGCGGATGTTAAGAAGCACGGTTTGGCGGGTCATGTTTCGGAGGACGCAATTCTATCTTGTCTCATCGCTGCAACTCCCCAACCAGCTCGAGAGGCAAAGGTCTTGTCTTGCGTCCTCCGAAACATGATCCGCCAAAAATGTAATAAAAGTAGGGCCGTGGATCCGAAAACCTGTCACTGTCTGGTGTGACCACCATTTGCTTTATGCAGCGCGACACATCCACTTCGCATAGAGTTGATCAGGTTGTTGATTGTAGCCTGTGGAATGTTGTATCACTCTTCAATGGCTGTGTGAAGTTACTGGATATTGGCAGTAACTTAAACACGCTGTTGTACACGTCAATCCAGAGCATCCTAAACATGCTCAATGGGTGACATGTCTGGAGAGTATGCAGGCCATGGAAGAACGAACATTTTCAGCTTCCAGGAATTGTGTAGATACCTTTGCAACATGGGGCCGTGCATTAACCTCTTGACGAACATTAAGGCCAGGGGGCGCTATTGCGAATTTGGAAAAAAATACATGCCCATTTTAAACGGCCTCCTACTCAAACTCAGAAGCTAGGATATGCATATAATTAGTAGATTTGGATAGAAAACACTCCAAAGTTTATAAAACGGTTTGAATGGTGTCTGTGAGTATAACAGAACTCATATGGCAGTCAAAACCCTGAGACAAATCCTAACAGGAAGTGGAAATCTGATTTGTGGAATCACTTTCAAGCCTTGGCTATGAAACACACCGTGAGTTAGGATTCATTTAGCACTTCCTAAGGCTTCCACTAGATGTCAACAGTCTTTACAAAGTGGTTTGAGTCTTCTCCTGTAAAAACTGACCGAACGAGAGGCCTGGAAATTTTGTCATAGGGGGAGGGCCATTACTACTATGATGCGCGTGCCCGTGGGTACTCTCTTGTTCCGAAACGTTTAGTAAGACAATGCAATCGTCCGCTTTGAATATTATTGAAGTTCTGATTGAAAAAGGCCCTAAAGATTTATGTTATACAATGTTTGAATGAACGTAAATAAAAAAAAAAAAATGCACATTCATGACAACAAGTCCCGCGCGCCTTCGGAACGCGCTAACAAGAAGGAGCTATTGGGACATAAATTAACTTTTTCGAACAAAACTACATTTGTTGTGGACCTGGGATTCCTGGAAGTGCCTTCTGATGAAGATAATCAAAGGTAAGGGAATATTTACAATAGTATATTTGATTTTATATGGTTCCAAGATGGAGCTAACCTGTATCGCCTAGCCTATTTTTCTGAGCATAGCACCTCGTTTATTGCAAAGTGTGATTTCCTAGTAAAGTTATTTTTAAATCTGGCAATGTGGTTGCATTCACGAGATGTTAATCTATAATTCTTTGAATGACAATATTATATTTTACCAATGTTTTCGAATAGTAATTTTGTAAATTGTAGCGCTGGTTCACCGGAAGCATTTGAGGGAAAATATTTTCTGAACATCACGCGCCGATGTAAAATGCTGTTTTTATATATAAATATGAACTTTATCGAACAAAAGAATGCATGTATTGTGTAACATGATGTCCTAGGAGTGTCATCTGATGAAGATTGTCAAAGGTTAGTGCTTCATTTAGCTGTGTTTTGGTTATTTGTGATGCATGTGGTTGGTCGGAAAATGGCGGTGTGTCGATGTACTCTCCTAACAATGTAATGTTTTGCTTTCGCTGTAAAGCCTTTTTGAAATCGGACAATGTGGTTCGATTCAGGAGAAATGCATCTATAAAACGGTGTAAAATAGTCCTATGTTTGAGAAACAGAATTTATTAGATTTGGTTATGAATATGGCGCTCTGATTTTTCGCTGGATGTTGATCCCGGTTACGGGATCAGCGCGTCAAGAGGTTTTAACATGCTGAAACATGAGGTGATGGTGGCGGATGAATGGCATGACAATGGGCCTCAGGTTCTCATCACGGTATCGCTGTGCATTGAAATTTCCATTAATAAAATGCAATTGTGTTCGTTGTCCGTAGCTTATGCCTGCCCAACCATAACCCCACCATGGGTCACTCTGTTCCCAACGTTGACATCAGCAAACAGCTCGCCCACAGGACGCCATACACATGGTCTGCGGTTGTGAGGCTGGTTGGACGTACTGCCAAATTCGACACTGAAGGAGGCTTATGGTAGTGAAATTATCACTCAATTATCTGGCAACAGCTCTGGTGGACATTCCTGCAGTCAGCATGCCAATTGCACGCTCCCTCAAAACTTGACATCTGTTGCAAAACGGCACATTTTAGAGTGGCCTTTTATTGTCCCAAGCACAAGGTACACCTGTGTAATGATCATGCTGTTTAATCAGCTTCTTGAAATGCCACACCTGTCAGGTGGATGGATTATCCTGGCAAAAGAAAAATGCTCCCTAACAAGTATGTAAACAAATTTGTGCACAAAATTTGAGAGAAATAACATTTTGTGCATAAGGAACATTTCTGGGATCTTTTATCTCAGCTCAAGAAACATGGGACCGACACTTTACATGTTGCATTTTCATTTTTGTTCAGTATACTTCATGAAAAATTATCCAATCTAAATCTGAAATGTCATAAATTACAAAGTACACTCTGGAGTCAGATGTTAACATAATGTGTAATTTAGCCTTTTAAACACAAAAACTATGTTTCAAGTGAAAATTAGGCAGGTCTGATGCCGAAAAATAATTGAAATCTTGCCTAGTTTACCCATATTTTCTGTTCTTTTTGCAAAAAAAGGAAGTGTGTAGTTCCAGTAGTTAGCTACTCGGCAAAAAAATAACTAACTACTGAAAACACTACAAATATTTGAATTTAGTTAAACTACCACCAAGCTACAGCAAAATGTAATTAAATTACTAGTTGAACTACATGTAGTTCTCTACTCTCCATCACTGCTCTTTCACTACTTCCCACAAACCTAAAAGCATTGGATTGGTGGAGGCATGGGCTAGTGGGAGTTTCTTATGCCACTAATTTCCTTTCAAATCAGTGAAGGGAAGTAAACAAGTGCACACTTTGAGAAGAAGGATAGATATTTGGGACAGCCTGTATGTGTGTAGTACCTTGAGATCCCTCCTCTCCAGGTGCAGCAGCTCGGCGCCGCGCACGTCGTGCCCAATAAAGATCTCCTTGTACTCGGTGAGACAGATGAGCTCCAGCCAGGCGGCTACCTCCTCTGTGCCCCACTGGTGCACTGCAGAAAGCAAGACCCCCTTCAGACCCCCAACCACACCACGGAAAGACACCACAGAGAGACGCCACAACCCTGCACAGCCCTTAACCGCAGCTCTAGGATAAGATGAACCTACCCTAAATCTGACCATTACAGGGATGATGGTGTGCTGAATGTTGTGGCGACCTCAGAAAGAATTGAATGTGATTTTCAAAGAGTGTTGACCATGATTTGTCATTGTCCAAACATGATTTAATTCAGAGTGTTCCAGAGTAATTCCTGTGAGAGAGAGAGAGTGCGAGAAAAAGAGAGGTAGATAGTACCTGGCAGTGTGAGAGTGGCACAGGCCTCCTTGTTCTTGTTGTTTTTGTCCTTCTTGAACTTGGGGACGAGACGGAACTTGGCACTGCGGCTGCGCTTGGAGAAATCCGTCAGATGTCCCTGCAGAAACACAGACAGGTTAGACAGCCAGATAGACAGGTTGCCAGGTTAGACAGCCAGACAAGACAGCCAGACAAGACAGCCAGACAAGACAGCCAGATTAGAGAGAAAGACAGATTAGACATTGGGTAATTCAGACTGTCCAGTACTATGGACACACAGAGTTGAACAGTTTTACTCTAGCCCAGCACTAACACACCGACCTGATTCAATTAATCAATCATCAAGACCTTGATTAAGTAGCTCCTTTACACTTGTACCCGTAAACGGGTTGAAAATAGTAGATTTGGACACTGATAAGTGCCTAAATGGGAACACAGTGGCTATACAGTAACATGATATACATGATGTCAGAGCTCAGGGTCTCTGCTTCACAGATCTGTATTGGTTTTTACTGACAGCCGTTCTGAACTTGAGCACCGTGCACAACAAGAAGTAGCCTCCAAATGAAAGCCTAACAATGTAAGATTGTATTTTATAATTTAGCTAGTCATGTTGGCAATAGAACAAGCTTTCAAATTATGCCCACCTGACCAGATTGCGATTTATAATGGACCGTTTTTGGATTGTGGAAACAACAACAGTAATTTAATACTACAGACGAAGAACCATATATGTGACAATTTTTCCATTTTAAGATAATCAGTTATTTTTATATTATTAATTGTGTGTACCACATTAGGTGTTTTATGGTTGACAAATAATTCACCATACTCATATCTTCCAACAACAATTGATATTTTTTTGTTATTTCAAAAAATACTTTTTTTATTGCCGTTTTAATTTTTAGAATGTGGAAGAACAGTATATCTCCAGTGATGATTTCAGTTTGTGGAAGAACAGTATATGTGACATTTTGCATGACACTTGTAAGATGTCCTTTTTTAACACCTGATATGATGTTTTAAGTACTTTCAAGTGCAGATGCCCTTCATGTAAATAACTTAAATGCAATATGTAGTTAATTCATTTAATGGAGGTTCATTTAAAGGTGGTCTATCAACTTTAGCACTGATGACTTTTCTTAAAAGTTGAGTCATGAAATCTTAGTCTCATTTAAAATGAAGCCCTCAATGTGAACATACCATAGAATAACTACAAAAATAGAATTCAATCAAAAGAAGCACAACTTCTACATATCAAATATGGATCAATGTCATGTGCCAATATGCAGGTCCCTAAGGTCAATATTACAAAACGTTCAGAAACCCATTCTCTTTGCGTTTAACACTATGATCAGCAATTAAGTTTTGAATTGCGTTAAACCCATGCTAAAGGCAAGAAATGTCCTGTACTGAGGTGACAGCAGTAAATAAGTATTAACTGCTTAGAGTTGATGCTAAATGTGGTGACAGAGAGACGTATTGTAATGAATAACAAAAGGGAATCAAGATCAAATGAATACTCACATACTGTATGTGATGACTTGTTTGTTTTTAATTAATTCAGATTTAAAAAAGGTTCAAATGATCACACACAAAATCATTCTCAACAGAACACATTGTACATAACATTTTCTACACTAGGAACAACATCTTAAAATTAAATTAATTCAATATATTGTGCTGGTTGAAATCATACACAAATTGATTCACATAGAAAATTCCTACAATAGGGGTGACATGTTTTCTGAAATGTATTCAGATTCAACATACTATACAGGTTCAGGGGATCATAAACTCACAGAAAAAACGGTTAATTATGTAGCTTGGTTTAACATCAAATTATTCACTCTGCAGTGATTTATAAAAAGAGCGTGCAGCAGCTGGCAAGTAGTTGAGCATGGTCATCAGATCTTGGTACTTGTTTTTTTTGATGGGCAGAGGACTCTCATATGCTCTAGGGTAGTGGCTTGCAAAATAGGGAGGTTGAGGTGTAGCTCCTTGTTTTGGTTTGGAGATCAGCCACGATTTCCATCCCTCAAATAGACTGTGGCTCTGTCTGGCGTACAGATTCCAAGGATCCTCAACTGAAATTACAACAGAAACATTTTAAGTTCCTGACATCAATAAACAACTTTCACAGTCAAGCACTAGGATATTTTATTGTTAGAACAACATGTTGCATGTTGATGATGAATGTTAGTAAACTATTCTCTGTGCAATACCTGTGATATACTGTCATCGGATCTTAGAATGAGCCAATGTTTGCGATCGATTCCTTTCCCAATACCTGTGACTTTTAACCACCTCACTGAGGTGATCTGTAGTCCAGCTGGTCGCTTGAGGACAGAATCTGGAAGGTGCCTGAAGTCTTCACATTGCATCCTCATCACCTTGAATGGTTTTGCTGGTTGTGCTTCAAGTATCATCTTTGAAACATCATCAGGTGTATGAAGGACTGACTCCTTGCACCTCTTCTCAATGGTGGCAAAAGATCGATCACAAGGAAGAAAAGAATGACCAGAGACCATGAACTTCTGTTCAACTTGGGTAAAGTAACCCATAGAGATGAGCATCGACATCAGATTGAGCATCCGCCAGTTGTTATTCTGCCCACAGCATCTGTCACTGAAGATGATCAACTTGCGCACCTCTGGTTTGGGGAGTGGCGTGAATTTTGTCTTCACCCACTTCAATATGCAGCTTGCTACCTCAATGGAACCTCGGTGTGCAATCCCCTCATGCCAAACACACATGTATGCAGGATCTTCTTTTCCAAGTTCCTGGATGCAAAGGTTAAAATTTGACAGCTGCCGCTGGTAGTAGACATTGGAGTGGGTCAGATTAGGGGTGTACATCACCCCCTGTAGATCCACAGAAATGACATGGCAGTCAGCATTGGCTTTAGCCCACTCAGTGTCACACACAGCTGTGTGTAGGCCTTTTCGGCTTTTCGATGGTGCAACTCACTTTCAACTGCAATCTTCCTCTTCTCCTCTTCAGATGTTGCTGCTGACATCTTAGTGAAGAATGCGTCACATTTGCCACAGGTGTCACTCCTGGGTTGGCCGAAATTGAGACTCTGCTGTTTGAAAATGTCCCTATAAACCCAGAATTTTGCAGATGATGTGGTATTCTTCTCTTTGTAGAGTCGGTACATTCGCAACAAATTCAGATCAGGGCTGAGGTATTCTCTGTGTACATCCCCCTTCATCCGAGAGTAGTGGTTCTGGGTTCTTGGGAAAGCTAAAATGTGCTCCTTGGTGCCCTCTTTCACTGTAGCATGTATCCGATGTGGCCTGTAAGGAGACAACAAGATGTTGTTGAACTTGTATTCTCTCAATGGTCTAGGGACCTGCCTTAGAGTGCAACTGTGTCGCTATAACCGGGGTACAAATCCCGGTCACGCCATTGCCGTTTGTGGCCGGGGGGTCCTGTAGGGCGGCGAGAATTAGGCCAGTGCCGTCCGGTGGGAGGGGGAAGGTAATCGGCACTCAGTCCTCAATGCTCAGGTTGTAGTTGGACAGCTTAATTACCATCATTTTGTTTAAAAGTAATAAACATTTTTATATTTTTGTTTCAGAATTCGCTATTCATCCATTCGATACTCTATGTTAATGTTTAGAAGATTGTTTAGAGCACTGCTATAGTGAAATAATCCAGGCTGGCATCCATAGCGCATTACCTATTGCTATGCTTCCCTCTTCCATCTTCTAAAGGAGACCTAGCCTCAGTAGCCTGATCTGGAGACCCTGCAACCTCACCTGCCTCAGCTTGAACTCCTAACTTTTCCTGAACAACCTGACCAAAACAATTACATTTCAATTAGCAGGTTCTAAAAAAACGAGTACAAAGAATACAATATGTTTGTAATTGATATTCATATAGACATTAATTCATATTTTCACTTGCCTGAAGACGGCTGTTGGTTAGCTGGAACACAGACATGAAAGTGACCTTGCACACATTCAATCTCTGGCCTGCTTGCTGTACATGGTATTTGAAGGTTTGTTTCCGTTTGTTCTCCTTTGTATCCTCAGGTTTACGTCTCCGTTTCACCTCATGCTGCAATAAAAATTGACAATGATAAATTCAGAATTTAATATACTGTAGCACATTCAGGGTATTGCTTGATCAGGACCTCCATCTTTCACACACTCCCAACCTATACACAGAATGAGTTTGTGTTGCACCATTGTGTAACACTGCACTTTTAGAGTTAACGTTAATGTACGTATCATTACTGTCAAAGTTAAACTATGCAAGTGTTCAATATAGCTATTATAATAATAATAGGAGTTTTGTCCTATTTCTAACCTGTTCTAAGCCGGAGAGAATCAACGCTTGTTGTTTCTCGTATGGGACAGTGTAGAAAGTGTTGAACAGATGCAGCTTGCGCTCATCAGTCAACTTTCCACAATCCTTTCTGCACGTAGTGGAACACGCTCTTCCCTGCAGGATACAGTGTAACGTTACATATAACTAGCTAGCTACTGTAGCCATGTCGAATCATCCGGTGGATGGAGAAAAAGTAGCTAGCTATGTTTCTTCTATAATCTAGCAATAACATTTGTAACGATAATGTATAAGTTAGTAGCCAACTAACTTTAGCTAATATGTTTTCTCTATAGTTACAAATTAGACAACCCAGAACATACATGTTAGTTACTGTACTCAATAGCTAGCTAGCTAGATTGTTTGATATACGGTTCTTCCACATACCTCTTTTGGACAGCTTTTTCCAGTTTTTTCTTGACCCTTACGATTTGTATAGGGTTTTCCCGCATCCCGTAAGATCTTCCTTTGCCTGTCTTTCCATTCTTTTAGTTTAGTTTTACGTTTCTTTCCCACATTTCGCCGATTTTCATCAGCAACAGAAAAGTTGTGCGCTTGTCCGTCCATTCTGAGTGGTGCACATAAACGGTTATTCCACGAGAGCCTATCTTTAAATTTAAAAATATTGTTAATTAGCGCGTGGAAAGCTTGTGAAACCGGTTCACTATAGAAAAAGGGTGTCCAATAACGATTTTTCATGTATATCTCTTTTTTTTGAAAAATGTCACATATATGGTTCTTCGTCTGTAGGATTCAATTGTGTAAAGTCGGTGATGCAGGGCTATGTTCCAAAGAAAACAACTACAAATGCACATAAAATCAACAGCGTAATGCTTGGATTCAGTCTTGTGTCAGGTGAACTGTTGTGTTCTCCTCTTTAGTCTAATAATTTCCCCATAATCTTCAAACGGTTCCCTTTTAATTGTTACCATGGTTATAGATGCTTTCCATATTTCCACTTCTCTAAGAAACATTTCAATTTAGCCCTACCCATATAGCCCAATTCCCACAAGTGTAATGGGTTAGATCAGGTGTGATATTACTGGACTGGGACTAAAATATACTCCCTTTGGGTTCCTAGGACTAAGATTGAAAAGCACTGAGGTAAGCGGCTGGTGTGTATAGGGTGTGTGTGTGTGTGTGTGTGTGATTGTGGTCGCATCTAGATCTACCTCATCATCCCCAGGTTCGATGAGCTGACACAGCCAGGGTATGTCTGGGAGTCTGCGTAGCTGCTGGGCCACAGTTCCCAGGGCTCCAGTCAACTGCTCCTTCTGAGGAGGGTCCAACTGCTGAAAAGACATACCCAGTTACAAAAACATAATAACCCCCCCACACACAGACACATGCAGCTGTACCTACACACAAACAGACAGACCGACCGACAGGCAGGCAGACAACAGCTTTGAGACTTACCAGGCACATCTTGCCTGCCAGTAGCAGCTCTGTCTCACTGTGAAGGGCCTTGACGTTACTGACCATCTGAACCACAACACTGCAGTTCAGACCCTGCGTAGAACAGAGACGAACACAAACACATTACAAACCACAGATGCACTTAGTTAACCACAGAAGCAGGGGTACAATGTGCATTAAATGTGTGTGACTGTGTAGATATTTGATTGATTGTCATACATGTACATCATTTAGTGCCAGCCCATATGGGCTTAATCCCTAGACACAAATCATCAAATCACAAAACATAACGACATTTTACAATTTAAGATGTACAGTGCATTCAGAAAGTATTCAGACCCCTTCACTTTTTCCACATCTTGTTATGCAACAGCCTTATTCTAAAATGTATTGTTGGAATTGGTCAACTTTGATCATTGAGATAGTAAATGAATGATAGGAAATGAAAGAGAATGGGTTTTATGTCAGAAGTTAATGGTTCTCTGAAGAAAGACAGATTTGGAATGTGTTGGGGGGATGAGAGGAGAGCAACGTGGGAAACAGGGGAGACAGATGGGCATCTGTAGATTAGATGAAGGAGGAGTTGAGGTCAGGCGGTGTGGACAGATTCTCTTAAGGCAGTAATAAAGGTTTGTTATCCTGTTACCCTCTTTATTAGCTTCCCGTGGAGCCATAAAATGTAAGAATTGGAGAGAAGGAAGAGTGTTTTAAGTAGGATGTATATAACTGTGATGTGAGGAAATGTTTTGCTGTCTGATTACAGCTGTACAGAACCTTTAGTGTCCGTGAGTCATTTACTCTGAAAAATAAGAACCTAACAGTATTAAATGTTATTTTTTTCCTCATCTATACACAATACCCCATAATGACAAAGAACATTTTTTTTATATACAGTTTTGCAAAAAAATACATAAATAATGAAATACCACATTTACATAAGTATTCAGACCCTTTATTCAGTACTTTGTTGATGCACCTTTGGCAGCGATTACTGCCTCGAGTCTTCTTTGAGTATGACGCTATAAGCTTGGCACACCAGTATTTGGGGAGTTTCTCCCATTCTTCTCTGCAGATCCTCTCAAGCTCTGTCAGGGGAGCATTGCTGCACAGCTATTTTCAGATCCCTCCAGAGATGTTCGATCAGGTTCAAGTCTGGGCTCTGGCTGGGCCACTCAAGGACATTCAGAGACCTGTCCCGAAGCCACTCCTGCGTTGCCTTGGCTATGTGCTTAGGGTCATTGTCTTATTGGAAGGTGAACTTTCGCCCCAGTCTGAGATCCTGAGCAGGTTTTCGTCAAGGATCTCTCTGTACTTTGCTCCATTCATCTTTCCCTCGAACCTGACTAGTCTCCCAGTCCCTGCCGCTGAAAAATGTGATATAATTTTATCTAAAATATAAAAACATGTTTTTGCTTTGTCATTGTGGGGTATTGTGT
This sequence comes from Salmo salar, assembly GCF_965601325.2. Taxonomy (NCBI): domain Eukaryota; kingdom Metazoa; phylum Chordata; class Actinopteri; order Salmoniformes; family Salmonidae; genus Salmo; species Salmo salar. The sequence continues at coordinate 113,214,548 of NC_138299.1, forward strand.
GTAGATTGAATAAGGGAAAAAACGATGTAATACATTTTAGAATAAGGCTGTAACGTAACAAAATGTGGAAAAAGTCAAGGGGTCTGAATAGGGGGGTGTTATTTCTATGTAGATGTTATTTCTATGTAAAATATTCTGTAACAAGTGTTGTTTTTGTGCTCAATGGTGGATCTATTCATAATTATTTAAGAGTTTGCACTGTATACTATCATCCTACCAGACCCCTTATTGTGATGAGCAAGTCTGCAGGTCTTCCCTTCCCCCCCTAATGGGTCAGCCAACTGACCCTAACAACACCCTAAACAACCCCAGCACACTCACAAAAAATAAATAGAGGCAAAGACACACAAACATACACATTCACAAACACACACTTTAAATAGAATGGACAGCCATTGCAAGTTGAAAAGCGCATTTTATAGTAATGAACAACCATTTATTAACGTGGAATGGCTTGATAATCAAAACAGTAGGACTAAGTTCTGTAATAAGTACTTTTGAAACATTTGAGTGAGCACAACTGTATGAGGGAGTAATTAATATGGTTCTGAAACAGAATCAATCAACTTGCATTATGATCATTTAGAACGTTGGCATATTTAAGTGATAATGCCAGAAAAGCAGGTGTTTGGAGGAAATATTGGCACAACACCCGTGCAAATATATCCTCCAAACACTGGCTTCGAGGGCATTATAACTTTTATACAACAGGTTACCAACATGTTCAAATAATGATTGAATAAATTCATCAAAATATTTTTTTTTTAATGAAAATATGTCATCCTACTTCATCCTTTCACAAGATCTAGTCCCGACACAAATCTAGGGTTGCTACCTAAGCCGGCTGGTCGTTCATTCTATTGGTTCGGTTACTAGAGACGCAACCCAGTAGTTCAGTCTTTTTGTTCTGTATCTATGGAAGCGACTCAGTCGTTCGTTCTAAATGTTCCATTGCCATACTGGCTGGCAACATTCTTATCTCTTGCTTGCTAGCTAGCCAACTACGGCTAACTTACAGTCATGTCAAAAAGACAATAACAGCAAAGTAATTGCATTATCTTTTGTTTTAACTTGTTTTCTAGTGACATTTATTTGGATACATCCATAACAATGAGCTAACGAGACGCAATTTCTCCTGGCATACAAAATGTGCTCACTCGTCAGGAAACTGTTGTTTAGAGGAGCTAGCCAACAACACAGCTAACACAATCACTTCAAACTGAAGCTGGAAAGACCGTAAACCAGCTGCACTTTGTTTAATTTGACCTTTTTTCAAATTGCATTTCTTTGTATATGTCCATAAGAATTATGCCAGCTGATTCATGATTTCGACTGGCCGAGAAACGCTGCCTGCCTGACTGAGTGTTTCGTCCCGACTCACGACACGTTCATTACTATGGGACAGCTGGAGATCGAATTTGAATATGAAAACAATGTTGCAAATGTCAGACAGACAGCAAGTTTTATACAAATCTCCGCTGTTGAAAACTAAATGTTAGCCTAACATATAATAATGTCTAGATTATTTTTATAGTGGAGATCAAGTTTATAAAGTGCCTGGCTGGGCTGATGAGACAGTGGATTTTGCAGTCAGATGAAACAGAGTAAATAGGCATTTAGCTTAGTGGAATAGGCACCGGCTGGAATGCGGTTTTAACCAAATCAGCATTTAGGATTAGACCCACCCGTTGTATAATGAACTCCAGAATAATGAAGCCATAACAACTACCATGACAGAGTTCTGTGTAAACATTCCAATTACATTAAAAACTTCTCATTCCATTTAATTTTGAACAGCATTTTGAGAACGATTCAGAAGATCACTCAACACCAGCAATTTGTTTTGTATTTGTTCATATATTTTGGGGATTTTTTATATTATTATTATTATGTGAAAAGAAGATAAAAAAGGCAGCTGACACAGGCAAATAAGGTGTGTGGCAAGTTTCTAAAGTATACATTTTTTTTTTACTAGCGGCACCCCACCCTTTCAGGCGATAAATCATTAGGTGTGATTCATTTGAATTAATGAAATGTAATCTTTTAGGACTGCAACTACCCCAGAATCTTCAATGGAATTTGCACAGGAAAATAATTGGTTTGTAAATGCGACTGGGGCCATGAAAGTAATTGTTAGGCTATTAATTTTCAACCGACAGTTTGCACTTACTAAGTTGCAACTTATAAGGCCTGCCCTACACCATAAAATGCCCACACCATAGAAATATAATTACTATTGTGATGCATAATTGCTATGGTCATTTGGAATGTTCAGCCAAAGAGCATTATGGGCAATGTAGTGCTTAGTTTCCAAAACAGCTTACAATTATACAATTCAACTAAACTTAATTAAATTCAAATCAGTTCCATTGAATTCACTTTTATTTTCCTCTGAGATAAAATGTTGTGTGGAGTCATGTTCATTGGGTGCTTTTATAAAATGGCAGTTTTACTATAGTCATGACTAGGGAATGTTAGGTTTAAATGTAAATGGTAATAAAATAATAATAATAATAATAATGTCTTCCTCTTAGGCGAGACTGGAAATAGAGGAGATAGAAAGACAGAAAGAAGAGATGAGGAAGTGCAGATAGCTAAGGATGCAGTGCAGAAGAGGGAAGAGGCAAGAGGAAGAGAACCAAAAAAATGAGGTAAAGATGGTGGAGGGGGAGATGGAGAAGAGGGAGAAGGTTGTTGGGATAAGAGAAAAAGAGACGGACAAGAGGGAGGAGGAGGTTGGGAGGAAAGAGGAATGGAAGCAGCTGGGGACGGAGAAGAACATTCTCAGGAGAAAGCAACAGCAGGTGGCCCTCAAGGCAGAATGGATGGAGGAGATAAGAGAAGGAAACAGCAATGATCCTGGCTGAGATGGTGAAATGGAAATCAGTGGAATGTGGAAATAGAGAGAGTGCAGGAGGAGCTTGAGAGAAAAGAAGGAAAAGAGGAGTTGAATAAACAGAAACACCTAAGAGAAAAGATAGATATGGAGAAGTTGACAATGAGGTGGGAGGTCAAGGAGAGAATGTTGCAAGGACAGAGTGTCATGGACACCATCGACCATCGGAGGCGGAGGCTTGAGGAGATTTAGAAGACTCTAAATAAGAAAGAGAAGGAAGAAGAGGACAGAGAGGCCATAATTAAGGACAAAGAAAGAGGTGAGGAAAATAAAAGGGCCCTCATCAACATTAACCCTACTACCCGATGTCTTGTATTGACTTCGTTTCAGATCTCAGAGAGACTTTGCACCACACCTCTGGTGTTTTCCTGTGTCATGACTGTCCATGAGAATCCAAATAGGTCAGATCAGGGTTGCAATGAATAACATTAATCAGACCCCCCCTCACCCGTAGAGGTGGAAAGAAAGAACTAGTGGGGATTAACAACTCACGTCCTGTTGTAAATCCAAGCCTGCACACTCAAGATTAACCAAAGGAATGTGCTTTGTCTCAACATACTTTTTCCAGCTGAAACTCTAACATGTTCAAAAGCGAATACTGGAACAATATTTCTAAAGTAGAACGTGGGGAATGGTCAGAGGCGATCTATAGGACAATGATGTCATTTTGTTTGTTATTTTGTGATGTCATAAAAAATGTTATAAAGGAAATACTGTTACTTGGAAAGTATACCCACTACCTACAGTTGAAGTCGGAAGTTTACATACACCTTCGCCAAATACATTTCAACTCAGTTTTTCACAATTCCTGACATTTAATCCAAGTAAAAATTCCCTGTTTTAGGTCAGTTAGCATCACCACTTTATTTTAAGATGTGAAATGTCAGAATAATTATGGAGAATGATTTATTTCAGCTTTAATTTCTTTCATCACATTCCCAGTGGGTTAGGAGTTTACATACACTCAATTAGTATTTGGTAGCATTGCCTTTAAATTGTTTAACTTGAGTAAAATGTTTCAGGTAGCCTTACACAAGCTTCCCACAATAAGTTGGGGGAATTTTGTCCCATTCCTCCTGACAGAGCTGGTGTAACTTAATTATATATTTTTTACCTTTATTTAACTAGGCAAGTCAGTTAAAAACACTTATTAAAACACAAACACTTATTTTCAATGATGGCCTAGGAACAGTGGGTTAACTGCCTTGTTCAGGGGCAGAACAACAGAGTTTTACCTTGTCAGCTCAGGGATTCGATCTTGCAACCTTTCGGTTACAAGTCCAACACTCTAAACACTAGGCTACCTGCCACCCCAACTGAGTCAGGTTTGTAGGCCTCCTTGCTCGCACGCTTTTTCAGTTCTGCCCACAAATTTACTATGGGATAGAGGTTAGGGCTTTGTCATGGCCACTCAAATACCTTGACTTTGTTGTCCTTAAGCCATTTTGCCACAACTTTGGGACTATGCTTGGGGTCATTGTCCATTTAGAAGACCTATTTGCACCAAGCTTTAACTTCCAGACTGATGTCTTCAGATGTTGCTTCAATATATCCACATAATTTTCCTTTCTCATGATGCCATCTATTTTGTGAAGTGCACCAGTCCCTCCTGCAGCAAAGCACCCCACAACATGATGCTGCCACCCCCGTGCTTCATGTTTGGGATGATGTTCTTCTGCTGACCAGAGGACATTTCTCCAAAAAGTACGATCTTTGTCCCCATGTGCAGTTGCAAACCGTAGTCTGGCTTTTTTATTGCGGTTTTGGAGCAGTGGCTTCTTCCTTGCTGAGCGGCCTTTCAGGTTATGTCGATATAGGACTCATTTTACTGTGGATATAGATAATTTTGTACCCGTTTCCTCCAGCATCTTCACAAGGTCCTTTGCTGTTGTTCTGGTATTGATTTGCACTTTTCGCACCAAAGTGCGTTCATCTCTAGGAGACAGAACGCGTCTCCTTCCTGATGGCTGCGTGGTCCCATGGTGTTTATACTTGCGTGCTATTGTTTGTACAGATGAACACGGTACCTTCAGGCATTTGGAAATTGCTCCCAAGGATGAACCAGACTTAAGGAGGTCTACAACTTTTTTCTGAGGTCTTGGCTGATTTCTTTTGATTTTCCCATGATGTCCAGCAAAAAGGCACTGAGTTTGAAGGTAGGCCTTGAAATACATCCACAGGTACACCTCCAATTGACTCAAATTATGTCAATTGGCTTTAGAAGCTTTTGATAGGCTATGACATAATTTCCTAGAATTTTCCAAACTATTTAAAGGCACTGTCAACTTAGTGCATGTAAACATCTGACCCACTGGAATTGTGATACAGTGAATTATAAGTGAAATAATCAGTCTGTGAAAAATTACTTGTGTCATGCACAAAGTAGATGTCTTAACCGACTTGCCAAAACTATAGTTCATTAACAAGACATTTGTGGAATGGTTGAAAAACAAGTTTTAATGACTCCAACCTAAGTGTATGTAAACTTCCGACTTCAAATGTATATGAAGTTTCCATACTATGCGTTGTGCATGTAATATGAAACATGATGAGTATTTTTGTTAAGAGAGGGATGTGATTTGAGAAGTTAACCTCTTGGGGCTAGGTGGGACGCTAGCGTGCCACCCGTGGTGCACTCCATCAACAGCAGGTGCATTTCAAGAGCGGCAAATTTGAATCCAAATAAATGTCAAAATTCAAATTTTTCAAAAATACAACTATGTTACACCATTTGAAAGATAAACATCTCCTTAATCTAACCACGTTTTACGATTTCAAAAAGGTTTTACGGCGAAAGCATAAATTTAGAGTATGTTAGGACAGTACATTTACAAGAGTTGTGTGTAATGTTTTGTCAAGTCAAAGACAGGGTCACCAAAACCATAAAACCAGCTAAAATGATGCACTAACCTTTTACAATCTCCATCAGATGACACTCCTAGGACATTATGTTAGACAATGCATGCATTTTTAGTTCTATCAAGTTCATATTTATATCCAAAAACAGCGTTTTACTATGGCATTGATGTTGAGGAAATCGTTTCCCTCCAATAACCGGCGGTCAAGTCAGCGTAACAAATTAAATAATTAAAATTAGAAAACATTGGTAAAATATTATATTGTCATTTAAAGAATTATAGATTTACATCTCTTGAACGCAATCAACTTGCCAGATTTAAAAATAACCTTACTGGGAAATCACACTTTGCAATAATCTGAGCACTGCGCCCAGAAAAATACGCGTTGCGATACAGACTAGACGTCATGTTGGGGAGATCTAAAATCGAAAATACTATGTAAATAATCCATTACCTTTGATTCTCTTCATCAGATGTCACTTCCAGGTATCACAGGTCCATAACGAATGTAGTTTTGTTCAAAAAAGCTCATCATTTATGTCCAAAAATCTCCGTCTCGTTAGCACATGACGTAAGCCAGCCGGACTTCTCGTCATGAACGAGGGGAAAAAATATATTTCCGTTCGTTCAAACATGTCAAACGTTGTATAGCATAAATCATTAGGGCCTTTTTTAACCAGAACATGAATAATATTCAAGGTGGACGAATGCATACTCTTTTATAACGTATTGGAACGAGGGTACCCAACATGAACTAGCGCGCCAGGTGTCTAATGGGACATCATCGTTCCATGGCTCTTGTTCGGTCAGATCTCCCTCCAGAAGACTCAAAACACTTTGTAAAGGCTGGTGACATCTAGTGGAAGCAATAGGAAGTGCCAAAATATTCCTAAACCCCTGTGTTTTTCAATGGGATAGGTTTAAAGTCAATACAACACATCAGGTATCCACTTCCTGTCAGAAAATGTCTCAGGGTTTTGCCTGCCAAATGAGTTCTGTTATACTCACAGACACCATTCAAACAGTTTTGGAAACTTTAGAGTGTTTTCTATCCATATATAATAAGTATATGCATATTCTAGTTACTGGGTAGGATTAGTAACCAGATTAAATCGGGTACATTTTTTTTATCCAGACGTGCAAATGCTGCCCCCTAGACCCAACAGGTTAAGAGGTAATTGTTTTCCATAACTTTGCACAGTGAATAATAACTGCCCCAGAGTGAGGTCAGGGAGTGTGCCAGCCTGCCGGAACCGCCCCTTTTGAGCAAAAGGTATAAAGGATGGGTTAAGAAGTTAACACATTGGACCAGAAAAGCGTGAAGCGTCAGCTACACGTTTCAAATGGTTTGAACTTTGAATCTCAACACGAGGCGGAGGTGATACAATCACCTCGGTTCGTGTGCAAAGTATATGGTTACTGTAGGTTTGAGTAGTTTCTGAATGTACCAATGTTAAGTGTCTCTGTCCCTCTCTCTTCATCTCTTCTTTAACAAGCATCTATGTTGTTGTCATTCCGCTAGGGACCTGCTTCCAGCGTATTAAGTCTCCAGTCAATAACCAGTGCACCATAGTGCCCACAAAGCTTATCACTAAGCTATGGACCCTGGGACTAAACACCCCCCTCTGCAAATGGATCCTGGACGTCACATCACATCTGCCACACTGATCCTCAATACTGGGGCCCCTCAGGGGTGTGTGCTCAGTCCCCTGATGTACTCCTTGTTCACCCACAACTGCATGGCCAAACACGACTTCAAGAACCTTCATTAAGTTTGCTGACGATACAAAAGTGGTAGGCCTGATTACCGACAGCGATGAGACAGCCTATAGGGAGGAGGTCAGAGACCTGGCAGTGTGGTGGCCAAACACTCACTCTCCCTCAATGTGAGCAAGACAAAGGAGCTGATCGTGGAATACAGGAAAAAGAGGAACAGGCCCCCATTCTCATTGACGGGGTTGTAGTGGAGTGGGTCGAGAGTTTCAAGTTCCTTGGTGTCCACATCACCAACGAACTAACATGGTCCAAACACACCAAGACAGTCTTGAAGAGGGCACGACAACACCTTTTCCCCCTCAGGAAACTGAAAAGATTTGGCATGGGTCCCAATATCCTCAAAAAGTTCTACAGTGGCACCATCGAGAGCATCCTGACCAGTTGCATCTGGATGATTCAGAATCCATTGAGGAGCTTGAACGATTCATTGACGAGAGATACTTACGAACTCAAAGAAACATGACGATGGTTTCGGAGGATTCAAGCATTGTTAAGGACAACCAACCCAATCAACAAAACAAACCAAAACCAGGTTGGCCAATAGGTATCAATGATGGAACCAAACCATCCCCTAGTAAGACGGCGCGTGTGGCGAGTGGGGAGAGGTTTACTGATATGGATGTTGACTTGTTAAAATCCATCAATGAAAGGCTTGCCAAACTTGATATCATGGATATATTACGAGAGGACATCAATGCATTATGTGCTAGTCTAGATTTCAGCCAATGTCAGATTAATGATCTAAGGAAAGAGAACACGGCGCTGAAAGGTACTGTAGACTCTATTCATAGCAAGGTGGAGGTGGTGCAAAGGGAGAACAAACAACTTAAAGAAACCTTGCTTGATGTACAGTGTCGATCAATGCGGGACAATCTAATATTTTCAGGGATACCGGAGAATGACAACAGCAGAGGCTGTGAGGACACAGTCCGAGACTTTATGTCAACTCAACTAAAACTGCCCACTGATGTTGTGCGTAATGTCACTCTCGAGTCCATAGAATTGGTAAGGCCTCTGGAAATAGGCCACGGGCTATTATTGCATGTTTTGACAAATTTAAGCAAAAGGAAATGGCGAAGAACATGGGCAGAGAACTCAGAAACACAGATTTTGGAATGAATGATCACTTCCCCACCGAGATCAATGAAAGGAGAAAAAAAACTATATCCCATCATGAAGGAAAAGCGTTGCCTGAATCAACGAGTCTCCATGGTGATGGATAAACTTCATATCAACGGGCAATTGTATCGGGACTCTAGAGTAACTCCCTGGCTATTTTAATTTAATGTTCAAATTTGAGTTTGTGTGTTGTAGTGTATCATGACAACTTCAACTATAACGAATACATGCTCTATTGATCTTCACTTGATAAGGAAAGGGTTGCATATAGCTCAGGTTAATGTATGTAGCCTTCCTAACAAAATACATTAGGTTTTTAACTTGGTCAACATAAATAATATTCATATTTTGGCTTTGGCCGAAACGCATTTAGATGCATCTGTAAATGATGGGCAAATTAACATTCATGGATATAGTCTACTGAGAAGGGACAGGAATAGGAATGGTGGGGGTGTAGCACTGTACATTCAGAATCATATACCTTTTAAGAGGAGGGATGACCTTAATGTATGTCAAGTAGAGGCACTATGGGCTCAAGTATATCTGCCTCACCAGGCAGCCATATTGGTAGGATGTGTGTATAAACCTCCTAGCTCTAAGGTGTCCTATTTGGATGACTTATGTACTGGGTTTGACCAGGCCACAGATAGCAACAGAGATGTATTTATCTTGGGTGATTTTAATATAAATTGGAAGGATCACAATAATTCAAATAGAACAAAATTGATGAGATATGCCAAGAACTGTGGTTTGAAACAAATGGTTAATGATACTACTAGATCATCAATTAAGTTGGGTCATCGTTCAGACACATGCATTGATCTGATTTTCTGTAATATACCATTGCAATGCTTAAAAGCCAGATCAATGCCAGTGGGCTGGACAAACCATAATATTGTGACCATAACCATGAACACCAAGGTTCCAAAGAAACCCCCTAGGATTGTGGTCAAGAGAAATTTTGAAACATTTAATCATGAGCTATTTCTAAATGATTTGGCTGCTGTACCCTGGGAGCTGATTTATCTAGAGAATGATTTAAATCACGCTACAGAATGTTTTATTGATTTGCTCACTGAGGTAATGGACCATCATGCCCCTATAAGAAAGACTACAGTTGGTGCTCGTCCATCTCCATGGATTGATGATGAACTGGGTGAGGCTTTTTCTCAAAGAAATATGGCAAAAGTATTAGCAGCCAAGTCAAAATTAGAAATTGATGAACAGAATTATAGAACATTTCGTAATTATGCAGTTAAATTGAATCGAAAGGAAAAAAAGTAATTTTACAACAATGCTTTTATTGACTGTAAAAATGATTCTAAAAAGGTATGGAACACAGTTAAGGGCTTACTTGGTACATCTATCTCATCATGCCCATCTAGTGTGGAGGTTGACAGGAGAATAATAACAAAACCAGTTGATATTGCCAATAATTTTGCAGATTTTTTTACAAAGAAAATTAATTTACTGAGCAACAATGTAAACATATATTCTTCCAAACAAGCTATTGTCCAATGGATTGATGATCATATTATGAGCAACAAGATGTGCTCTTTTAGTCTGCAAACGGTGTCAGTGGAGGTGTTAAACCTATTGAAGTCATTACCTGATTGTAAATCTACAGGTTATGGTCTTATGGACAATTTTTTGCTTCGCTGTGCTGCTCCCCAGATTGCAGTTCCACTGAGATACATATTTAATTGGTCACTGGAAAAGGGGATGTTTGCAAATGTATGGAAGCATGCGAAACTGTGTCCTATTCCGAAAGACTGCAAAGAACCCATTACTCCTACCAATAGTCGACCAATTAGTCTAATCCCTACACTCAGTAAGGGTATTGGAGGGTATTGTGAGTAGACAAATATGGGAGTACATGGAAAAGAATATTCTGATTACAGCCAATCAGCATGCTTATCTCAAAAAACATTCCACTACCACTGCATTGGTTGACATGACTGACCAGTGGCTTAATGCTATGGATACTGGCAAGTTTGTGGGTGTATTATTTTTAGATTTCAGTGCAGCATTTGATTTAGTGGATCATGAAATAATTTTGACAAAATTAATGCATTATGGTTTTAAGGAGGTAGCATTGAATTGGGTACAGTCATATCTAACTGACAGGAAACAGTCCACCTATATCAATGGTTCATTTTCTTCCCCTCGTGTTAAACTGTGGAATACCGCAGGGCAGCTGCCCTGGGCCACTTCTTTATTTAATATATTCCAACAACCTTCCCTATGCCTTAGCTGAAACTCAAGCTACTATATTTGCAGATGATACTACAATTTATGCAGCAAGACAATCGGTTTAACAGGTACAGCAAGCTTTACAAGGAGATTTGGAGAATATCAGGGAGTGGGTTTGCCAGAACAAACTTGTTTTAAACACCAAGAAAACCAAAGATATGTTGGTCTGTTCCACTAGGAAAAGGCCAAAACGGCATGGGATACAATTAAGTATGGGAGGAGTACAAATTGAAGAAGTGGCAGAAACCAAACTATTGGGAGTGCAGCTAGACAACTGCTTATCATGGTCGTCTCAAATAACTAATCTATGTAAAAAAAAATATTAAAATAGGAAAAGTTCTTAAGCAAATAAGAGACAGACATTCCGTATATACTAGGAATAGATTGTCCACCATCTATGCGTTATCCAGACAGAAAAGAGAAATAGGCAAAAGAACATTTCGATTTAAAGCAATAAAGAAATTGAATAAATTAACTGAGCAAACCAGAAACCTTTCAATATATAAATGTAAACATTATTAAAATTATTTAAATATATTACATAGAAATGTTGTGGGACTATAGTAGATGAAGAATCAATATTTTTTAGATTGAGTATTTATTGGGTCATTATGTTAGTATATTATGAACGGTTTGTAATAGTGTGTTATTTGTGAAAATGTGTTTGTATTATAAATTGTATTTTAATGTTAAAGGACTCTTGGAAGATTAGTCCAAATGGGGACTAAAAGAGATCCAAATCAAATCATATCAAATCCAGGACCTATATACTGGGCGGCGTCAGAGGAAAGCCCCAGAAAATTGGCAAAGACCCCAGTCACCCAAGTTATAGACGGTTTGCTTTGCTACCGCACGGCAAGCGGTACCGGAGCACCAAGTCTAGGACCAGAAGGCTCCTTAACAGCTTCTACCCCCAAGCCATAAGTCTGCTGAACAATTAAACAAATGGCCACCGGACTATTTATATTGATGGCAATTCTTTAAAGAACCGCTCTCGTGGTGCCCCAGATCCTAATGAGTGAATTATTACATTATTAATTTAATCGGGTAACAATTAAACATAGTTAGTTAATTAGATAAAAACAGTCTTCAGAATAATGTTAAAGTCAAGTCACGTCACATGGGGGCACCCACGTCCAGGTTTTTTTTTTACACCATAAAAATATATTTTTTGGGAAAAGTGGTAGGCCTACATAAAAAAAAAATCATTGCATTTAAAATGTTGTAATTACTTACAATATTAACATCCAACTGCAGATCCTAATGTTGTATTTAGGCATTAGTGCTTCTATTTGACCGCTAGGGAGCAGCCTCATACGCTGAGGAACACTGATATCGATGAATCGGGGGGAAGAATGCAAGGTCATATCTGAGTAGACATATCATGAAATATAAGAAATAATTCCCCTTCACTTTATTGTATCCTCTGTAACCTACAACTCACCTAGCACTAACATGCTGACTCCACCGCTCGCATCGCAAACGTTGCAAAATACATTTACACATACGTTATTCAATTATTGCACCCACACTGCTCGCGTGCGCCAACGAGCGTCTGCGTTGCCCAGTGCTAAAATAGAAGTCAGTTCTATTTTTGACGCTGAATGCGGTGCAAGTCCTGCTTCTCCCATCTCCTCATTGGTTTATAGAAGCAGATACCCACGTGCCATCTCCTCATTGGTTATACCCACCTGGGTGATTGAAAGACGAACTGAGTTCATTGGTCGTCGTGGTAATACTATGAAAGTTTAGATGCCAATCGGTATATAAAGTCCAAAGAAGAAAAAACATGGAAGGAGGAGAGATGACTAGAAACAATTCGGTTGACAAATTGTATTATTTTAATTTAGATATTAATGGCATTGACAACATTGGCACCCCGGAGCTAGTACTTGGTTGCACAGCTTTTGACTAAGATACACTATAAACGCAAAAGTATGTGGACACCCCTTAAAATTAGTGGAGTCGGCTATTTCAACCACACACTTTGCTGACAGGTGTACAAAATCGAGCACACAGCCATGCAATCTCCATAGACACACATTGGCAGTAGAATGGCCTTACTGAAGAGCTCAGTGACTTTCAATGCGGCACCATCATAGGATGCCACCTTTCCAACAAGTCAGTTCATAAAATTTCTGCCCTGCTAGAGCTGCCCCGGTCAACTGTAAGTGCTGTTATTGTGAAGTGGAAACGTCTAGAACCAAAAATCACAAATTTGGACTCATCAGATCAAAGGACAGGTTTCCACCAGTTTAATGTCCATTGCTTGTCCCAAGCAAGTCTCTTCTTCTTCCTTTAGTAGTGGTTTCTTTGCAGCAATTCGACCATGAAGGCCTGTCTCCTCTGAACAGTTGATGTTGAGATGTATCTGTTACTTGAACTCTGTGAAGCATTTATTTGGGCTGCAATATCTGGGGCTGGTAACTGTAATGAACTTATCATCTGCAGCAGAGGTAACTCTGGGACTTCCTTTCCTGTGGCGGTCCTCATGAGAGACAGTTTCATCATAGCGCTTGATGGTTTTTGCCACTGAACTTGAAGAAACTTTCAAAGTGCTTGACATTTTCCGGATCAACTGACCTTCATGTCTTAAAGTAATGATGTACTGTCGTTTCTCTTTGCTTATTTGAGCTGTTCATGCCATAATATGGACTTGGTCTTTTACCAAATAGGGCTATCTTCTGTATACCACCCTACCTTGTCACAACACAACTGATTGGCTCAAACACATTAAGAAGTTCCACGAATTAACGTTTAACAAGGCACACCTGTTAACTGAAATGCATTCAAGGTGACTACCTCATGAAGCTGGTTAACCTCTTACATCTAGACGTTCCGCTAGCGGAACACCTGCTCCAATATCCAATGATGGGCGTGGCGCGAAATACAAATTCCTCTAAAATCCGAAAACTTCCATTTTTCAAACATATTACTATTTTACAGCATTTTAAAGACAAGACTCTCGTTAATCTAACCACACTGTCCGATTTCAAAAAGGCTTTACAGCGAAAGCAAAACATTAGATTATGTCAGCAGAGTACCCAGCCAGAAATAATCAGACACCCATTTTTCAAGCTAGCATAGAATGTCACAAAAACCCAGAAGACAGCTAAATGCAGCACTAACCTTTGATGATCTTCATCAGATGACACACCTAGGACATTATGTTATACAATACATGCATGTTTTGTTCAATCAAGTTCATATTTATATCAAAAAACAGCTTTTTACATTAGCATGTGACGTTCAGAACTAGCATACCCCCCGCAAACTTCCGGGGAATTTACTAACAATTTACTAAATTACTCACGATAAACCTTCACAAAAAGCATAACAATTATTTTAAGAATTATAGATACAGAACTCCTCTATGCACTCGATATGTCCGATTTTAAAATAGCTTTTTGGTGAAAGCACATTTTGCAATATTCTAAGTACATAGCCCAGCCATCACGGGCTAGCTATTTAGACACCCGGCAAGTTTAGCCTTCACCAAAATCAGATTTACTATTACAAAAGTTTGATTACCTTTTGTTGTCTTCGTCAGAATGCACTCCCAGGACCGCTACTTGAATAACAAATGTTGGTTTGGTCCAAAATAATCCATCGTTATATCCGAATAGCGGCGTTTTGTTCGTGCGTTCCAGAAACTATCCTAAATGGTAAATCAGGGTCGTGCGGATGGTGCATTTCGTGACAAAAAAATTCTAAATATTCCATTACCGTACTTCGAAGCATGTCAACCGCTGTTTAAAATCAATTTTTATGCAATTTATCTCGTAAAAAAGCGATAATATTCCGACCGGGAATCTCCTTTTCGGTAAACAGAGGAAAAAACAGAAAGACGGGGGCTGCCAGTGCACGCGCCTAAGCCCACTGTCCCTTGATCGGCCACTTGAGAAAGGCGATAATGTGTTTCAGCCTGGGGCTGGAATGACGACATTCAGGTTTTTCCCGGGCTCTGAGAGCCTATTGGAGCCGTGGGAAGTGTCACGTTACCGCAGAGATCCTAAGTTTTGGAATGAGATGTCAAAAAAAGACAATAAATGGTCAGACAGGCCACTTCCTGTAAAGGAATCTCTCAGGTTTTGACCTGCCATTTGAGTTCTGTTATACTCACAGACACCATTCAAACAGTTTTAGAAACTTTGGAGTGTTTTCTATCCAAAGCTAATAATTATATGCATATTCTAGTTTCTGGGCAGGAGTAATAATCAGATTAAATCGGGTACATTTTTTATCCAGCCGTGAAAATACTGCCCCCTAGCCATAACAGGTTAAGAGAATGCCAAGAGTGTGCAAAGCTGTCATCAAGGCAAAGGGTGGCTACTTTGAAGGATCTAAAATATAGTTTGATTTGTTTAACACTTTTTTGGTTAATACATGATTCCATATGTGTTAAATCGTAGATTTGATGTCTTCACTATTATTCTACAATGTATAAAATAATCAAAATAAAGAAAGTAGGGTTGAATGAGTAGGTGTATTCAAACGTTTGACTGGTACTGTAAATATACTTGAAAATATATGCCATAACCTGAAAATTGTTGTCTAGCAATGATCAATAACCAATTTGACAGAGCTTGAAGAATGTTTTTAAGAATAATGGGCAAATGTTGCACAATCCAGGTGTCAGCTGTCATCGGTGCCAAAAGTGATTCTATTCACTCAGGACTGTGAATACTTAAGTAAATGTCATATTTCTGTATTTCCTTTTCAATACATTTGCAAAAATGTCAAAAAACATGTTTTCACTTTGTCATTACGGAGTATTGTGTGTAGATGGGTGAGGATTTAAAAAAAAACCATCTATTATGAATTCAGGCTGTAAACAACATAATATGAATACTTTCTGAAGGCACCATATGAGCCAAAAAAGATTGTCAAAATGCCGCATTTGGCACATGTATGTTGGGCACCCCTGTATTAGTAGAAGTTGGTTGACTGATATAAAAGGTAGAACAGGAGCCCCACGTACCCCTGTGCTCTTGGAATTGGCGTAGACCACGTCCATGGCCTTTGAGCTTGCGTTGACGGCATGGGCCAGCTCCTGCTCCATACTGTGGTGGGACTGGGCGATCTCTCGGATACTGGGAACACACACAGTTTGTCACGACATCGAACATCTAATGTTACTGGGAAACTACACTGCAAGCATATCACAAGCGTTCTGTAAGTGATGTTTTTGGCATACTATGCCAGAAACAGCAAACAGAGCATCGAACTGTATAGTTTGGCCGTTAGATAAACCACGAGGGAATTGTAGATCATGGTCTAGGACAATTTTCAATCTAAATGGAATTGAACCATACCTTGCTTTAATCCAATGTTATTATTAATTAATCAATGTTATCTTACCTGTGGATGAGGGCGCCGGCCGCCTGTCCAAACAGGTTGATCTGGGAGGCTTCTTCCTCGGATACGATCTCCGGCTGCAATGCATACTGGGGCAGCGGCCGGGGGAACTCGCACCTCTGCTTGTCTTCCCACGACTTCAGCGTGCTCTCGAAGGCCTGAGACAAGCAGGCAACAGGATGAATAGAATAGGATAGAATAGCTGTATTCTTTCCAGAGGGATCTATAGTTGTGGTAAGTTAGATGCGATACGTCAATTAAAAATATGACCGCAATATAACAGCAACATTCACACAAGACATACAAATACTATGGACGTAATCCCTAGCTGTGTATTGCCGCTTTCCATGTTGTCTGTTGTCTGTAGCTTGTGAGGTGTGGAAACACTTTGTTGTTTTCATGGATTTTGTCTTGTTTCTTTTTGTTCTATGTTGCTCTGTCTGTATGCTATATCTTGCTTGTCCTATGTTGCTCTGTCTGTATGCTATGTCTTGCTTGTCCTATGTTACTCTGCGTGTGCTCACTGTTCAATGATTGTCTATATTGTAATTGTTTTTAATAACCTGCCCAGGGACTGCGGTTGAAAATTAGCCGGCTGGCTAAAACCGGCACTTTTACTGAAACGTTGATTAATGTGCACTGTCCCTGTAAAAATAAAATAAACTCAAACTATACAAACAAATCATGTCAAATCATTGAACCGTGAAAGGTTCAACGAATTGTGTGAGGGGTAGGAATGGGTGGATTTCTCCATTCCCTTCTCCAGCCGTTGTATTGGGCAGTTCAACGGTGAGAAATGTCTCAGTCCCTAGAGCAAAAATGTTGTGCTATCCAGGAGCACGAGTACAGGACATCAATAAGCTGCTCCAAAACATTTTAAACAAGCATCAGGAAATGAAGTCTATGATAATGTCATTGAATCTCACATGAACTATGAAGGGCAGCTCAGAACAGCTGAAGATGGATTTTAAAGAACTGATTGGGTCACTGCTTGACAACAAGAAACACCCCATAATATCTGTCCCTCTGCCCTCCCTAAATCGTGGCATTGAACATTTCAGCAAACTTTTAGCCCTCCATCACTGGCTACGAGACAATTGCGGCTCTGTGGGTGTAATATTTATTGACAATTTTGATACCTTCTGGAAACAAAACTCGTTTTATAAGGATGATGGGATCCACCCAAATCATTTGGGTTCCTGGATCCTTTCACAGCATTATAAGGCAGCGTTGAGACAATGACTTATCAATGACCCAAGCCCAACTCAGTTAATTCCTACCATTATGTCGCTCAGTCATAATGCGAGTCATAATGCTTCAGCAAATGTACATTATCCCAGGGGCATTGGAAGACACAATGTAAGTAACCTAATTTATGTTCTTCTAACTACCCTGATGCTTCTGCTGATCCCACAGCAATAGTGGTTCCTCCTTTAAAAGTTGCGTCATACTGCGGCACACCTTGTGGGCTGTTGCAGCATTCTGTGGCACGTTATCTATTTGTCAGCCATTTTTTATATTAATGCAAGTTATTGCTAGTTTGACCACCAGAGGGGATCTATGAGAAGCATTTGATAGTCTTCCATATTGGCATTACCGGAGAATTTAAAACCTTTTTTGTAATAACATAGTATATGGGATTGAATTGAAGAAATTTGGCTTGATTAATATTATGGTGTTTCTATTCAGAGAAAAACGAAACCCTCAGAGTTTCCGTTAGGATGGAATAGAAAATATGGCGCTGCACAACGTGACGGTCGGGAGTACGCTACAGCATGAGGATTGGAGGATTCTAAATTGTTTGCCTTCATTAGACGAAGGCCTGATTTCCCACTTCCTGGTTGGATTTTTCTCAGGTTTTTGCCTGCCATATGAATATTTCTGTAAATCAGTGATATTTATTCGCATAGTAATTTATGTCTGTTGTATGTTGTTTATCTACTGTGCAGTCTACAATACATACTGTAGTAAACATGGGAAACTGCCTAATTCCTTACATAAGGGAGAGCAGGCCGTGTATGTACTACAGAAAACAAGCACGCGGGAGACCGGGGTTAAAATCCCCGATGGGGAGGAAGGAGTAGGCTGTCCTTGTAAATAAGAATTTGTTCTTAATTATGGATCACTTCACGCGCCAATCCCTTTAGCGGGATCGATTTGACAACATCCAGTGAAATGGCAGCGCACCAAATTCAAACTACAGGAATATCAATATTCAACATTCACGAAAATATATGTATATTACATCAAAATAAAGTTCAACTTCTTGTTAATCCAGCCGCTGTGTCAGATTTCAAAAAGGCTTTATGGCGAAAGCAGACCATGCGATTATCTGAGGACAGCGGCCCACATACAAACACATGAAAATCATATTTCAACCAGGCAGGTGCGACACAAAAGTCAGAAATAGCCATATAATAAATGCCTTACCTTTGAAGATCTTTTTGCAACCCCAAATGTCTCATTGACACAATGAATGGTCGTATTGTTTGATAAATTCCTTCTTTATATCCCCAAAATGTCCATTTATTCGGCGTGTTTGATTCAGAAATACACCGGTTCCAACTCGCCCAACATGACTACAAAGTATCTAATAAGTTACCTGTAAACTTGGTCCAAACATTTCAAACAACGTTCCTAATCCAACCTCAGGTATCCTAAAATGTAAATAATTGACAGTTAAATCTGTCACAGCGGTTGCATTAAGGAGATGTTTATCCATAATTCTTTGAATAACAGTTTAATATTTTATCAACGTTTATGATGAGTATTTCTATAAATTGATGTGCTCATTCACCGGAAGTTTTTGAAGGAAAAACATTTCTGAACATTACGGGCCAATGTAAAATGGGGTTTTTGGATATAAATATGAACTTTATCGAGCAAAACATACATGTGTTGTGTAACATGAAGTCCTGTGAGTGCCATCTGATGAAGATCATCAAAGGTTAGTGCTTAATTTTAGCTGTATGTCTGTTTTTTGTGACGCCGTTGTATTGCGTTGTATTTGTTTGTATTTTGAGTAAATACGTGTTTCACTCATATCTGCTGTCCTGCGCCTGACTCCTCCACACCAGCTCACACAGACTTTATTACAACCAGTCCTCATGCTTGTCTCAGAGCAGCGCGAAACGGTGCTAAAATAGTTGTAGGCTTTTGCTTCTAACTTCAATATGCTCTTTAAAACCTGTTGGGGATAGGGGGCAGTATTGAGAATTTTGAAAAGAATATGTGCCCATTTTTAACTGCCTCCTATACCAACTCAGAAGCTAGGATATGCATATTATTGTTCAGGTTTGGATAGAAAGCACTCTGAATTTTCTAAAACTGTTTGAATGGTGTCTGTAAGTATAACAGAACTCATATGGCAGTCAAAACCCTGAGACAAATTCTGACAGGAAGTGGATACCTGATGTGTTGAATTACCTTTAAGCCTATGCCATTGAAACACACAGGGGCTTATTAATCGTTGAGCACTTCCTATGGCTTCCACTAGATGTCACCAGTCTTTACAAAGTGGTTTGAGTCTTCTACTGTGAGAACTGAACTAACAAGAGCCTTGGAACGGTGGTGGCCGATAAGACTCTGGCGCGCGAGTTCATGTTGGGTACTCTCGTTCCAATACGTTTTAAAAGAGAATGCAATCGTCCGCCTTGAATATTATTCATGTTCTGGTTGAAAAAGGCCCTAATGATTTATGCTATACAACGTCTGACATGTTTGAACGAACGTAAATATTTTTTCTCCCCTCTCATGAAGACAAGTCCGGCGGGCTTAGATCATGTGCTAACAACACGGAGCTTTTTGGACATAAATTATAAGCTTTTTCGAACAAAACTACATTTGTTATGGACCTGGGATTCCTGGAAGTGACATCTGATGAAGAGAATCAAAGGTAATGGATTATTTACATAGTATTTTCGATCTCTCCAACATGGCGGTTAGTCTGTATCGCAAAGTGTATTTTTCTGGGCGCAGTGCTCAGATTATTGCAAAGTGTGATTTCCCAGTAAGGTTATTTTTAAATCTGGCAATCCGGTTGCGTTCAAGAGATGTAAATCTATAATTCTTTGAATGACAATATAATATTTTACCAATGTTTTCGAATAGTAATTATTTAATTTGTTGTGCTGATTTGACTGGCGGTATTGGAGGGAAAAGATTTCCTCAACATCAACGCCATAGTAAAACGCTGTTTTTGGATATAAATATGAACTTGATAGAACAAAAAATGCTCGTATTGTCTAACATAATGTCCTAGGAGTGTCATCTGATGGAGATTGTCAAAGGTTAGTGCATAATTTTAGCTGGTTTTCTGCTTTTGGTGACGCGTGTCTTTGCATTGACAAAACATTACACACAGCTATTTTCAATGTACTGTCCTAACATAATCTAACTTTATGCTTTCGCCATAAAGCCTTTTTGAAATCAGACACCGTGGTTAGATTAAGGAGATGTTTATCTTTCGAAGGGTGTAAGATAGTTCTATGTTTGAGAAATTTGAATTATGACATTTAATTGTTTTCAAATTTGGCGCTCTTGATATTTCACCTGTTGTTGATAGGGTGTACCAGGGGTGGGACGCTTGCGTCCCACATAGCCCATAGAGGTTAAATAAGTAAGACCTACACCATTTTTAACAGCACACTACTCAACACTAGCAAAGCTCATTTTGCCTATGGTAGGCCTACAGTATATCTAAAAATATTTTTTTCAATGATGTGACTCTCTGCCAATAATTATATTTAGAGGATTGGAGGACTCTAAAGTAATATCTAAAGGGCATTTTCGTTAGATATTCTCAAATATTCTTACAGATCCTAAGGGGCTTTTATATAATTCTAAATTAATTAAGAATAATAATAAATCGCTTTGTTTAAAAAGTAATGATATTTTGGAGATTTCGTTTTCATTTAACCTAGAGTGAGAGAAAAAGGCAATTCTTGAACATGGGGTGAGACATTCTCACTCATTTGTAAATAAAGCCAGTTTGTAATTTAGAATGATTTAGAATGAACTCGATTATTTAGCAGACATCACTTGCTTATATTCAGTCAACACATATCTGAAGAATATCATGGAATATTTGAACAAGTAATTCGTTATGGATCCATAACTAAATAAACATCAGCATTTAGAAAAATAGTATTTTTATAATTATTTTATAAACGAAAGCATAAAGATGCTGATGAATAAATACAGTACTGTACAGTATATGCTTTTACATTTGGATAAAAAAAGCATTTAAAGCATTTTGAAGATATAAGCCACCTGCATTTGTTTATTAAACATGGGAAAGTGCCTAATTCCTTTCATAAGGGAGAGCAGGTCAGAACATTAACCGTGTGGGTTCGCTTGTTTTGTACTGTTCTGTTGTAGTTTCGACCAATGATTTGTCTGACAAACAAAGAACTTCGCGTCCTGCAAGCCCAGGCATGGATTAAAGTTGGCGAGACATTCAATAATGTCATCGTCACAGCCAAATCAACCGTGACCCTTGAGCAATTTGCTCAAAATTGCTACAGAAAAAAGAGAAGAAGATCAAGCAAGCCGAGTCCCAAGCATCCGCTCCATGTGTGGGAGGCAATTTCTCGCCAGGGACCAGACCCATATTTGACTTTTGATGGTAAGCTTGGCTACTTACAAAAGCAAAAGGTACATAAAATATTGTAGCCTACACCTCACGGACTGTTATGTGTTCCACAATAATTCACTCGTCTCCTTTTTCAGGTATCATGGCTCGAGATTTCTTTGAGGAAGAAATCATCAAGAGATATTGGACACTATGTCAGAGACGTGTTTCTGGGTACACACCGTTTCTTTCAAGGTAGGATTATAGCAATATTTTGTTACGTTTAGACCTATTTACATCTATATTTCTGTTATTGTACCTAATGTTGGCTGTTAGGCTAAATGTATTTTTTTCTTCTCCAAATGCAGACAATGACCCAAAACACACTGCCGCCCGGGTTTGCATTGCAAATGAGGGCATAAACTGGGCCAAGACGCCTGCAGAGTAAGTAGACCTTTATGTAGTAAAATAAAGGTAAAATTAAAATAAATAAAAAGACCAACAACACATCTAAAAAAAATTTTTTCATCTCCACATGTAGGTGTCCTCACACCTAGCTCAGCTATTAGACAATTCTTTAGTAAAGGTTGAATAGTCTATTGTTCAGCTAATAGCCCATCCTGCTACGCTTGTGAAAAACTAATAATAATATTTTTTTCCCACATGTTAAAGATTCCAATTGATAGTGTTTTTAGCCACAATCGGCTCCAACCCCAATTAACACATTTGGGCACAGTCAATAGCGTGCTGGACTTCAGGCTAGAATGTTGAGGGTTCAAAACCTGCTCCCTGCTTGTTTCATTACATTATTATGCCGGTCTCAGAACAAATATTCTGGATTGTTACTCCCATCTCGTTCCTCGCTCTCTTCCACGCGTCATTCTCCGCCTGAGTGGCTCGCTTGTGGGCGTGCTGGCAGGATATACAGTTTTTTTATTCTGTATATATGAATTACAAATCAGCCTTTACATAAATCATGTTGAGTCTATTGCATAGTTACAATGTGTAATCATTGATGTCCCAGGAGCGGTAAACACTGTTGAAGTGTCTAATTGTAATACATACATGCAGACATGTTATGACCAAAAAATATGCACAATCATTTGTCTCTACATTAACCTGTTAGGGCTAGGGGGCAGTATTGACACGGCTGGATAAAAAAACATACCCGATTTAATCTGGTTACCACTCCTACCCAGTAACTAGAATATGCATATACTTATTACATATGGATAGAAAACACCCTAAATTTTCTAAAACTGTTTGAATGGTGTCTGTGAGTATAACAGAACTCATTTGGCAGGCAAAACCCTGAGACATTTTCTGACAGGAAGTGGATACCTGATGTGTTGTATTACCTTTAAACCTATCCCATTGAAAAACACAGGGGCTGAGGAATATTTTGGCACTTCCTATTGCTTCCACTAGATGTCACCAGCCTTTACAAAGTGTTTTGAGTCTTCTGGAGGGAGATCTGACCGAACAAGAGCCATGGAACGATGATGGCCCATTAGACACCTGGCGCGCGAGTTCATGTTGGGTACCCTCGTTCCAATACGTTATAAAAGAGTATGCATTCGTCCACCTTGAATATTATTCATGTTCTGGTTAAAAAAGGCCCTAATGATTTATGCTATACAACGTTTAACATGTTTGAACGAACGTAAATATATTTTTTCCCCTCGTTCATGACGAGAAGTCCGGCTGGCTTAGATCATGTGCTAACAAGACGGAGATTTTTGGACATAAATGATGAGCTTTTTTGAACAAAACTACATTCGTTATGGACCTGTGATACCTGGAAGTGACATCTGATGAAGAGAATCAAAGGTAATGGATTATTTACATAGTATTTTCGATTTTAGATCTCCCCAACATGACGTCTAGTCTGTATCGCAACACGTATTTTTCTGGGCGCAGTGCTCAGATTATTGCAAAGTGTGATTTCCCAGTAAGGTTATTTTTAAATCTGGCAAGTTGATTGCGTTCAAGAGATGTAAATCTATAATTCTTTAAATGACAATATAATATTTCCTCAACATCAATGCCATAGTAAAACGCTGTTTTTGGATATAAATATGAACTTGATAGAACTAAAAATGCATGCATTGTCTAACATAATGTCCTAGGAGTGTCATCTGATGAAGATTGTAAAAGGTTAGTGCATCATTTTAGCTGGTTTTATGGTTTTGGTGACCCTGTCTTTGAATTGACAAAACATTACACACAACTCTTGTAAATGTACTGTCCTAACATACTCTAAATTTATGCTTTCGCCGTAAAACCTTTTTGAAATCGTAAAACGTGGTTAGATTAAGGAGATGTTTATCTTTCAAAGGGTGTAAAATAGTTGTATGTTTGAAAAATGTGAATTTTGACATTTATTTGGATTCAAATTTGCCGCTCTTGAAATGCACCTGCTGTTGATGGAGTGCACCACGGGTGGCACGCTAGCGTCCCACCTAGCCCATAGAGGTTAACTAACATATTCCTCTCAAGTGTACATTTTTAGCTTGACTCGCTATGACGTTACAATTACTTAAATTTGCTACCACCATAACCACTTGGAACCACTCGATATGATTGGTCATATAAAAACCTTGGGACCCAAATGCATAATGAGTGCTCTAACTCCCCCTTGCGGTGGTCTGGAGCAATGAAGCCGTGACGCCCGGTACCTCTTAAGTCCCACGGTGTAAGCTTGCAACTTTTAAAGGAGGAACTGCTGTACTGTATGCAGTAATCATGTGCCTATGAAGCAGAGTTATACTGTTAGCACTGAGGCGGTGTGCCTTAGTAAGAAGTCCACTTTGTGCAGCTCACCCTGTACTAACATAAATAGAATGAGTAGAGCTGTTACGGTGACCGTATTAGCGCTACACCGGCGATCACGAGTCATGACGGCAGTCAAATTCCATGTGACCATGTAGTCACGGTAATTAGGCTTCTCCAAGCTCTGATACTGCTGATGGTCATTAGTAGCCTACAAAACTTGCTAACTGCCTGGTACTCAGCACTCTACGGTCCCTCTAATTACTCTGACATCAATACAAATGTAATTGAAAATGTGTACTAGATGTGTACTCACTCGGTCTCTGGTGAGAGTCTGGGTTCGGTTCTTGTGGATAATCTTGATGTACCCCGGGGGCTGGACCCAGGCCTCTCCGTCCACCTGCACCGGCACGCCCTCATCCCCGAGGATGGTGATCTTCACTGTACGACACTGCAATAGGAGAGCAAATGGGGAGAAACATTCAACCAGTACGATATGAAACCACGAAAATTGTGTAAAAAATCTCAAGGATGATCAATGGAAACAGGATGCACCTGAGCTCAATTTCGAGTCTCATAGCAAAGGGTCTGAATACTAATGTAAATACATTTGCAAAAATTTTGAAAAACCTGTTTTCCCTTTGTCATTATGGGGTACTGTATGTAGACTGAAAAGGAAAATCTATTTTAGAATAAGGCTGGAACGTAACAAAATGTGGAAAAGTCAAGGAGTCCGAATACTTTCCGAATGCACTGTACATTAGAATAACACAAAGGCCTGCACACTGTATATGCTTCCATTTAAAAGGGATAGTTCACCCAAATTACAAAATTACTAATTGGTTTCCTTACCCTGTAAGCAGTCTATGGACAAGGTATGACAGCAATCCATGATTTGCTTTTGTTTACCTGGCCACTGTTTCCAAATGCAAACTTTTTAGCATTGTGGTCAAAATCCAATGCAAGTCAATGGATACCATGGATTGCTGTCATACCTTGTACATAGACTGCCTACAGGGAAAGGTAACCAAAATGTTATTTCGTTATTTTGGTGAATTATCCCTTAAATGAAACTATTGAAAATGTTTTCAATTACTTTGGTGCATTTTACAGATGTAAGTGGTATATTTTCAAAACGCTAAGTACAAAACTGATAATACTTGTAATGCCCCCTGTATTTTGTTCAGAACCTTTGATTGTGCATTCATTGGAGCTGAACACATCTTTCACCCCTGATTCATTCATGCAACATTTATGTTTTCCATTAAATACCATGAGAACATTTTGTTTAATTCAATAGCAAAAAATGCAAGGTACATTTTCTAAACAATGCTTTTTGCAGTGTTTGAAAAGGAATAGTAGATGATAAATATAATTTTCCATACAGTATTTGGCTATAACTTGACAACCTTGACATTATTTTTTGTTTTGCAAACCACATTTTTTATGCTTTGTTTTCAATGTCAGGTTGAGAGCATGTTGAGAATTATTTCAGTCTTACAGTTTAATTATTCTTACTGAATACAGAACATACGAAGGACAAATCATAAAAAAAGGGGTATTGAATTGCAGTAGGCTACAGTATAACGGTATTGCGGTAGCACGGTGTGTGTATGCCATTTCTGCTCCATGTAACAATGTATAAAATCTAATTTTCTGTGTGACTTTTCAACTGAGATAATGAGTGGAATATATTGTTATATACTGCTCAAAAAAATAAAGGGAACACTTAAACAACACATCCTAGATCTGAATGAAAGAAATAATCTTATTAAATACTTTTTTCTTTACATAGTTGAATGTGCTGACAACAAAATAACACAAAAATAATCAATGGAAATCCAATATATCAACCCATGGAGGTCTGGATTTGGAGTCACACTCAAAATTAAAGTGGAAAACCACACTACAGGCTGATCCAACTTTGATGTAATGTCCTTAAAACAAGTCAAAATGAGGCTCAGTAGTGTGTGTGGCCTCCACGTGCCTATATGACCTCCCTACAACGCCTGGGCATGCTCCTGATGAGGTGGCGGATGGTCTCCTGAGGGATCTCCTCCCAGACCTGGACTAAAGCATCCATCAACTCCTGGACATTCTGTGGTGCAACGTGGCGTTGGTGGATGGAGCAAGACATGATGTCCCAGATGTGCTCAATTGGATTCAGGTCTGGGGAACGGGCGGGCCAGTCCATAGCATCAATGCCTTCCTCTTGCAGGAACTGCTGACACACTCCAGCCACATGAGGTCTAGCATTGTCTTGCATTAGGAGGAACCCAGGGCCAACCGCACCAGCATATGGTCTCACAAGGGGTCTGAGGATCTCATCTCGGTACCTAATGGCAGTCAGGCTACCTCTGGCGAGCCCATGGAGGGCTGTGCGGCCCCCCAAAGAAATGCCACCCCACACCATGACTGACCCACCTCCAAACCGGTCATGCTGGAGGATGTTGCAGGCAGCAGAACGTTCTCCACGGCGTCTCCAGACTCTGTCACGTCTGTCACGTGCTCAGTGTGAACCTGCTTTCATCTGTGAAGAGCACAGGGCGCCAGTGGCGAATTTGCCAATGTTGGTGTTCTCTGGCAAATGCCAAACGTCCTGCATGGTGTTGGGCTGTAAGCACAACCCCCACCTGTGGACGTCGGGCCCTCATACCACCCTCATGGAGTCTGTTTCTGACCGTTTGAGCAGACACATGCACATTTGTGGCCTGCTGGAGGTCATTTTGCAGGGCTCTGGCAGTGCTTCTCCTGCTCCTCCTTGCACAAAGGCGGAGGTAGCGGTCCTGCTGCTGGGTTGTTGCCCTCCTACGGCCTCCTCCACGTCTCCTGATGTACTGGCCTGTCTCCTGGTAGCACCTCCATGCTCTGGACACTACGCTGACAGACACAGCAAACCTTCTATCCACAGCTCGCATTGATGTGCCATCCTGGATGAGCTGCACTACCTGAGCCACTTGTGTGGGTTGTAGACTCCGTCTCATGCTACCACTAGAGTGAAAGCACCGCCAGCATTCAAAAGTGACCAAAACATCAGCCAGGAAGCATAGGAACTGAGAAGTGGTCTGTGGTCCCCACCTGCAGAACCACTCCTTTATTGGGGGTGTCTTGTTAATTGCCTATTATTTCCACCTGTTGTCTATTCCATTTGCACAACAGCATGTGAAATGTATTGTCAATCAGTGTTGCTTCCTAAGTGGACAGTTTGATTTCACAGAAGTGTGATTGACTTGGAGTTACATTGTGTTGTTTAAGTGTTCCCTTTATTTTTTTGAGCAGTGTATATAACCCAGGTATTTCAGGAGTGCATTGTACACTACACGATCATTCGAAATGGTAGCAGATAGTGACTTTTTCCACTTTATCCTATCGAAACACACTGGCTGATGGAGGATGATGTAGTATTTACAGCCTCATCTATATATGATTTGGTTTCACCTTCCAACATAAATGCATGCCAATTGATACATTTATGATGTAAGAATATAGAATTTTACAGTGTTCAGCAATTTTGGCCCATTTCTCCTGACAGAGCTGGTGTAACTGAGTCAGGTTTGTAGGCCTCCTTGCTCACACACGCTTTTTCAGTTCTGTCCACAAATTTTCTATAGGATTATAAATGTATTCATAAATGTATTCTCTTGTGAAATTTTCACAAGTATGTGGTACAGTTCCACAACTCTAAGCACAAAAATCTAAACAGATCATCAAAATGTCTCGTTTCAAAACTTGAAGCACATTTTTAAGTACAACTAACAAATTCATAGTCACTTGTTCACGGCACCAAATCACTCTTTTAATTTGGATACATATTCAAATCAAAGTATCTGCTTTTCAAAATAGAATATTGAGTTAACTTTTTTTATATGATTTTATTGTCATTTGTTAACAATACAATTAACGATTGGTTCCTGAATTAAAAGTTGCATCATATTGCGATATAGCGTGCGGTATACAGTGGTACGGTACAGTGTGTTACAGTGCTTGGTGTTAATGCTTGTTCAAACCATCAGAGGGTATCTTTGAGCAAATCTATTCCATTTATTAAAATCAGGGTATTTGAAGCCGAACAGAGATCATCATGCCATGCAATCATGAATACACTTCATGATTCAAATTGAATATTTCATTTTACCTAAAACATCCGTTAATACAATCCGTGTTAGTGCTTGCTTTTTTGCAAACATAATTTGACCTCTGCAGTTTGAGATTATATATAAAAAAGAAAATACATTTTACAGTAGCCTATGTAGGCCTATATCCTACTATACTAAAACATCCGTTAATACATGTCCTTCAAAAAAATAAATATGGGCAGAATATTGTATGAAATATTTGGATGGTTAAAAGCTGACATTTGGTCGTTTCTAACTCAAATGTGACTCGTTCCATTCTCCGTTCTTTTGTTGATATTATATCCTGGCCTTTATTTACGATTATTATTGTTTTAAAGAATTCATTTTTTCCCTGAAGAACACAAACCATTCACACCAACCCTTTCATTCAAATTAGTTTTGGTCACCAATTATATTTTTTTAAACTATTTTAGCTTTGTCATTATGGGGTATTGCGTGTAGATTAATTAGGATTTAAAAACATTTTTTTTATAGAACAGACTATCTGGGATTGATCATTTGTTTTCCTTCTTTTTGCATTCTTTCTTCAATATAATCATTCATTCATTAATTCAGTAGGTTAAACCCATTCATTCAGAAGGTTAAAACCTCACTCCTACCCTCGCTCAGATGACTGACCGCAGAATCTATCGGTAGCCTAAACTGTGGCACAAATTGAGGAATTTTTCACACCTAACCAAGCTTTAAGACTATCCTTTTGTAAATTAATGGAGGTGTGAATGCTTCTGTCCGAGAGTCTCTCTCCTCTGCGCTAGAGTCCTGCATCGGGCAAAAGAAAAAATGAGGGGGTCCCGGAGTTGAGAGAGAACTTGGGTACTACAAATGGTGTGGACTGACAATAAAAAAATAAATAGGATACTTGTGCCTTTCAGCCCATTACATAAACAAAGGAGTGAGTGTGTTTGGAGAGGCGCTATCCACCACAGCGTGGGGCAGTGGGACAGTTTCTCGTGCAAAACTGCAGATAATATAAGGCCAACTATTTTGAAAGAACACTTGGGGATCTTGATTTCCTCTATCACTTCAGATGCCAAACTTGCCTTAGAAATAAGCAAACAGACTACTCTTCACCTGGTAATTGTGTGGTTCCAAAGGATAAAGCGTCACCTACAGCTGTATTTTTGGTGTCAGAGAGAAGGCGGCATCCTTTTCCTGCACAGCAATTTGCAGAATTTTTAGTAAATAAACTGTTTTCAAGTTATTGTTTCAGTAGCTATATTTGTTGGCTAATTCGGGCTTTCATCACAAACTATAACCCTATATGGCCTGCGTATGGTTAATTCATGCAGGAAAGAGGAATTAATAGCATACTGTCAGGAGTCATGAAAACAATTGGGCTAAATTGTCATTCATTATAATCATTCAGAAGGTTAAACTCATAGGTCTTAGGCCCGCAGAAAATGAAATTAGATTACTAGGTACATTTTTTATTTGATTTTACTGCCTACAGTATGTACAGTAGAAAGGGAGTGGCATGTTATAGACTTGTACACAACATTGTTAATGAAATTCAAACGCTATAGGCTAATAGGTACTGTATGTTGGAATATGACAAGCTCGCAACACACATCTGATTATTTATTATGAATAGGATTTATTTGATTTGATTACATTCCTCATTGCAGCCTCAGAACCGCAGACCATGTGTATGGCATTGTGTGGGGTGAGCAACGTTGTGAACAGAGTGCCCCATGGTGGCACTCATGGGGTTATGGTATGGGCTATGGTATGGGTAGGCATAAGCTACAGACAACGGAAATGGCAATTTGAATGTACAAAAATATTATGCTGAGGCCCGTTTTTTTAAAGAGTGTGACCAACAGATGCATATCTGTTTCCCATTCAAGTAAAATCCATAGATTAGGGCCTAATGAATTTATTTAAATTGCCTGATTTCCTCATATGAACTGTAACTCAGTAAAATCAATGAAATTGTTGCATGTTGCATTTATATTTTTGTTCAGTATAAATGTAATAAATAAAACAAATAAATATAAATAGCTCAGATCTTGAAAAAATTGACCACCTTTTTGCCCTCCGTATCCACAATGTCAAGTCAGTTTTGTTTTGGTTTGGTTAGCTAACATGATATGAAAGATGCAGCAACACCAGATCAACAGTATCAGCTTTTTGGCCACTTGCCCTGGAGGGAGGGGGACTGCAGTGTGAAGGGATGCAGGATGCAGGGTTGAGGAATCACTGTATCGTAGGGGACTTTTCCGTTCTATTGCTGAGGTGTGGTGGTCTTACTGGCGCCGAAGCATCACCCAGGTGGGTGCTACATTTCAGTAGTGGATGATACAGACTACCTACAGAGGATGAGCTGTGAACATCGAAGACGACGAGGTGCCCAATGTGGCCTGTTCGTCAGATGTTTCTAACTCCCTGCCTTGCTGTTCCATTGATGCTCCCACCGCTCAAGATACTACCTTTCCAAACTGCCCATCATCTAAAGCTGTGGAAAACCGTCACCCAAGAACTGCCTGATCCCTAATTTGTATTTATTTTTGAAACGACAGATTCTTCTTGTAATGAAAAGCCCTATATAAAATTTAAACATTCTAATAATAATTACATTATTATTATTATGATGTTCATAAATGAGGCCCATACAGACGACTTGCCTAACGGTTTTTCCTCACTGTACTCTTTCATTCAGTTTCTTCTTCACATCAGCAAAGAATGACTGTGTTTCAGAAACTCACTTTATATACACTCGGAGCTATCCCTCTTTCCACACTGTGGTAAATAAACCCAGCTTGTTATTTTATAATTAATTATTGAGTTTTTTCGAGGGAGAGAAACCAAAAGCTTTATCAGCGTTTTAACTCACCCTTGCGATAGTATGGCACAATGACGTAATGACGGAATTCGCCACAATCTGCCACCCTCTACCTCAAACGCGCCGCAGCAAAAGCTCAAAACTTTAAATTGCGGAATCCCTATATCGCTTAAATCAACTGCTAAAAACAGATAACTACTGATCCAAAGTTATGTATGGCTTGGTTAACATACTGTATATACAATGAGTATACAAAACATTAAGAACACCTGCTCTTTCCCTGACAGACTGACCAGATGAATACAGGTGAAAGCTATCTCTTATTGATGTCACTTGTTAAATCCACTTCAAATCAGTGTAGATGAAGGGGAGCAGACAGGTTAAATAAGGATTTTTAAGCCTGGAGACAATTGAGACATGGATTGAGACATGGATTGTGTAGGTGTGCCATTCAGAGAGTGTCGTATCAATATGTTTGGACCATGACAGTAGCTAAGATGTGGAGAAGTCTGTCCATAAAAAAGCGCTGCTCTGCCTTCTTAACAACACTACCAACAAGTCAGGTCCTACAGGCCTTGGTTTTGTCGCACCTGGACTACTGTTCAGTCGCTTGGTCAGGTGCCACTTGCAGTTGGTTCAGAACAGGGCAGCACGGCTGGCCCTTAAAAGTACACGGAGAGCTAACATTAATGACATGCATGTCAATCTCTCATGGCTCAAAGTGGAAAAGAGATTGACTTCCTCATTACTTATTTTTGTAAGAGGTGTTGATAAGCTGAAAGTACCGAGCGGTCCATTTAAAATACTAGCACACAGCTCGGACACCCATGCATACCCCACAAGGCATGCCACCAGGGGTCTCTTCACAGTCTCCAAGTCCAGAATAGACTATGGGAGGTGCACAGTACTACATAGATAGAGCCATGACTACATGGAACTCTATTCCACATCAGGTAACTGATGCAAGCAGTAGAATCAGATGTAAAAAGCAGGTAAAAAATACACCTTATGGAACAGGGGACTGTGAAGTAACACAAACATAGGCACAGACACCTGCATACCCACACATGATAACATATGCACAAGTACACATGGATTTTGCATTGTAGATATGTGGTAGTGGAGCATGGGCCTGTGGGCACACACTTAGTGTGTTGTGAATTCTGTAATGACTGTATTGTAATGTTTTTAAAATTGTATAACTGCCTTAATTTTGCCAGACCCCAGGAAGAGTAGTTACTGCCTTGGCAGCAGCTAATGGGGATCCATAATAAATACAAATACAAATGAGCAAGAAAAAATATTGAAGTGCCTTTGAACAGAGTATGATAGTAGGCAATGATCCCTCTAAGCCAAACATTTCTGTAAAATAGCCACTGGCCAATCAGATGGCTCAGATTAATGTGTCTGCAGTAACATAGCAGGCATAAAAGAAACCTACAGCAAAGTTGATACTGTGAGATTTCAACACGTTTAAAACCATGACTAGAGAGAGACTATCAACGAACACAGCAAAGAGCTGCTGTTTTTATGAGTGAGTTCATGTTTAACTTCTTACTCAGCACTATCAACACTTTCTATTCAATAATTTTATAAGCCATAAAATGCGCATTCTTCCTATTTCAACTCAGCACTACAACAAGCACTGCAGCAGTAATGAATGAGTAGGAAAGTATATGGATGGGTTCTGATTCCTGAACTTGAAATATTGAGTGCCATAGTCTGATTTCTAAACCAGAAGTTAATGGTTATCTGTAGGAGGAATCACATGGTTGCAGGTACTGATAAGGTTGGAGAGATGTGGTTTAGTGAAGAATGGGGGCCGAGGTCAGGTTAGGTCACATTAAGGGAGAAGGAACAGTTTATTGTTCGCATCGCTTAACTTCCTGCCTAGCAATAAAGTTCGAGAGAAGGAGGATACTTCTCCTTAGGTTAGGTGACCAATGTTCTAGAGTTTTCCCTGTTAACACTATCCAAGTTACCCTTTGCTGTAGCAATTGTGATCGAATCAACGCAATATTAGCCACTTTCAATGCAACATACAGGAACAAAACTAACTAACTAGATTTTGTTTTAGGCACAACACATTGGAGTAAGAATGCATTGGCACGCACGACTCAGCCCGTACTCTACACAGACCGGTGAACTGGACTTTGTTTACAGAATGAGCAGTCGTGAGTAGATGCACTTGTTTTGAAATCAAAGCGAGAGCTGCATGTAGCCAGGTGTGAACATTTTGTTCATATCCTTTGCTAGTTAGTAAGTTACAAGTCCAGTTAAAGATAATTTGTAGTCAGCAATAGGGGAGTGATTGCTTCCTACAAGAGCACAAAACATGTACATCTCTAGACTTTGAAAAGTGAGTCAGATAAAAGCTTTTTTTTTTGCTTAAAGGGGAGGTGTTCTATTTTGAGACAGGCTTGAATAATCTAAGTAGCCAATAGGCAGAGGGTAGCATAATTGGTCTGATTCTCTGTAATAATGATATGTGAATAATAGTATATTCTATTTTGTAAAGTGGTTTCATGCATCAAACAGCACAACATTTTGCCTACTTGGCCACTGTTAAAACTTTAATATAAAGTGGGTATAGCCTCAGTGTTCACAATAAACGTGCTCTGGAAGTTGCACAGAATTTTCACAACGTTCAAGTTTGCACTCAGCAGACCTGACATTTGCTTAATGACAAAAGAAATTAGAGGGAACATTGGTAGTAGGTGCCAAGCGCACTGGTTTGTGTCAAGAACTGCAGCGCTGATGCATTTTTCACGCTAAAGTGTCTCCTGTGTGTATCAAGAATAGTCCAGCACCCAAAGGACATCCAGCTAACTTGAAACAACTGTGGGACGCATTGGAGTTAATTTGGCCAGCATCCGTGTGGAACGCTTTCAACACCTTATTGAGTCCATGCCCTGACGAATTGAGGCTATTCTGAGGGCAAAGGGGGATGCAACTCAATATTAGGTGTTCCTAATGTTTGGTATCCTCAGTGTAGTTTGATATCTGCTGAACACTGAAATTCTATATTTTTACCTCAAATGTATCAATTTGGCATCAATTTATGTTGGAAGGTTAAACCAAATTATATATGAATGTGGCTTCAAGCAGAGAGACAGGCAATACTGTATCAGTTGACAAGTCATGTCGAAAAGGTGATCTTGTACAATGTTGGATGCGGCAGAAATGGCATACCACACCATGCTACATTTTTAGTTGCCAACTGCTTTACAATACCCTTATTCCTGATGATTTGTCCTACGTATGTAATGTCTAAAGATAATGAAATCTGCCATTGGTTAAAAATGATAAAATAAAATGTTTTTTTTGTCAAGAACTGTATGAAATATCATAAGGTGAATGCACCAATTTGTAAGTCGCTCTGGATAAGAGCGTCTGCTAAATGACGTAAATGTAAATGTAAAATGATATTTACCATCTACTATTCATTCTATTACGCACTTCAAAAAGAACAGTTTTGAAATGTGTATCTTGTATTTTTTTTGCTATTGGATTAAATGGAAGTTAACATGACTAAAATGGTAAGCCTATTATATCTGATGTATTGGTGACTAAATGAAAATGTTCTCATGGTATTTCACAAAAAACATACATTTTTCATGAATGACTCAGGGGTGAAAGCACAATCAAAGGTTCTGACCATAAAGATAGGGAGCATTACAAGTGTTATCAGTTTAGAGATTGGTACTTAAGAATTTTGAAAATATACAACTTAAAACTGAAAGACGCACTAAATAAATTGTGCAATTACTTGGTTGTAATTTTGGGTAGAGCATACATTTCCATATATTTGTGTTAGCTCCATGTGTGACATAACTCCACCAGTCCTATTTATGATATAATTGACAAAGATTATAACTTTTTTTAATTGAAAAATAACATTTTCTATCAATTAGTATACTTGAGTTGAATCACAATATTTGTTGTATTATTTGTTCTGTCTTTTCTGGTGGATTAAACTGGATGAAGGAAAAAAAAAAGGAAACCGCACACTGTTCTTGATAGTATCACTGATATTTAATAAGCGTACGTATCGGCCTAACGGCCTTCGTCAGAGCTTTTATTTTTTATTTTTTTCCTTCATCCTGTTTCAACTGTTGCCATGCACCTGCAACAAGATTGCTCAGATGTGCGAGTGCCTTTTGAATCTGGTGGATTAAACTGAAATTGCAACCAACTTTCTATGGCTTGTTAAAAAAATAAACTATATTTTGGAGATTATTTTGTTTTCAAATAACCGAAAGTGAGCGGCTGTAATCTGAATAAAGGGAAAAAGGCCATTCTTGAACATCGGGTGAGACATTATTACTAATTTGCAAGAGAACCAGTTTGGTTTAAGTATAACTTTTGAATGACTGACGCCTTTAGTGTGAGGTCTAATGCTTTAATATTTAATCATTTCTGCACTCCGAATTCATATTCATTACATAAATATGCCCTTTTAATTTAGTCTGTCTTGCCATTCCAAATGTTTTTATTTTTTTTGGCTCATATTATTTAAAAAACAGGTTGCTAGGCAAAACCATAAGCAAATAGGTCAACTGTGATGTGACTAAAGAGTTAAATCAGGCAGATTTTTCCACAAATAGACAGCTATTTTCCTTTCCATGGCAGCAAGATCTTATCTACTTTTGCTAACTTTCTATTAAAATGTATTAGAGTGAGATCATTTCTTTCTTTCAGGATATGTATACCGAGTACGTCCACATCCCCGTCAGACAAATTTATTGGTAAACTACACGGTAATGTAAAAGTTGTATTTTCTTGTGATCGAATACATAATATAGTACACTTATCACAATTTGGTTTTAATCCAGAGAGGTTCGAAAAAGTATCTAGATCCTCTATGAGGATGTGGAGGGATTCCACACCCTCAGAGTTTGTGAAAATGTTGTGTGTGTTACCTGTGCGATACGGTGGTGCTGCAGGTTGATGACTCTGGACACAGCCATTTGAATGCTGCCAAACACCGCCACCACCTCCAGGATCTTATCGTCAAAGGACGGCGCCGTGAACGTCTGCAGGGAAGAGGACATGTCATTTTTTACATAAACTGATTGTACAAAACATTAGGAACACCTTCCTAATATTGAGTTACACAGCCCTTTGCCCTCAGAACAGCCTCAATTCGTGGGGCATGAACTCTACAAGGCCCATGTTGACTCCAATGCTTCCCATAGTTGTGTCAAGTTGGCTGGATGTCCTTTGGGTGGTGGACCCTTCTTGATACACACAGGAAACTTTTGAGCGTTCATGACACACTCAAACCGGTGTGCCTGGCACCTGCTACCATACCCCACTCAAAGGCACTTAAATATTTTGTCTTGCACATTCACCCTCTGAATGGCACACATACACAATCCATGCCTCAAGGCTTAAAAATATATATTTTTTACCCGTCTCCCCCTTCATCTACACTGACTGAAGTGGATTTTTCACCTGGATTCACCTGGTCAGTCGGTGTCATAGAAAGAGCAGGTGTTTCATATGTTTTGTAGACTCAGTGTATATGCCAAATATATTGTGCAGCGCTGTGGTCGAGTGGCAACACTCCTCGGCACATGTCACATATACAGTGCCTTCAGAAAGTATTCACACCCCTTGACCTATTCAAAATGTTGTTGTGTTACAGCCTGAATTTAAAATAGATTCAATTGAGTTTGTATCAATGGCTTACACACACACACAATACCCCTTACATGGAATTATCTTTTTAGACATTTATTCAAATTAATAAAAACTAAAAGCTAAAATGTCTTGAGTCAATAAGTATTCAAACCCTTTGTTATGGCAAGCCTAAATAAGTGCACACAGTGTGCAATAATAGTGTATAACATGAATGACTACCTCATCTCTGTACCCCACACATACAATAATCTGTAAGGTCCCTCAGTCGAGCAGTAAATTTCAAACAAAGATTCAATTACAAAGACCAGGGAGGTTTTCCAATGCCTCGCAAAGAAGAGCACTTACTGGTAGGTGGGTAAATGTAAAAAAATCTGTGAGCAGTTTCCATCCTCTCCGGCAACTGAGTTAGGAAGGACGCCTGTATTTTTGTAGTAACTGGGTGTATTGATACACACTCCAAAGTGTAATTAACAACTTCACCATACTCAAAGGGATATTCAATGTCTGGTTTTCGTACTTTACACATCTACCAATAGGTGCCCTTCTTTGTGAGGCATTGGAAAACCTCCCTGGTATTTGCGGTTAAATCTGTTTGGTTCCTTGCCTTATTTGACTTGGTAAGCAAATTTTTACTCTTGAACTTATTCAGGCTTGCCATAACAAAGGGGTTGAATACTTATTGACTCAAGACATTTTTGTGGAGTTTTTTTTTTTTAAATAAATTTGTAAACATTTTGAAAAACATAATTCCACTGACATTATGTAGGCCAGTGAGAAAAAAAATCTAAATGTTATTGTATGTAATGTAATTTTAAATTCAGGCTGTGACACAAAAAAAAATGTAAGTCAGGGGGTGTGAACATACTGTGCCTTCGGAAAGTATTCAGACCCCTTGACTTTTTCTACATTTTGTAATGTTACAGCCTTAGTCTAAAATTGATTAAATAAAACAATATCCTCAGCAATCTACACACAATATCCCATAATGACGAAGCGAAAACAGTGTTTTTGAAATGTTTGCAACTTTATTAAACACCAAAGACAGAAAAACCTTATTCACACCATTTGCTATGAGACTTGAAATTGAGCTCAGGTGCATCCTGTTTCCATTGACCATCCTTGAGATGTTTCTACAACTTGGAGTCCACCTGTGGTAAATTCAATTAATAAGACACGATTTGGAAAGGCACACACCTGTCTATATAAGGTTTCACATTGCATGCCAGAGCAAAAACCAAGCCATGAGGTCGAAAGGAATTGTCCGTAGAGCTCCGAGAAAGGATTGTGTCGAGGAACAGATCTGGGGAAGGCTACAAAAACCTTTCTGCAGCATTGAAGGTCCCCAAGAACACAGTGGTCTCCATCATTATTAAATGGAAGAAGTTTGTAAACACCAAGACTCCTCCAAGAGCTGGTCGCCCGGCCAAACTGAGCAATCAAGTGAGAAGGGCCTTGGTCAGGGAGGTGACCAAAAACCCAATGGTCACTCTGACAGAGCTCTAGAGTTCCTCTGTGGAGATGGGAGAACCTTCCAGAAGGACAACCATCTCTGCAACACTCCACCAATCAGGCCTTTATGGTAGAGTGACCAGACGGAAGCCACTCCGCAGTAAAAGACACAATAGCCCGCTTGGAGTTTGCCAAAAGGCACCCAAAGGACTCTCAGACCATGAGAAACAAGATTCTCTGGTCTGATGAAACCAAGATTGAACACTTTTGCCTGAATGCCAAGTATCACGTCTGGAGGAAACGTGGCACCATCTCTACGGTGAAGCATGATGGTGGCAGCATGATGCTGTGGGGATGTTTTTCAGTGGCAGGGACTGGGAGTCTAGTCAGGATCAAGGCAAAGATGAACGGAGCAAAGTACAGAGAGATCCTTGATCAAAACCTGCTCTAGAGCGCTCTGAACCTCAGACTGGGGCGAAGGTTCACCTTCCAACAGGACAACGACCCTAAGCAGACAGCCAAGACAAGTCTCTGAATTATCGAGTGGCCCAGCCAGAGCCCGGACTTGAACCCAATCGAACATCTCTGGAGAGACCTGAAAATACCTGTGCAGCAACACTCCCCATCCAACCTGACAGAGCTTGAGAGGATCTGCAAGCTTGTAGCATCATACCCAAGAAGACTTGAGGCTGTAATCACTGCCAAAGGTGCTTCAACAAAGTGCTGAGTAAAGGTTCTGATTACTTATATAACTATGACATTTCCGTTGTTTCATTTTTAACCTCTTGACGGTCGCCTAGGATAGGGGGCGCCACAGCGCATTTTGAAAAAAATTCGTGCCCATTTTAAACGGCCTACTACTCAAACTCAGAAGCTAAGATATGCATATAATTAATACTTGTGGATAGAAAACACCCTAAAGTTTCTAAAACTGTTTGAATGGTGTCTCTGAGTATAACAGAACTCATATGGCAGTCAAAACCCCGAGACAGATCGAAACAGGAAGTGGAATTCTGAATTGCGGACTCAAATTCATCACGTTGCCTATTAATCACACCGTGAGCTATGGTTCATTGAGCACTTCCTATTGCTTCCACTAGATGTCCCCAGTCTTTACAAAGTGATTTGAGTCTCCTACTGTGAAAACTGACAGAATGACACGCTGTGGAACGTGGTCACACGGAGAGGGCCATCACCATTATGACGCCGGCGCCCCTGGCTACCCTCCCCTTTCGAAACGTTTATAAAGACAATGCAATCGTCCCCCTTGAATCTTATTGGAGCTCTGGTTGAAAAAGGCCCTAAAGATTTATGTTATACAACGTTTGACATGTTTGAACGAACCTAAATAAGAAACAAATGCATTTTGTTGAAAGAGTAGCCCCGCGCACGTCGGAACTTTTGGTGCAGCCTTCAGAACGCGCTAACAACAACAAGCTAATGGAACATAAAGGATGAACTTTTTCGAACGAAAATACATTTGTTGTGGACCTGGGATTCCTGGAAGTGCCTAAGGATGAAGATAATCAAAGGTAAGGGATTATTGACAATAGTATACAAGACTAGATTTGATATGCGATTGTTCCAAGATGGCGCTGACCTGTATTGCTAGCCTATTGTTCTGAGTATCGCATCCCCTTTTATCGCAAAGTGTGATTACCCAGTAAAGTTATTTTTAAATCTGGCATTACAGGTGCTTTCAAGAGATATTCATCTATAAATCTTAGAATGACAATATTACATTTTAAAAATGTTTTCGAATAGTAATTTTGTAAATTGTAGCGCTGTTTCATCGGATGCATTTGAGGGAAAATAGTTAGTCAACGTTACGCACCGATGTAAAATTCTGTTTTTATATATAAATATGAACTTTATCGAAAAAAAGAATGCATGCATTGTGTAACATGATGTCCTAGGTGTGTCATCTGATGAAGATTGTCAAAGGTTAGTGCTGCATTTAGCTGTTTTTTGGTTATTTGTGATGCATGTGGTTGGTCAGAAAATGGCTATGTGGCTACTTTTATGATATACTCCTCTAACATAAGCTAATGATTTGCTTTTGCTGTAAAGCCTTTTTGAAAATCGGACAACGTGGT
Organism: Salmo salar; assembly: GCF_965601325.2. NCBI lineage: Eukaryota > Metazoa > Chordata > Actinopteri > Salmoniformes > Salmonidae > Salmo > Salmo salar. The sequence goes on from NC_138299.1 coordinate 113,255,261, forward strand.
TCGATTCAGGAGAGGTGTATCTATAAAACGATATAATTATGACATTTTGTTATGCTAATGGCGATAGGATTTTTCGCTGGATGTCCGTCCGAGGCCGCACAGGGGTTAATAAATTAGCAAAAATGTCTAAAAAACATGGGGTATTGTGTGTAGATTTATGATAGGGAAAAACATTTTAATACATTTTAGAATAAGTCTGTAACTTAACAAAATGTGGAGAAAGTCAAGGGGTCTGAATACTTTCCGAATGCACTGTATACACTGAGTGTACAAAAGGGAACGTGAGCTGGGATTAGACCATCGTGAGACAGGTTAGTTTTACCCTACTGATGATGTGTTGTTGCAATAGTAATCCTGCTCAGTACGATAGGAATCACCTTGTGAATGATTTTGCCGAAGATTGTATCTCTGCCGGCCTTTCTTGATGTTAAGGCCGACTGAGGAGCCAAATGTCACTGAATCAAACGGTGACCTGAGCAAATGTTTTCTTGATGGTGCGTTTCTTGAAGGTGCATGCACCTTCCTAATATTGAGGGCATGAACTCTTCAAGGTGACGAAAGCATTCCACAGGGATGCTGGCCCATGTTGACTCCAATGCTTCCCATAGTTGTGTCAAGTTGGCTGGATGTCCTTTGTGTGGTGGACCATTCATGAAACAGTTGAGCGTGAAAAACCCAGCAGCATTGCAGTTCTTGACACACTCAAACCGGTGCGCCTGGCACCTACTACCCTACCCCGTTCAAAGGCACTTAAATCTTTTGTCTTGCCCATTTATATTTATTATGGATCCCCACTAGCTGCTGCCACAGCAAAATTAATGCAGTTTATACAATTTTAAAAACATTACAATACATTCACAACACACTGTGTGCCCTCAGGCCCCTACTACACCACTACCACATATCTACAGTACTAAATCCCTATTTGGTCGGAAGTTTACATACACTTAGAATGGAGTCATTAAAACTCGTTTTTCAACCACTCCACAAATTTCTTGGTAACAAACTATAGTTTTGGCAATTCGGTTAGGACATCTACTTTGTGCATGACAAGTCATTTTTCCAACATTTGTTTACAGACATATTATTTAACTTATAATTCACAGTATCACAATTCCAGTGGGTTAGAAGTTTACATACACTAAGTTGACTGTGCCTTTAAACAGGCTATTTGACATCATTTGAGTCAATTGGAGGTGTACCTGTGGATGTATTTCAAGTCCTACCTTCAAACTCAGTGCCTCTTCATTTGACGTCATGGGAAAATAAAAGGAAATCAGCCCAGACCTCAGAGAAATAAATTGTAGACCTCCACAAGTCTGGTTCATCCAAACGCCTGAAGGTACCTCATTCATCTGTACAAATAATAGTACGCAAGTATAAACACCATGGGACCATGCAGCCATCATACCGCTCAGGAAGGAGACGCGTTCTGTCTCCTAGAGATGAACGTACTTTGGTGTGAAAAGTGAAAATCAATCCCAGAACAACAGCAAAGGACCTTGTGAAGATGCTGGAGGAAACAGGTACTAAAGTATCTATATCCACAGTAAAACGAGTCCATTATCAACATAACCTGAAAGGCCGCTCAGCAAGGAAGAAGCCACTGCTCCAAAATCGCCATAAAAAAATCCAGACTACGGTTTGCAACTGCACATGGGGACAAAGATCGTACTTTTTGGAGAAATGTCCTCTGGTCTGATGAAACAAAAATAGAACTGTTTGGCCATAATAACCATCGTTATGTTTGAAAGAAAAAGGTGTAGGCTTGCAAGCAGAAGAACACCATCCCAAACATGAAGCACGGGGTGGCAGCATCATGTTGTGGGGGTGCTTTGCTGCAGGAGGGTCTGGTGCACTTCACAAAATAGATGGCATCATGCGGAAAGAAAATTACGTGGATATATTGAAGCAACATCTCAAGACATCAGTCAGGAAGTTAAAGCTTGGTCGCAAATGGGTCTTCCAAATGGACAATGACCACAAACATACTTCCAAAGTTGTGGCAAAATGGCTTAACCTCTCTTTGGTAGGGGGCAGTATTTTCACGTCCGGATGAAAAGCGTGCCCAAAGTAAACTGCCTGCTACTCAGGCCCAGAAGCTAGGATATGCATATAATTAGTAGATTTGGATAGATAACACTCTAAAGTTTCTAAAACTGTTAAAATAATGTCTGTGAGTATAACAGAACTGATATGGCCAGCAAAACTCAGAGGACAAACCATCCCCTTTCCACTGTTTTCAATGGCTGTCACTTTTATTATAAGGCGAAATCCTCCCAGATTGCAGTTCCTAGGGCTTCCACTAGATGTCAACAGTCTTTAGAAAGAGTTTCATGCTGGGTTTTGGAAAAATTAGCCAGAAATTGTAGTTTTTCTAGGTGGCTCCCATTTTGGCTGTAGTGTTTCCAAGCACGTGGAAGAGAGCACGTTCTTTGATATTTTTCTCCGGTAAAGACAATAACGATTCTCTGTCTTAAATTTTATCATTTATTTTACGTATTAGGGTACCTAAGGTTTGATTATAAACGTTTGACTTGTTTGGAAAAGTCTATTAGTAACGTTTGGGATTCATTTTGTATGCATTTTGATGGAGGAAAACTGGGTGGATTATTGACTGAAGCGCACCAGCTAAACATAGTTTTTATGGATATAAAGAAGAACATTATCGAAAAAAGGGACCATTTGTGATGTATCTGGGACCCTTTGGAGTGCCAACAGAAGATCATCAAAGGTAAGGCATTTATATTATCGCTATTTCTGACTTTCGTGGCGCACCTGCCTGGTTGAAATATGTTTTTCATGCTTTTGTATGTGGGGCGCTGTCCTCAAATAATCGCACGGTGTGCTTTCGCTGTGAAGCCTTTTTGAAATCTGACACAGCGGCTAGATTAACAAGAAGTTAAGCTTTATTTTGATGTATTACACTTGTGATTTTATGAAAGTTAAATATTTATAATTCTGTAGTTTGAATTTTGCGCTCTGCAATTTCACCGGATGTTGGCCAGGTGGGACGCTATAAGAAGTTTTAAGGACAACAAAGTCAAGGTATTGGAGTGGCCATCACAAAGCCCTGACCTCAAGCCTATTGAATATTTGTGGGCAGAACTGAAAAAGCGTTTGCAAGCAAGGAGGCCTACAAACCTGACTCAGTTACACCAGCTCTGTCAGGAGGAATGGGCCAAAATTCATCCAACTTATTGTGGGAAGCTTGTGGAAGGCTACCCGAAACGTTTGATCCAAGTTAAACAATTTAAAGGCAATGCTACCAAATACTAATTGAGTGTATGTAAACTCCTGACCCACTGGGAATGTGATGAAAGAAATAAAAGCTGAATTAAATCATTCTCTCTACTATTATTCTGACATTTCACATTCTTAAAATAACGTGGTGATCCTAACTGACCTAAGACAGGGAATTTTTACTAGTATTAAATGTCAGGAATTGTGAAAAACTGAGTTTAAATGTATTTGGCTAATGTGTATGTAAACTTCCGACTTCAACTGTATCTACAGTACTAAATCCATGTGTATGTAACGGGCGTATGTTATTGTGTGTGTGTGTGTGTGTGTGTGTGTGTGTGTGTGTGTGTGTATGCATGTGTCTGTGCCAATGTTTGTGTTGCTTCACAGCCCCCGCTATTCCATAAGGTGTTTTTTTAACCTAATTTTACTGCTTGCGTCAGTAACTTGTGGAATAGAGTTCCATGTAGTCATGGCTCTATGTAGTACTGTGTGCCTCCCATAGTCTGTTCTGGACTTGTGGACTGTGAAGAGACCTCGTCTTGTGGGGTATGCATGGGTGTCTGAGCTGTGTGCCAGTAGTTTAAACAGACAGCTTGGTGCATTCAACATGTCAATACCACTCATAAATAAAAGTAGTGATGAAGTCAATCTCTCACCCACTTTCAGCCAGGAGAGATTGACATGCATATTATTAATATTAGCTCTCTGTGTACATTCAAGGGCCAGCCGTCCTGCCCTGTTCTGAACCAATTGCAATTTTCCTAAGTCCTTTTTTGTGGCAAATGAACACACAACTGAACAGTAGTCTAGGGCCTGTAGGACCTGCCTTGTTGATAATGTTGTTATGGCAGAGCATCGCTTTATTATAGACAGACTTCTCCCCATCTTAGCTACTACTCAATATGTTTTGAACCCTCTGAATGGCATACATACACAATCCATGTCTCAAGGCTTATTTTTTTTAACCCATCTCCTCCCCTTCATCTATTTAACAAGTGACATCAATAAGGGATCATAACTTTCACCTGGATTCAACTGGTCAGTCTATGTCATGGAAAGAGCATGTTTTGTACACCCATTCTATATCTCATATGTGGTTAGTCACACATGAACACAACGCTGACTGGGGGGGGGGGGGGGGGGGGGGGGTTGATGTGAAATGGGTTAGATTTGTGCAGGGGGTATTCTGGTTTTGTAAAGGGAAGGGGATAAATAATAATAATTATTATTATTATAAAAAGATTACTAATACATGTGATTTACATAACAAAGACCCAAATATGCTTAATAACATTTTAAAAAAAAGTGGAGGAAACATGTGAGTACTGTTACAATGTCATGTAATCTTTATGTATTAGTGTTATAAAAAAATATCCAGCTGCCTATAGAGTCATATTGTACTTATGCAACAACAACACAAAGAGAGGGTTTTGATGACACTTACATCATCCTCTTTGGTCCCGCCCCAGAAGTTGGTGCCGCCTGCATAGCTTGGGATGTTCAGGACAGCTATGCCCTGCAGGCTGGGGAGGGGGATAGGCCTCCCGTCGCACTAAACACACACACACACGCATTGTCATACTGTAACAGAACAAAACTGTCTGCACATGTTCGGATACAAACTCCCACAATCAAAATAACAACGCCAGACATGAATTGAAAAGTCTAAAAATGGATATGCCAATCCCAGATTGCCCCACAGGGTTAGGGTCAGGGTAAGAGTTATGGTATGACAGTCAAGTCTCTTTAGTGTATGGCACACTGAGGCGCATGACACAGATAAAATAGTATATGACGTTCATCATTGTCCGTTTATGTCTGTTGAAATTTTAACGCATCTCTGCTTTTTTACGGATGAGTTGCGCACGTACAAAGGCGAAAATATTGTTCTTTGTCGGACAAGTTTTTTGTTGGACAATTTCAACTAATCTCCATTGTCATTCATCCAGCAACGGATGACACCCATTGAAAAACCATTGGCTCCACCTGGAATATTCAGACAAAATCTCAATGTGGCCGTACCCTTAGTTGCATCAACTTGGCTACTGTTGTGTTTTCTTACCTCCAGCAATACCTTCTGCTCTAGGTTCTTGTAGGTGCGATGCAGCAGCTCCTTGGTGCCCAGAACCCCGTACCACATCATGTTTTTGGTGCGACTCCTGAACACAGACCGAACCACAAATTAACACAGTGACCGAGCCACAACACACACACACACACACAACACACACACACACACACACACACACAATATACTTTATGTTCAACAAACAAAGGTTAGGCTCTTTGTGGAGAGCAGTAGCACAGAAATGGAAGACATTGCTATTCTAAAGTACAAAACACACCGCTGCCACTCACTGCTTTTAGCTGTTGGTCTTTGCGGTGTGTCTGAGCTATAAACAGTCTCTCCAGGATTTTGGGTGTTTCTTCCAAAAATGCTTGATTTTGCTGCGGCAATACAGACATTTTGCTAAGAGTTTTGTCCAAATAATCACGAAAATGCACTGACGGGGACTCATTTCCTCCAATTCTGGGCATTTTGCCTTGGTTAACGCTGTGTTCTTATGCTCAAACATTATAAGAAAATCAGTGGGCCCCAATCGGTGTGCCCTTCTTGCCCGGTCGGCCAAGACAAAAATTACTCCTGAATTAATAGTTTTTGGAATTTTCAATTCTCCCCAACTGTCTAGGTTTTACTTAGGTGATTGTTATTTCCATAATCTTTTATACATACTTCATATGTCATTTTTGTCGTATAAGTTTACACTGAAAGCGTTTTTCCAATCCCAAAAGTTAATTTCTATACTGTTTGATTTATTTTACAGTTTTACACTGACCCAAACTAGACCCCATGAGACCCAGACCCAATCTATCAAGACCCAGACCCTGTGTATTGAGACCATGACCAGACCAACACTGTATTTATGCGGTCTCAAGACAAAGACCACGAGATCAGACTCCATCTCTGCTTATCACCCTATCCAGTACTGGGTGTATCTGGTTTAGTTAGCAGACTAAAGGCTCTGCCTCATTCCTCAGTTACCTGCACTTCTCTGGATGCTCATCCCGCTTATTGTTGAAGTCCAGTGAGATCTTAGCATCCAGGCCGATCCCAAAGTAGTTGTTCATCACACATTTCTCAGTGTAGCAGTCACTGAAACCAAACACAGTATATGGTCACTCACAACTCTGGGGCAAAAGGTAGATGATGATGATGATGAGGTTGGGCTTAAAGGGATAGTTCACTTCAAACACATGGGGAAAGCAGGAACATGGAAAGAGGAAGGCAAAACTAATTTTTAATACACCACTAGCAAGTTCAATCCATTTCCACTAGCATTGCTCCATGCTCCAAAGAAGCTGGTCAGGAGATTCTTGACGTTGTTTAATAACCAGCTAAAAACCTACAAACGGTTTGGATGAAATAACAACACCAAAGGTAAGTTGAAAATAATATAAAACCTAAAAAGTTAACTAACCCTTTAAGGGAAGGAGGAGAAAGACTGAAACGGGACACTCACAAGGTCTCTGAGTCGCAGCTGAAGGAGTCAGCATTGACCAGCAGTCTGCTGATGACTGAACTGCTGGAGAGGGAGCCAGAGATACCAGCCCTGAGACCTGAACACACACATAAACACACACACATTTAACACAGCATGTGTTAAATTGCTGAACACTGTCAGATAATTGAGCACAGAGAGAGCAAAATTATATCACAGGAATATAAAGTGTAATATTGTTAAAAGTAGGTGTTAATTATTTTCGGTGCACTAGAGCTGAGCGACTAACCAAAATGTCAGCTATTTGTCGTTTTTTAAACAACTAATTGTCTAACGTTGGTTCAATTATTTGAATTCAATTTTCTGTGAGTTCAATGAGCTCAATGTGAATTTCTCTAGAGATGAATCAGATCATGCCCAAACTGTGCGTTGTAGTTGGGAGCTGTAGTGTCCTACAGGCCAATGTTCTACATAATTATCAAGTTTCCTGGGCTACCCTAACTACAATGACCATAATCCATTGTGCAGATACTTGTCTGGTCTGTGTTTCTTTTTCGCCTGCTACGTAAGAGACAGAAGAATGCGGATCATGAGGGGATACATTGAGAGCAGTTTCTTCGCGAGGTATCTTTACCAGAAAATACAGTGGGGGAAAAAAGTATTTGATCCCCTGCTGATTTTGTACATTTGCCCACTGACAAAGAAAGGATCAGTCTATAATTTTAATGGTAGGTTTATTTGAACAGTGAGAGACAGAATAACAAAAAAAAAAAAAGAAAAACGCATGTCAAAAATGTTATAAAATTATTTGCATTTTAATGAGGGAAATAAATATTTGACCCCTCTGCAAAACATGACTTAGTACTTGGTGGCAAAACCCTTGTTGGCAATCACAGAGGTCAGACGTTTCTTGTAGTTGGCCACCAGGTTTGCACACATCTCAGGAGGGATTTTGCCCCACTCCTCTTTGCAGATCTTCTCCAAGTCATTAAGGTTTCGAGGCTGACGTTTGGCAACTCGAACATTCAGCTCCCTCCACAGATTTTCTATGGGATTAAGGTCTGGAGACTGGCTAGGCCACTCCAGGACCTTAATGTGCTTCTTCTTGAGCCACTCCTTTGTTGCCTTGGCCGTGTGTTTTGGGTCATTGTCATGCTGGAATACCCATCCACGATCCATTTTGGTCTCATCTGACCACAACACTTACACCAGTTGTCCTCTGAGTCATTCAGATGTTCATTGGCAAACTTCAGACAGGCATGTATATGTATTCTTGAGCAGGGGGACCTTGCAGGATTTCAGTCCTTCACGGCGTAGTGTGTTACCAAATGTTTTCTTGGTGACTATGGTCCCAGCTGCCTTGAGATCATTGACAAGATCCTCCCGTGTAGTTCTGGGCTGATTCCTCACCGTTCTCATGATCATTGCAACTCCACGAGGTGAGATCTTGCATGGAGCCCCAGGCCGAGAGATATTGACAGTTCTTTTGTTTTTTCCATATGCGAATAATCGCACCAAATGTTGTCACCTTCTCACCAAGCTGCTTGGCGGTGGTCTTGTAGCCCATTCCAGCCTTGTGTAGGTCTACAATCTTGTCCCTGACATCCTTGGAGAGCTCTTTGGTCTTGGCCATGGTGGAGAGTTTGGAATCTGATTGATTGATTGCTTCTGTGGACAGGTGTCTTTTTTACAGGTAACAAGCTGTGGTTAGGAGCACTCCCTTTAAGAGTGTGCTCCTAATCTCAGCTCGTTACCTGTATAAAAGACACCTGGCAGCCAGAAATTAGAGGTCGACTGATTATGACTTCTCAACGCCGATACCGATTATTGGAGGACCCAAAAAAAAGCCGATACCGATTAGTCGGACGATTTTTTGATTTTTTATTAATTTATTTGTAATAATGACAATTACAACAATACTGAATGAACACTTATTTTAACTTAATATAATACATCAATAAAATCAATTTAGCCTCAAATAAATAATGAAACATGTTCAATTTGGTTTAAATAATGCAAAAACAAAGTGTTGGAGAAGAAAGTAAAAGTGCAATATGTGCCATGTAAAAAAGCTAACGTTTAAGTTCCTTGCTCAGAACATGAGAACATATGAAAGCTGGTGGTTCCTTTTAACATGAGTCTTCAATATTCCCAGGTAAGATGTTTTAGGTTGTAGTTATTATAGGACTATTTCTCTCTATACGATTTGTATTTCATATACCTTTGACTATTGGATGTTCTTATAGGCACTTTAGTATTGCCAGTGTAGCAATACAGCTTCCGTCCCTCTCCTCGCTCCTACCTGGGCTCGAACTAGGAACACATTGACAACAGCCACCCTCGAAGCAGCGTTACCCATGTAGAGGAAGGGAAAAAAACTATTCCAAGTCTCAGAGCGAGTGACGTTTGAAACGCTATTAGCGTGCACCCGGCTAACTAGCTAGCCATTTCATATCGGTTACACCAGCCTAATCTTGGGAGTTGACAGGCTTCAAGTCATAAACAGCGCAATGCATTGCGAAGGGCTGCTGGCAAAACGCACGAAAGTGCTATTTTGAATGAACGCTTACAAGCCTGCTGGTGCCTACCATCACTCAGTCAGACTGCTCTTTCAAATCATAGACTTAATTATAACATAATAACACACAGAAACACGAACCTTAGGTCATTAATATGGTAGAATCCGGAAACTATCATCTCGAAAACAAAACGTTATTCCTGTTACATTGCACAACCTTCAGTGTTATCCTCTTACATCTAGACGTTCCGTTAGCAGAACACCTGCTCCAATATCCAATGATGGGCGTGGCGCGAAATACAAACTCCTCTAAAATCCGAAAACTTCAATTTTTCAAACATATGACTATTTTACAGCATTTTAAAGACAAGACTCTCGTTAATCTAACCACACTGTCCGATTTCAAAAAGGCTTTACAGCGAAAGCAAAACATTACATTATGTCAGCAGAGTACCCAGCCAGAAATAATCAGACACCCATTTTTCAAGCTAGCATATAATGTCACAAAAAACAAAACCACAGCTAAATGCAGCACTAACCTTTGATGATCTTCATCAGATGACAACCCTAGGACATTATGTTATACAATGCATGCATGTTTTGTTCAATCAAGTTCATATTTATATCAAAAACCAGCTTTTTCACATTAGCATGTGACGTTCAGAACTAGCATACCCCCCGCAAACATCCGGTGAATTTACTAAATTACTCACGATAAACGTTCACAAAAAACATAACAATTATTTTAAGAATTATAGATACAGAACTCCTCTATGCACTCGATATGTCCGATTTTAAAATAGCTTTTCGGTGAAAGCACATTTTGCAATATTCTCAGTAGATAGCCCAGCCATCACGGCTAGCTATTTAGACACCGACCAAGTTTAGCGCTGACCAAACTCCGATTTACTATTACAAAAGTTTGTCAGAATGCACTCCCAGGACTGCTACTTCAATAACAAATGTTGGTTTGGTCCAAAATAATCCATCGTTATATCCAAATAGCGGCGTTTTGTTCGTGCGTTCTAGACACTATCCGAAGTGTAAATAAGGGTTACGAGCATGGCGCAATTCGTGACAAAAGATTTCTAAATATTCCATTACCGTACTTCGAAGCATGTCAACCGCTGTTTAAAATCAATTTTTATGCCATTTTTCTCAATTTTTATGCGATAATATTCTGACCGGGAATCTGCGTTTAGGTAAACAGAGGAAAGAAAACAAAGCATTCTGTCGACGCGGGCACGCGACTGAGTCTCACAGTACTGTAACCAGCCACTACCCAAATGCGCTACTTTGTTTCAACCAGAGCCTGCAAAGCCACGGTTCAGCTTTTTGCCGCCTTCTGAGAGACCATGTGAGCCGTAGGAAGTGTCACGTAACAGCAGAGATCCTTTGTAATGGATAGAGATGGCAAAGAAGGCCAAGAAATGGTCAGACAGGGTACTTCCTGTACAGAATCTTCTCAGGTTTTGGCCTGCCAAATGAGTTCTGTTATACTCACAGACACCATTCAAACAGTTTTAGAAACTTTGGAGTGTTTTCTATCCAAAGCTAATAATTATATGCATATTCTAGTTTCTGGGCAGGAGTAATAATCAGATTAAATTGGGTACGTTTTTTATCCGGCTGTGAAAATACTGCCCCCTATCCATAACAGGTTAAGTCATAATTACGTAAAACTCTGGCAAATTAGTTCGCAACGAGCCAGGCGGCCCAAACTGTTGCATATACCCTGACTGCGTGCAATGAACGCAAAATTACACAATTTCACCTGGTTAATATTGCCTGCTAACCTGGATTTCTTTTAGCTAAATATGCAGGTTTAAAAATATATACTTCTGTGTATTGATTTTAAGAAAGGCATTGATGTTTATGGTTAGGTACAGTCATGCAACGATTGTGCTTTTTCGCAAATGCGCTTTTGTTAAATCATCCCCGTTTGGCGAAGTCGGCTGTCTTTGTTAGGAAGAAATAGTCTTCACAGTTCGCAACGAGCCAGGCGGGCCCAAACTGCTGCATATACCCTGACTCTGTTTGCAAGAGAAGTGACACATTTTCCCTAGTTAAAAGAAATTCATGTTAGCAGGCAATATTAACTAAATATGCAGGTTTGAAAATATATACTTGTGTATTGATTTTAAGAAAGGCATTGATGTCTATGGTTGGAGCAACGTGTACCTAAGCGATTATATGCAACACAGGACAGGCTAGATAAACTAGTAATATCATTAACCATGTGTAGTTAACTAGTGATTACGATTGATTGATTGTTTTTTATAAGATAAGTTTAATGCTAGCTAGCAACTCACCTTAGCTTCTTACTGCATTCGCGTAACCTCGTGGAGTGCAATGTAAAGCAGGTGGTTAGAGCGTTGGACTAGTTAACCGTAAGGTTGCAAGATTGAATCCCTGAGCTGACAAGGTAAAAATATGTCGTTCTGCCCCTGAACAGGGCAGTTAACCCACCGTCATTGAAAATAAGAATGTGTTCTTAACTGACTTGCCTAGTTAAATAAATAATTAATCGGCCATTCCGATTAATCGGTCGACCTCTACCAGAAATCTTTGATTGAGAGGGGGTCAAATACTTATTTCCCTCATTAAAATGCAAATCAATTTATAACATACGTTTTTTTTTTTATATTTTTGTTGTTATTCTGTCTCTCACTGTTCAAATAAACCTACTATTAAAATTATAGACTAATCATTTCTTTGTAAGTGGGCAAACGTACAAAATCAGCAGGGGATCAAATACTTTTTTTCCCCCACTATACATGATCTAAGTGATTGATAAATTGGAATTCAGCAGTCCTAAATGTATGCCTTAGTTACAGTTGAAGTCGGAAGTTTACATACACATTAGCCAAATACATTTAAACTCAGTTTTTCACAATTCCTGACATTTAATACTAGTAAAAATTCCCTGTCTTAGGTCAGTTAGGATCACCACGTTATTTTAAGAATGTGAAATGTCAGAATAATAGTAGAGAGAATGATTTATTTCAGCTTTTATTTCTTTCATCACATTCCCAGTGGGTAAGAAGTTTACAAACACTCAATTAGTATTTGGTAGCATTGCCTGTAAATTGTTTAACTTGGGTCAAACGTTTCAGGTAGCCTTCCACAAGCTTCCTACAATAAGTTGGGTTAACTTTGGCCCATTCCTCCTGACAGAGCTGGTGTAACTGAGTCAGGTTTGTAGGCCTCCTTGCTTGCACATGCTTTTTCAGTTCTGCCCTCAAATGTTCTATAGGATTGAGGTCAGGGCTTTGTGATGGCCACTTCAATACCTTTACTTTGTTGTCCTTAAGCCATTTTGCCACAACTTTGGAAGAATGCTTGGGGTCATTGTCCATTTGGAAGACCCATTTGCGACCAAGCTTTAACTTCCTGACTGATGCCTTGAAATGTTGCTTCAATATATCCACATACTTTTCTTTCCTCATGATGCCGTCTATTTTGTGAAGTGCACCAGTCCCTCCTGCAGCATAGCACCCCCACAACATGATGCTGCCACCCCCGTGCTTCACGGTTGGGATGGTGTTCTTCGGCTTGCAAGATTACCCCTTTTTCCTCCAAACATAACAATGGTCATTATGGCCAAACAGTTCTATTTTTGTTTCATCAGACCATAGGACATTTCTCCAAAAAGTACAATCTTTGTCTCCATGTGCAGTTGCACTTGGCTTTTTTATGGCGACTTTGGAGTAGTGGCTTCTTCCTTGCTGTGCGGCCATCCAGGTTATGTCGATATAGGACTCGTTTTACTGTGGATATAGATACCTTTGTACTGGTTTCCTCCAGCATCTTCACAAGGTCCTTTGCTGTTGTTCTGGGATTGATTTGCACTTTTCGCACCAAAGTACGTTCATCTTTAGGAGACAAAACGCATTTCCTTCCTGAGCGGTATGACGGCTGCATGGTCCCATAGTGTTTATAGTTGCGTACTATTATTTGTACAGATGAATGTGGTACCTTCAGTCGTTTGGATGAACCAGACTTGTGGAGGTCTACAATTTATTTTTCTGAGGTCTTGGCTGATTTCTTTTGATTTTCCCATGGTGTCAAGCAAAGAGGCACTGAGTTTGAAGGTAGGTCTTGAAATACATCCACAGGTACACCTCCAAGTGACTCAAATTATGTCAATTAGCCTATCAGAAGCTTCTAAAGCCATGGCATCATTTTCTGGAATTTTCCAAGCTGTTTAAAGGCACAGTCAACTTAGTGCATGTAAACTTCTGACCCACTGGAATTGTGATACAGTGAATTATATGTTAAATAATCTGTCTGTAAACAATTGTTGGAAAAATTCCTTCTGTCATGCACGAAGTAGATGTCCTAACCAACTTGCCAAAGCTATAGTTTGTTTAACAAGAAAATTGTGGAGTGGTTGAAAAACGAGTTTTAATGACTCCAATCTAAGTGTTTGTAAACTTCCCACTTCAACTGTACTTTGCTTTGAAGAACTACTAAAATAGTGACTTTGTCAGACAGCATAGGCAGCAATTCTATAGAGATGAGATGATTATTTGGAATTAAATAATATAATCAAACAAAACAAATGTAATATACACCAACTGAAATATTTTATTAAAATAAAGTAATGTGAATAACTGATGGTTAATAAGTGATAAGCAGTAATGGGCAGTTACTACTATCCTGGGACTTTTATTCATTGTTTTATTCTGTATTGTTATAGCATTCAACCCACATAATGCATAGTGCATTTGTTTAAAAAAGATATTGAAAATTGTGATTTGTTTTTTATAATCGAACCGACTTCAAAAAGCACTAATCGCACAGCACTACAGTGTACAATAGTGTCCAAGGGAGTAGGGGTCGATTTGGGATTAGGGAACTGAGGGCCCTCGGTACAGAGCTGGTGAGAACTTGTGCCCTTACTTGGGTAGAGGATCTTGGTGTTGAGCATCGGCATGTTCTCGCGACTTCCTGTCTGGGCGGGAAGTAACGCAGAACTGCCCAGTGACAGGCTTCCTTTGCTGATGAGCTTCTCACAAGGAGTCTTGGACACTACAGGATGAAACAAAGACACAGAAAGACATGAGACACTGGGATCTTGATTAAAGAAAGGCACACTCCTTAAATTTGAAAAACAACGCATATTTATAAGTGATAATCTTCAATACTAAATGGGCACGCATCTTTAATTAAAATCATCTGTTTCGTCTGGGCTGTGTTCATTAGGGAAGGCAATGAAAAACAATTTAAAAGGTGATCCTTCCCTGGTTCGGACTGTTTTCTTATGTTTGGTACCAAATTAACACGACACAGGTTAGGAGACTCAGGGTTCAATGACTAACCTCTGCGGACTGGATGGCTCCTGGTGCTGTTACAGGCGTTCCCACTGTAGGACGACTGCAGAGACAGCTTGTCCTGCTCTTCCTCCTCCTCCTCCACCCCCAGAGCAAACACCTCCTGAGTCTGGGCATTCTGCTCGTCCACCGCTGATAGAAGAATGGAGAGAAAGACCGTTCAGCAACAAGAGCAGGTATGTTGAAAAAGTAGAGAGGTAAAACCGCTCTCTTTTGGATGAGTATAGATAGCAACTATATTATATTGGGGTCGGGTTACGTCCATTCTATTTCGCTTCACTCAATTCAGGAAGTTAACTGAAATTCCTATTCCAATAACTATCAAGCTTGATCTGAGACTGGCCACAAGATTGCCCAGGAGTCCTGCTCTACTGTTACAATGCTTATGGCCTTGACGTTTTCGTCTGTCCTCTGTTTTTATGTAACATATGAAACATCAAGTATGCCAAGTCGGTCAGTGTAGTCTATGTTTTATGTTTGTTTATTTTTTTAACCACAGACAAAAACTTCCCTTAGAGGACAAATAACCTTACTGTAAATCTAATTCCAATATTCAGAATTAATTCTCACGGAGGTCTAAATTGGAATTTCAGTTTACTTCCTGAATTGACCCATACCAATTAGAACAGAAGTAGCGGTAGGAAGGTAACATATCACCTTTTTCAGTGTGCTCGATTATCTGCCTGATGGCTTTCTTCAGGCTGTTGGCTCTCAGCATCAGCTGTTCCCTGGGCTTAAAGATGGCCGTCAGGGGCCTGGGGGAGCACGGGATGGCGGCGGGTGCGGGCGACGATGGCACCAGAACCCCCTCGCCCTCCTCCTGCTCCTCAGCGATGGTGGGGGGGGGGGCAGGCATCATAGTAGATGCCTGCGCCTCCTCATTGAGCGTCTTCAGCAGCGAGTCCAGCTTTTCCTTCAGAACCCCACACTGCAACCAATCGACCAATCAACACAGATCTGATTCACTGGATTAGTGCAAACATGGCTGGAGGGAGTTTCCACCATATTTCCTATACCAGTCATTTACATAAAATCAGGGAAGGGATGAGAGCAAGGTGAGATAATTGGTACAAAGCCATGGTTCCTCACTGCTTACCTTCTTGGCCATAGCCTCTGACTCCTCGGAGCTCTCCTTGTTCTTCTCGTAGGCCTTCCCCACTCGAGCCACAAAGTCCTTCACTGTCTCACACAGTACCCTACGAACATGCACAACACACGCACAACACACAACACAGTCAGGGCAACGGAAACCTACACCTAAGAAACGGTATGGACTGAGCAGGCAGACAGACTGATTGAAGTGACAAACATACTTAGCTGAGGAGATGACCACTGAGTGCTGATCTGAAGTCAGGATCTTGGACAGGTGGGCTGCCACAGAGTCTTCGTAGGTCAGAATCTGTTGCACCTGTGGCACAGATAACAATCAAGGTCAAAAACAGGCTAGTCTTCAGGAAATGTGTCTTGAACTGAAGAGCATCACCACTTATAGTGCAACATACAGTGCATTCGGAATTTATTCAGACCCCTTGACTTTTCCACATTTTGTTACGTTATAGATTATTCTACAATTGATTAAATAATCCCCCCCCCCCATCAATCTACACACAATGCCCCAAAACGACAAAGCAAAAACAGGTTATAAATTTATGCTATTATAATTATTACATTTTTTTTTTTTTAAATATCACATTTACATAAGTTTTCAGACCCTTTACTCAGTCCTTTGTTGAAGCACCTTTGGCAGCAATTACAGCCTCAAGTCTTTTTGGGTATGACAGATATGGCAGCTCTGCATCTAGCTCCTAAGCAACTTTGCAGTATTTAGTTTGTGTGTGTTATTTGTTACATAATTAACCCAGAAATGTGTTTGTTATTACATACAGACGGAAAGAACTTTTGGATTTCAGAGCGGTGGTAACTCACCAGGAATACGACTTTCCCGAATTGGAGCTTTATTCATACCCCCCCAAGGGCAATTGAACATATTCTAGAGGCAAAACACCAGCGGTGGAGAAGAGGTATTCTGAGTGGACTTCTAGTCTGACTCAGGAGGTGTGGACACCATCCACCACTTCCGAGTAGATTGCTCGCTAATGTTCTGTCTTTGGATAATAAAGTAGACGAGCTCAGGGCGATCATCTCCTTCCAGAGAGACATCAGGGATTGTAACATACTCTGGTTGACGGAAACATGGCTCTCTCAGGATATAATGTCCATACAGACAGCTGGGTTCTCAGTACCACGCGCAGACAGGAATAAAGAACACTCCGGGAAGAAGAAAGGCATGGGTGTATGTTTCAGTCCAATTATTATTTTTTTTTTTTAATAATAATAATAATGTATGAAATGAAATGTATGCACTCACTACTGTAAGTCGCTCTGGATAAGAGCGTCTGCTAAATGACTAAAATGTAATTTTTTTTTAATTAACTACTCATGGTGTGATTGTGATGACATACAGAAACGTACAGTCCCTTTGTTCACCCGACCTAGAAAACCTCACATTCAAATGCCGACCGTATTACCTCCCAAGAGAATTCTCTTCGGTTATAGTCACAGCCGTGTATATTCCCCTTCAAGCAGATACCACGACAGCTCTCAAAGAACTACACTGAACTTTATGCAAACTGGAAACCAGATATCCTGAGGCCGCATTTATTGTAGCTGGGGATTTTAAAAATGCAAATTCAAGGAAAATGCTACCAAAGTTGTACCAATACATTGGACCACTGCTACTCAACTTTTTGAAAATGCCTACAAGGCCATCCCCGCCCTTCCTTCGGCAAATCTGATCACGACTCCATTTTGTCCTCCCTTTCTACAGGCAGAAACTCAAACAGGAAGTACCCGTGCTAAGGTCTATTCAACGATTGGTGTGACCAATTGGATTCCATGCTTTAAGATTGTTTTGCTCACGCGGACTGGGACATGTTCCGGGTAGAGAATCTGAGAATAACATTGACGTATATAGAGTTCATCAGGAAGTGTATAGGAGATGTTGTACCCACTGTGACTATTAAAACCTACCCAAACCAGAAACAGTGGATAGATGGCAGCATTCGCGCAAAACTGAAAGTGCGAACCACCACATTTAACCATGGCAAGGTGACTGGGAATATTGCCGAATACAAACAGTGTAGTAATTCCCTCCGTAAGGCAATCAAACAGGCATAACGTCAGTAGAGACAAAGTGTAGTCACAATTCAACGCCTCAAACACGAGACGTATGTGGCCGGGTCGACAGACAACCACGGACTACAAATGGAAAACCAGCCACGTCGCAGAGACCGACGTCTTGCTTCCGGACAAGCTAAACACCTTCTTCACCCGCTTTGGAGGATAACACAGTGCCACCGACGCAGCACGCTACCAAGGACTGTGGGCTCCCCTTCTCCGTGGCTGACGTAAGACATTTAAGAGTGTTAACCCTCGCAAGGCTGCCAGCCCAGAAGGCCTTCAGATCATGCACAGACCAGCTGGCTGGAGTGTTTACAGACATATATTAAATCTGTCCCTATCCCAGTCTACTGTCCCCACTTGCTTAAAGATGTCCATCATTGTTCCTGTACACAAGAAAGCATAGGTAACTGAACTAAATGACTATCACCCCGTAGCACTCACTTCTGTCATCATGAAGTGCTTTGAGATGCAAGTTAAGGATCATATCACCTATACCTTACCTGACACCCTAGACCCACTTCAATTTGCTTACCGCCCCAGTAGATCCACAGACGATGCAATTGCCATCGCACTGCACACTGTCCTATTCCACGTGGAGAAGAGGAATACCTATGTAAGAATGCTGTTCATTGACTTGAGCTCAGCATTCAACACAACAGTACCCTACAAGCTCATCATTATTAAGCTCAGGGTCCTGGGTCTGAACCCCGCCTTGTGCAATTGGGTCCTGGACTTCCAGACGGGCCACACCCAGATGGTGAAGGTAGGAAATAACACACTGCACAAGGGTGAGTGTTCAGCCCCCTCCTGTACTCCCTGTTCACCCATGACTGCATGACCACGCACACCTCCAACTCAATCAAGTTTTTCAACGACACAACATTAGTAGGCCTGATTACCAACAATGACGAGACAGCCTACAGGAAGGAGGTGAGGGCCCTGGGAGAGTGGTGCCAGTTAAATAACCTCTCACTCAACGTCAACAAAACAAAAGGAGCTTATCGTAGAATTCAGGAAAGAGCAGAGGGAGCATGCCCTTATCCACATCGATGGGACAGCAGTGGAGAAGGTTGAAAGGAGGCTGAAGAAATATGGCTTGTCACCTAAAACCCTCAAACTTTTACAGATGCACAATTGAAAGCATCCTGTCAGGCTGTATCCCCGCTTGGTACGGCAACTGCGTTTGGGTGTTAACTTCTGCAAACCTTTGGGGATTTATTACTTTGTTCATTGTCCCTTCCTGTTGTACACAGAACAAGGAAGAGCTTGGTTTTGTTTGTTTGGAAAGTTTGTTTAAAAGTACATTGGAAAGTTCTTGGTAGCTACCTAGCTTGTTATGTTGGAACCCGTGACGCAGTTGGCATCAGTTGCTGGGACTGCTTGTATCTTTACAGTGATCCTGCCGACCAAGGACGGGTCTGAGGAGCTATTTGGCGTCACAGCTAGCCTAGCTGCTAGCTAGCTGGACATCAAGCTAGTGAGATGTTCTTGAACGCAGCCCACGACGCAGTTAGCCATTGTGGCTGGGACCCGCGGATGGTCCCGGGTTTGTGGCTGTCTAAATCCTTGCTGTTTGTTGTTTTCAATTTTCCCCGTGACCTGCCCTGTCTGGAACTGCAAAGTGTAACAGCCTAACATACATTGCTAGCTGATATGACAAAGACCAAAGCCGGCGAGAGTACCGTTGAGGACAGTCCCAGTGGTGTCTATCACACGTGAAGGATCTTTTAAACAAACAAAAAGAGACCTATAAGCAGTTGTTACAACAACAAGAAAATAGTTTCAAGTGTTTTGTCCAAATACTCGTGGATTCTACTAATAAAAGAATGGACAACCTGACCAGAGAGGTCCAGGACCTGAAGAACAGTTCTCCCAGGGTCAGCTCGATGAGTTGAAACAGGAGAACGGCATGATGACAGCAATCTATAAATCATTGAGAGAGGACATCAGTTCTGTATGTGAATCCATGATAACAATGACAGAGAAATTTGATATCTCGAGGGACAATCAAGGCGAAACAACATGGTTGCGGACGGAATTGCAGAATCTCCACGAGACCTGGATGGAGTCTGAGGACAAAGTGAGGGAAATTATCTCAGAGAAATTGAAGATGGACCACAGGAAGATTGAGGTGGAGCGCACACCCACAGGACTGGAAAACCCACCATCGGTCCAGGTGATAGGCCCAGGCCGATAGTGGTCAAGTTCCTGAGGTTCATAGACAAGGTAGCTGTTCTTTGCCCCAGAAGAGGAAAGAACTGATCCCAGCCATGAAAGCTGCCAGAGCGCGTGGGGACATTGCGTACATCTGCTACAACAGGCTCATTGTCCACCCTCCCTCCCAGAAGCCTGGAAGGGATGAGACAGCCAAGCCTATGGGTTCGTAGCCTCAACCCCGCAGCACACACACCAATTGATTAATGGACTGCTGAATGTATATTTTTTTCTCTTGCTTTGTCTGCTCTTTTCAATATTATATCTATCTCTGATAAGCTACCCAGGAAAGGTCTGAAAATAGCCCATATTAATATATGTAGCCTTAGAAATAAGGTTCATGAAATCAATAACTTGCTAACATCAGATAAGATTCATATATTAGCCATTTCTGAGACTCACTTAGATAATTAATTTGATGATACATCAGTAGCAATACAAGGATATAACATTTATAGAAGAGACAGAAATGCTTATGGGGAGGAGACAGACAGACAGACAGACAGACAGACAGACAGACAGACAGACAGACAGACAGACCTAAAATAGTGCATAAGAGATCATACAAAAGATTTCGCTGTGACTCTTATGTGGATGATGTTAAAAATATTTGTTGGTCTGATGTCATTAATGATGTCATTAATCCAGACGCTGCACTTGATGAATTTATGAAATTGCTTCATCCAATTATTGATAAACATGCACCTGTTAAGAAACTGACTGTTAGAACTGTTAAGGCTCCATCGATTGATGAGGAATTGAAAAACTGTATGGTTGAAAGAGATGGTGCAAAAGGAGTGGCTCATAAGTCTGGCTGTACATCTGACTGGCTTACTTACTGCAAATTGAGAAATTATGTGACTAAACTCATCAAAAAGAAGAAGAAACTTTATTATGATGCCAAGAGCAATGAAATAAAGAATGATGGAAAAAAACTTTGGAGTACTTTAAATTAACTTATGGGCAGAAAGACAAATTCAACAATTTCAACAATTATTTTAATGATTATTTAATTGGCAAAGTGGGCAAACTTAGGCAGGAAATGCCCACGACAAACAGTGAGCAATTATATTCATGTATAAAAAACTAATAATGAAAGAAAAGCAATGCAAGTTAGAATTTTGTAAAGTTTGTGTGGGAGAAGTGGAAAAATTATTGTTAACAATCAATAATGACAAACCTGGCATTGACAACTTAGATGGAAAGCTACTCAGGATGGTAGCTGACTCTATAGCCACTCCTATCTGTCAAATGTTTTATCTGAGCCTAGAGGAAAGTCTTTGTCCTCAGGCCTGGAGGGAAGCCAAAGTAATTCCGCTACCCAAGAGTGGTAAAGCGGCCTTTACTGGCACTAACAGCAGACCTATAAGCTTGCTGCCAACTCTTAGCAAACTGTTGGAAAAAATGGTGTTTGACCAAATACAATGCTATTTCTCTGTAAACAAATTAACAATAGACTTTCAGCATGCTTATAGAGAACGGCACTCAACATGTACCGCACTGACACACATGACTGATGATTGGTTGAAAGAAATTGATAATAAGAAGATTGTGGGAGCTGTACTGTTAGATTTCAGTGCAGCCTTTGATATTATTGACCATAAGCTGTTGTTGAAAATGGCTTTTCAACCGCTGCCATATCGTGGATTCAGAGCCATCTATCTAATAGAACTCAAAGGGTTTTCTTTAATGGAAGTGTCTCTAATGTCAAACATGTAAAGTGTGGTGTACCGCAGGGCAGCGCTCTAGGCCCTATACTCTTTTCTATTTTTCAACATTATCAAGGCCGCAGGGCCAGACGGATAACCAGGACGTGTACTCAGAGCACGCACTGAGCAACTGGCAAGGGTCGTCACTGACACTTTCAACCTGTCCCTGGCAGAGTCTGTAATACATAAATGTTTCAAGCAGACCACCATAGTTCCTGTGCCCAACAACACCAAGGTAACCTGCCTAAATGACTACCGACTCGTAGCACTCACGCCTGTAGCCATGAAGTGCTTTGAAAGGCTGGTCATGGCTCACATCAACACCATCATCCCAGAAATCCTAGACCCACTCCCAATTTGCATACCGCCCCAACAGATCCACAGATGACACAATATCTATTGCACTCAACAATGCCCTTTCCCACCTGGACAAAAGGAACACTTATGTGAGAATGCTATTCATTGACTTTCACTCAGCATTCAACACCATAATGCCCTCAAAGCTCATCCCTAAGCTAAGGATCCTGGGACTAAACACCTCCCTCTGCAACTGGATCCTGGACATCCTGACAGGCCGCCCCCAGGTGGTAAGGGTAGACAACAACACATCTGCCATGCCGATCACCAACATGGAGGCCCCTAAGGGGTGAGTGCTTAGTCCCCTGCTGTACTCCCTGTTCACTCATGACTGCATGGCCAGGCATGACTCCAACATCATCATTAAGTTTTCCGACGACATAACAGTGGTAGGCCTGATCACCGACAATGATGACACAGCCTATAGTGAGGAGGTCAGAGACCGTGATCAAGACAAAGGAGATGATTTTGGACTACAGGAAAAAGAGGACCGAGCACGCCCCTATTCTCATCGACAGGGCTGTAGTGGAGCAGATTGAGAGCTTGAAGTTCCTTGGTGTCCATCACCAACAAACTATCATGGTCCAAAAACACCAAGACAGTCGTGAAGAGGGCATGACAACGCCTATTCCCCCTCAGGAGACTGAAAAGATAAGGCATGGGTCCTCAGATCCTCAAAAAGTTCTACAGCTGCACTATCGAGAGCATCCTGACTAGTTGCATCACCGCCTGGTATGGCATCTGCTCGGCCTCCGACCACAAGGCACTACAGAGGGTAGTGCATCCGGCCCAGTACATCACTGGAGCCAAGCTTACGGCCATCCAGGACCTCTATACAAGGCGGTGTCAGAGGAAGACCCTAAAAATTGGATTTGATTTTTGTTTGTAATTTTTCTGGAATTAGATTTTTTTTTTAAAGACTCCAGCCTCCCAAGTCATAGACCGTTCTCTTTTATACCGCACGGCAAGAGGAACTGGAGCACCAAGTCTAGGTCCAAAAGGCTTCTTAACAGCTTCTACCCCCAAGCCATGAGACTGCTGAACAGCTAATCAAAAGGCTACCCGGGACTATTTGCATTGACCCCCCCACCTCATTTTTACGGTGCTGTTGCTCGCTGTTTATTATCTAAGCGTAGTTACTTTACCCCTACCTACATTTATCTCGATTAACCTGTACCCCCGTACATTGACTCTGTACCTGTACCCCCTGTATATAGCCTCGTTATTATTTTATTGTTGCTCTTTTATTTTTCTTAAAACTGCATTGTTGGTTAAGGGCTTGTAAGTAAGCATTTCACTGTAAAGTCTACACCTGTTGTATTCAGCACATGTGACAAATAAAATTGGATTCGATTTCTGTTTTGTATTTTTAATGAATTTAGAAAAAAATTCTAAAAGCCTGTTGTTTTCGCTTTGTCATTATGGGGTATTGTGTGTAGATTGACGAGGAACATGTTTTATTTAATCAATTTTAGAACAAGGCTGTAATGTAACAAAATGAGGAAAAAGTCAAGTGGTCTGAAAACTTTCCGAATGCATTGTATATATTAGGGCTTGATACGCTGTTGGTCAACTGAGAATTTTGTAATGGAGCAGTTGCAAAAAAAGACAAAGTTTTATAGCATATCTTAATTGATGCCTGTCTTAGTGGACTAATCCATTTGTATTTGTATTTATTAGGGATCCCCATTAGCTGCTGCCAACATTATTACACCACTGCATATCTACAATACCAAACGTATAATACCACCATACAACAATATTACAATGTACGTGTGTGTAGAGTGCGTGTGCTAGCACTTGTGTGCATATGCGTGTGTCTGTACCTTTGTGTGTCTCTTCACAGTCCCCGCTGTTCCATAATATATATTTTTATGTGTTAAATCTGATCCTACTGCTTGCATCAGTTACCTGACGTGGAATAGAGTTCTGTGTAGTCATGGCTCTATGTAGTTTGTGCACCTCCCATAGTCTGTTCTGTACTTGGGGACTGAAGATAATCGGTGTCTAAGCTATGTGCTAGTAGTTTTAACAGACAGCTCGGTGCATTCAGCTTGTCAACACTTCTTACAAAAAGTAGTAGTGACGAAGTTAATCTCTCCTCCACTTTGAGCCATGAGAGAATGACATGCATATCATTAATGTTAGATCCCGTGTACTTTAAAGGGCCAGCCGTGCTACCCTGTTCTGAGCCAATTGTAATTTTCCTCACACTTCGTGGCACCTGACCACACAACTGAACAGTAGTCCAGGTGTGACAAAACTAGGGCCTGAAGGACCTGCCTTGTTGATAGTGTTATTGGACAGACTTCTCCCCATCTTAGCCACTGTTACATCAATATGTTTTGACCATGGCAGTTTACAATCCAGGGTTACTAAATCTCTCCATTATTCATTACAAGATTTAGTTGAGGTTTAGGGTTTAGTGAATTACTTGTTCCAAATACAATGCTTTTAGTTTTAGAAATATTTAGTACTAACTTATTCCTTGCCACCCATTCTGAAACTAAATGCAGCTATTAATTAAGTGTTCTTATTTACAATGACAGCCTAGGAAGAGTGGGTTAACCGTCTTGTTCAGGGGCAGAACAACAGATTTTTTTACCTTGTCAGCACAGGGATTCGATCTAGCAACCTTTCGGTTTCTGGCCCAACACCCTAACCACTAGGCTACCTGCCACCCCATCTAGTATGCTTATATTGAAAATATCGTCCGCTATTATCCTCAGTAATTTTCCATCCAAGTTGTCAAACCCCGGGGGCATGTCATTGTTGATAGACAACAATTAATTTTTTCACCTCTTCCACACTCACTACAGAATTCAAAAGTACAATGCTTGTCTTTCATAATTTGGTCAGATATACTTGGATGTGTAGGGTCAGCGTTTGTTGCTGGCATGTCATGCCTCAACTTTGTTCATCTTGCCAATGCAAAAATCATTAAAGTATTTGGCAATATCAGTGGGTTTTGGGATGAATGAGCAATCTGATTCATTGAATGATGAGCTGAGTTTGCCTTTTTGCCCAATTTTTTTTTTTTAAGGTGCTCCAAAACTTTTTACTATCATTCTTTATATTATTTATTTTTATTTCATAGTATAGTTTTTCTTTTTATTTAGTTTAGTCACATGATTTCTCAATTTGGAGGTCGTTTCCCCAGTTGTTTGTGTCGTCAGGCTTATTTGTCATACCTTTTGCCATCTCAACCATACCATTTTTTAAATTCCTCATCAATCCAAAGGTATTCAACAGTTTTTACAGTCATTTTCTTAAATGGGTACATGCTTATTAGTAACTGGAATAAGTTATTTCATAAATGTGCTTCTTATTAAACACCACAAACCAGCAAAAAAACATAAGAATGACTACAAAACGTATTATATGACCTCTTATACACTATATTATGCCCAGCCTTTGGAACTTTGTGTTTTCCTAGATATGGCTACTATATTGTGATCACTACATCCTATGAATTTGGATACTGCTTTAAAGCAAATTTCTGCAGCATTAGTAAAGATGTGATCAATACATGTTGATGATTTCATTCCTGTCCTGTTTGTAACTACCCTGGTTGATTGACTGATAACTTGAACCAGGTTGCAGGCACTGATTACTGTTTGAAGCTTTTTCTTGAGTAGGCAGCTTGACGTAAGCCAGTCAATAATGAAATCATCCAGAAAATATACCTCTGTTGATATCACATACATTATCAAGCATTTCACACATATTATCCAGATACTGATTGTTAGCACTTGGTGGTCTATAGCAGCTTCCCAGTAGAATGGGCTTTAGGTGAGGCAGATGAAGCTGTAGCTATATTACTTCAACAGTATTTAACAAAAGATCCTCTCTAAGCTTTACAGGAATGTGGTTCTGAATATAGACCGCAACACCGCCCCATTGGTATTTCTGTATTTTCTGAAGATGTCATAACCATCTTTGCTACCACTGTATCAAAGGTATTAGCTAAGTGAGTTTCAGAAACAGAATATGAATGTCATCTGTTACTAGCACGTTATTGACTTCAAAGACTACATATGTTAATATGGGCTATTTCTAGTACTTTCTGGGATGCTTGATTGTTTTTAATACTTTACTGGGAAACTTATCAGAAGTAGACTTGCTCATGTCATTTATATTGGAGCTGAGCTGCACTCAGTGGACTTCCTACTAGGGCACACCGCCTCAGTGCTAACAGTATAACTCTGGTTCATAGGCACATGATTACTGCATACAATAGCTGTAGGATCAGAGGCATTCAAATCAGTTAGGCATTCAAATCAGTTAGGGGGACATACAATGTAAGTACCTTAATTTGTCTGCCAATGCCCCTGGAATAATGTACGACAACTCAACGACACAATGGTAGGGATTAACTGAGCTGGTCTTGGGTCATTGATAAGTCATTGTCTCAACGCAGCCTTGAAAAGACTCCAGGAGCCAAGATGATTTGGATGGACTCTGTCATTCCAGTAGAGCATCTTCTCTTTCCAGAAGGTTTTGAAGTTATCAATAAATGTGATTCCAACAGAGCTACAGTAATCTGTTAGCCAGTTGTGTAATGCCAATAGCCTGATGAATATTTCACACCCGCAGCCCAACGATGGTACCGGACCAGAAATGATTGGCACTTTCTGGAATCCTTTAGTGCTAGAATCAGTTCTTTAAAATACATTTTCAGAAGTTCCCGAGCTAGCCCACCTAGCCTACATGAGCTACAACAGCATCAGCTCCCGGCATCTGTCGTAGAATGTTCGGAAGCAGCCTTATAATGTCCTGTACTCGTGCTCCAGGATAGCACAGGGTTTTTGCTCCGGGAAACAAGATGTCTCTTACAATAGAGCTGTTGATGACGACAGCTGGTGCAATGGCTGAGGAGGTCCGGACGTTCTTTCACCTCGAGTGGTTTCGCAAACCCCTCGAGGACCAAAGGACGGTGGGGCCTGATGGACGGAAGCCAGCTGTAGTATCCATCGTGGATGATGAATGGGCCGGAGTCTCAGGCAGCCTTATTGTCTGATGAGGGGGGAGCACTGAGGATCTGAACCCGAGGTAGAAGCCACCGGAGAGTGAGACAGAACAGAGGACGAAGGCGCAGGTATCTCCGGATCCGATCTTGAATCAGAAGTCCCTAGAGAAAAAGGCGCCGGAACCTCTGAATCCAAGGCGGCAAAGCCGTTTCTGGTCTGTGTCCGGTCATGGATTAACATCTCCAAGGAGACCCCCTTTACCAGGGGATGCTGTCTTAAACTTCCATGACGAGTGACATATCTCCATGGCTGGTTGGTAGGGTCAAGAACAGGAACATCCCCCAAGTCATCCAGGAGCATCCTATTAGCGCTGTTCTCCAGGGAAGGGGGAGACCGCTTCGAGGAGTGATCCCTATAGAGTACTGGCCAGTTGGCTGTGGAGAGCTGACGTGGCGGCGAAAAGTCCACCACATCAGAGCGGCGTCCAGCTACTGGGGTAGAAGAGAAAGAAGAAGTAGGCGGGCGTGGATTCCCCAGTAGCTTGTGTAGGTTTGCTACTTGATTGCTAAGAGTAGCCACTTCGCCCCTGTAGTCCTCTGCAAGAAAACAGTTGCTACATTGAAAGTCCGGGCAGTCCACATTGTCCCAGTAATAAAGCAAAAATAAACACAGCTCCAGCAAAGTTGAAAATGTTCAATAGGGACCCTCTAGGCTAGCTGGCTGGGCTAGCTGGGCTTCCGTGTCTCCCTTTTTACATGGAATTCTCAATTAAGTGAACAAAAAGAGCTCACACAAATTGAAAAACCTGAAAAGCAGAAAGATGTGTCCTCCTTAAAATCCTCTCACAGCGGTGACCACAAAAGCAGTGTCTGCACGTACTGTTGGTAGCAGCATTAGCTGCTAGTTTGATACTGATAGCTACCAGATAGACTAGTAGCTAGCTTCTGTAAACAACTTCAGACTTTTTGGTCTGGCAGGATCCCAAGACAGATAGTACCGGACACAGCAACTGAGACTAACCGAGTTGCGGGATCCAAACTCAAAAATGGTATAAATCAAACTTTGCAAGGAAACACTGTCACAACTTTACAAAAACAATAAACCAAGGTCTCTCGTTCAGCATTCAACATACCATATGACCAGACATCACTCTCCAAGGTGACATATCGGCGGCCGCGGTGATGGCACACCATTATCACCAGTAGTACATTTACCGTTAATTTGCAATATTTCTAACATACAATGTTTGTTTGGTTACTATAATTTGTGACCCGTTTCAGGAAACTAGGCGTATGTCGTGGGTCACTACTTCACACAAGAGCCATTTGAACGTAATCTTAAAAAAATTATATATATAAAAATGTGTTTTTTGGCCAGAAATGCCTTCTGGAACATGTGAACATGGGCCTGAATAACAAACTTGTATGCCATCTGTAAATACGAATACAATTGTTAAATTACGAGCCTAGTTAGTTTAGCCACAGAAAAAGTGAGCAACCTTCCTGCTAGCCATGATTGGCTGAGATAATGAGTGGGCTGGACATGCCGAGAGATGAGTTCGGATTGGTCTATCATATAACACGCTTCTGTCTATTTGAGCTGGGTAGTATGTGTAGGTAATCCTGTCTAACGCTGCTTTTTAAAAAATATATTGCTTAGTAGAACTGCATAAGTGTTGCTCTCCACTTTCTGGAGGACCGAGTTTTTAAATCAGTGGAATTAGAGTATGATAGCTAAGGAGATAGAGGAAACACCTGTCTCCGGATTACATCTTCAAACTAAGGGCAACCGTGGCATCCGTGACAAGGAAAAGCGTCCAACCATAACGTATACGGGTAAGATAGTCTAGCTAGCTACATTTTCAGATATTACACGTTTCTAATTTTGACAAAGTCATTCTCATTTCAAGTTAAAGTGTACTGTTAGCTAGCTAACGTTAGCTGGCTGGCTCGCTAGCTAACGTTATGTGTATGATCTTATTATTTGTATCTCAGATCCATTTGCTTGGCTAGTTATAGCCTAATGTTAGCTAGCTAACATTGAACCTGGTTGGTTATCTAGCTGCAGAGTGGTAACGCCATGAGTTGGTTTTACGGTTCATTGTTCAGCTAGCTACATGTCTTAACAAAAGACTCCACTATGCAAGTAACCATTTTGGGTGGCCATCTACAGTCTGGTCATCTACTCCTATTTCAGAGCACTCGTCTGAGTGTGCCAGAGTGCAGAATAACTGAGGACTTTACGAACGCTCAACACCTGTTGAATATGGCCGGTGTCAGTATACGTTGGCCAAAAAAAGCGTTATTAAATTGTTGCCAGCAGCACAGTTTCAGTCACCAACACTCTGGATAACATGAAAACAGCCTAACCAGCTCTGCTAAGGCGAGTAAAATGAGTGGGGTGTTCTCTCATTTGTGCCTGGAAATAGCTAGCAAGCTAGCCAATGTTAGCCAGTTGGGGTGCTTGACTGCCGTTGTGAGGTCAGAACGCTCGAATCAACCCTACTCATCGGCCAGAGCATGTGAAATCCATAAATTAGGGCCTTATGAATTTTAAAAAAATTGACCGATTTCCTCATATGAACTGTAACTCAGTAAAATCAATGAAAGTGTTGCATGTTGTGTTTATATTTTTGTTCAGTATATTAATATTGTTTTGTTTGGAGCACTCCTGTCAATGTTGAGTAAGGACACAAACCTGATTACACATAGAAGTAGGCCTAGGCTACCTGGCATGCACACAAATTTGGGGAGCTGATAGAATTTCTGATTGTCTTAACTCACCACCACCAATGAGCTGTGGAGCTTCTTAAAGTATTTTTTTCTTCACCTCAAACAGCAAGTAAACAAGTCTGTTTCTACATACATTGAGAATGACAATAGTTCCTCAATGTAGCCTAAATCTTTCCAGCTCTCTCCCTTTTGATAACCACTCGGTGTGAAAAGGAAAACAAATGTCATGCTCTGATTCGGTAGAAACGTCATAAAATATACCTACCTGATTACTTCTTATCCCTTGCACAAATAAATAGCCTACAGCTGTGTGGGAAACTGATATTTTATACAATGTTGCAAGTTTGTTAGCAAGCTTAGGGCTAGACCAAGTTGATACAATGTTTCAAATTCCTTGCAGACGTGTGTGATTTATTTTTATTGTGATATTTTCTACCTGCAGAATGCAATGTTTTTATTTGTTGGCTTTATGTAGGCTATTTTTACATAGTTGGCAAGTTATTTTTAGATTTGTATAATTTCCATTTTAGATATAATTTATATTAACCACATGACAATGATTTTGAGATACGAAGACTATTATAAAATAAATGAAACTGTTCCACGAAAATGTGCATATGAAAATCATAAATGGCATGCAGATCGGTAGAAATGTTTCTACCGATCTGCATGTTTCTACCGATCTGCATGCCAGTTATGATTTTCATATGCACATTTTCGTGGAACAGTTAATTTAATTGGCACTCCAAATGAAAAAGGCTGCTGACCACTGGTGTAGCTTATTACAAGCAACTTCGGGAACGTAGTGGCACAATCTGCGAAGGTCAGCAGGACGAGATGGTTCGGGAAGAGTTTTTTTTCTTCTGTTTAGGCTATCTTGATCTCGGTCTTCAGTGCGCTTAAAGTCTCACACAAGCTCAGTAGCCTACATACTGTATATCTGAAGACAAGTGTCTGATGACTCCATACATAAATGGAATGTAACTGCAATTGTACTCGAATTCAGCTAAAACTATCACGATGTGCAGAACAGGAATTTATGTCATTGCCAGGTACCTCAGAGTCATCGCTGCAATCCTCTGTCACCGTAGAGCTGGAATGTTGCCGCGGGAACTTTGTCTCATACACCATAATACTCCACCTGGACAAAAAATAAAAACAATGGATAATTTAGGGGCTGCTTTTTTTTTTCTTCCTGACCTGACCAGAAGAAACTCCTGGACTAATGATAACTGGCTTAAAAGCTATAATATGTAACTTTTTGGGCAACCTGACCAAATTCACATAGAAATCTGAGTTATAAATCTGTCATTCTCATTGATATTTCACAGCGGTTTAGATGGTACAATGACTCTACACAATCAATGCTTGTTTTGTCACAAACTGAAATTAGGCCAACTGTTTTCTGCAAATGGTTCCTTTAATGGTACCTTTTAAACAGTTAGTTACATGCTCTTCCTCTCTCTTCATCCCTCTCACACCTGTCAAGCATCTTGGTGAGTATTTCCCTTACCCCCTGTTCTCCTCCCCAAGTCTCTCTCTCTCTTTCGCCCCTCCTCCTCCCTCCCTCACCTCCATGTCGAGCATCTTGGTGCTGGCTCTCTACAGCTTCTCCCCCTTTACCTCCTCATTCCTCCCATCCTCCCTCCTCCCTCCCTCTCCTACCTGTCAAGCATCTTGGTGCTGGCCCTCTCAAGCTTCTCCAGTATTTGAGGCAGCTGTGCGTCATCATCACAGGCCGAGCCCCAGCCCAGGACGCGGGCGAGGTCATTTCCTGTCCCCAGGGGCAGAACACCCAGCTGGCACTGCAACACAACAAATGATTTATCCAGTTACAACTGACCCCCGTTACATTTAACCCCGTTCTCCCCCATTTAATCCTAATTCAGAAAACACGAATATAGCTCACATATCAAATCTTTGATTAGTAACTCCTACCATTTTGTTTTTGTCATAGAAATGTATATTGATGGTTATATTTATACTAAACAAAAATATAAAATGCAACTACTTCAAAGATTTTACTGAGTTACAGTTCATATAAAACAAATCAGGACCTAATCTATAGTTTTCACATGACTGGGCAGGGGTGCAGTCATGGGTGGGCCTCTCCAAGGCCCACTCAGAATTAGTTATTTTCCACAAAAGGGCTTTATTACAGACATAAATACTCCTCAGCAACCCCCCAAAGACGATCCTGCAGGTAAAGAAGCCGGATGCGGAGGTCCTGGGCTGGCATGGTTACACGTGGTCTGCAGTTGTGAGGCTGGTTGGACGTACTGACAAATTCTCTAAAATGACGTTGGAGGCAGCTTATGGTAGAGAAATTAACATTCAATTATCTGGAAACAGCGCTGGTGGGCATTTGAGGCATCTGTGGCATTGTGTTGTGTGACCCTCAGAGTTTCCCTGCACCCTGAGCTCCGGACAGACACAGCTGTAGGCTATTTATTTGCGCAAGGGATAGGCATATTTTATGATGTTTCCACCGGATCAGAGCGTGACATTTGTTTTCCCTTTTACACCGAGTGGTTATCAAAAGGGAGAGAGCTGGAAAGATTTCTCAAGTAGACTACATTGAGGAAGTATTGTCATTCTCTATGGACGTAGAAACAGACTTTGTTTACTTGCTGTTTGAGGTGAAGAAAAAAATTACACAGCTCATTAGTAGTGGTGGTGAATTAAGGCAATCAAAAATACTATCAGATCCCCAAATGGGCACATTTATAAGCCTACATTTAATTGCAGGCCAGGTAGCCTAGGCCTACTTCTATGCATAATCAGGTTCGCATCTTTACTCAACATTGACAGGTGCGCTCCAAACAAAACCAAATTAATATGCTGAACAAAAATATAAACATGGAACAATTTCATTGATTTTACTGAGTTACAGTTCATATTAGAAAATCAGTCAATGCACCTGTGTAATGATCATGCTGTTTAATCAGCTTCTTGACCTGTCAGGTGGATGGATTATCTTGGCTAAGTAGAAATGCTCACTAACATGGATGTAAACACATTTTTTGTACAACATTTTAGCGAAATAAGCTTTTTGTGCGTTTAGAACATTTCTGGGATTTTTTATTTCAGCTCTTGAAACCTGGGACCAACACATTACATGTTGCGTTTATTTTTGTTCAGTGTAGTATTTGTGTACTGCTCTTCTCTGTGTCACGGAGGCTCTCCGGCACTGCTAAAGCTAACTCTCTCTCCTCTGCTCTCATCCTTCTAGACCTATCTGCTGCCTTTGATACTGTGAACCATCAGATCCTCCTCTCCACCGTCTCCGAGTTGGGCATCTCCGGCGCGGCCCACGCTTGGATTGCGTCCTACCTGACAGGTCGCTCCTACCAGGTGGCGTGGCGAGAATCTGTCTCCGCACCATGCGCTCTCACCACTGGTGTCCCCCAGGGCTCTGTTCTAGGCCCTCTCCTATTCTCGCGATACACCAAGTCACTTGGCTCTGTCATATCCTCACATGGTCTCTCCTATCATTGCTATGCAGATGACACACAATTAATCTTCTCCTTTTCCCCTTCTGATAACCAGGCGGCGAATCGCATCTCTGCATGTCTGTCAGACATATCAGTGTGGATGACGGATCACCACCTCAAGCTGAACCTCGGCAAGACGGAGCTGCTCTTCCTCCCGGGGAAGGACTGCCCGTTCCATGATCTCGCCATCACGGTTGACAACTCCCTTGTGTCCTCCTCCCAGAGTGCTAAGAACCTTGGCGTGATCCTGGACAACACCCTGTCGTTCTCCACTAACATCAAGGCGGTGACCCGATCCTGTAGGTTCATGCTCTACAACATTCGCAGAGTACGACCCTGCCTCACACAGGAAGCGGCGCAGGTCCTAATCCAGGCACTTGTCATCTCCCGTCTGGATTACTGCAACTCGCTGTTGGCGGGGCTCCCTGCCTGTGCCATTAAACCCCTACAACTCATCCAGAATGCCGCAGCCCGTCTGGTGTTCAACCTTCCCAAGTTCTCTCACGTCACCCCGCTCCTCCGCTCTCTCCACTGGCTTCCAGTTGAAGCTCGCATCCGCTACAAGACCATGGTGATTGCCTACGGAGCTGTGAAGGGAACGGCACCTCCGTACCTTCAGGCTCTGATCAGGCCCTACACCCAAACAAGGGCACTGCGTTCATCCACCTCTGGCCTGCTGGCCCCCCTACCTCTGAGGAAGCACAGTTCCCGCTCAGCCCAGTCAAAACTGTTCGCTGCTCTGGCACCCCAATGGTGGAACAAGCTCCCTCACGACGCCAGGACAGCGAAGTCAATCACCACCTTCCGGAGACACCTGAAACCCCACCTCTTTAAGGAATACCTAGGATAGGATAAAGTAATCCTTCTAACCCCCCCCCCCCCCCCTTAAAAGATTTAGATGCACTATTGTAAAGTGGTTGTTCCACTGAATATCATAAGGTGAATGCACCAATTTGTAAGTCGCTCTGGATAAGAGCGTCTGCTAAATGACTTAAATGTAAATGTAAATGTTGAGGCATTACCTATTGAATGGTGAAATTACCTACTTATTAATTGACAAATTATACTGTTTTGATGGATTCAGATTGTTCAGTCACATATATTATATGCTCTAGGATGTTGCAGAAGTCCTCTTCTCATTAAGCAACCAATTATACTGTTTTGATAAGAGTTATTTTGTGATAGGTATTTTAAGTTGATGGTGTTAGTGTATTTCGAAAGAGAAATATGTTGTTTTGGCAAACGCACTTCAGTTTAGTGGGATGTGGTAACTGTTTTGCAAATGTGAACCCTGTTTCGATAAAAGTGTTCAAGCAATCGAAAATAACTAATATATGTGAACACAGAGCCCGGAAATCCAGGACTGTGTGTACCTCACGACCAGCAGAGGGCAGCGGTGGTCTGTCTGTTTCTCTGTCTATCTATCTAATAGAGGGAGGGAGTGTTATAAAATGGTAGCTTTGTTACAAGATTGTTAAGAGGGACAAGGGAAACATGAGAGTGGCTGACTGGCACAGTAGTCAAAGCTGCCTGCTAGGCTCAGGGCTTGCTGAGGGATGATGGGAAAGTAGCCAAAGCTCTTTCTCAATTCATCTTTTCCCAATTCCTCTCCTCGCCTCCTTCCCAAAACCCATTAGATGAGAAAGTCTGATGTCCAAGAACGAGAAATAGAGGAAACACAAATTGAGAACGAGCCCAAGAGTCAGTTGGTGTAGCCCAACTGATGGAATATTATTTTCAGCTCATTGCAGATGGAGAGGGGGCGGGATGAACTTGCTTGTTTGTGGAGCGTCAGAGTGTCGATCTCAGAGAGGACCCAGCCCACGCTGCCGTCACCCCCACACACCAGGATCCGGAACGTGTCGAACTTCTGGAAGAGCCGTAAACTAGGAGACACAGAAGAGAGCCCCCTAAAACAAGCAGAAATACACACAGTGCTGTCGTAAACACACACAGCCATGTCAGAAGCATGCATGCACGCACACACACAGGGCAGACTCACCCAAGGTGCGGCCCACCGTTCATGAGGTCAAAGACTTGGGCAGGGTTGAGCAGCTGTTTAAAGCGGCGCAGGAACTTGATGCCCTGGTTGTCTCCACTCTTACTGTTGACGAACACCAGGAGAGGGCTGGTGCAGGAAGGCGGGCAGGTGGCCTTCCAGAACCCTGAGGACCAATGACAGGCAGATGATGAACAATGAGAACCAATGACAAGCAGATGAGGACCAATGACAGGCACATAGAGGGCCACAGACAGGCACATAGAGGGCCACAGACAGGCACATAGAGGGCCACAGACAGGCACATAGAGGGCCACAGACAGGCACATAGAGGGCCACAGACAGGCACATAGAGGGCCACAGACAGGCACATAGAGGGCCACAGACAGGCACATAGAGGGCCACAGACAGGCACATAGAGGGCCACAGACAGGCACATAGAGGGCCACAGACAGGCACATAGAGGGCCACAGACAGGCACATAGAGGGCCACAGACAGGCACATAGAGGGCCACAGACAGGCACATAGAGGGCCACAGACAGGCACAGCCCCAAACCCCCATATTCAGGAGGATAAACAAGGTCCGGAGTCGGGAGCTTTAACCTCTATACCAGACTCTGGCATACACCTGAACTTCTAGGGTCGGTTTCCCGGACACAGATTAATGGAGAATCTCCATTGAGCATGCATTTTAGTTCAGGACTAGGCTTAATCTGTGTCTGGGAAACCAGCCCCTAATATCTAATAAGAAAGAGCATATTTTGTATCGTTTTGCTACGTTAACTTTCCAAAATGTCCAGGTTTAGAAAAAAAAAGGTTGAACAATTTGAATTTCGTGCTTATTCCCTTCTGATTCCTGGAGTCTTCCAACCGGGATTTCTGGAAAACCTGGGAATTTTTGGAAAGTTTCGAATATTACAAACCTAGGCCTAATGACCATTACCCAGGCCTATCACGCTGACATCCCTATATGTCCTGTTCACCCACAAAGAGAGGTGTAAAGTGAAGTTGCCCCTGATCTTGGGTCAGTTTCCCCAATAACGGTTAAGGTTAGCATTGGGAGAGGGAAAGCTGATCCTAGATCTGTACCTAGGGGAAACTTGGCCCCGGAGAGGAAGTGAGGAGCAGAACTCACCGTCAGAGTCGATGCTGTTGAGGGCTGTGGGGGGGATGACCGAAACCTTACACTGCCCCAAGGGACACTTAGTGGACAGCTGCTCCTTACACAGCGTGTGCACCTGGACATCGACACACACGCATGCGCAAACACACTTTATTTTTAGTCACACTACACAGAGCATTACGACAAGCATGTACAGTCAACAACCTGATAAGTACAATGGCCTTGTGACTGTTGTGAATACGTCATAAGTCAGTGCATGCAGGAAAAAAAAAGTGCATTACTACTGTATTGTGGCATAGTAGTAATGCAGTTTGTACTTATCCGATTTGCACTTAACCCAAAGAAGCACCACCCAAATATGCACACACGCACATGCACGCATGCAGACTCACCATGGCCTTGCACCAGAGGCAGCGCCAATCCTGCAGTCGGAGCACACTGCCACACGTCTTGTCACACACTGTACACTTAGCACTAACCGGCAGGTTGCCCTCCAGCCACTGGTGAGGCATAGAGATCTACAGTGAGGGAGAAGTCACTTATTATTCAGTAAGTATTTATTTCTGTCATCATTGAATTAATATGTTTATATATGTTTGCTTTGGCAACACTATGTGGTTACACTTTTCATGCCAATAAAGCCTTTAGAATTGAGAGAGAGAGACAGAGCGAGAAAGAGAGAGAAAGAAAGAGAGAGAGATAGAGCGCAACCAACCTTTGCCCATAGACAACAAATTGCACCAAAGGGAATATACACTGAACAAAAATTATAAACAACAATTTCTAAGATTTTACTGAGTTACAGTTCATATAAGGAAATCAGTAAATTGAAATAAATTCATTACGCCCTAATCTATGAATTTCACATAACTGGGAATACAGTTATGCATCTGTTGGTCACAGATACCTTAAAAAAAATGTAGGGTCGTGGATCAGAAAACCAGTCAGTATCTGGTGTGACCACCATTTGCCTCATGGAGCGCGACATCTCCTTCTCAGAGTTGATCAGGCTGTAGATTGTGGCCTGTGGAATGTTGTCCCACTCCTTATCAATGGCTGTGCGAAGTTTCTGGATATTGGCAGGAACTGGAACACGCTGTCATACACGTAGATCCAGAGCATCCTTAACATGCTCAATGGGTGACATGTCTGATGAGTATGCAGGCCATAGAAGAACTGGGACATTTTCAGCTTCCAGGAATTGTGTACAGATCCTTGCGACACGGGGCAGTGCATTATCATGCTGAACCATGAGAAGATGGCGTCGGATGAATGGCACGACAATGGGCCTCAGGATATCATCATGGTATCTCTGTACATTCAAATTGCCATCCATAAAATGCAATTGTGTTTGTTGTCTGTGGCTTAATCCTGCCCATACCATAACCCCACGATGGGGCACTCTGTTCACAACAATAACATCAGCAAACCGCTCGCCCACACAACGCCATACACGGTGTCTGCCATGTACTGTTGAACCTGGGATTCAGGCGGCTTACAAAACCAAGCCCTGTCCTGCTTTGTACACACTACACCTCTGATTTCAGTTCTTTGTTCACCCAGGATGATGTTCTGCACCCAATGACATGTCACCGCAGATGAGTGAGTGAAAGAGTGAGGGCAGTGAGTGTTTACCTAGAAGTGAATGAGGATTAGCTTTGAGAACAAACTGATAGTCCCTGTTGTAGGTATAATTTCAGATGTCTTTAACAGTAGGAATAGTGGGCAAGGGCACTATAGCCTACTACTTGTAATCAACGATTTGTTTAATATATTGATTATAAGGCTGAAGTGAGTCTATATAGCCTATACGTATATGCCATTTCTTGATACACTGTGTATATAGGATATTATGGATTGTTTTTACCAGTTTTTTAATGTTGCATGCTTTTTAAAATGTATATTGTTTGACATATTTGATGTATGCTTTTGCATAACGTACAATGATGTTTAATAAAAACCGGCAACACTGCACTTCTCTCTAGCTGAAGTACAGGGGACATCTCTAGCCTTATTTTTGAGGAGCCCTCACACAGCTCCAGGGTGAAGTTTCCCCTAGATACAGATCTAGGTTCAGCTTCCCCTCCCCAATCCTAACCTCAACCATTAGTGGGGAAAATGCTAAACTGACCCCTTACTCACTCACCCCATCCTCATCTTCGATGATGTCCTTCCCAATGGATGCCAGAGTAGTCCACTTGCAGTTGTTGGTCGCTCGGACAGCACAACGTTTGTGGGCCTTGAACTTACACACTGTGAGAAGGAGAAATGCATCGGATTAACAAACACATACACATCCAAAGAGACAGACACACAGATGCACATTCACACACTGTGACGCAGCATTCCACCAGTCTCTCTTTCGTGTGCACGGTGTCTGTCTCACGCATGGTGTCTCCATTCACGTTCCAATCTTCCAGACAAGTCAGTTAACATTACACATACCCATGAAGATCCATGACAATCATATCAGATCGGACCAGTGGATCCGGACCCGCTCGGGTCGGATTGGGTCTCAGGTATTCAGGTACAGGTGGATCTGTGAAGACCTTTAGCTGGCATATAGCCAGGGCAGTGTGTATATGTACAGAGAGGTACGTACCTTCACAGGACAGTCCGTGCGAGGTGACTCCGGACAGGGCCTCGCGGCACACGTTGCAGTAGGTGGGACGGGCGTGGGAGCAGGCATACCAGTTATGCATCCCAGAGAAGTGATCCATGCTATACTGGGTGGACTGGGAGGGGAACAGAGGAGACGAGAGAGGGGAAATAAGCCCTAAATCGTCCCCGTTAATAACTACTACTCATTTTAGGATTTCTTCATCCTGTGTTGCATCCCAAATGGCACCCTATACAGAGCCCTATGGGCCCTGGTCAAAAGTAGTGCACTTTATAGGAAATAGGGTCCCATTTGGGATGGAAGCCTGATCCTGGGGACCCACAGAGGATAGGATTTCTGTTCATCTTCTTACCCACCACTAATAGGCTACACTTGATTCAACTAATCAAAGGCTTAAGAAGTTGAAATCAGGTGTGTTAGTGTTGGGCTATAACAAAAACGTGCACCCCTGTCAGTCCAACAGGATCAGGGTTAAGAAACCCAGTGCAGACATTAGCATAGATATCGTTATTGCCTTGCTAATAAATGTATACGGCGAAACTACAGTGTTCGTTTAACCTGTCTGGGCTAGGGAGCAGTATTTTCACGGCCGGATGAAAAACGTACCCAATTTAAACAGGTTACTACTCTGGCCCAGAAATTAGAATATGCATATTATTAGATTTGGATAGAAAACACTCTGAAGTTTCTAAAACTGTTTGAATGGTGTCTGTGAGTATAACAGAACTCATATGGCAGGCAAAAACCTGAGAAAAATTCAACCAGGAAGCGGAGGATCTGAGAATTGTAGTTCTTCTTTCTAGTCCCTTTCGAAACTACAGTATCCGTGGGGTTACGTTGCACTTCCTAAGGCTTCCATTGGCTGTCTAAAGCCTTCAGAAAATGGTTTGAGCATTCTCCTGTCACTGGGCAGATAATAGGAGCCCAGTTTCTGAGTGGACTGCCTGGCAACAAAGGGATTGGATATGCGCAGTCACGAGGGGATGCTGTTCCTTCTTTTTCTCCTTGAATGAATACGCTATTGTCCGGTTGGAATATTATCGCAATTTTACGTTAAAAATACCATAAAGATTGATTTTAAACAGCGTTTGACATGCTTCTAAGTACGGTAATGGAACATTTTGACTTTGTCTCTGGTTCTGCGCTCGCGCGTTATGCCTTTGGATAAGTGATCTGTAAGCACGAACAAAACGGAGGTATTTCGACATAAATAAGAAAATTGAAAAATGTGCTTTCTCCATAAAGCCATTTTAAAATCTGACACAACGGTTGCATCCAGGAGTAGTGTATCTATAATTCTTAAAATAATTGTTATATATTTTGTCAACGTTTATGATGAGTATTTTTGTAAATTGATATGCACATTCACCGGACGTTGTGGTGGGAATACATTTTCTGAACATCACGCGGCAATGTAAAATGCAGTTTTTGGATATAAATATGAACTTTATTGAACAAAACATACATGTATTGTGTAACATAATGTCCTAGGAGTGTCATCTGATGAAGATCGTCAAAGGTTAGTGCTTCACTTAGCTGTGTTTTGGGTTTTATTGACACATGTCCTTGCTTAGACAAAAATAATCACACAGCCATTTTCCATGTACTCTCCTAACATAATCTAATGTTTTGCTTTCGCTGTAAAGCCTTTTTGAAATCGGACAATGTGGTTACATGAAGGAGAAGTGTATCTTTAAAAATGGTGTAAAATAGTTGTATGTTTGAGAAAGCTGAATTATGACATTGTTGTTTTTGAATTTTCCGCCCTGATATTTCACTGACTGTCCCGCTAGCGTCCCACGTAACCCATAGAAGTTAAAAGTTGCATCGTACTGCAGCACAGCTTGCGGGCTGCCACAGAATTCTATGGCATGTTATTTAAGTGTCAGCTATTGTTGTCATTAATGCTAGTTATTGCTAGTTTGACCACCAGAGGGCATCTTTGAGAAGCATTTGACTGTTTTCAATATTGGCTGTACTAGAGAATTTAAAACCTTTTTTTGTAAAGACATAGTATATGGGATTGATTTTAAGAAATGTAGCTTAATTAATTTGATTAATATTATTCCAAGAAAAATGAAACCCTCAGGGTTTCAGTTAGGAAAATATGGAGCTGTACAATGTGACCGGTCAGGAGTAGGCTACTAAGTGACCAAGTGAAGAGCAAAATAATCATAACATTTCCACATCCTAATTTTAGGCTAACCAATACCCAAACAGAGATTCAGTGAAAATAACAATCTCATTTATTTATCAAGACCAGTCCCCATGCTTGTCTCAGAGCAGCGCGAAACGGTGCTGAAATAGTTGACCACACGCGGGTAGGCTATTGCTTCAAATCCTATTATAACAATTGGATGACTTTGGGTGTTCCAGTAAGCAACACTTTGTGGCCTTCATTAGCCTACTTTATTGCAATACTTTCATTCAGTGATATTTACTCCCATAGTAATTCGTTATGGATCCATCCAGATGTGGTTAGAAAACAATGCGTTTGGTGGACTCGGTAAGAGTCTATTGTTCTGCTGATAGTCTATCAAGGCTGGATGGATTCCTTTGTATTCTTAAAATAACTCCAGCACAGAGAAGAGAAAGGACCCTTGAACAATTAAACATGTCAGTAAATACTGTTAGACTTGGGGATTATGGTCACGGACAGTGCTATTCCCGTGTTACACCGAAATCGAAAGCCCAGGAAAATGAACAGGTACAGTAGGCTACAATACAGTAAAGTAGGCCTAATAATGCTAAAAATAATGCTGAAATAAATGTACTGCTGGTCTTTACTGTATGCTGTACATTTTTACATTAACTAACATTTCCAGCGAGACTATTCAAGCCATCGACTCACTGATGATTGAAGATGAACGATCGGCAAAGGCAATCTGGAATCTGATGGCATCACGGCACAACATCAACATCGCTCTAATCACAGTCGGAAAACAGTTGAAGAAACTTGAGTGGACTTATGATCTAATTAGCACTGTAGATCTAATTAAATTAGATTGGAGGATTCAAAATTAATATTTAAGGGGCATTTTTCATTATGGCAGAACAGGTGTGTGATATTGATTTAGAAATGTAAAACCTTAAAGAATATCTAAGGGGCATTTATATAATTATAATGCAGGGGAAATAATAATAATAATCGTTGGATAACAGATCAGCTCTCGGAACTCATTAAGAGTTATATAATCAATATAATCATTAATTTAGAAGGTTAAACCCATAGGTTTTAGGCCTGCAGTAGGTTATAATAATCTGCCTTCTGGGAATGTTAAAAAGCCCAAAAGTTATGGGTGGAGTTAGAATTTTGGCTATCAGAAGTATTAAAATCAACCAATGTCAGCCTTTAACTTCTATGGGCTGCGGGACACAGCCAGTGAAATATCAGGGCGGCAAATTCAAAACAACAAAATGTCATAATTCAAATTTCTCAAACCTACAACTATTTTACACCATTTTAAAGATACACCTCTCCTTAATCCAACCACATTGTCCGATTTCAAAAAGGCTTTATGGCGAAAGCATAAAGTTAGATTATGTTAGGACAGTGCCAA
The DNA here is from genome assembly GCF_965601325.2 of Salmo salar. Lineage (NCBI taxonomy): Eukaryota > Metazoa > Chordata > Actinopteri > Salmoniformes > Salmonidae > Salmo > Salmo salar. The sequence goes on from NC_138299.1 coordinate 113,297,823, forward strand.
CACAAGAAAAACCACACAGCCATTTTCCAAGCAGGAGAGGGGTCACAAAAAACAGAAATACAGCTAAAATTAAGCACTAACCTTTGACAATCTTCATCAGATGACACTCCTAGGTATCAATGTTACACAATACATGTATGTTTTGTTCGATAAAGTTCATATTTATCTAAAAAAAAATAAAAAATTACATTGGAGCGTGAAGTTCAGAAAATATTTTGCCTCCAAAACTGCCGGTGAATCAGCACAAAAATTTACAAAAATACTCATCATAAACGTTGACAAAATATTAAAAACTGTTATTCAAAGAATTATAGATAATATCTCCTTAACCTGTTGGGGCTAGGGGGCAGTATTTGCACGGCCGGATATTTTTTTTTTACCCGATTTAATCTGGTTACTACTCTTGCCCAGAAATGAGAACATGCATATAATTAGCAGTTTTGGATACAAAACACTCTAAAGTTTCTAAAACTGTTTGAATGGTGTCTGTGAGTATAACAGAACTCATATGGCAGGCCAAAACCTGAGAAGATTCCATACAGGAAGTGCCCTGTCTGACAATTTGTTGTCCTTCTGTTGCATCTCTATCGAAAAAACAGCATCTGTGCTGTAACGTGACACTTTCTAAGGCTCCCATTGGCTCTCTAAAGCCGCCAGAAAGTGGAATGGTGTGTCTGCTGTCTCTGGGCAAAGTACAACAGCTCTGTTTGTGAGTGGTCAGCCTGGGGACAGTGAGACAGATGCGCGGTCACGAGAATTCTCCATTTTTTTCTTTCAGCCTTTGAATGAATACAACGTTGCCCGGTTGGAATATGATCGCTATTTTACGAGAAAAATAGCATAAAAATGGATTTTAAACAGCGTTTGACATGCTTCTAAGTACGTAATGGAATATTTAGAATTTTTTGGTCACGAAATGCGCTCGCGCGTCACCCTTCGGATAGTGACCTGAACGCACGAACAAAACGGAGCTATTTGAATATAACTATGGATTATTTGGAACCAAAACAACATTTGTTGTTGAAGTAGAAGTCGTGGGAGTGCATTCTGACGAAGAACAGCAAAGGTAATCCAATTTTCTAATAGTAATTCTGAGTTTAGTGAGTCCCAAACTTGGTGGGTGTCAAAATAGCTAGCCGTGATGGCCGAGCTATGTACTCAGAATATTGCAAAATGTGCTTTCGCCGAAAAGCTATTTTAAAATCAGACATAGCGATTGCATAAAGGAGTTCTGTATCTATAATTCTTAAAATAATTGTAATGTATTTTGTGAACGTATATCATCAGTAATTTAGTAAATTCACCGGAAGTTTGCGGTGGGTATGCTAGTTCTGAACATCACATGCTAATGTAAAAAGCTGGTTTTTGATATAACTATGAACTTGATTGAACAAAACATGCATGTATTGTATAACATAATGTCCAAGGAGTGTCATCTGATGAAGATCATCAAAGGTTAGTGCTGTATTTAGCTGTGGTTTGGTTTGTGTGACATATATGCTTGCTTGGAAAATGGCTATGTGATTATTTTTGGCAGGGTACTCTCCTGACATAATCTAATGTTTTGCTTTCGCTGTAAAACCTTTTTGAAATCGAACAATGTGGTTACATTAACGAGAGTCTTGTCTTTAAAATGGTGTAAAATAGTCATATGTTTGAGAAATCTAAGTTATAGCATTTTTGAGGTATTTGTATTTCGCACCACGCGATTCCACTGGCTGTTGACTAGGGTGGGACGCTTGCCCAGGGAAGTTAATGCAACCGCTGTGACAGATTTAAAAAAAATCTTCACGGGGAAAGCACACTTTGCAATAATCTGAGTACGGCGCTCAGAAAAATACATCAGGCAATACAGATAGCCGCCATTTTGGAGTCATCGAAAATCATAAATAGCATTATAAATATTCACTTACCTTTGATGATCTTCATCAGAAGGTACTTCCAGGAATCCCAGGTCCACAATAAATGTTGTTTTGTTCGATAAAGTCCATAATTTATGTCCAAATTTTCCTTTCCATGGTAGCAAGATCTAACTATTTTTGCCAACTTTCTATTAAATGTACTGGAGTGAGATTATTTCTTTCGGGATATGTATATCGAGTATGTCCACATCCCCGTCAGTCCATTTTATTGATAAACTACACGGTAATGGAAAAGTTGTATTTTTTTGTTTGTTATTTAGAATAATTTATTTCTGTTTTTAGAGAGAGAGAAACCAAAAGCCCCCAGTGCCTATTTTTCAAAAATCCACGTCAAGTGAAATTCCCCCATTGTATTTACCCAATTTCTCTCTTAACTACAGGACCACTGACAGTTTTTTGTTGTTGTTCCCTGATGCAGGACTCTAGTGCCAGAGAAGAGAGACTCTCAGACTGAAAACACCATAAAATTTACGAAAAGATAGTCCATTTGTGCCACAGTTTAGACTACCGATAGATTAGCATTCTAACTCATCCTAGTGATAGGGGGGTGCAATGACATAATGCCACCATCTACCACTAACGGTCACGGCATGAGCTCAAAACTTTTAAAGGAAGAACCACTGTAACCTACTAAAGGTCAAATCGGAGCTATTACCATAGTACCTGTTGTACGTATCCTTTCCCGGAAGACACATTTCAGTTGAATACATTCAGTTGGACAACTGACTAGGTACCCCGCTTCTCCTTTCCTTCCACGCAAGTGTCTAGGCAAGGAGAGTAGAGTACAGCGGCAATTTTTTTTTGGGGGGGGGGGGGTCCCAGGTATCTCTGCTTTCTCAAAGTGTGCATTGTGTTAACATACCTTCAGGGATTTGGAAGAAAATGACTGGTACATGGAATCTCCCTGTAGCCCAATGCTTTTCCATTTGTGGGGAGTAGTGAATGAGCGCACACTTCAAGAGGAAGGAGAGATTAATGGGACTTACCCTGGGATTGGATGAGAAGCGAGGTAGAGAAGAGTGACCCCTGACCTCTTACCCCTGACTCTGTGACCTTGCCCTCACCTCAAAGTGTTCTCTGTTCTGAACGCTCTTCAGGGCTGCCATCCAGTCCTCCATCTCTTTCCTGTTCTCCGCACACAGAATCAGCCGGCGACAAGGAGTGATGATCTACACAGAGAGAGGACAAGACAAATATCACTTAACAGAAAGAGAGAGCGCAAGACACACCAAGTGCTCAGAGAAATGAAACCAGGGGTTGTGCAATGCCATGTGGCCAGGAATGCAAACACAGAAGAAAGCACATCCAGTCCCATGCTTTGGCACTCTGACTGAGTTGATGGGCCAACTTGAGTGTGTGTGTGTGCACAAATGTGACACAAAGATGTGTGTGAGGGTGAACGTGCCTGTGTATCAGCTTTATTAGATGTACGACTGTGCTTTTTGGAAAAGTTGTGAGTCTGTGCGTGTGTGTATGTATTGATAGATTGATTGGGTCAGAGGTTGTGGATGAATGTGGGTAAGTAGCGCTATTTCCACAGAGCGGACGTCCATTTCCTTTCCTCCACAGCTTCTTCACAAAGGGGCTCCTGTTCCCAGATGGATAAAAATAGTCGCACGCCTTTCCTCTCTCCCAGAGACCAGCACCGCAAACACGCATGCACTTAAGATGGCCCACACACACACACAATAGACTTAGTAAGACTTCTCTTTGCATCTGTCGCATTATGGCATCTGTGACACCATGGGGGGCCATTGAGGACATCTCCATTTTAAAGTAGTCCATTTCTTCTTCTATGAGTTGGTAAACAAACTGAAAGGGTGCATACTGCCACCTGGAGTGTGTTGTTTGAACAGGTATAAAGCCAATTTTGGTATACAGTGCATTCGGAAAGTATTCTTGGCCCCTTCCCTTTTTCCACATTTTGTTACGTTACAGCATATTCTAAAAAGGATCAAATATTTTTTCCCCCCTCATCATTCTACACACAATACCCCATAATGACAAAGGAAAAAAATAAGTAAATAAGTATTCAGACCATTTGAGCTCAGGTGCAACCTGTGTCGATTTATCATCCTTGAGATGTTTCTACAACTTGATTAGAGTCCACCTGTGGTAAATTCAATTGATTGGGCATGATTTGGAAAGGCACACACCTGTCTATATAAAGTCCCACAGTTTACAGAGCATGTCTGAGCAAATACCAAGCCATGAGGTCGAAGGAATTGTCCGTAGAGCTCCGAGACAGGATTGTGTCGAGGCACAGGTCTGGGAAGAATACCAAAAAATGTCTGCAGCAATGAAGGTCCCTAAGCTCACAGTGGCATCCATCATTCCTAAATGGAAGAAGATTGGAACCACCTACACTCTTCCTAAAGCTGGCTGCCCGGCCAAACTGAGCAATCGGGGAGAAGGGCCTTGGTCAGGGAGGTGACCAAGAACCTGACGGTCACTCTGACAGAGCTCCAGAGTTCCTCTGTGGAGAAGGGAGAACCTTCCAGAAGGACAACCATCTCTGCAGCACTCCACCAATCAGGCCTTTATGGTAGAGTGGCCAGACGGAAGCCACTCCTCAGTAAAAGGCACATGACAGCTCGCTTGGAGTTTGCCAAAAGGCACCTAAAGGGCTCTCAGACAATGAGAAACTAAATGAAACTAAACTAAATGAGAAACAATGATGAAACAAAAATTGAACTCTTTGGCCTCAATGCCAAGCATCACGTCTGGAGGAAACCTGGCACCATCCCTACGGTGAAGCACGGTGGTGGCAGCATCATGCTATGGGAATGTTTTTCAGTGGCAAGTAGACTATTGATTATGATGATGGCACCGGAGAGAACGGCTGACGTTTTACGGTCTCCTAATTTTGTACATAATGTTTCTGCCACTGCCTCTTATGACCGAAAATAACTTCTAGAAATCAGAACAGCGATTACTCACCTCGTACTGAGACAACTTTATCTTTAAGGAGTCGGACGAGAGACATTTACTCCAGACAACCGAAAAGGCCCTTATCCCGTCATTCGCAGGAGAAAGAGACGGAGACATCGAGGACGAAGGTCAAGGTGCCTTGTAAGGATCCGGTGGCGAGTGAGTAATTTGCCTTTACGGCGAGTGAGTAATTTGCCCATACCATCGGTCCTATTAGCCAACGTACAATCATTGAATAATAAAAAACACGAACTACAAGCACGTATATCCTACCAACAGGACATTAAAAAGTGTAATAAGCTTATGTTTCACCGAGTCGTGGCTGAACGATGACATGAATAGCATACAGTTGGCGGGTTATACAATGTATCAGCAGGATAGAACAGTAGCCTCTGGTAAGACAAGGGGTGCGGCCTATGTATATTTGTAAACAACAGCTGGTGCATGATATCTAAGGAAGTCTCAAGGTTTGCTCGCCTGAGGTAGAGTATCTCATGATAAGCTGTAGACCACACTATTTACCAAAAGAGTTTATCTATATTCTATGTCGCTACCTATTTACCAACACAAACCGATACTGGCACTAAGACCGCACTCAATGAGCTGTATAGGGCCATAAGCAAACAGGAAAAAGCTCATCCAGGAGGCGCTCCTAGTGGCCAGGGACTTTAGTGCAGGGAAACTTAAATCCATTTCACCAAATTTCTACCAGCTTGTTAAATATGATGCAACCAGAGAGAAAAAAAAAACTCTAGACCACCTTTACTTCCCACACAGAGATGCATACAAAGCTCTCCCTCAACCTCCATTTGGCAAATCTGACCATAATTCTATCCTCCTGATTCCTGCTAACAAGCGATAACTAAAGCAGGAAGCACCAATGACTCTGTCAATAAAAAAGTGGTCAGATGAAGCAGATGCTAAGCTACAGGACAGTTTTGCTAGCACAGACTGGAATATGTTCTGGGATTCTTCCGATGGCATTGAGGAGTACACCACATCACTCACTGGCTTCATCAATAAGTGCATCGATGACGTCGTCACCACAGTGACTGTACGTACATACCACGACCAGAAGCCATGGATTACAGGCAACATCCGTACTGAGCTAAAGGGTAGAGCTGCCACTTTCAAGGAGCGGGACTCCAACCCGGAAGCTTATTTGAAATCCCGCTATGCCCTCTGACGAACCATCAAACAAGCAAAGCATCAATACAGGACTAAGATCCCATCACACGAAACCGGCTCTGACGCGTCGGATGTGGCAGGGCTTGCAAACTATTACAGACTACAAAAAGGAAGCGCAGCCGCGAGCTGCCCAGTGACACGGGCCTACCAGACAAGCTAAATTACTTCTATGCTCGCTTCGAGGCAAATAATACTGAAACATGCATGAGAGCATTAGCTGTTCCGGATGATTGTGTGATCACGCTCTCCGTAGCCGATGTGAGTAAGACCTTTAAAACAGGTCAACATTCACAAGGCCGCAGGGCCAGATGGATTACCAGGACGTGTACTCCGAGCATGCGCTGACCAACTGGCAAGTGTTTTCACTGACATTTTCAACCTCTCCCTGACGGAATCTGTAATACCAACATGTTTCAAGCAGACCACCATAGTCCCTGTGCCCAAGAACACTAAAGTAACCTGCCTAAATGACTGATGATCTGTCTATCTCCTCATTTGAATTCCATGCTGTCACAGTTACCAGCCCTTTCAAGCTTAACATCCTTATCATTTATCGCCCTCCAGGTTCCCTTGGAGAGTTCATCAATGAGCTTGACGCCTTGATAAGTTCCTTTCCTGAGGATGGCTCACCTCTCACAGTTCTGGGTGACTTTAACCTCCCCACGTCTACCTTCGACTCATTCCTCTCTGCCTCCTTCTTTCCACTCCTCTCCTCTTTCGACCTCACCCTCTCACCTTCCCCCCCTACTCACAAGGCAGGCAATACGCTTGACCTCATCTTTACTAGATGCTGTTCTTCCACTAATCTCATTGCAACTCCCCTCCAAGTCTCCGACCACTACCTTGTATCCTTTTCCCTCTCGCTCTCATCCAACACTTCTCACTCTCCCCCTACTCGGATGGTATTGCGCCGTCCCAACCTTCGCTCTCTCTCTCCCGCTACTCTCTCCTCTTCCAGCCTATCATCTCTTCCCTCTGCTCAAACCTATCTCCTGATTCTGCTTCCTCAACCCTCCTCTCCTCCCTTTCTGCATCCTTTGATTTTCTCTGTCCCCTATCCTCCAGGCCGGCTCGGTCAATCCCCTCCTGCTCCGTGGCTCGACGACTCACTACGAGCTCACAGAACAGGGCTCCGGGCAGCCGAGCGGAAATGGAGGAGAACTCGCCTCCCTGCGGACCTGGCATCTTTTCACTCCCTCCTCTCTACATTCTCCTCTTCTGTCTCTGCTGCTAAAGCCACTTTCTACCACTCTAAATTCCAAGCATTTGCCTCTAACCCTAGGAAGCTCTTTGCTACCTTCTCCTCCCTCCTGTATCCTCCCCCCCCCCCCTCCTCCCTCTCTGTGGATGACTTCGTCAACCATTTTGAAAAGAAGGTTGACGATATCCGATCCTCGTTTGCTAAGTCAAACGACATCGCTGGTCCTGCTCACACTGCCCTACCCTGTGCTTTGACCTCTTTCTCCCCTCTCTCTCCAGATGAAATCTCGCGTCTTGTGACGGCCGGCCGCCCAACAACCTGCCCACTTGACCCTATCCCCTCCTCTCTTCTCCAGACCATTTCCGGAGACCTTCTCCCCTTCCTCACCTCGCTCATCAACTCATCCTTGACCGCTGGCTACGTCCCTTCCGTCTTCAAGAGAGCGAGAGTTGCACCCCTTCTGAAAAAACCTACACTCGATCCCTCCGATGTCAACAACTACAGACCAGTATCCCTTCTTTCTTTTCTCTCCAAAACTCTTGAACGTGCCGTCCTTGGCCAGCTCTCCTGCTATCTCTCTCAGAATGACCTTCTTGATCCTAATCAGTCAGGTTTCAAGACTGGGCATTCAACTGAGACTGCTCTTCTCTGTGTCACGGAGGCTCTCCGCACTGCTAAAGCTAACTCTCTCTCCTCTGCTCTCATCCTTCTAGACCTATCTGCTGCCTTTGATACTGTGAACCATCAGATCCTCCTCTCCACCCTCTCCGAGTTGGGCATCTCCGGCGCGGCCCACGCTTGGATTGCGTCCTACCTGACAGGTCGCTCCTACCAGGTGGCGTGGCGAGAATCTGTCTCCGCACCATGCGCTCTCACCACTGGTGTCCCCCAGGGCTCTGTTCTAGGCCCTCTCCTATTCTCGCTATACACCAAGTCACTTGGCTCTGTCATATCCTCACATGGTCTCTCCTATCATTGCTATGCAGATGACACACAATTAATCTTCTCCTTTTCCCCTTCTGATAACCAGGCGGCGAATCGCATCTCTGCATGTCTGTCAGACATATCAGTGTGGATGACGGATCACCACCTCAAGCTGAACCTCGGCAAGACGGAGCTGCTCTTCCTCCCGGGGAAGGACTGCCCGTTCCATGATCTCGCCATCACGGTTGACAACTCCCTTGTGTCCTCCTCCCAGAGTGCCAAGAACCTTGGCGTGATCCTGGACAACACCCTGTCGTTCTCCACTAACATCAAGGCGGTGACCCGATCCTGTAGGTTCATGCTCTACAACATTCGCAGAGTACGACCCTGCCTCACACAGGAAGCGGCGCAGGTCCTAATCCAGGCACTTGTCATCTCCCGTCTGGATTACTGCAACTCGCTGTTGGCTGGGCTCCCTGCCTGTGCCATTAAACCCCTACAACTCATCCAGAACGCCGCAGCCCGTCTGGTGTTCAACCTTCCCAAGTTCTCTCACGTCACCCCGCTCATCCGCTCTCTCCACTGGCTTCCAGTTGAAGCTCGCATCCGCTACAAGACCATGGTGATTGCCTACGGAGCTGTGAAGGGAACGGCACCTCCATACCTTCAGGCTCTGATCAGGCCCTACACCCAAACAAGGGCACTGCGTTCATCCACCTCTGGCCTGCTGGCCCCCCTACCTCTGAGGAAGCACAGTTCCCGCTCAGCCCAGTCAAAACTGTTCGCTGCTCTGGCACCTCAATGGTGGAACATGCTCCCTTACGACGCCAGGACAGCGGAGTCAATCACCACCTTCCGGAGACACCTGAAACCCCACCTCTTTAAGGAATACCTAGGATAGGATAAAGTAATCCTTCTAACCCCCCCCCCTAAAAGATTTAGATGCACTATTGTAAAGTGGTTGTTCCACTGGATATCATAAGGTGAATGCACCAATTTGTAAGTCGCTCTGGATAAGAGCGTCTGCTAAATGACTTAAATGTAAATGTAAATGACTAACGACCCGTAGCACTCACGTCTGTAGCGATGAAGTGCTTTGAAAGGCTGGTCATGGCTCACATCAACACCATTATCCTAGAATTTGCATACCACCCCAACAGATCCACAGATGACACAATCTCTATTGCACTCCACACTGCCCTTTCCCACCTGGACAAATGGAACACCTATGTGAGACTACTATTCATTGACTACAGCTCAGCGTTCAACCCTATAGTGCCCTCAAAGCTCATCACTAAGCTAAGGACCCTGGGACTAAACACCTCCCTCTGCAACTGGATCCTGGACTTCCTGACGGGTCGCCCCCAAGTGGTAAGGGTAGGTAACAACACAGCCGCCACGCTGATCCTCAACATGGGGGCCCCTCAGGGGCGTGCTCAGTCCCCTCATGTACTCCCTGTTCACTCATGACTGCATGGCTAGGAACGACTCCAATACCATCATTAAGTTTGCTGATGACACAACAGTGGTAGGCCTGATCACCGACAACAATGAGTCTATAGGAAGGAGGTCAGAGACCTGACCGTGTGGTGCCAGGACAACAACCTCTCCCTCAACGTGATCCAGAAAAATGAGATGATTGTGGAGTACAAGAAAAGGAGGACCGAGCACGCCCCCATTCTCATCGACTGGGCTGTAGTGGAGCAGGTTGAGAGCTTCAAGTTCCTTGGTGTCACAAACATGGTCCAAGCACACCAAGACAGTCGTGAAGAAGGCACGACAAAACCTATTCCCCCTCAGGAGATGGAAAATATTTGGCATGGGTCCTCAGATCCTCAAAAAGTTCTACAGCTGCACCATCGAGAACATCCTGACTGGTTGCATCACTGCCTGGTATGGCAACTGCTCGGCCTTCGACCGCAAGGCACTACAGAGGGTAGTACGTACGGCCCAGTACATCACTGGGGCAAAGCTTCCTGCCATCTAAGACCTCTATTACCAGGCAGTGTCAGAGGAAGGCCATAAAATGTGTCAAAGACTCCAGCCAACCTAGTCATAGACTGTTCTCTCTGCTACCACATGGCAAGCGGTAGCACTGATGCAATTCTCTGTTTATTATCGATGCATAGTCACTTTAATCTACATTTACATATTACCTCAATTACCTCAACTAACCGGTGCCTCCGCACATTGACTCTACTGGTACCCCCTGTATATAGCCTTGCTATTGTTATTTTACTGCTGTTCTTTAATTACTTGTTACTTTAATTTCTTATTTTTTACTTGTCTTAAAACTGCATTGTTGGATAACCTCTATGGGCTAGGTGGGACGCTTGCGTCCCACCTACGTAACAGCCACTGCCAGCCTGTGGCGCGATTTTCAAAACCTTAAAAATCCTATTACTTCAATTTCTCAAACATATGACTATTTTACAGCCATTTAAAGACAAGACTCTCGTTAATCTAACCACACTGTCCGATTTCAAAAAGGCTTTACAACGAAAGCAAAACATTAGATTATGTCAGCAGAGTACCAAGCCAGAAATAATCAGACACCCATTTTTCAAGCCAGCAT